>NW_025763400.1:600000-1200000 GCF_003444635.1 Morchella importuna | reverse complement strand
CCTTCATTTAGCCTTTTTAGAGCTCTGTATTCCTTTAGTACTGGCAATTTTGTGTGTGCATGTGTGTGCATGTGTGTGCTAGATATGGCCATTCCGAATCAGGAGGTTCTTGATTGATGATTAACTGACTACATACATGAGCTACATACATGTATGTACCCTCTATCAAGATATCGGGTGGTCTGAATCCAGTAGACATGGGCTGGGTTGGTTTGGGCCAGCACTGGCCGGCAACGATTGCTAGTCCGTACTACGAATATTAACGGCCTCATGGAAGTACTCACGACGTAGTACATGCTATCACATTGGTGCCGAGGTGTGTACTGTAGCTACATGTAGGTGTAACCTTGGTGTTCTCATCACCCTAACGACATTCCAACAGCAGTTGTGGCAATGTTGCGGATGCCCACTATCAGTGCACCCTCGGATTTATTCTTTAGTAGAGATGTACATCAGATCAATAGATAGCCTATGATTTATTCCCAGCCTACATTGCAGTATTATTTTTGTTGCTAGTGGTACCAAGGCGTTCAGTAAAAGGTCCCGTTGCAACGCTTGTAGGTACATCTCTTCACGACCTTTTACTAAACGCCTAAGCTGTACATGTAGTGTACCAAAAAAAAACAGGATATGAATCGATACTAGCGTGGTCACATCACGCACTCCAGAGCACTTTACTGGCCCCGGCCGGGACATGCATCTCATGTCAATTCTTCTGCCCACACGCTGGGTAGAGTATCCATTCAGTTCGGAGTAATACCAGGCACCAAACGGGACTCGATGAGCTACGAGCTACGTACTGTACCCCCCCGGTCAACACCATCATTGTGGTTAAAAGGAGGCCGGTTAAATGATATTCGTGTTCTCCCCCGCATTCCACAGGGATTCCATGCGTGTAGGACAGGGGCAGCAGCAAGTCCTGGCTGTTGTGGAGTGTGCAGGTGTGTATATGGAATAAATTAATCAGTACCCCAACAGTCCCCGCGCACCGCTTATGCTTTCGCTAAACTCGATTTGATATTTATCAGGGAGAAAAGCCCTGCAGTAGGAGTAGGGTGGTGTAAGTGTCACACAGGTAAACCGTTACATCTCGGCGATTCATTGTACCTGGGCATCCATATTTTCTTCCTTTCCTTCGGGCTATATCTCCAGAGCATCTTGTCGCATTTTTGACCTTCATCCCCTCGGAAAATATTCTCATTAGCTTGGAGCATCTATTGTCTTCTCTAATCAATATTAATAACTGTCATAAAAATGAAGAGAGCTGCTTCAAAGGATAAAGAAAAGGACAAGGGTGAAAAAGAAAAGGATGAGAGTGTTGAAGATGAGGGACCAGCGTAAATTCCCACCAGCTCTTTCTCCCTTGAGAATTTCTGAACTGCCTATAGCTGCTAATACAAACGTCTACAGATGTCAGTCCTGCCGAAAGAAGAAAGCCAAATGCTCACGAGAGCAACCATGCTCCCATTGTGCCCGCATGAGTTAGTCTCTCTGGCTTCAAATGGTTCCTTGACGAAAAACCTCATGATACTGACCGACCGGGTGTACCCCGATACCAGACATCGAATGCCAGTATGATGAGTCGCGTTCACGACCGGGAGTAAAAGCCGGTGTGATCGAGTCGTTAAGTCAACGCCTCGATATTTTAGAGAAGATGTTCATTGGTCAAACTCTCGTAACACGCCAACTTCTTTCTACAATTCGAGAGCTCAATCCAAATCTTGGGCCCAAATCACCTGGGAATTTCGCCCAGTTGTCTGACTGCGGGTCTCCTTCCAAGCCATTGGACTTACTTACTGCTGAAATATCTGGTCTGAAAAGAGAACTGTTACAAGCATCATCTCCTGCAACTTCAGGTAGTGGTGGTTCTGCAAAAAGACAACGCCTGAACAACCACCACGATGTCTCCCCTCGATCGTATCAACAACCAACATCAGATCCAGAGCTTAGCCAACAGCGGCGGCCAACGATTGTTGATCTCCTTGACTGTGAAGATTCCTCACTCCCACCTGCTGATTTGGTTGATATACTGGTGCACTTGTATTTTGAATTAATCCATCCATGGATTCCAATCCTGCATAAAACTTCCTTTTTGCGGCGTCTTGAGTCGGTAGCCACGCGACCGGCACTCTCCACGATCCTCCATGCCATCGTGGCGGCAACGGTCCGGTTCTCGGCAGATAAGCGGCTGGAGCGAAAAGAGGTCAGGGATCGATATTTTAGGATTTCGAGACAGACAGTGATTTTGAAAAGTATGGAAATGTTTTCCGTTGAGAATTTACAAGCACTTGTAATTATAGCTTTTGATACTGTGAGTCTTACCAACCCCAGCTGATTTAGGCGAACTAATTTTACTAAGTTTCATAGATTGGCTCAGGAAGAGGACCAAAATCATGGGCCATAGTGGATTCCATGACAAGAACGGTCGAGCATCTACAACTCAGTTTCGAAGATGATGCAGAAGGAAATACAGGAAATAGCTCAGCGCACCGATTGATAAATAGGATGAACTTCCTCGGACCCTCAAAAACCTGGACCGAGGGCGAAGAACGAAGAAGGGTGTTCTGGAACGTTTTTCTTCTCGATAGATTTTGTTCAGTCGCGACTGGGTACGTCTCCTAACCCACCCTTATTTAAAATTATTTAGCCTAGCTAGCTGGCTAACAAGATATTGACATCTAGATGGAATACCTCCCTCACAAGCGCTGATGTACGCCGTCGTCTCCCCTGCGAAGGCGCCATCTGGGAAGCAGAAAAGCCTGTTCGAACTCGTTATTTCGGTATATCAGATAACTCCGGTACACAAAACATACGACGACAAAATGGAGGGGGGGTGCCACTTATAAGTGACCCCTTTCCTAGTGACTCGGCTAATAACTCTAATGGATTCTATTCCGAAGAGGTAGTCAATCTTGGCGGGTTTTCTTACTGCATTGAAGCTACTGAGTTACTTAGTCAAGTCACTAGGTTCTTTCTACAGCAGGCAGTAGATCTAAAATCTCCTGAAGAGGTACAGCAGTGGCTGATGCGCTTCAAGGAATTGGATCTAAGGTTGGTTAGATGGAAGTTATTTTTACCTCCACAGTGGAGAGAGGCAACTGTTGTGAATGGAAAGATGGATCCCAATCTCACATTGGCACACATTACCCATAACACTTCTGTCATTTTGTTACATCAGGGCATTGCTTACCCATCCGTTCAGTGGCAAACACTTTCCATAAAGTTGCCATCATCGAGTTCAGCAGATACCTGTTTATCTGCTGCTGTGGAGATCACAACCATTACGCAGCAGTACCTGATCCACAACACCGGGCTTACAAACCCCCAGTTTGCATTCTGTTTATTTGTCTCTGGTCGAGTGCTATTAGGTTAGTTGACTTGAGCCCTCTAACACAAGCTTGTCTAACAATGCCCCAACCATAGCACATGCTTCGTTCTACAACACTGAGCTCCGACCTGAATTCGTCACTCTAGTCAAAGCGCTATTCGACATCTCCAAACGCTGGCGCGGTCTCTACGCAGACCATGACAATGCCTACAACCTTCCGGCGGGCTTTGCTCAACGCCTCCTTCAAGCTCAAGCACAAAGTGACCCCAAAAACACACTGTTCAGCGATTCTGCTGCTACAGGATCGGTCGACATTTCCAAGCCAGCATACTCTGATCATTTTGACTCAGACGAGTTCCTTCAAATGACAGGTAAAAGTATGAATGGAAAGAATGGGCAGCTTATGGAGTCAGAGCCATTAGAACTTGCAAGTCCACCCATGCCATTATCTTTCCAGGCGCCTGCAAGCCACGTAGGCAACGTGAATCATCCCTACGGCAACAGTCTCGAACACCAACAAGATGAACATCAACATTTTGATAACGGGTATAATGGCGTTATTGATCACTCGGACGGAGGTATCTTTACGGTAGAGCAGCTGACAGAGTTCTCAAATCTGTTTGCAGATCCGCAGTTCGCCGGATTTGACCGAGTACTTACGTATGGCGGCGGGATGTAAATGGACTGTGGTTTTGTGGCTACGGGGCTTCTACTGGCGTTTTTTTTTTTTTTTTTTTTTTATCGTTTATCATTGGTCTATTTGCGGAAGAAAAGTCCCTATTCACAATAATAATATTTTGAGCTTACACTGACTTTTATTTTACATACTCTCATACTATTTTTGGAAGGATAACGAAGCCTGTATTGAAAGGAATGGGGTATGTAGATACCAGGTTGAGTAATCAGGGAATAAAAGGAAATGATACCACACATAGTCTGTCGAGCTCTACTCTAAAAGTCCCAATGACAACAACTTATTTCCCACCTGCAATAAGAAATAATCCGCATAAACAAGTCCATGATCAGCCCACCTCCTAGGGGCGTATTCATAATTATTAATAGTAGCGTTCTTCAAGATGGCGTCGAAACCTCCCATGTCGACTTTACCGTCCTTTAAGAACCTGGCACGAGGAGATAATGACATCTTGAGGACTGAGTTTATAATCTTCTTCGCGGCATATAGCCATTCGGCTCCTTCGAGTGGCCCAGAACAGTGTTTGTAGATCTCAAGAACACCCGAAACAAATATCATTGCAGCTGATGTGTCACGATAAGTCGGACGAGGTGCGTCAAAATCCCTATATCATTATTTCAAGTCAGTAACTGCAGTGCCTGGGCGGCGGTGTTAAAGAAAGTTATGAGATATACTGACCAATGGGGAACACCATCTGCCGGAAGCCTGGATAAGAAATACCGCGCCAACCTTTTTGAAGCATCTAAGAATTCTTTTCGTTTTGTCCATCCATAGACTTGAGCAAACCCGAGAACACCCCATGCCTGTCCTCGACTCCAAGTGCTATCATCCCAATATCCCTGATTTGTGAATTTATCCTTTACTTTCCCGCTATGCTGGTCAAAATTGACAACATGAACTGTAGACCAGTCCTCCCGAATGTGGTGCTTTAATGTTGTTGAGGCGTGGGTTATTGCGATATTTGCTAGACGTGCATTGCCAGTTTTAGACGCTACATACAAGAGCAAGTCAAGGTCTTTCTGGTCAGTAAAATTGTATGGAATTATTGGATCATGGACAAAGCTTACTCAACATGTTATCTATAATGACTAGATAGTCTTTCGACGGATCTTCGAACTTATACCTCTTGGTTCTACACACATCCCAACTTCTAATAGCTCCGACTCTTTCATCATATCTACTAGCCAAACTTTCTGCGGCGGTCACAAGCGTTTGAAAACTTCTATCGTTCCCAGTCAGCTCATAATCTTTTTGAAACGACGGCTGTATCATGAATCCAAGATCATGAGTATCGGTTCGTTTCGCCTGAGCGTGTAGGTTTTCTGACCACCAACGACTGGCGTATAGAAGTTTTGCTTTATGGAGCTTGGCTTGGGGGAAATGGTTTGGATAGAGCTCAGCTCTTTCCAATAAGAGGTAGAGACTCCCGGGGAAGAAACCGGACGTCCAGAAATCGATATCGGTATTTGAGTAGGTTGTCCCGTTTGGAGGTTGTGTATACTCCGGCGCTGATTCTGGCGGGTGGTTCTAACGAGCAGTTCAATATCGGTTTTAAATTTAGGTTAAAGCAAAATAAGTTACCTGCCATAATGCCTCTGCGGCTATCCCCCAAATTTTTGCTACCACGTTTTCTGAGAACAATTCAGGCAAGAAATCCTCTTGGGCTTGCGTCCAAAAGGGCGAATGGTCTGCATCATTTGAGGCTACCTCAGAACGAAGTGAACTTTTTCGACTCTTTGTTTCATCCCCGGTAGCGGCAATACTGGAGGGAGGTGTCTCGGAAACCTGAGAAAGACTCTCCTCCATCATTGTTGAAATAGGTGTTTGGAGAGGAGATTGAATATCAAGTACTTTTGATACACTGCGTTAACCTTTTATGTTCCTCTATCGTAAAACATTGAGGTTACATACCTGAATCACGGACCTCTCTCTCGGGTATTGCCTATTATCAGATTGTATCAGCACTTTATCTCGGTATAGCAGCTAATCAGAAGCGAGGATACGTACCAGTTGCTCGGGGATACACATTTCGATTGTCTTAGAGAATGGCGCCCTCTCCACTGTAGCCTTTGGCTTCCTTTGCAATCCGCCGCTGCTCATTGTTTCTTATGTTTTCTTTGTCAAAATGTACAGCTGAAAAAGCAAATAAGAGTATCTTTCGAAATATTTATCCAAGAACTCAAGAACCTAAGAACCGGAGCGGAAGAAGATATATGCGAATTAAACTTGAAGTAACAGCAAGATTATACCAAATCAAAAACCCCTGAAGAGCGCAGAATATCAAAGATCTCGGTAAGTAAAAATCCGTTGTTGGGAACAGAAGGAGCTATACCTCTCTATGCCCTACTCTCACGAGCGGAGAGTATCCGGGCTTCTCCCCCTCGACAGTCTGAACATGTCCGGAGCATCTCTCGGAACCTGTCCGAGCGATTATATAAGCAATTATTTGGGACTGTTTCAACAACGACCCTCCATCACTTCTGGACTTCCTGAACTCCCGAGATATCCGTCGATCCCCATCTAGATATTCCGTTGATATTCAAAGTAGAGATATTGTTTGGAGATTTTGAGAAGCTGAGATGAGCGTGGGGGTGAGTAAAAAGCTGTGTGCAAGGATGGCCGACTTCAAAGCCGTAGGGTTGGGCTAGTCACCATGGATCTACATCTTGGAGGGACACATCGTCAGTACTGGATCAACTCTAACATGTGTTCGTCGATCTTTTCTATCCCAGAAATCTGGGTCTCTAGGCAGTATTCTCCTTTTGATCCTATTTGCCGATGAACCCGTGGCCAGCATTACAATCTAGCTGTTGGAAATAAATAGTAGTGAAGAATAATAAAGAATAATAAAGAATAATAAATGCGGAAGACTGTGACTTTCCCAATTGACTTGCTTAACTATAATACAGGGGGCATATAAAGCCCTTATTTATACAAGAATATTGTGCCAGAACAGTCTATATATGACTACATATTGACATATATACTGACACTCATATGAGTATTAGGACTTTGCTCCTAGGCTCGGAACAATTCCAACGCTAGCCATTCCCCATGAGCGAGTGATATTTCATGAGTACGTCCATCTTTAATTTAGGCGTTTTAAGAGTGCACGTGTTGTTATTTTTTCTTTCTTATATAATTATCATAATTATACCGGGCATAATATTAGTGTTTTTTTTGTTATAAATGTAGTCAGCTACAGTAAATTGCCCGTATTCATCTCAAGAGATTGCCTCATCTCTCTTGAATAATATATACAATCAACAATTACGCTCCTCGACCAATGAATCAAGTTATGATCTCTTCAAAATCAGGAGATACTCTGCCGATCATATCAGAATACCAGTCCAAGTCCGAGAGATAGTCTTCTTCCTTCCTTTAGGTTATTTTCGATAAAATAGTTGTATATCATGTGCATGTGGACCAGCTGAGAATTGAAACGAGGTTATAAACTGGGATCGCCCCTAGCCGATGATCAATACAGCTCCATATCTTAAAACTGAGACAGTTAATGTTTGAAGAAAGAAAGTCCCTTCGAGAGCAGGGCTTTCTGTGGACATTTCTCTTGCAAATTCATTCCATATCCCCGCACGTTGAGAGGAACAATTCCACACTTTCCTCCGCTGCCCGTTCTTCTAGTACGGTACTATATTATGAAATTTTACTTCTCTCATTGACTATTATGAATTCATGCGCCATTATACGTAGATATAACTATGGTTTATTTACCAGTCTTAGACCATTCACGTACACTCCCCGGCCCGCCCAGCGGGCGTTTTGTTAGAACGTGGAAGGTCAGTGGAGAGTGTGGCACACGTTAACAGATCTTGTTATTTCTGTTATCAATGAATTGGTCCTACACTAGATTTTAGCATCTTATTAGTGGTGGTGTTGATGGATGGTTCTAGCCCGTGGATAATTGAGAGCTAGAGCGGCTGTATATATATGGTTTGCTATATATATACCACGTCCACCACTTAAGTACAAGCACCGGTTATATTTAGCTGGCATAAATCTGGGGTGGACAATTTAGAAGGGGATTATCTGTGCATGCATAGCCGGGTGGGAATGGGGGGTATCTGTACTGTCCGTTCCACCGATACGGGCATGGACGGAAGTTCGGCACGAGCCCAGGAATTCGAAAATCAGCCTTGCAACGTCCTCAGTACATGTATAAATTTAAGAGTGGTCCCTCTTCCGTCCTTTCCTCACTGGCTTATCGTTAGCCATTTAACGCTCACTCAACCATATTGAGTCACTCACTTGGTGTCATCCCGTACTATTCAGCATCGACTTATCGCCATAATAGTTTGACCAGCCACTCAACAATCAACGAATTATCAATCAATGAATCATTATTGACCAGCCACTCACTCCTCCAATGCAACAAGAGGCCTAACACATTGGATATTTCGTCATGGAGGGGGAGAGAACCTATATGGATGGGAAGACGGAAGGATGGAATGGTCGAAGGAGGCATAGCAGTCACCGTACTGGCGAGAGTAGTCGACTTTGACGCTAGCTGTGGGCTCGTTAGAGTACTGTGTGCACCTCTAGGGTAGTTCACCACCACCATCGCCACATCTGTATCGAAATTAAATCGCTTTCTTCATCTAACTTTTGTCCTCGAACATCAATTCAAGTATCTCACAGAAACGAAAAAGTGGCTCCCATTCCATCACATTTGATAACATACGGCCACTCTTCCGGATATATTTGCAGTAAAGCTCAGACGTTTTAATTAGAGGAATGTGCCGTCTGGATATTTTGCGACTTTCAAAAAGACTATTGGAGTTGACAGGGAATATTTGAATTTCGTTGGAGTGATGGTGATGGTACATACACCAACTGGTGATATGATGGTAGCAGTGATGGATCGTAATCTGGAAGACCTGACCGATTACAGAGGCTATCCCTATTACAAGATTTGCTTTGCCTCGAATTCGGAGAGATAGAATTTCCCCATGAGCGAGTTTTACAGGAACTCGTAGTTCACATATTAAGGACGGCATAGTGAGAGGGAGCGCGCTAAATTCTCTACCTAAACGTCAGTGTTGGTTTTAAACTAAAGTATTTTACGCCGGCATGGCGCATGTGGTTTAAGCTTTATTATTTGAATGTTTTAAGTAAACACGGCCGGTGCTCATTCGATACCGGTCCCACGCCCGTCAATTTTCCCCGTGATATAGTCTCCCCCCTTTCTGAGTGAAACCGGTTTGCAGTGACGGTTCAATGAGGCTATCCCTTGGACGGATGAAACTCTCAAATTCGCAGCCTGGACCGTGCACGCACTTATTCAGGTAATATTGTTGCTTTTTATGTGCGGTAATAATCATAGAGCCAATCAAAAATCAACGCAAGTTACCAGATATGGCTAGTATCAGCTGAAAGAGGAAGGCTGCGAATTTGAGAGTTTCATCCGTCCAAGGGATATAGTGCTCTAGATTTTAATTTGGACTGGTCTTTCAGCTGCATGTGCAGGCTTCATTATCCCACGTAAAATCACTTATGTACAGTTGCACCTCGCTATGGCGGAGCTCAATATGCCGGATCCCTTGAGAATTCTATTTTTCTACTGCAAAATCAATTTGCTATCCCGAATTTCTTGGGAATATTTGCTATCCCCCCACGTTTATCTTGTTAGCTTATTAATATGAGACTATAAGAAAATAATTTTATAGACCAAAAAGACTGAAGAGTAACATAATCACATTTCAAAAAATTGGGTGAATTGAGGTCGAGTGATACCTCATGATAGATGAATTCCGCCCCCGCCAGAAAGGCTTTATATTTGAAAATTCTTGTACAATATATCATGTACCCCACGATTTACGGGGACTTTAACTAGACATGTAATTGAAGAACAATGATTAAGGATGCCAAAATGAAAGACAAAAATACACCTCCCATCACCCTGAAATTCCTCGACATTTAATCCACATCAACAATCCAATCAACAAATACAAAATCTCCCAACTCGACACCAGCCACGTATTTCACGAATAAATTTCCCATTTTTTCCAAAACCTCATTTCCCCCCAGCGATTTCCCTCGACTTCCAGGTCTAAGGCCAACTTCATGACATTATTATATAATGCTAGAGTCGGCCCAACCGGGGGTCCCAACGGCCTCGGAAAATAGTTCGTTCCCTCATCAAGTTTCTCAAATACCCGCATAAAAAAGCCTAAAAGCGCCAAAAAGTTGAGTGATCCATTCGGAATTGAACCGTTGACATCCAAAACCAATGCACGTCTAAGTGCTATGAGGAAATCCTCATCGGTTTTTTCTGGGTGATCGATTTTAACTTTATCGCTCGGCATATTTCCAGGTCGTCTCATAACCTCGAAAAGCAAATTCTCCTTTTCTCTTCTCTCTTTCTGGGCTGCGGAAGTATCATTGACGATAGGAATTCTCTCCTTAGGTAGCCTCTCGGGAATCCAATCTGCATCTTGAAGGGCACGGAGTAAACTCTTCCGATGGAAACATCGGACCTCTGCGCGACGGTATAGGCTCGACATCCGTTCCCCACTCTCAAGCACGTTACCACCTTTATTCATGCGTTTCTTTCGTGGATCCGCCAGAACCTGTGCCTTCACTCCAGCAGCCAACATCCAAGACTTGAAAAAGTTGTTGGGTCTTTTTCCACCGGTGAAAAGGTCGCTTTCAAACACTGTCAGCAGGTCCTCCATGATATTGAACTTGCCTTCGGGAATATGGCCAGTAGCGAGAAGCATATTGTAGAGATGAAAAATACACAAAGCAAGTCCTGATTTATCCCATGCAGTGATACCGAAGTCATACACAAAATTCATAGCTTCTGCTAAACCAGTTCCACAAAGCCAAGGGTTATAGGCCCACATCCCGTTGGGCTTTACGTACTCGAACCTAGATGCCGGGGCGCCTTCCGCTCGTGAGAGCATAGTATCGCCAAGAACGAGCTGTATTTCAGTCATGATATTTTGAATCTCATCAATTGGGTACTTGTGCCGCCGAGGATCCCCATAACGCTCTTGGTCAACCATGTATTCATGCGAAAGATCGTTTGCTCCCTTCAAGCATTTCGATTTGAACGAATCCATCTCCGTAAACATTTGTTCCCACGGTCTTGGAGGCAAAACACTAACCCCAATCATGACATCAAGATGCCAGCCTCTGAATGCAGTCATCGAGTCGAGCATGACTTGAGCTTGAAAAACGTGATGTGGTTTGATAAGCCTTGCAAGTGGTGCGTCTTTACGTTTCATTGCGAGGGTTGCAATTTCGCTTACGAATTCTACAGGGCCCCAAAGCATACGGCGTGTCTGGCGTCCCATATTTTCTATGCTCCAGTCCCACGTTTCTAGAGTTTTGGGTGGGAACGCTCTAGTGAGAAGTGTAGAGGCATATGAGTTCACAAAGTCGTAAAACCACAGCATAGCAAAATCCGAACGCCATTCCCGCCGCTTCTGCGCACTGAGTTTCCCTAGCTTCAAATTCGGATCCCATCTCAATGAGGCATAGGCAGGTGAGGGTTTGCCGTTTCTGTTGATTCGGTAGTCCGTGATGAATTTTCTGAGATCCTCATACGCACAAATGCAGAAATGTTCGCGGAAGTCTACCGCAGTGGTTTCAAGGGTGCCTAGAGGGCCTATCCTCCCAAACTTGAGTTTACCATCCGACCCTTCTAGGTCTCCACGGCAGAAAGTTTGGATGAGGTTGTCAAAGCTACTGAATTGAGGGAATTCTGCAGCTGCATCATACTAAAGCTGTTTGACTCTCGCTACAGCCACGTTACTAAGGGCACCTACGATAGCTATGTGCAATTCATCTGCCGCGACTTGTAGCCATAGACTTGCGGCGTCTCTTTATTTGCTGCGTCAGAAAAATAATGATAATGATTGCAATAAAATAAGTTTATGAGCTTTACCTCCTAAGGTCAACCATATCCTTGAGGAAACAGAAAGCACCAAAGACGGCCTCTGTCTCAGCTCCTGGGTCATCCTTGAGCTTGAAGTCCTCCAATGGCCATTGCTGTGGTTTCGGTTCCGGCGCCGCTGTAGGCTTCTTTTTCTTTCCTTTGCTCTTTTTGTTCTTTCGCTGAACCCGTTGTGGTGCAGGCTTGTCTGGGTTATCAGATGCTTCTCCGTCAGAAGATAGTATGTCAACCTTAAGCCCTTCAAACCGATTTGCAAGCTCATTGTCATCTGTCGCCTCATCGCCAGGCTTTTGCTTCCGCTCCTCCGCTTCTCGTACTTCCCACTCTGGGCCGCCTAGAACCTTGTATGCAGTGTTCAAGGCATCAAGAAAAGCCTTGTGGGCCTTGTTTGCTTTCTTGATTTCCACGTCTGGATCCTCCGCATATATGCTAGCCCAGAACTGATACGCACTCGTACGGGCATTGATCACATACTTGAAGAGCCTAAACACCGTTTTGGGGATAGTTTTTTCTGATTTTGCAATCAGCTCCGACAATGATATGAGCGAGGCTACGGTGATTGCAGGGCTGTCTATCTTCACCAATTGAGGCTTGCTGGGGTTATCTTCAGCCGCCTTGGAGGAGGGGGGAGAGGAGGGGGGCTGGGAGGCGGTCGAGTCTGAAGAACCTTTCCGCTCTTGCTTCCCCTGTCTTCGTTTGATGTTTGATGCTGTGGTGATTATCCATCGTATTATCTAGGCGTTGTCGCGTTTGTACTCAAGGTACGAGTTACGGCTTGGGGGAGACGACATCTGAACGAGTTGTTTTGAGAGTCTGAAGAGACTTTGGGCTCTCTGGCTGAGGTCACCTAAGAATCCTCAAAGCTGTGTTGTGTTGGCAACCTTACCGACTTGGTGTGGAGGCCAGACAAACCTCCACCCGATAACGGTCTAGACTTTGGCAGAAGTCAAACTTCTGACAGATTCCTTCATTCTTCGTCCGCCATCCAAATATAACCATATGATGCCAGTAACACTGGAAATGATACTTTGAGTGGATATCTCAAAACATTACTTAGGCGTTCACAATTTTTTTTACTGGACGCCCAAGTAGTCCATGACGTCAATCTATTTAAGCAATTAACATTTTGTTCTAAGCTCAATCTAGATTAGTCCCTACTGCGAATGCGCAGCAACCTTAACCGCATGTACCCGCACCTACAACTATAGTTCCAATTATGTACATTAAAATTTTTAAATTCATAACGCGTACCTAAATCCCATTAAACAGCAAAGAAAAGTACCTTTGGTATTGATATATAGGAAAACCCCAATCTTCAGTAGTACAATATCACAAGCTAGTATCCCTGTAGTCTTCTTCGATCCCTAATGATATCTCTTAAATGCGGCGCTGTTCCGCTCCCCGTGATGCCAGGAACCCAATCCTCCCGCCTCATCGCAACCCACAAAACACCAGCAATAGCACTGTGCATGGTAATAGTATCAATAACGGTTTGTGCAACATTGATGCGCGCCCAGGGATATACGATATCCCTGAGGGACATCAAATCGACAAGAACAAAAAACATGCCGTTGACGATTATCGCTGTTGAAATAAGGGCCAGCAGTATCTTGATTTCCTACATGCAGCGGGGACAACTGTATCAGCTTCTTGTATCTCTACCTAGCTTTAGAGAAAGAGTTGGATAATTTACCCTTTTGTCTTGATTCAGCTTATCTGCCCGGCGTAGCAGGTGTGATGAGAAATTCGAGAAATGAAGACCACATATAAGCAGCATAAAGTCATACACAAAAACGACCCTATCCCAGTGTATCTGATAGCGGCCCACGGAGTTCTCCCACGTGACGCCGTTTCTTCCACGATACATATCATTTGAATCCATGGTGTACTTGATATTGAACCCCATTATCGTGATGACAATCGCAAACATCACCGTCACGAAAAAGCGATCCAGATATATCATAAGCAATGCGAGCCTCGGTGTTCTTCCGGGACTGAGGGCGCAGAGGCGGTTATGCAGGATTGAAAATACAGACTCCAGCAAGCACAACTTTCCAAGATAGTAGCACATCGTGAAGAAGCCCCGCATTATGTTATATGTCTGACGGACGCTCAAATCCTCAGCGAGGAAAAGTGTACCGGTTATGATGTTGAAGATTGTGGAGGAGGAGAGGAAAATAAACGCGAATGGAAGCTGAGCGAGTAGGCCTTTCCGTATATCGCGGTTGGTATACCTGTAGAATATGAATGCGGAACTAAGGAGCCCAACCAGATAGAGACAGTTGATCGCTACTGGAGCCTCCATCATGGCGCGCGGACTGTTGCTATAATCGACGATGGGATATATAACCTCTGGTGAGGGTTCTGTAGGGCCTGTCATCTCTCCAGATGCACCGCGTCGGGGAGCCATGTTGTTATCGGCTGAAGTCCTATTCTAGCTAGTTGATTGTTTTCGAGGGAGAGTATATCAAACGGTGCTGCTAGCTTGAGGATATTCAAAGGGTCTGTATCTTGGGTTTTACAATGCTCAAGTCAAAGCGGTTATCAGCATATAATAAGTATGATTTTCGTTCAGTGAACGCCCATCGATCCGCCTTATATGATTGGTTGTTGTAGGTTCAAAGCCTTGCGAAACCCCATCCATCGATCACAGCCTAGCGACCAAGGACGCACTTTAAATGTAAAGAAGTATCCACAGTTAATGGCCCCAGAATTAGAGGCGCAGTGTTACATGATAGCGGACCTTATATAATAAGCGCGCGCGGGATATCAATAAGATATACTGCGGTTAGTTGACTGCGAAGACCCAACCTGGATTATTATCAAAGCATATTCGATGGAATCTTGCACGATAATTTCCCAGAGCTTAGCCAGGCACGAGATAGGAACAAAGCTCTTTAATTCCTTGACGATAAGTATGTGGCTCTGGGAGTGTCGTCCTAAGCACTGTTCCCTTTATGATCCAACGGTGGACGTGAGACCACGTTCAAACGACAACACGCCCTCTGTTCTAGATCTGAGAACACGGGGCGCAACCCGACGGCCAATCTCAGAGGACGAAAGCTTAACCCAAAGACGTTTCATTACATTTCAACTGGATGCAGTCCATTAGCGAATAATGTCTTCGAGGCTGAGCATGATATGCGTGTCTTGGCGTATGAGAGTTTGCTGTAGGTTCATACATGTATGTAGACCTAGAGATAACCTTACTGCCTTAACGTTTCATTTACCCAGGTTAAGAACTTTGAGGCCTTCATGAATGAGCACGCGCCATCTAATGAAATGAAGTTTAAAGGTTGTTGGTAGAACTCAGTGGGACTGGTACCGTAACCAGTGGTGCTGGTGCAGCCTTGCAGCAGCTGAGGAGACCGGCAAGAGTGATCGTGGGTGACTACGGCCCAACCGCAATTTTATGCATTTGAGCCCCCTTCCTCCCCCTCCCCCTCCACCCCATGGCCATCCACTCTCCCATGATAGAAATGTATCTATCGCATTAATTAATTGCGCAAGGAGGGCCGGTACCAGACAGCACCTAACTACGTACATGTGCTCTGCCGTCTAGGTAGCATATGCAGATTTGCAACAATACCATGATTGCTTGTCCCGAGCCTTATTGTTATACCACGTAGGTTTCCTAACCCGGGAGCTGCCTATACCTACATGTAGCTATACTATACACCAGTTCAAAACACAACGAGTTTCTGGCCTATATAGCCCTGAGGCATACATTATTTAAACCAGACTCGTAAATTAATAATACGACAACTAACATGTCTCACAACAAGCACAGTCTTGTGTAATAGCAGCCTCACGGGTTATTCTTCGCACATCTAAAGTATCTTGATACCCAAGTTTAATTTAACAGCGCAAAAAGAGTTCCAAAGAAGATTCTCGTACCGCAAAACTAATTATAACTGTTTATAGTTTCCCAAAAGACCGAAAGGGTAATCCTCACTACTACTAAAGTTCACAATTCTATGTGTGTGTAAATTTACGATATCTCTTCCAGGATTTGCGCTAAGCAAAGTATGTAGTTACATTTAATTACATGTAAATTAAAGTAGACACTAGAAGCTTCCCTGACTCAGATCCGGCCCCGCAAATTTTTCACTGTTCCCAAGTGTTCGGATTAGAATGGTCGGGGTAGTGTACTAGCTACATGGCCATCTAGAGCCTGGCATTGGTATGGTTGGCTAATCGGGAAATAAACGATCGGGAAAGAAGCAAAAAAGAGTCCTAGACTCGTCGAGTATGTATGTACCTGGAGCCTATAATTGCTTTTGTTCGGAGAATTTACAACAGAGCACCAAACACATGATTCCGTGCAGGGCGGGCAGTGCAACATGTGCATGTGCAGTTAATCAACGTTAGTCGAGTGATGGCTGGTGTCTGAAGTGCTGAGGGATTCGAGCTAATACCTTGAAGCACATTGACTGCCCCCCCCCCCCCCCCAAACCTTCACAATGATCACAGAGAAGGAACACTTGAATATGCGTATACCCAGCACGAAATTGTATCATCTATTTGATGCAAATATACGAGAGAAAAAAGAAGATCCAAACTTCCCACAACCCCACCCGCCAACCAACCACTCCACCCTCATCCGCAAGAAAAGAAAACTCCCATCCAAACCAGAGAAACAACGAAAAGAGTCACCAAAGAAGAAAACCATCCCAAAGAAAAAAAGAAGACCTTAACTGTCTAACAACTGTGAAGAAAAAAAGAAACCCCAACCCTATCTCTAGTAGCGGTGGTCCTGACCTCTCTCGCTCTGGTGCCTTTGAGGCGCTGGGCGGTATGTGGTGCTTGGGTCTTCGTCGTCGTTGTAGAGAGCGCGGACACGAAGAGAGCCCTCTCCATCGTGCTCCTCAACACGGTCACCGCTGCTGTTGTAGCTGATAGTGGTGTTTGTGCGGTGGACCTGGCCAGGGCGGGGCTCCTGGGAGGATCCAGTAGGACCGCGCTGCCCCTGCCCCTGCACCTGCTGCGACTGGGGCATGTTGCTAGGGGCCTTGCCGGGCTCGTCCCAGTTGTAGTGGGCACGCATCGCGGGGCCCTCGCCATCGCCGGAGTACTCCTCGATGAGGTCGCCGGTCAAGGGGTCGCGGCGGGAGGTGGTGTCTTTGCGGGCGATTCCTGGCCTATCGGGACCTTGTGAGTAGCTTGACGCCTGTTGGTTGTTCGTTGGTGCTCCCTGGCGGGCATTCTGGGCCATCTCATGGTCCTTGAGTGCCTTGTCGATAGTAGCCTGGGAGAGAACGTTGGAGACACGCTCGTCGTTCCTTTCGTATCCACCGCTGTGAAAGATGTTAGTTGGGAGTTCATGAAACCAAAACATTTCCTTTTCAATAAAAGAAGAGAAAGAGAAAGGTAACATGATATGGAACGTACCTAGACATTGTGTATAAAGTGTTGTGAGGTTTAGAGCTTAAAGCTTGATGGATTGAATTTTCGAATAGAACCGCGAGAGGATTCTAGTATAGATG
The DNA here is from genome assembly GCF_003444635.1 of Morchella importuna. Classification (NCBI taxonomy): domain Eukaryota; kingdom Fungi; phylum Ascomycota; class Pezizomycetes; order Pezizales; family Morchellaceae; genus Morchella; species Morchella importuna. Next base: position 1,182,574 of record NW_025763400.1, on the reverse strand, counting down.
TTCAAGTATGTAGCTTGTGATATTGTGTGATGAGAGTGAAGAGTAGAATGCGAAAATTTGTGCGGGAATCCAACGGATTTTATACCAAGTGCTCATCCAGATAAAAGCCAGAGAGAGCTAGCCAGCCAGCAACTAACCCTCCCACTCATCCCGCTACCTGGATTTTTCCCTGCCCCTCACCACATCGACCCCTCACTAACCAACCACCAACCCACTCAGTCAGCTCTCTCACCTCTTCCCGCCGCTATCGACGTGTCGAGTTTGCAGCTATTCCAGTCATGGTGAGGTGGTGGAGGTGGTGGTAGCGGTTGTGGTTGTGGTGGTTGTGGTGGTCTGTGGTGGTCTGTGGGTAGTATGGATGGAAGCTCTACATGCTCTACTAGACAGGCATGGTGTGCAAGCCCCTTCTGTTCTGGGTTATTGGAACTCAATTGGCCCTTGTTCGGGGGGGGGGGGGTACCTTCGCCACTCTGGGTCGGATTTCTGGTAAAACAAAACCAAATACCGCCAGTGGTTCGTCCCGGATGCATGTGCTGTACAACAGGCTAAGCTCGATCAGATCTGCCCTGCTGCGGAGAAACATGGAGGCGAGAAAAACGAAGCATGGGTAAAACCATGGCTTCTGGAACGGCGAGCGAGACGCCCCTCTCTCACTGGACGGTTGATGTTGTGGTTGGTCCTATTTGTGGTTCTGATATAGGATATCTTGGAGCTGTAGAGTAGTTGGTACAGTACCGTAGGTATGTATCTACTCTAATTCCTAGTAGACCCTACATATCTCCTAGCTCACATACATAATCTACATACTCGTAGCTTTATAGCGTTTCCGAACACGACCAATATTGCATGACATACAAAAAGGTGGATTTGGCGCTTTTTCGTATGTCATGCAATATTGGTCGCGTTCGGAAACGCTATAAAGCTACGAGTAGATATTCAAGATTGCAATGCGTGAATGTATATGCGGGCTCGTACGTATGTCGAGCGAATGCAATTCCTCCCTTGAATACCCTCGAATACCCCCCCCCCCCCCCAGTACTGCCCACTACCCGAAAGCGGGGCGGGACAAAGGAGGGGCAATGAACGTCACGAACGCTCTCTTTCCCCTCGCGATACCAAGGACTCAAAGCTCCATCCATATATGCGCTGGTTCAAACGGATTGGCCAGGAGGGGGCCGAGGGGCCAACAAGTTGACAGAGAGCGGTGGTGGTGCTTGCATCAAGGCTAAACCCACAGTTGCAAAGACCTGCCCGACGTGAGGATGCAACTATTGTATCTTACCTGCATCTGGACTAGATGCTTGGTATCGCCAAGTCGGTTGGCAGATCGTTTGCGAGGGTGATCCTGATGTGTTGGCGGGCAGTTGCAGGGGTCATGATACACGGTAGCTTCACTATCTGAGGGCAGACAGACAGGCAACCAAGCAGGGAAAAGAGGCGCTGGATGGAGGGGCAACACGCGCTGAGGGGTGGAGAGAGAGAGAGGGGGCTGTGGTGAGGGGCATCACACAAGAGAGACATTTTGGTTCCTTTCGCTGGTGTCTGAGACACAGAACACGCGGGCACTGGCTCAGGCACAGGAACAAATGATGTCGTGGTGCGGCGGCAGTATCAACTTTCAAGGTACTGGCAGTCACGAGAAAGACCTTCAACGTCTCTAGCTCGGCGGGTAGAGAGATGCTGAAGAGTAGAGTAACTACATCATGCTATGTACCTACTTCTTCTTCCAGGTATGGCACCATATCTCTGAAGCTACCTGCTGCTTCACATAAAAAGGCGCTTCGAATAAAAAAAGGCACAGAATCAAGACATGAATGACTGAAGCTGAAAAAAGTGCCAACTGTCCAATTATCTATCTACATCACACACTCTACCAGGCCAGGACAACTAATCGCATCCACAATATTCACCTGCCCTACACAAGGTTTTTTTTTTTTTGTTTTGAGACATTATCCACCAACCAACCACCACCGCCAACCCCAAGCAACAACGGCCTCTTACTGGGAAAACGTGTTTCCGTCGAATGGAACAACGAAAGTACGATCTGATCCCTCAACTCCCCGTCGGATAAAAGAGAAAACAGATGGGGGAGCTCGGAAGGAAGAAAGAAAAGAAAAAGAAAATTAAAAAAAAAAAAAAAAAAAGAGGTAAACGTCGGCACTTTAGCTAAGCTAGAGCTACCTAGCTCGCCTTCTTTTACTCCTCCTCGCTGTTTTCGTCGGCGCCCCAACCAATAATCTCACTCGATGATAACCGCATATCATTGGCAATAGCTCCCACACCCGCGATAAATCCCAACGCAGTATCAACAGTGGGATTTCCAGTCTTTGGAGTTCTCACCAGTTCCCCCTGCGGACCGGCCGCGGCCCGGTTCAAGACCTCCTCGAGGTCGTGATGGGTTACTCTACCAGTCCGTCTGGCCTTTGCGGCGCGCTTGATCGCTTCCCCCCAGCCCAATTTGAGCCATTCAGCCTCGGTGACGGGCGCTACCCGGCTGCCTGGGCGAACATGGAGATAATTCCACACTGTCTCCGCCACATGGTATCGCTTGGTGAAGCACCACAGATAGGGCCATGCAAGCGTCCAGAGAAAGGTCAGGTAGAAGAACCATCTCCAGTACTCGTTCTTGCGCATAAACGAGATACGGTTGGCGGGGAAAATCTCTACACGGGCCTCGAACACGGGGAAGTCTACTCTGATACGGCCGCGATAGTTTGTTGCGCGAATCAGGGCCTCGATGTTGCTTCCCAGCCATTCCAGATCCCAGCCTACACAGGACTTTTTCATGATGAACCTGCGATGCAATATGCAGTGTCAGTGTCAAAGCACAAGTAGGAAGAGTGTTTAGGACCCTTTATCAAGATACGATCGTGTATGTAGCGTATCTCGATACGATGTCGAATCGGGATCGATATGGATATATCTAATGGGGGATGCAGGTGGGAGTGAGGGGGGAGGGGGAACAGAGGAGTAGATAGGTAGGATGGAGAGGGGCGCAAGCATACTCTTTCAGTGTTGATTTATCCTCACAGTACTGGTCGGCCCAGCTACGAACCGTTCTTGCTTCCTCCGGGTCGGGAGCCACTGTCTTCCATCTTCCACCACGACTCGTTCTCTTTGTCGGATGGACTGTCTTCAGCGGAGGAAAGTGTCTCCCGTTTGAATAGGCCTGCTCGAGGCGGTAGCGCAGATTAATCTTGAAGTTGAAATCAGTCACCGTGGACGTCTCGGTCTTGTCGCCATTCCGCTTTCTGACCGAATGGTATCCTTGTATGTGGATTTCCGGGCTGGGCGGATTACGACTCTCTTTCAAGAGCCATCTGTAGTAGCAATGATGATATGGAATTAGCTATACATATAACTCAGTCAAAACAAAATGGCTCATTCCCGGGTGAGTTGAGCAGCCAGTCGTAGAAGCTGTACACACACACACATAACATATACTTGCCGCACCGCATCATCCTCATAGGATAAAGCAAAAAAAAAAAAAAGAAAGAGAAAGAGAAAACAAGTGCTATTGATTTTACCCACCTATAAAGCGCCTCCCCATCAGTATTGAGGTGTTTGTCGTGAGACACCACCAACGTATCTCCCATGCCAAGCCTTGTCTTTATCTTCTTGACCACCGGGCGATAATCCTCAAAGTCCGGCGGGGCATCAGGACCATCACCACCACCAATATCCCCACCAGCACCGCCAGCGCCAGCGCCAGCACCAGGAAAACCAGGACCAGCAGCACCAGGACCAGCAGCGCCAGCACCGTTCACAACCCGAGCAACATCCCCATAGTCGCCGTCCAGGTGCTCGACATAGCCAGGCAGCTCCTCGTCGTCGTCCGCCCTCGGATCGTCCTCATAGTTGTCGAGCAGCGGGATGGCGGACGAGGACGAGCCCGCGACATCGGGCTCGTCGGTGTAGCGCTGCGGGAACGGCTTTCGCGGCGCCTTGGGGCTGCGGTCACGGCCTTTGATGTCGGTGGGTTCTGACATTGTGGGTTTCTCCTAATCCTGTAGAGTATTAAGTAGGTAGGTGAAGTATGTTCTCTAGAGCGCCAGAGTAGGTAGGTAAGCTTAAGGCAGTGAAAGTAAGGCTACCACGCAGTGCAGGTGTGAGCAAAGATGTAAGTCAGTCAGTCAGGCAGCGAGCGAGTGTATCATGTAGAGCCAGAGTGAAAAGGAGCCTAAATCTCAGCTAAAGGATCGAATCGCGATCGGCACACACGTTGCAAGTGGGGAGACGCGATTCTCTATATAAGATGTCACGCGTAGAGCTATTGCGAGACCCTGGGAATACTCTACATGATCCCCAGCTACTCTGCCTACATGTATCATGATGTATGTAGCTACTTCACTTCGCACCTTCCCTCCACGAGCACTTCGCACGCCCAGAAAGGGAAGGCATGTGACTCACGCCCACCAGCGGTCCCAGGAGAGCGGGGTTAAAGCAGATACATAGTTACAACTTACAGCTAACAGCGCTGCCTGCAAAAGCAAAAAGCGTTCACAAGAAAAATGCTCACAGGGAGTTCAATTTGCGCCGGGTGCGGCCGGTTAAGTCGATCACCGAGCCCTAACCCTGCATATTAATCTGGATCATGCGACATCACTCGGATGTCAAGAGCTTCAGAGGGAAAATGTGGGACGACATGGGAAACGCGGAGTGTGAGGGCAGACAATGGAATATGTGATATCTCTGTATGGCAGTCATGTAGTCGTTCTTCATCAATACATTGATATTCTCTTTATATTCTAGCTGGCCATGGCCCAATAGCCAATTGATCATAATCCCTCAAGCCCATGCATTTATATACACTCCCCGCCTCCTCCCACATCAAAACCCCACGATCGGCAACTCCGCCATATGCACCTTCGCCGTCCCATACGGACTCAGCGTCACATTGACCCTCTCCCCCACACACGCGGGGCTCAGCGGCGGCAGCGCGGGCGAATCCAGCGTCACATTCCACGCCACCGCGCATGCGGCAGCAGTGATACTGACGGGCGCGGCCCCGCGCGCAAAGATAGGGCTGGGCAGGTCGGCCATCTTGAGGCCTGCGGAGTTGTCATTGACGGTGAGGTTTGTGGGGTCGATTGCGATGCGCCATTCGCTCGGTGTCTCGAGGATATGATCACGCGTTTCGGGGAGGGTCTGCGGATGTGAGAGATTAGTATATATAGGTTTAGGGAGTGGGGTGAAAGAAAGGGGGTTGGGGGTACCTCTTCTCCTGGCAGCGGCTGGGTGTCGGTCCAGTTTAGTGGCTGGAAGGACTCGGATGAGTACTCGAGATCGAGAGCATATAGTAGAGGTCCGCGGTACACCGCGACACCGCCGGAGCCCCGGGTGACTACATTGACCTCCATCCCCAGCTTTACCTTGACCGTCGTCCTCCCGCTCTTCACTGCCACCTTCTGCAGTGAGTTCTCGTCAGGCGTTAATGCTCCGGCCTTCTTACCATCTACGGAAATACTCGACAAGGCAAGAACAGTCCAGGACGGGATGCGGATATAGAAGTCAAAAGAGGACCTGGCGGTGATGGTGTACACTAGAGTGTCACCGAACGGGTATATCGTATCAACAGACACAGTGACCTTGTTACCGTGGGCGAGCGTCGTCGTGACTTCCGACGGGCTGAGGAGGGCGTGAATGAGCCCGTTGGAGCCGGCCTTGAGGAACGATGTTGCGAGGAACTTGGGGTATCCTTGCGGGTGATTGACCGTGCAGCAAGGCTGTTTAAACAAATTAATCCACCATACCAGATAATTATACTTCACTTTGGGTTTAATGAGAAGACATACAAAATTTGGTTCCAGGCCAAAGGTGTTTCCATACGACACAACGTTATAAAACGGCTTTACCGTCAGGTTCCTCGACCACGGCTGGTTTGTCTGCGTGACGTATTGGTGGCTCCACCAGTCGGGCGATATTGCAGCTGGGAATGCGTTAAAGGCGGCGCGCTCGACGCCGTCGGCGAAGGCGTTGTCGCCCTGGAAGCGGTACAGGTAAGAGAGGGAGAACATTGTCTCCACGGACATGCAGAGCTCAGACCTTCGGGGTAATGATTGTTAGTGCATGAAAAAGGCTGAAGGGAGAGAATATTCATATACATACCCTCTTTGTGGCGAGAGACCCCCGAGATGTTCATCTGCAATGATAGTACCAGAGCTGGACCCATGATATGTATAAGTCCAGTTCACGGCATTCCTCGTCTGCGTCAGGAGCCCGTCCTCTTTCGTCATCCTATACAGCACCGCCGGATATCTCAAAGCTTCAACACAACACCACACCGTCAGCCCAACCCAACCCATCCACTCCCCTCTCCACCCACACCCACCCAAAACCAAAACAATCCACAGAAATCCACATACCCTGCGCCAGATTCACTCCATGCGTAAATCTCGTATCCATAATCGCCGGCGTCCCCACCTTCGGAAACACCCCCTCCACGAAGAACGTCGTCCAATCCCTCTCGCCAACCCTCCCGCCCTCAAACATGAGCTCCATCGTCTCCCAAATGACCTGCTCCTGCCCGCGCGGGTAGTTCTCGTATAACCACTGTAGCGACATGACCAGCTCGTGCGTGCGCGCCAGCCCAAACCGCCACGGGTCGAAATTATCGCCGCTTTGCTGGATCAGCCCCGTGAAGTTGCTCGCCAGCATGTCGTGCGCTAGCACGGTGAACTTGTGCATTGAGTCTACGATGCGCTCTGTCTCGCTCGGGTCCGCTTCTGCGTATTGCTGTACATCAATCATATAAGCACCATGTACCCGCCACAATCATTGACCCGGGTCGACACAACCATCATTGACCCCCTCCCCAGCCAGGCCTAAAACACATACCGTCATCCCAAACAGCACCAACGCCCTGGCCCATATGCCCCTCGTCTCCCTCGTTGTCTCCGGGCCAATCCACCCATCCTCAGCCTGGTGGTCGAGCACATAATCCAGGAAGCTCTTCGCCTGCGCCTTGAGTCTTGCGTCGTCGAGCACATATGCGAGCGGGACAATGTAATTGAACCAGTAGGGCGCAGACTCGTGGAGCTCGCTATACTCCGTGGACCCGCCGAGCCAGGTACTGTCCGAGACGTAGCGGTAAAAGTCGTGTTCGTGGCCGGCGAGCCCCGCGGCGGAGAGGTGCAATTGAGAGGAGAGCCAGCCGCGTGGGCGGATGGCGGTGAGCGGGAGGGGCGTGTAGAGGAAGGGGGATACTGTGGATTATCGGGGTTAGTTTTTGTCTGTGGGCTAGAGCTGGAGGTCTGGAGAAGGAAAGCTTACGGGTGTTTGTACTATTTGACACCGCGCCATTCGTTGCCGGTACCAAAAGACCTCCGACAAACACAGTCGTCACCGCCAGGAACGCAGACGCAGGGACGATTCGGCCAAACATCTTTCACGGTGCCTTTCTACACTGTAGCGCGGTTTGCAACTCTATATTCTAGAAGGACCTGGCTCTTAATAACCGCCAATACTGCGACAACATTGGCCCGAGAAATCGCAGATCCGGAGGCTGTCCGGGAGCTCTTCCAGCTACCGCTCGGCCATTTCAAGACGCGTAGATCGCGGCCGCGGGGAATCCCTGTCATTGCGCAATGAAATACCCCGGAATATCCGGTTATTTAGAGTTGCTCTTGGCCCCGGGAACGGAGTGAAGGGTTTCCCGGATGTGCGGTGGGGGTGGAGGCGCGCTGCGATGCTCACAAGCTGTCACTCGGGGTGGTCAGCTGCGGCTCTGGGCCAGTGATCAATAGGTCTGCATCAGACATGGTGAATCATTCGATGTGCGAGTGACGGGCTGTGACGAGTACAGTGGGTCTCTGTGTGCAAGTAAATGTAAACTGAGCCCATCAGCGCCAGCAACAAAACAGTTCTGCACTGCTTAGACCAGGCCGTTTTACTAAACATCCCGTCTGTCCGTATTGGGCCATATCAGTAGCACTTGCCAAGGGATCTAACTCGTCTAACCCGTCTACCTAACTGAATTAGTAGAATATCAGAATTACATAACTGCAGAATTGTAGAATTGTAGAGATATCAACGCCGCCTTTGCAGTTCTACGAATCTACTGCAGCAGTACTCTACGCCCTGTTTTCCCACATTTCTAGAAATCCAGCAGAGCATCATCACTCTGCAGCCCCATGTGAAATGATGTCATTCCACGCCGCCAGAAAAAGCAACATCACCGACCGCCAAGCCCATCGCCGTTATTCGAGCGCCAACCAAAGCACAAAGACTCTCTCTCCCCCATCTTGCCCGTGCACAGCTAAGCTTTCTCCCCATACTAATCACCACCGGCGGTGGGGAAAGCCACTTTCTCAAGGGCCCAGATCCGACATTGCCGGCAGTCTGCACAGATTCGGTTGTCCTGGGCGCACAAACAATGAGCCGCAAGGGTCGCACGTCCCCCCGCCCCCTCCACGCCTGAGTGTGATAGTGATAGAATCTGCGGTAGGGTGCATGTAGAAATAGAACGACTGACCGAATGCCTGTCTGTCAACCTACCTACCTTCCTGTGAACCTGTAACCTCCACCCCTCTCTTCCCCGTAAACTGCACCTCATCGCTCATCCATCCACTCCTCCAGTTGTCTATCCGTCACCACCACAACCATCATAGTCGCCATCAGGGCTCATCCAGCTTGAGTCGCATTCACGATGCCTCCAAAAACATACGATATAACAATCACTTTCCGCTCGGCTTCCAATCTCCCTATCGCTGACCTTGGCACCCTCGCCTCAGACCCTTATGTTGCTGCAACCTTAACCACACCTGTCTCCATCAGGGACCCAGAGAAGTGTCCGCCACTGCACTTTCGCACACCCACAGTGCGTAATACTACCAACCCTGCCTGGGAGTGTCACTGGGACCTGAGCAATGTTACCAGAGAGGGTACAAAGCTGCGAATCGATGTCCTGGATGAGGATATCAGGAACCATGACGATAGGTTGGGACAAGCAGTTATTGATTTCCAAGAGCTAGAGAATTGGGGCTCGGACCAAGTAAATGAAGGAAGCTATAAGCTTCGAAAGAAGGGTGCTAGCAAAAAAGCAGCAGTGCTAAAGCTGTGTGTCGCGGACATGAAGAAAAAGAAGAAGGTTACGGCTATGATTGTCATGAGGATTGAGGTAAAGGGTGAGACGAGGCTGGCCGAAGGGTTTCAGGACATCAAGAGGGCTTTTACGCGTGGCCCAAGTACGCATTCCAAAAGACCCTGTGATATGTCACAATGTTAACAATATATTCTAGATTACTGGTCCAAACACTTCTCTCCCCTCATCGGCAAAGTAGTCCGCACAAAAGACTCCCCTCAAGGGGAAGACAAAGCCGCAAACTTCTCCTTCGAAGCCAACAAGCTCCAACTCACCGGCCCAGTCCCACCAGAGCTCTACCACAGATACGTAGACTTTGCCCCCTTCGTCACGGCCTATTTTTCTCGCAAAGGCCTCAAAGGCCGTGTCCTCAACCAGGCCTTGCACAGCCAATATAACCATCTATACTGCCATGACCAGAACACAGAGTATGGCTATATCGACAACTCTCCAGACGGTAGAAAGGAGGACAGCAATGCATTAGCAAAGCGATTCCTTGAAATGACCCATTGGAGCGAGGGATACCGCATCTTCACATATGTCATTACGCTCGACGCTGAATGGCACTTTACCGAGACAGGCGACGAGTTCGCAGTTGATCTATTGAGCAAACATAGCTTACACAGCGATGTCAGCAAATATATTGCTTACTCGGGCGAATTCTTTATAAGGAGGATACATAACCATCACGTGCATCATCCTCATCAAGCCCACGGGGATGACGCAAACCATCACGATAAGGAAGCAGTCTACCACGGTGCAGACGCAATTGCATCCCCCGATGGGGAGTCCAAACACACGGACCACCACCCGTCCCATTACGAACTCGTCATCGATAATGACTCTGGCACCTACCGTCCCAAAGAGGAGCTCCTTCCAAAGCTCAAGAGCTTCCTGGAATCTAACTTGAATGGTATCGGTGCAGTTACCACCTACCATTGCTTCGATAAGAAACTCGAAGAGCTCAAGAAGGAACGGAAGGATGCGAAGCACAAAGAGGGACATCGAGTCTTTAGGCAGCGCAGCATTTCTAGTAATGGAAGCAGCATTAGCAGTAGCGATGTGGAAGAGCTCGATACAGGAAAGGAGGGGAACATATTCAAGAGGCAGTGGTCCAAATGGATGATGAGCGGCAGCACTGCACCCACTGCACCGACTGCACCGACTGCACCAGCTGCACCAGATGGACAGGGTGGGGGAACTTCGAGTTGATGGTACGGGTTCCGGGAGTGGTGGTGGGGGAAGAAGGGGGAGCAGGGGTGGAGAGGCGAGGAGTGGTGGGGTTAGTGAGTGAGCGAGTGAGTGAGCGAGTGAGTGCCGAGTGAGTAATCACGCGGAGTAGCTTTGCAGAGTTACTTCATGGGGTCGAGGCGGTAATACGGTGCCTGAGCCTAAGAGCCATGTTTCCCTATTTTTCTCCACTGGTTTTCTATGACCATTTGTCTATCCATTTACTTTTCTTCTTTGTGTTCCTTGCTTTTTGCTTCGATTGATGCTCCCGGTGCGAGTTTGTATATTTATCGACTGGTTTGCTTGTTTGGGATACCTTGATGTAGTACGTTAGTTCTGAGTTTTAATGTCTAATGATTGGGAGGGCAGGTTTATAGCTTGATCTTTACCGAAAGGGATATACTTCGTATATATCCTTAGAACTACTAGATTAGCATAGCTAGATGAATTCGAGTCATGGATTGTCACTCGAGCACTTTGCAGCCAAACTTACTTTTGTATTTTCACGACCATCTGATTGTATTGTGTATCAGAGGTCTGATAACTGAAGCCTTCGATTGGATTCTCAGGCGTGGGTTTGGTAAATTTAGAGCAAGAGACGGTGGGGACTCTTGGTGCCAGATTTCTGGTTTGATAATAGTGACTTGTCCTCTGCCTTGAGAACAACATACATCACCTGTGAGGGCTTGTTCATCCGGGATAAAGGGCTGGGCACGGTCCGTCAAGAGCCACGATTCTATGGATTGTGACAGTACATAGCGCTCGGCTCGGCTCGTCTTGTCCCGGACCAAACCGGCTCCAGCCGCAGAGGGAAGCACCAAGAGACCGAATAACCACATAGCCTCCTCCCCCCCCCCCCCCCAACCAACGGCTCATGAAGCTACAATTCATAACTCAATGTCACCGGCTAACTTACTTCGCTGACCCGCCCCCAACAGCTGATTTCTACATAATAGTAAACTCGAGAACCGACTTGTTCCTTCGACATGCCGCGCAATCAACGAGAGCTTTGGCTTTTGGGGTTCGCTTTGAGGTTCGGACTACAAGAGTAACGAGATCAAATCCAAAAGAAAATTTGTATTTCTAGCTTTCCGTTTTGCGCATAGATAGCGTCACTTCCGTTCAGCGAAGGGTCCGTAGAACGGGTCACAGCATGTCACTCGCGCCAAGCCCCATAACCCAACCGTTACGAGCACAAAAGCAGTGTAGTCCACGGGGCCATGAAACTATATTTTTCAAAGTTTATTTGTTACTGTGCTTTACCAAGTCTAGGAATCAACTCACCCCCTCAAAAGAAAATAAAAGGCACGCCCGGCAGTCCCAAGCCCCTCAAAGGGCCGAGCTTCCTTGAGGGTGCAGCCATTCCCCGCCGTGACTACATCAACTTTGGTACCGAATTATTTGCCTATAAAATAGCACCAAGGACGAAATATAGGCAAGTTCTCTAGGGGCTCCAACTCTACATGCTGAACACCCAGTGCCATGCTGTACCATGAATAAGCCACCACTCTTCCAATCTATAGCCCGTACGTATTACCTTTCAGGTGTCGGCTATCGCGATTTCACCGGTCCATTAAGGAAGTCTTGGTATCGTCGGAGTTTCGCGAACGCGTTAGTAGAGGAATTCATGGGGGTTTTGTATCCGGGGGTATTAATGAACACTGGCTACTGTACATGTAGTCATGATCATTGACTATGGCTCAAGCGGGGATCCAATGTGGTTGAATGTTAGCGCTCGGGCCTTCGAGTTTGCTCTTGGCCGCTACGTGTCGTCTACACCCAAGTACTTGCCCGCTCTTCCAGGCGGTTGCACGCACAACACAGCAGTCTCCCCACACAAAAAAATCATTTACTGAAACTGCTCTAGGAAGAAGATTCCCTAATCAGTGCGTCACTCAGCGGATTCTTTTCCAACACTCCGAGGCTCTATATATCTTCACACGATATTCTAATACCCCACTTACACGACAAATCTTAGGCGCTAGTGATATTCGTTCCAGACCGTTTACTTTGGACGCTCCGCTTATGGAGCTCTTTTCACCTTCATCCGATAAATTCTTTCACCCCTAGCGCGGATATCTAGGTTGCCAGGCCAGATAAAAGACAAAATATTACCCGATGAAAATAACAACAATAACAGTGGTGCATGTAATTAGCATGCTACATTGAGAGAGGTATCACGCCAGCTCCATGTAGCACAAAGAGCTCACGATGAGGAGGCTACTCTATATATAAAAAGCCACCAGCTCGTGTGGAAGGCGGGGAGACACCCCACGAGAACGATGTTCTTGAGAGTTGTCGCATCGATTCTCTGGACTCTACTAGTCCGCGCATAAGCATCTCGCTGTGTCTTATTGTCGCCCTAGCTATACACCTTGAGTGATAAATTTAGGTAATCATAAAACCCTGATTCTTCATGTGTTAACTAACTCTTAATTTCATTCACGCCCTATCACTCGGATATCCGTCCTCTGATAGGCACCGGCGATTACCATTTTAGGTGACGCATATGTTCCGTCACAGTCGCAAATATTGGCTATTTCCCAATCCGAGGGTCCAGTGGCCGATTGAGACGATTATCTATTTCGCGTCACAAGACATTAGGTTTCACGGTCTTGAATACGAACCATTCAACCCGTATTACCACCAAGGGACCCTCAGTGGCTTTCGGCCAAAATCCAATCGACTGCCAATCTTGGCGAACAGGACAACTGAATTGTCAGTGGGCTAGCCTTCTAGTCAATGACATATTCGTGACTAGGACGGAACACATACTCTACTCGAGTACATGTATCCACTTAAGAATGTGGTATATAACCTTCAAGAGCCTTACTTTATGCAAATGCAGAACAGGTGCGGTCATTATTTGGGTGGCGGGCTCGGCGACCCTCCGAAATTGCCGAACCCACCCCCACCCCCCTTGGTCTAGCATGTATCGCCCCGATTAACCCACTTTGCGGCTTGCCGGATGCACGGCTAAGCCGAACGCCAAAAACATTCCAGATAGCCACACAAGGGATCTCTGAGGCTTTGTGGCAACTACGGCGTCTTTGAAACAGAGGAAATGATTGTCGCAGACAAATCCGGCGTCATAGTGAGACGAACATTCGTGAATATAACTGCTTGATGAGTTCAATCGAGTGATCCTGCATGATTTAAATCGATCTTCATACGAAACCCACCCAGAATTCACGCCTGCTATGTTTGACAAAATGATACATGGGAATAGGAATCTCAGATCAACCAACTCTGATATGCACGCGTAGGAGAACATCTTTCCTGGTGCTTCTTAGTATCCTCTTCAACATTTGCAAGTAGCGATAATTTTACCAGTACTACTTGTTCATCGTTCGATTCTTTGTCCCTTCCGTCAAAAACAAGAACACAACGGATTCCTTTTGGCGGAAATTGCCGGCGCTTATTGACGTTAACATGATGCGGCGGCAGCGACAGCGGTGACAATTGAACAATCGATACATACGCCCAGGATTCACGATGCAGGAACCGTATCATGCAAAATCAGGGTGGTTGGTCCAAAGTAGTAATCGATATGTAGATATCTTTACGTTGCAGATCCCCCTTTTCTGTGCTGCTGTTCCTCCATCCCGTGTGCGGTGCTAGCTGAGATGTAGACAACGGCACACTATCTTCATTTTGCTGATAGCAGCTTTCAATCATGATTCGTCCCAACGCCGTGCGCGTGTGCCTACAGGTTGTTGGTTCCGCATGTCCAGGCCACGATTTTAGGGTAATAATACCTGCATTCGGAACCGATGATCAAAGCAGGATTCTTCTCTCTAATCTGAAATTGAAAACACCAGAGAGATGGGAGGACTTAGGTATTTGCGCCCCCACGATACACAGCTACATGTTACTGAATGTATTCCTTGCCCCACGTCACTTGCGCAACTGAAATCGGGTCTCACGGAATCACTCTTAATACGTCCCTGGATTACTCAGCTGTGGGCCATAAGCGAGCCTAAGGGGAACATCACTACATCGAAATGCCTATGTAACGACTTGTAAATACTGAATTTGAGGCACGCGGCATTTCTCACCGGCCAAGAATTTCGATACTTACCTCTACTCTGATGCCCAAGCCACCTTCGTCATCTGAGAAAAGGGAGTCCAAGCGGCGACAGCGCAATACCTACATCAACACAGGGCATAATTCCCGGGCGTGATCCAGAGGCACCGCAACATCTATGGCGATTCCAACGTGTGGCGATGGAGTTCTCCGAGCAGATGAAGGCATCGTGATTGGGGAGTTTGAGACCTTCGTCATGAGATTAAAGTTGCCCGTAAATTCAGAGGATCGACAGAGGCGCTAATGAATGCTTGCAGTGTGCGCAAATCAGAAAATGCGGGGAAGCTTGTGTAGTACAAGAGAGGTAACTCTACATGTAGCTACGCTGCTCTAGGTACTGCGGTAGTACTCGGGGCAGGTAAGAACCTGAAAATGACTTTTGATGGTAACAACCTCTGATTCGCGGCTGGCGAAAAGCTACATCAAATTGAGCACCTGCTTGCAGCTTGCATTTTCAGGTTCTTATTGCCTGCCCCGAGTATGTAGGTACTTTTTTCTACATACCCTGGATACCCCTGCCCAATCATCAGGCCCGAGCACTCGCTGCACATCTAGCACATCTAAGACAGAAAGAAAGAAGAAACAAGCACAAGCTGTCAACAGGATTTGATCATTTTTGCTTTCTTTTCTCTGGTGGTAAAAAAAGCCACGGAGGGGGACAATTTCGGGTGACTTGTCCGATGGGCTGAGTGGGCCGAGGAAGTGCTGTTCCAAAGTAGTTACAGTGATCGTAACGTAAGCATTGACTGACTGACAGCTGTAAGTAGGACATGCCTTCTTGGGCGCAGTGGAAAGAAAGTCCATCCATCCTCAGGTACGGCCTTTACCTCCGGGGGAAGAGCTCTTCCGGGGGGTGTTCAATCGTTTGTAACTATTGGGTATAACATGGCAGAGTCGACACAGCGTCTGTCTGTCGTAGGACGTCGTCGGTGCGGGAAGGCAGCTAGGTCCTAAAACATCACCTACCACCACACCAAGGGTGGGTTTGGTACCTTCTTGGCGCGGTCTTGGCAAATCCAAAAAAAGAAAGTAATCACCCGACCGCACTTGAAACGTTCTGCGTTGGAATCGAGATCGTCCAGAAGCAGATTGCCGATAATAGATGGATAGACAGACAAGGAATTGAATCTTGAAAATATCACTCGCAATTCACAATCACAATGGGAATATTTGGGGACTCGTAGAAAATTCCGTTTACACGTTGACTTCTTGAAGTTACATCCAAAGTAACTGCTAACTAAATACATTACATTCACCAGACATGAACCAAGCATTGCTCATCCTATAAAAAAAAACCTGTAGAGAAAATAAACCCAAGATACAAGCGAAAAAACAAGGGGTCTCAGGCGAGTTTGATAAACCAAAACAAATAAACAAAGTGAGGTCTAAGAGCAAAACGCTTAAGCACGGTCAATATGAGCCGCCTCAGCAGACTTGACATCACCAGCAAACTCATCCTTCTGGTGGTGGGCACCAAAGTTGACCTCAGGCTGGAAGCCGCGTGACTGCCAGGCCTTGTCAACCTTCTCATACATCTGGTCGACATCCTCGAGGGAGAGTCCCTTGGTCTCGTAGATCATGAGGTAAACGAAGGCGATACAGAAGAAGCAGCATCCACCCCAGACGAAGAACACCTTTGCTCCCATGTTGGCGTTACCGGGACCATCGTCAACCATGTAGGGAGTGGCGAAACCGATGGCGAAGTTGAGGAGCCAGTTGGTGGCAGTGGTCATGGAAAGACACTTGGCACGGACCTTGAGAGGGAAGATCTCACCAGTAACGACCCAGGCGACGGGACCCCAAGAGACGGCGAAGAAGAAGATGTAGAAGCAGACGAAAGCAATGAGGACCTTGTTGGCAACATCAGTGAAGACGGTGACACCGACAATGGCGACAATGAACTCGCAGACACACATTCCAATGGCTCCCAGGAGAAGGAGACGGCGACGACCAAGCCTCTCAACAAGGTAGAGACCGGGAATGGTGGAGACGACGTTGACCAAGTTGGTGATGAGACCGATCAAGAAGGCATTCTCAATACCAGTGTTCTTGAAAAACTGAGTTCCGTAGTAGAAGATGAAGTTGATACCAGTGAGCTGCTGAAGAGCCTGGAGACCGCATCCAGTCAAAAGCCTCTTGAGCATCTTCGGGGAGAAACAATCGGCATAAGTAGCCTGGCCAAGAGACATCTCATACTCGTGAATAGCCTTGATCTCATTAAGCTCCTCGATAATAGCGGGGTGGTCTGGGGGGAGAGAACGGAGACGGCTCATCGACCTGGCGGCACCTTCGTAGTTGTCCTTCTTGATGAGGAAGCGGGGGGTCTCGGGAAGGATGAACATTCCGATGGAGAGAATGATGGCCCAGAGGAACTGGATGGCGAGAGGAATACGGTAGGAGCCGGTGTCATTACGGTTGTGGGTGCCCTGGTTGGCGCAGGCAGCCAACAAAAGACCGATGGTGATAGCCAATTGGTAACAACCGACAATTGTTCCTCTGATCCACTTTGGTGAAGTCTCGGACTGGTACATGGGCACTGAAAGATTGTTAGTATAAAGAAGTAGATATCAAAAGATGTGAAGAACTTACCAAGAGCAGAAACCAAACCAACACCGAAACCAGCGAGAAGACGACCAACAACCATAAGTGGGATGGCAGTAGAGGCAACCTGGAAGGCAACACCGACAGAGAAGACACCACAGGCAGCAATGAGACCCATACGACGACCCAACATGTCTCCAACTGGGGAGGCAGTAAGAGCACCTAGAAATCGACTAGTTAGAAACCATGATTGCGTGATCAAGTGTGAAGCGATTTTCTACATACCAAAGAAGGTACCAGCGGAAAGAATAGAGACAACCAGTGAGGTCTGCGAAGAAGTCAAAGCAAGGTTTCCTTCGGAGTTTCTTTCGGTTCCAAACTCATTCTGGAAGTAGTCCATGGCAAGAATACCGTTGATACTACCAGTATCATATCCGAAAAGAATACCTCCGAATGCCACGAAGATACCAATCAAGATGGCCGGGAGGGTCTTTCCCTCCTCACCGGCAGGCTTTCTGATCATGAAACCCATCGTGTATGTAACAGCGGTTGCGAGCTGGTTTGAGTTGTCGAAAGAGAACGGTGGAGTTGGCTGCTGTCCTCCTCTCTTAAGATGCTTGACAAGTTGGTAGGTGGAATGGTGATTCAGAGGAGGAAGGGAGCGAGGAATATATAATGATTTCAGAGATACCTCACACACACACCCCCCCCCCACCCCCTACTGACCGCCTGCAGTGATCAAAGAAATCGCATTAATCCATGGCCTGGCCGTGGAGCCCCGCATAATTTGACTTCCCCCTGTTAGTCCAGTACAGATATGTCTTGGAACTAGAGTGATAAATATGCGGAGAGCGCGTGATGGTATTTTCTTAGCTTAGGTGGGGGAAATAATTGCCTCCAGAGCAAGCTAAAGCAAAGTACCACTACTCTACTGAAATGAGACCCTGCCTCTTCCACCTCTGATGGCGGGGCCCCCGAAATCTGTTATACGCAAACCCATGTCGATATACCCGGAGAGAACGAAAAAAAAATCTGATTTCCCAGCCGTCAGGATATTGCAAACCCTACGGCGAGCTTGAAACCCAACTGGTTGAACTTATTTGTTTCACTACACGTGACTTAGATGCTTTTGATGATTGTCAACCTTAAACGGGCATAGTTTTGAGAAAATAGTCCGCGGCATCTACAATTTGGAACAGGGAGGCTGGGTCTTGCCACAAGAGTTCCCAAGACAGCGTCTAGAGCTCTAACTGTGGAACTGCATACCTGCCCGTTTGGAGGATCACGATGGCCCCAAGCAGTGGGTCCACTCACTCTGGAAGCAGAGTAAGAAGAACACAGACACAGACACTGTCTAGGATTTCAAAACTCGAAACTCGAAACTCGACAACTCTAAAACTCAATGCCTACGGTGACAGAGAGTCCCACGACATTCGCCAAAAAACATAGAACCTGAACAACTGAAAATCCCGCGGCGGATCTTCGGCCAAAATAACTCTAAGCATGCGGCACCACATACACTTACACAAATATTATTATCCAGGTACGTCACTTCATTAGGGAGCTCATTTCACACAGCAAAAGCAGCATGTGGGTTTTGCTGTGGTGGTCTTAGTCAATGCTAGGTGGTAGCACATTGATATTGTGGCTTTTCCGTACCAAGCAAAAGCTTGTGATGAATGTGGTGCAGCTCAGGTTGAACCGGAAAAATAGCATTGAAGCTATTAAAATCCACTGTTAGATAGTAGATAGCGGAGCTATGAGTTTAGGTAATTTGAGTAATTGGGACTCGAAACTAAGGATGAAATGATAGGTGTCAACATCCAGAGAAAGAGCTGGAGGATACTTTCTCCACGATACTTTCCCCTCAAATCGATCCCAGAATTCCCCACAACATCTTCTCTCCATGATTTGGGAAACCTGGGAAAACCTGGGGAACGAAAATCAAATTAAATTCGCCACAAGTGTGTGTGAAGGTAGATTTGTGAAGTGCAGCAGCAGCAGCGACAAGGTCGCATGTGTTGATGGGCGGGCCATGCTGTTGGCATGGGTAGGTTGCCGAGCCTGTTCTGTTCCGTTGCACAGAAAGTCAAGGCTTGTGTTTCTCACCTGCAGCTAAAGGGAAGAGGTTCACTCGCACACCCTCAAAGCAGACCAAGCCACGACCGACGGGGAGGAAGTTTTTCCTTGAAGGACTTTTCTCCGATGTTCGCTGCAACCAACCAACCAACCATGTCCGTTTCCTTCTTTTCTTCCTTTTTCGCTTTTTTTTTCTTGCTTTTTTTTTTTTACTTAGTGTGTATCGGCTCCGGTTTCCCTCGTGACCGCAGTCGGTGGCTGCTGTCTGCTTAGTCCGTTCTCGACCCTTAAGCGCAAGCGCTGTTTTTGTGTGGCGATATTTTGGCAGGCTGACAGAAAAAATCATTTCGCGATGTAAATAACGCCGCCACAGAGATGAAAAATAATCAGGCCAAAAGGTGGTCCTGACTTGCAGTGAAATAGACAAGACACATGACGAAGGTGGTACGATGGCGACGAAGGTCAAAGAGCAAATCAAGGAGCCTCATGGTCATCATCACCATCTTTGATATCACGAAACTCAATCCCCGCCAGGGCTTGACCGGCGAACTCAAGCGAAATAATTAATTCCAGGACAATATCAGGGTTTCAAGGCGAGGCCCAAAGAAAAAAAAGAGACGCCAATTTTAGGTTCAATTTGTTTGCCCCTTACCTGGGGTCTCCCCCATACCCCAAATTATCGCTATTAGATAACTTTTTTATGGTTATTCCGGCCCCCTGCTTGCAGAAGTCGCAGGGGTGTCCAGGTCGAATTTCCCCGGCCGGCCGCAACACCGGTGTCGGCTCCACTTTTATCCGTTATAGTCGGTAGCTAGGTACAGTTACCAGGGTCTCGGGAGCATAGCCTATGTGCCCCGACACACGCATATGGGGTAGCAGAACCAAACAGTTGTTCGATTTAACTGCTACTGTCGTTGAAGTTGCGTGAACGGTTGAATTATTTATGGCTTACAGCGCCATTGGTAACGAGGTTCCCTGATATCTAGGATTTTGAGCGGGCTACCGCGCGAGATCAGTGGGTACCTGGTCGAGTGGGTGTTTGATACTCTACCGCGACAGCCTGTACCACAATCTACAGAGTTCGCGTACATGATCCGCTACCTCGCCAAAGTCATGGAGAGATAGGAAAAAACGCTTTTTGCACTTTGAGCTCGGATGGCCTGCTGGGATTGACGGACGTTGTCGGTTTTGCACCAGCAAAGGGCCAAGTACACACGCAGATTTCCGGCCGGCCGGGTACAAAAAAGCCACTTCCTGTCCGATCTCGCAGGCCAAGGAAAAAGAACAAGAAAAAAAATCGCTGTGATGGGGGTACGTATTGGCACGATGATGGAGTGAGGGAGGGAGGGGACGGTGGTCGGAGGTTTTGTTTTTCCCCCGCATAACCGCTTGCATATGCATGGCGCAAGAGGCAAGCGAGAGTGAAACCCTCTGGAGTAAAGCAGAGCAGAGTATGTAATAGAGCAGCATCATGTATGTCGAGCTCTCTATGGTAGGTAGTATGTACCTACTCTAGAGCCGCTCAAACCCTCACCACCACTTTCCCCACTCTCCACTCTCCCAGTCTCCACAGTTTCTCCTCCTCCTCTCCAACTCTAAAGGTTATCTGTCTACGAAGCGAAATGGGGGGTTAGCATGTTAGGTATTCCTGTAATCGGAATACGCATGTGTATTAACTAGCATGAATCATGATTAGTTATCTATATATCATGAGCATGAGGCATATCGATATGAGGGGTAAAATAGAATAAGATTAAAGAGAGGCTCTACTACGAGTAGAGTAAGGGACGAAAACCAGAGTAACGTCCAAGCCAAGGATCCCCGGCCGGCCGTTATCGGCACGCTATTTGGAAGGGGTATTCTCTTGTGACACTCGATGGCAAGGAGAAGAAGAAGGCCCCCAAACTCCAAAAGAAAGATACCTAGGTACAATTAGAATAAGGCAAAACGCGTAAGCTTTGGCGCGAGTCGATGATAGAGTGCATACATCTACATCTTTTTGCCAAATTTCCAAGAAAGCCTCCTCTCCGTTGACACTTGACGTCGCCGTTATCGTTGTCGTTCGACGTTGGCATAAACGGGCCTAGCTTAGTAGGCGTCTAGTCTCTAAGTCAGATCTAGATCTAGAGAAAACGAGCGAAAACGCGGGCGGGCCCCAAACCCAAACCCAACCAAGAAGCTAGTGCATTGTGCGGAGAAAGTTTTTTCCCCAGCCTGTCCGGTACAGCGAGGAGTGGGTTTGGTAGCTAACTAGGACAACGCTCCGCAACCGGCACCCTGTCCGGCGGCGACCAAATCCTAGCAACCCACTCAACTCGACTCTACTAATCCTTAGCAACAATCCCAACCACCACCAACACCCCCTTCCTCGACTCGTCTCGACTCCATAATTCTTCACACTATCGGTAGCGCAAAACAAATGGCTTTTGTTCGTCTCTCTCTCCACAGCCTCCAAAGGGCCGTCGGGCTTTCTCCACTTCTCCCCGCACTTCAAGGGATGAAGTGAAAAAAAAAATAACACTACCAACCGCATCCCAAATAACGTGCCTACCATGAACTTCTGCCCTTGTTTGTGGGGAGTTTGGGGAAGCGCTAATTTCTAAGCATAAGATTTTAGGGGGGCCTATGCGAAAGAGAGCATTACTCTAATTTATCGTCGCCGCAAGTAATTACCTATTCGAGACCGAATACTTACATTTCCCTACAGCCCAAATAAAGGAGGTAGGAATAAGATCGTGAGATTTCTTTCATGAGAAATAAAGGTCACCTGCCCACCTGCCTTGACGGGCCAGGCTGTCACGGCTGTGAAGGGGCTGTGAAACAAATTCGATCCTAAGGGATGGAAACAATTTCTGCTAGACCTAATTATACACATATCAAACTCTAGATCTTACGATCTTGCATCAGCTCTTCCCCGCTTCTCTGCGGAGTTTCCGTAAGCACTCCAGATTTCAGAGTTCCCAGCGCCCAGGGAAGGGAGGATTTCAGTAAGACAGAGTGGCATACATATAGCAGAACCTACTTTGACATGTAGAGTGATTTTGGTAGGTTGATAAGTTCCCCAGATCGTGGAGAAAGGCCCATGTTGTGCTGGTGGCAGGATATTCGCGCAGATATCTGTACTGTGATCATGAGTGCAACCTACGTGCCTACACAGGCCCGGGTTCTAGGAGTGACAGGTTGATCGATTGATTGATCCCTTACCTTCCTGTTGCTGTGTTTGACCCAGAAATTCACGAGCCGTGGGACTGGAAATGGTAGATCAATTGCCAGAGATATCAGATTTTAGGAAGGTTTCATTATTTCCTTCTTTTTTCTTCGGAGGTGCTGTCAAGAAGGAGGTTTATGCCCGTGGCCATATTTGTTAATTCTGCACCACACTTTCGTAACGATCAATGACGTAGCTGCATAGAGCTTATTCGCTCAACCCATATGATTATGATTATATTTGGAGAAGCTAATATTTGCTGTCCTTCCTCGCAATACGATGTTGCTGCGATTAGACTGGATGAGGGAGATAGCTATTATGTAAAGTTAGTTCTGGTGCTATTGCAGGGACTTTATGGACATTACTGCATGTATACTTATGTCGCTCGTCCAAACATGTGCCTACATATATCATTACTCACGATATCGATATAGAGTACTTCTATCCATACGGAAAAAACACTACTCGTAGCTTTATAGCGTTTCCGAACACGACCAATATTGCATGACATACGAAAAAGCGCCAAATCCACCTTTTTATATATCATACAATATTGGTCGTGTTCGGAAACGCTATAAAGCTACGAGTACCCGAACGTTAGATGAAGCCTTACAAGGCTAACCAATTGCATTTGAAGTCGATCCCGCCGCAGGAAGATCTCGCGAAAGCCATGTGGCCATAGCCGGAGTTATGTGCACCGAACCTGCTTGCACGTTATATCTGGTTTCTTTTTTCTTAATTTCTCCGGCCCGAGGCCTAGGTGCGGGGGAATTTAAAGTTTAGGATAGCCCATTAATTCCCCTTCCCCATGATATGCATGCGTGCCACGAGGAAGGCGCTTCCCAGGCTTGCCGTTATAT
This sequence comes from Morchella importuna, assembly GCF_003444635.1. Classification (NCBI taxonomy): domain Eukaryota; kingdom Fungi; phylum Ascomycota; class Pezizomycetes; order Pezizales; family Morchellaceae; genus Morchella; species Morchella importuna. Next base: position 1,159,487 of record NW_025763400.1, on the reverse strand, counting down.
ATTTATATACCTTGAGATGGTCAATCCGGATGTCTGGCTCGGAGTCTATAGCTTCACCGGAACGGTTACTGAGTTAGGAAAGGTACCCGGATACGGAGGATTTGAAATTCTCCGCACGTTTCCTCCTTTGCAGCGGGGAGTGGGGTATGTAGATCTGTTGCTCCGGCACTGCAGAGAGCGCTTCTAGAAGTATGGATGTCGTGTGATATATTCAAGCTTTTAAGCCTTGGTTGTTTTTTTGGCTGATATCAAACAATACATCACCAATGCGTGATTGCACATGATTCCTAGGCATTGTGTGTGTGCTCCGCAGAGCATTCAATTAGCCCGCTTCTATTGAATTATTTCCCCCGAGTATAATCCGCGCTGCAGGTTATTTAGGCTCTCACTCCATCATATGTGCAATTGCTTTGAATACGAGCTCTAGTCGAGTGATATTTCATGATTGGTGGCTTCGTGGTTTCCCCGACATATGATCCCGCTAACACCCGATTCGGAATGGACCGAGTGGCCGTGGTGGCGACACAGACCTGATTTGGGGCTGAAAAATCTCCAAGGCCGTTTTCAAGTGAGAGTCGCACCGACATCTACGAGTCATGTACCAAGTATATGACGGCGAATGTATGATCATTAATGCTATCGCGGGCTGAGTTTGGAGTTTGAAGGCAGCGACTGCCTGTCCGGGCAAGAGCGTGTACTTTTGCTAACAGGAATACATATAAAATACCCGTTATGTTCATCTGACAGATTGATACGATGCCTTGCGAAACATCGTCTGTCGTGTTACCCCTGGGCGACATCGTCTAACAGGGAGTCGGACCAGAGTGTTCCTTCGTTGCTGGCCTGGTTCAAGTATTCCTTACCACGAATTCCATGTTGTCTCGCGCCACGACCCTCTGTCTACCACAAATTGATGCTCGAAAAAAGAGATAACTGTGGCTTCTGAAAAGCCCGATAGCCCCGGGGAGTTTAAATTCGACAGCGGGCATGATTTCGGCATTCCCGAGCACTAGATGGCCGCTAACTTGGCAGGCCTCTCTCTGCCTATGTCATATATGGCATGGCGTACGCCAAGAAATTCAACCATGAAAAATCACTCGAAGGATCTTGAATGTTCCGCTTTGTGGAAATTCTTTTTTTTTTTTTTTTTTTTTCGTTTAATTTAGCTTTGTGGAAATTAGATTGAACAAGGAAGATCTATGGCGTCGAGATATAAGTCAACTCATGGGAAGAAATTATTTGCACCATTGAGTAAGAGATTCCGCCGATGAACGGGTCGTTCTGTGCGAACAGAGCGTTTTAACGATCCACTGAGCGGGTGGATATCATCGATTGAACGCCATGAAAACGGTGAAGACGACACACAAAATGTAACATTTTTCTGGATCTTTATATGTACCGGTCGGATACTTTGATACCTTGAAAAAGGGTTCAATGTCATTGACACTGTATAGTCGTTCTACCCATTAATAGTCTAAATTTGCGGATATATCAGGCTTTCCATGGGCGCTTACTTCCAGCAAAGATGTAAAAAGAGGGTCCTGACTTATCCATTCGTGAGCGGCGGGCTTTCTCGAACGAACTGGAGCATCGGCTTGGCAATATTGCTCTGACCGAGATGCTACCCATGGTATATATGGCCAGAAAACTCTTCATGCGGTCACCCAGCCCGGTGTTTAGAGGGATTCGATACCTTCATAAAGAGTAGAAGAAGTATAAGTAGGAAACTTTTAGACTTTCGCACGCCAGAGATATCGGCCAACTATGATATTTCAAGTCCTAGGAGACTCAGCCGAGATATAGTCAATAGGTGGGCTAAGAGCAGAACTTGATGTACATACTACTTATTAACATCAATATGATATGTCAATATTAAGTGACGCATATTAAGCCAGGATATCAAAGAGTCCGGCAGGTCAGGCGGGCCAGTGCTGATTTGCGAGCGTTTTGTGAAGCCCAGGGGTCAATCGTTAACGGAAATATTATAGTGGCTAACTATTTGGTAAGGGCGTCCCAGGAGCATACATGTGTCTGGGATTTATACATTGTCTCTTCTTTTTAAGAATTAGTAAAGAATTGAGTTTACCACGCGGATTTCGGCGAGAAGCACCGACAAAGAGGGAAGATTTATACTTTTTCCATATTTTCCTTAACAGGACCCGCTATCCGGGTCACCGCGATCGGTATTGAGTTTCCTTAAAGTCCCCAATCCCGTACTTAGCTTCATTTAGGCTGAATTGTTCTACTTGGAGTGAGCTGCCTACATGTGGTCGAGTCGAGTGATTATTCATGAACCTATTTGATCTTATTCATGTGCAATCACTCGACTAAGCTGGACTGACAGATCCATTTATCGCGATATTCATAGATAGAATATTATATTTGTGTGTATTTGTCGATCATCTACTACATTCATAGTCTCACTGTCATTAGCTACTAAACAAGTAGAGGACATTGAGATACACAACGTCGGGCAAAGAGAGTATCCAATAAGATTCAATCCAACCGGAATTCGAAGTGTGGGGAAGAGAGTGGAAGCTATCAGTTTAGGCCCTTATTTGGACAGCACACACTTAGATTTAGATCAAAAAGGCCAACCCAGTTCACTGATAGAGTGATTCGGTTGTATGGGATTCCTACAAGATAGAAGGTATTCTCGTAAAGAATATCATTAGTGGCCGGTGTAAAGATAAAGGGATGCAGTAACCCAAAATTAATATCAAGTCTTTCTCTCATGAGATATAGGCCGCGTCCCTATGATTTAAAGCTCTGTGGATGAGACATGTTTGACGTTGAGTAAGACCAGGTTCCAAACATTGCTGATAGCTACATGTATCAAATGATGTTGAATTGGTGATACGTGTACATGGGAGTAGTACGACGTTGGCACCAACTTAATCTCGCTCTGAAATCTATATGATGTGTTTGGGGTTTGTGATACCATGATATATATTCACGGGGTAGCATTTCCACCAAACCACTAATTATATATCAACGAAGGGGATACGATACCTCTTGGATTGTTGTTTGATTGTATGTAGCCCATGTCTCCTTGGTGACTGAGCGGACCCTTCCTGCGGTTCCTCCGGGTCCCGTTGTATTGGTACTGATTATCAGATCAGATCTGTGCTAGCAGGGATATCTCGGCCCGAACATCGCTAGCCCGTGAATTAACCGAAACAAAAAGCTTGAATCGACTTTACCAACAATCACGTCAGTTCTAGATGACAAATCTTAGGTTTATCTGGCTAGAAGTCGCGGTACTTCAGGACACACCAGCGCTTTAGTATATAAACACCTAGTTGTCATTGATCAACTCTTCAACCTTCATCCAAAATGTCTACTCTCGAAGCGAACAATCTATTTTCAACCAAGGGCTTAGTTGCGGTGGTGACCGGGGGTGGAACAGGTATAATTTACCCCGCGTAAGCCATGGCGGGGCAGCTTGGCTCATTGTAGTTTAATCACATAGGTATCGGATTGATGATTGCGGCTGCTCTTGAGCACAATGGTGCAGAAAGGGTCTATATCGTAGGAAGAAGGAAAGAAGTCTTGGAGAACGCAGCGAAGGAGCACTCCGTGAGAATTTACTCCCGATTAAAATAATTATAGCTTCTGCTTATATTTCTGTCTCTAACTCTTCGGGATACCTAGAAATACGGAAAGATAATCCCGCTCGCCGGAGAAGTTACATCAAAGGAATCTCTAGAATCAGTTGTTGCCCAGATCAAATCAGAGGTCGGCTATATAAACTTGCTCGTCAACAATGCCGGTACTGTAGGAAATAGAAGCCACAGCCAACAGCCATTGCCAGAACCGTACGTGTCGAAGCCGGAATCAGAGAATTATCGGAATATTGAAGATCTTCAGGCATATCTGTGGAAGGATTCGGTTGAGAACTGGGATAATGTTTTCAGAGTGAACGCCACTGGTGCTTGGTTTACAAGTGTAGCGTTTCTGGCGCTATTAGATGAAGGTAACAAGAGGAAGACCGTGGAACAAACAAGTCAGGTATGCAATGCCCAGCAATTTCGTAAAAGCTACTTTTAAAGTTTTACGGTTACAGACCTAGCGAGTACGAAATGGCTGACCAAGCAATTAAAGATTGTTACTATTGTCTCGATTGCAGGCTTTTCTAGGTTGTTAGCATCTAGCTATATCTATGCCGCAAGTAAAGCAGCCATGACCCATATTGGGAAGATGATGGCAACAAACTTAGCCCCATTTAATATCAGATCTGTACGTTCCTATCATCCTTGACTTCCTAGCTTTGGATTCTCCTATGGGGGTATATCGACTAACAGTATATCAATATGGATAGAATATGATCGCACCAGGCCGTGAGCTTCCATGAAATCCTGAGTCTAATGATATATACTAACATGCCCTACGATAAGTTTACCCTTCAGAAATGACTGTTGGCCCGGGGAAGATGGACGCTGGTAACAAGAACACACTCTCGGACTATCCGAGTCATCATATTCCGATGTTGCGCCCCGGGAAAGAAGAAGACATGGCCGGTGCAATTTTGTACCTTGTTAGCAAGGCTGGGGCTTATTGTTCCGGAACAGTGATTGTCAGTGATGGTGCGAGACTATCAGTATTGCCAGCAACTTATTAGTAGTTTAGAAAGTAGCTCTAGAGATGGGCAGCCAGTTGTTGCGTATACCCTGAAGTGAGGGCCATAATACCACAACTGGCTTGAATGAGAGACTAGATAATTGAAAAGAAATTTCTAGTGCTCGCTACTCCTTTCTTGCTGCTATGTAAAGCCGTGAACATATATTACTAGTTACTAGATACTATAAAAGAATATGTACCGAAAAGGTTTCGCTAAAACCTAACTCTATACATGGCGCCCTCACCATTGAATGGAATACAGCAGGAATCAAACAAAAGGGATAGATGAAGTATATAGAGGATCAATCACGATCACAGGCCTATATGCGCGGGACAAATGAAAAAAATGCCGCCCACCCTAAAGCAGACGCCGAGAAAGAGTGACCTTGGCTCATAGATCTCTTTATCTCTCCTTATGTAGACAATATACGCGCATCTCAGTATCCAGATATCTCAAAACTTGGCAGACGTATTACCTTATTTCGGTACCCAAATACCCCAATATCAAACTGTTATATATATCTCTAAATCAGGCGACCGCGTCTCGATGTCCGACCCGGGAACTGCGTGTAGTTTGGTAGCGAGTGATATACAGTGATCTAAACAAACTATGAGGTTGATCGCCGCGGGGCCAGCTCAAAGTGCCTGATATAAGTGCCTTGCAAATAAATATACCTATAGGTACAGATAACTTCACGCCTCTAGGGTTAATGTAGATTTGGAGGGAGTCATATATAGCGGCGTTGAGAAGTAAAAATTTGAATACGCGGGACTGGTCTAGAACCAGGCTCAAGTATCTAGGAATCATAAGTAGACGACATTTTTATGGGAGCTCTAAGTGATAATGGTTTTGTTTACCACCTGACTGAAACATGCTCATCTAGTTTATGTTTCACTTCAAGCAGGATCTGGTGTGGGGAAGACTCGTGTAACAAATGAGTGGTACCACCGGTGCCGGTTTTTGACGAAGTATTATAAGCCTCGATACTAATATTTTCAGGATAGTTAGATTGGAGCATCTTCCACGTTGTTATAGTAATTTTCTTTCCACCCCTTCTTTCTCAATATTTATCACAAACTCCGCTCTGCAAACCACTTTTCCGAGGGTGGGCGAGGTCGCAGGTTCGAATTCTATAGGGGTGGTGACCCAGGGGATATTAATCGTGGGTTCTTTTCCTGGCTTGGCATGTGGGATGGTTTCTGCTCCTGGGGAGAGTTTTCCATTTACCCGGCGCCCAAATGGGGCATGCGGACTGGTGATGGAGTGTGGCTAGGTATGAGTGCTGGCCTTGAGCTGGTTGGGGTATTCCACATCATGCTGAAAGGAGCGACTAGTAGGCATAAAGGGTGAAACCCTGTACTTGTACTGTAGAGTGCTCCGCCATAACTGAAAGGCTGCATGCGAGTATGAATTAAACAAAACAAAAAGCTCTGCAAACCCAGGGCGGCGGAGAAACTTGCCTATCTTGAGTATAAGAAATTATCTTATAGGGGCCAATAAATAAACCTAGTTATCTTCTTTGATCTTGGTATATCAGTACCGTTAATTCTCGCCAAATCCACTATCTCCGCATAGGTAAATGGTATGTCCGGGCCAAAGAAATGGCAGCATCAGTAGGGTTTCTGCACATTCGCATGCCGAGCCTTCTTTTCTTTGGTCCGGACATACCATTTACCTATGCGGAGATAGTGGATTTGGCGAGAATTAACGGTAGGTTTTGTGGTTGACCCCACGGTCAAGCGCCCAAATATCCCTTCTAATCTTTGCCTATCGATTCAGTAATAATCCTACCGCCAAGTTCTGGATCACCGGATCTGGGTTAGATGTTTTAGCCGTCATCACAGTATATCACTCGCTCTAAAATCATGACTAGTAAGCAGGGGTCAAACAAACCATTCTCTTGTTCGAGTAGAACATAAAACACCAGACTCACCTCAACACTGGCTCCCGGGCCAAAACCGTTGGTACATGATGAGTACCGCCAAAACTCGAAAAATTGGCTATCTCCGGCCAGGGATTATCACTCGAGTGATTGGTTGAATGGCATTGATCTGCATCAGAAGTTTCCCATACAAGTAATTTTGATCTCTGGAAGCTAGCCAATTTTTCGAGTTATGGCGAAAACGCGAATCGCTAGCCAGCCATCTGGGGAACCGGCGGCCCTTTCAACCGGGACCATTCAGGACGTACCTACTACCTACCTACCAATTGCAATCTTACTTCCCATTTCCAAAAACCGCAACCCAACTTCATGCACAGAATCGCCTCGGAGCTTGTTTTTTTTTACTCGCGGGATAGAGTAACAGGCAGGTGGACAAGGTGATGATGGTGGTGGCTGGCAGTGACGATGAAACGGCCAATCTAAGCATAAATAGCGGGACGATAGCGCAGAACTTCTGGGCATGTATGTGGGGTCGTCTCTGTTTGTTGCTGCCTTTCTGTCATGCGGGTTGCTGCCGTGGACTTTCCTGTGTAACGTGGGGTATTGTCTACTCGTCTATTCATAGCGTTTGTGAACACTACTACTATTGCATGCTATACAAAAAGGTTGTCTTGGCTATTTTTTGTGTGTATGTAATGCTGGTTGTGTTCACAAACGCTGTGAAAAAACGAGTACACTAAGCGGATGTGGCTAATCTAAATCACATGTAAGAACCAAAAAATGCAAGTGACGGAAACAGTAATGATTTGTATGAGAGATCACCGCCACCCCATACAAATAATCCTTGCCCTGAGCAACTGCATTTTCTGGTTCTTTTCGTAGTTAGGTGCATGTGGTACTGATCTGAGTGAATTGCCGGAGAAACTCAACGGTGGAAATCGATTGGATGGCCTGCACGGCGGGGAACATATTGATTCTCTCGATTGAAGGATAACTACAGATATAGATTCACTTACTTAACAACGAAAGAAAGATGTATTCCTAGGCCTATGTATTCCTACATAGGCGAATACATAGGCCTAAAGCTCCTACTGCAAAGTAGCGTTTTAATTGGCTACAAACGGCTGGGAGGAAATTTTGTATCATGCACCTAAAAAAAGACATGTTCAGGACACTAGGACACTCTACTCTAGGACACTCTACTCTAGGATCGGGTTTATCTCTCGCCAAGGAAACATGCATGTTACCTGAAACTTATTTGGTCCACATAAAATTACCTAGAGCACATGAACTCTTGGTTGCACAATAAATTCTACTGTTAGATATTTAAAAAGAAATGTACCGCCATAACTCGAAAAAATTGGCTAGATCAGAATTACTTGTATGGAAAACTTCTGATGTAGATCGATGCCATCCAACCAATTATTCAAGCGGTAGTCCCTGGACGGAGATAGCCAATTTTTCGAGTTTTGGCGGTAATTTGGTTTATGTACTTATTTTCCAAGTCTTAATAGACTTCCCTCCTCCCAATCCCACTCGTTACATATCAAAAAACAAATGAGTGTAATTAAAATCCATATCGCAAATTGCCTCTCAGGTGCAACTTCCTTGAACTCTGCCCAATTGCAATACCAATTCCGCCAGATGGGATTTCCCAGTTTTCAATAGCAGCATTATAGTAACTCAAGTCTCTCCTTGTTAGCTCAAAGCAAACCTGTTTACATTCGCCAGGCTCCAGGTAGACTTTCTCGAATCCTCTGAGGACTCTGACGGGGAAGTCAATATTCTTGTTCTGGAACTGGACATATAGTTGGGCGACCTCAGCTCCTGCAACCTCTCCAGTATTTTCGATAATCATGGTGACCTTGTACATAACTTCCCAAAGCGCAGGATTGCCTCCCTCGGCACCACCAGCAGGCATAAGCGGGTGTGGTTTTTCATAGCCCTCGGGGTATGGGTAAGGGCCAACGGTAACATTGGGATTTGTGGCATTTAGGTATGGGTAAATCATGCGATCAATTGGTGTGAATCCTTCGGGGAAGAGGACCTCAGAAATATCAGGGATTTCTGAGTCGTAAGTCGGGGGGGTAGATTCTGGTTCAGGACGAGGAGCAGGAAGAGGAGTCAGAGGACACATAAGCTCAACCTCAAGGTTACTGAACTCAAAGGTAGTATATGAGAGTCCAAAGCCGAATTCATAGCGGGGTGTGATGTCATGCTTGTCAAAGTATCTATAGTCGATGTAAAGGCCTTCGGTGAAATCCTGCTGCGGAGGGTTTCCATTTGCAACATACATAACACCGGCAGTCGGGCCATAATCTGCAAGAGACTTTCCGATGGTGTATGGAAGTTTTCCACTTGGGTTTACATCACCGTAGAGAACATCTACGAGCGCATTTCCACTCTCCTGTCCAGGTAGATGAGCCCAAAGAATTCCCTGGACCCTGTGAGACTGTGCCCACTGCTCCACGATGATAGGTCCAACTGAGTGCACAACAACGATAGTCTTCTTGCAATTCTGAGAAACAGCCGCGATGACCTCGTTTCCACCAAGTTGAGTTTCGATATCGTTCCTGTCACCCTCAAGGCCATTCCAAGTGATGTAGCCTTCACCAGAGTCGGCATTGACGAACGTGAGACAGATATCTTGCTCTTTAGCAGAGGCCTTCATATCATCAAGCTTTGTGTTGTTCAAGATCGCAGTGACTACGGAACCATCTTCGGCAGCACGGGCCTGAATGGCTTCAAGAGGGGTGATAAGATAGGTAAAGTCAGTGGCACCGCTTCCCCATCCAACGGCAAGTCTATTTAAAATATCAGCATTTTTCATTTTAATTTGTTTTTGGGTAAGCGTTACTTACGTCCCCTGGTTGCATCCTCTGTCGATGCAGACATTTGGCCCATTTCCAGGACCAGCGTCTTCACCGTAAATACCGATCTTCATCGGCCCTGCCAAAGGCAAAACATCTTCGTTTTTGAGCAAGGCGATAGCATCTGCGGCAATTTTTCTTGCAAGAGTAGCGTGGTCTCCCCTGACTTCAACATGCTCGTTAACAACACCCGTGGTGTTGTCGTTTGAGCCATAGTAAATTTTTCCAACAGTAGCATTAGTCCATGAGTTGAAATTTGGTTCAGGATAATCCTCATCCTGGCCAAACTTGTACCAGGTAGCAACAATACGGGTGACCATATCATCGAGCCTTTCCATTGGCACGGAACTATTCATCACAGCTCTAGTAAGTTCGGGTCCAAGAAGCGATATACGATCGTCCCAAGCCAAGCCATCGCCTGTACAAAGTCAGCTTTTTTAAGTCAAAAATACCGAAGTCTCCGTAGACTTACCAGGCATGGTCATATCCATTCCGGCAAGAACGCTAGCAACTCCGCTGTACTGAGCGAGCCAATCGGACATGATAAATCCCTCGAAACCCAACTCATCTTTCAAGATAGCATTCTGCAACCACGAATTCTGGCAAGAAGCGCTGTTGTTATTCTGGTTGTAAGAACACATGACCGCCCCGACACCAGCTTTCACTGAGTCCTGGAATGGCCATAAGTAGACCTCATGAAGAGTTCTAGCATCGATGTTGGCAGAAATTGCGTTGGCGCTTTGTCGGAAATGTTCCTGTTCATTGGCTAAAATAGCAGGGTTAGTACTCAATAAATACTACAGACTTGGCAGAGATTCGCATACCAATATAGTGCTTAGCAGTTGCAATAACCCCATTATCCTGGATCCCCTCGATGGTAAGAGCAGCACCAACGCCCTGGAGATAAGGGTCTGAGCCGAAGCCCTCCCAGTTTCTTCCACCTGCGGGCATACGACCAACAGGACCCATTGCTGGTCCCAAAATAACGTTTATTCCCTTTCCACGGAATTCAGCGCCCAAACCGTCTCCACGTGCGTACATGAGCTCCTTGTCCCAGGTTGCTATAGACAGACATCATTATTAAGATCCTCCAACCCTTTTTGTATTTCCAGATGTAGGCTACTTACCACCAATTGTAATTCCAGCAGGCCACGCCGTATTCTTGTCCGCGAATCTTACACCTAGCGGTCCATCCTGAAGACAGATGGAGGGGAAGCCGAGACGCTCAACTGGACCAGTATTTCCTACACAAGGGCCCATGGCCCAACCAATACCAGTCGTGATATTCACTGCATCAGTTGTTAGCACAAATTCCCCCACAAGAAGAACGTTTGAGTACGAACCCTTTTCAACCAATGTCATCTGCGAGACAAGCTCATAGGCCTTTTCATAAGCATCAGCCCATGCCGCCGAAGAACCACCCTTAGGGGCAGGGTAGTAAGGCGGACTCCATGAAGCTGCTCCGGACTGTCTCTTTTCCAGAGGAGCGGATGAGCCCAACCCCAATTGGGCGGCGAGGAGAAATGCCGAGTAGAACCCGATCATTTTATCAATCAAGTACAAAAGACAATTTCAAAAACCAGCGTAGATGGAACCCAGACGAATTCCCAAAAGGTGGTTAAGGGATGAGAATATGGAAAGACCACGATCCTTAGTAGCCATTGCCAGAGATGGGGATGGGTGTCCATCTTATACCACATAGTCCATGGCACTTCCCACTAGCCACCCAGCTCTCGAGCATGCAGAGACAACTTTTCTGCACTGTTCCCCCCATAACTAATTACCGTTGGACGAACCACTGAGGTATTGACGTCGGTGAAATTACTTGCGTGCCCTCACCTCACGGCTTCGGACATCAACAACGCATATGTTTTGTGCACCCGGTCATGCCCAATTTGAGATGCCACACTGTCTAAATGCGTCATGTTTTCCGAAGAGCATCTAGATTTCACCTAGGCTCTGTCACTGCCCAGTGACCAGGAGTATCGTGCGGGGTACCGATATCTGGGAAATGTGCCAAAAACTGGGGTAGCAAATACTTAATTTCTTGATCGTCACCCCGGCCTTCTGGTTAAGAAGATATACTTCCATGTCTGGAAGGAGCACACTATATTTTACTCGATCAACCCAGGTTTTTACCCGTGTTTAACCAACGGCCGTCGGGAATATGCACTTACAATCCCGAAAGTACCGAAGGGAAATCGGTCGGCTCTTGGTACCCTACCATGTATACTTACAGTTACTCCACGAAGGCACATAAAGGTATGTGCATATACATTAGTACATGTACTTCATATACATACGAGTGGAGAATGTTTACCCATTCAATTGATGGCTAATGACCAAAATCTCGCGGGCTTGGTGCCCGCGAAAGTTGGCAGAAGTCTAGGAGATATATATGTTAGGTTCATGGGTTTAATGGGTTTAATTTCACCCTATCGCTCGAGCGTCTGCCTGCGGCTCTTTATTGTGTGACCTTTACAAAAATAGAATCAAGACTCAAGAGGTGGAAGTGGCATCCCGCAGAAAAGAGAAAAGAGGGGGGAGAGGTCTGGAAATCAGGCACCAGGCGAGGGTGCAATTAATTAAGCTGTGTCGATCAATGTGCAACTTAACTCTCAGGGGTGAGGTCCGTGACAGCCGTGTAACTGCGCAGTGTGCAATGCACACTGCGCAGTTACACGGCTGTCACCAGTGCAACAGACAGTCAGCACGTCCTGGTCGGTGGTACTCTAACAACGGGTGATGGGCCATGATGGGCGCTACTTCCGACCAGGGGAGAAAAAAAGCAAAAGCAATCGGCGGAGAATATTCGGAGGAACTACGAAAAGAACCAGAAAATGCAGTTGCTCAGGGCAAGGATTATTTGTATGGAGTGGCGGTGATCTCTCATACAAATTATCCCTGTTTCCGTCACTTGCATTTTCTGGTTCTTTTCGTGGTAAACGGGTACAACCTTGACCAATTGATTGACGGGATGTCGCGACTTTTCGGTAGCCGATTGATGTGGTGAATCACGGCCAGCAGCGGGATCGTTGTATCCCTTGGACGGATGAAACTCTCAAATTCGCAGCCTGGACCGTGCACGCACTTATTCAGGTAATATTGTTGCTTTTTATGTGCTGTAATAATAATAGAGCCAATCAAAAATCAACGCAAGTTACCAGATATGGCTAGTATCAGCTGAAAGAGGAAGGCTGCGAATTTGAGAGTTTCATCCGTCCAATGGATACATACATGCATATCTACTCTACTCGCAATGTCCTGGCGTTTTTGGACGTGACCAATATTGCATACCATACAAAAATACGCCAAGCTTCTGATTTTTTGGTGTATGCAATAGTGGCCCAGTTTAAAAACGTCAGGACATTGCGAGTAGAGACGCGCTCCAGGACATTATTCGTGGAGAGTTTGGGTTGGCGATGTTGTCTGATCAGCACATACTGAGTCCTACATGATATGTGGATACGAGCGCCTTCTCAGCTGATAAACGGGATGCGCATTGCTTTACCTACATGTACTTGAAATCGCATCATGAGACGATGCATCGTGATTGTTGGAGGTAGTGTATACGCTTACTAGCGTAAGAACTAGAAAATGTATGGAGTGGCGTCGTTCTCATACAAATAATCCCTGTTTCCGTTACTTGCATTTTCTGGTTCTTTTGAGGGTAAGCTGTACCTATCGAACAGCCAGCGCTGTGGCTGTATTGGGACCTAACGCCTACGCAAGTAGTAGAGTACTACTCAAGCACAGAACTTTAAAACACGCTCACCTAACCAGCTAAGCGGTCATTTCAACCCACATACACGGCTATTATTAGCTATCAAAATCGTCATTTCTGATCGGACCGCCGCTCCCAAATCTCATGTCTCGCCGGTTGAGCCTCGCTTGAGTGGACTCATGTCGGGGCTCAACTTCGTAAACTTTGAGGGTTGTTACGGTTACGGGATGAAAAAGACGTTGATCCCCTCTTGATGCCAGTATAATACAATTGCTACATAACCTCAGTACGTATATGATTCTGTCTTCTACTTTACTCCAGGGCACCTATATCACGGCGAATCATGCATATAAAATACGTCTAATACGCGTATAATTATCTGATCAGCCGAACAGTAAATACCTACAATTCACCAGGACAACAAATAAGACATCGACTATCCGGAGCACATACAAAAGAGACTTAGATCAACAATAACAACTACGTTAGAGTATCTAAAATCCACACGAACACACGTTACTAAATGAGCATGACACACTCACATTTGGTATGACGAGCGCTACCTTAAATATACAAGTATCCGCGGCTGAAGACTAATCAACCTTAGTTACATGAATATTCCATGCCAGCGTGCTAATAGCGTGACCTCCACGCAGAGACACCTTACACATGTAGTTGTTCCACAAAATCTTATAAACCCGTTATTCCAGAACACAACACCCTTTTTTGTGTCTTTAATACACGCCGCTATTCTTCTCTCCTTCGGCCAGGACTGAATTCCAAATAATAGTTCAAACTCCAACCCTACAAGCTTGAAAACTATATAAAATGTCAAAACAAGTATATACATGTAGCTATAACCAAGTCCCTATCAAAGGTCAGATGGTGATCCAATGTATAGATCGAAGCGGGTTTCTAGAATCCTATAACTTCATACAGCTGGGCGCTAACTAATCCTGTTTCCTAGAAATTTGTGTTATAGCGCCTAGCTAGGTTTATGAGTATTCAACTCTACACCCAGACCGACAGAATCAACATTCAAAGAGCATCTTTGGTTGGCCTAACCTCTGCTGAGGTGTAAAGGATTTTCATGCATTACCTATCATGCAGTGGTACCTACCATAGTCCACGAGGTTATTTGACTGGGAAAGCCGAGGACTAGAAGAACTTATCAGATCAAGGTGGGCAATACTACATGCGATCCCCCGTGGAAAATCTGTCTCCTCTTTGTGACAGAACAGGAGAACCTTACTTGAGTTCACTATGTATTTAATATACTTAGCTATTGGTCGTATATGGTATATATAGCATAGACTAAAATCCTGAGAACGCGCTGATATATAAGATGCCATTTACATATATGTGCCTGCATTTTACATGGTAATGTGTACACCTTGGCCAGGACTCAGTATCACGTGAATCGATGTATATAGAGCTCCCAAAATGAGCAACCACCACTAAACAAAATTTTGTTACTACATTATTATGGTTATGATTTGGAACCAAGTATCTTGATTTACTGACACAATAGATGGAACTCATCAATGTATACTTGGCATAATGATATTGTTTCCTATAGACCTCACCGAATTTCAGCGGGAGCCAGCAGCACACTCATGTTGAAATTTGAAATCTTTGTAGCTGAACAGATTCATTCATTTTATATGTAGCTATTATTAAAAGATATAGGTATGAACCTATATATTCGAAAGTAAAATAATGCCCGAAAGCAAAGCTACTACTCTTTTAACATACGAGATTGATCTCATACGCTAAGATTTTAAGACAAAGCCATTTCTGCTAGCGCAATTAAAGCATACAGAAATATTTCATACTTCCACTGGCTTGAAGGACTAGAGAACCCTGATATACCAGCTCGGGGCAAGTGACTCAAAATAGGAGTATAAAAAGGACAGAAGTATATGTTGACCAACTCCCAACTGATGTTCAAATCGAAAGAGAAAGATGTAGTTTTGGAAATTATCAAAAGGGAGTCATACTTTTTTAATATACCAAACTTCGGCGGCGCCTTCTCTCGCTGATAATCTGCTCAAATCTCCCATCTCAGTTTTACCTCAACATTCTCTTGTTTGTAATTCATCAGCGGTACCTCATAATCTGCCAACAGCAAACGTATTTTCCCACTGGCGGTGATCGCCATCAGTTCTGATGTTTCACTTAACAGTTCCCTCTGAAACGTTTCGACCAGTTCCTGGATAGAACTTACAGGGATTAATGGAATCCCAGATAAAGTGGCGGACTGTCCTCCCATAACTGTTTCTTTAGAATGCTCCTGGCTAGTGAGGGCAGCAATAACTTTGCCTGCGAGCACTAACTCCATATCAACAGAATCCAAGGTGAGAACTACGTCAAATGGGTTTTTGAGACTAATTCTAGCCATCACGTTGTGTTCACCAATAATCAGATCGATAGAATCGAATAGACGGTAGCTGGGGGAAATCCATTCGGCTCCAACTTCAAGTCCATTAAATCCCATAACTTCGTGGCTGGATGTCGTGCGTAGATTCAAATCATTTCGGCCACCAGTCATAAAGTTGGAAAGAAATTCTGCCAGCTCTGAGGCATTGCAATGGGGGGCTGCAAGGTCAAAATTTCCCGTGACATTATTGGATCCATAATTCAAGGCCAATTTCTCGATACTGATGGTTCCAATACATCCGGTTGAATTCTTCGTTTGGACAACATCGAACACAGTGTCCCCGAGCTAAAACCTCAATTAGCATTTTGCATAGGAATCATGAAGAGTGTGAAACTCACATCCACAAACATATCAGACGGGTTCTGTATTTGCAATGTGACGGTCCAAATATTTCCTATCACTGTCTCGTTCGAGATTATCACCTTACTTTTACCACCGCCATCGAGACCATGAAGGCCCTTCATTTGCCAAATATGATTTTCAACCTTGATTCCAGAAATCCTCCCTTCTCCATATGGGGTTTCCAAGTCGGCAGCCATGCTGCCGCTAACCTTGAGGGACAAAGTTTCTGCTTTGATAAAATCAGGCATAAAAACGGTTTTAAGGACATTTTCTTCGATGATGCTACTATTTGAGCCTACAAGACTGCTGTTAAAAGTATGAATCCCGGATAAGACGGTATGATCATGGGAATTCATTGTACTCTCAATGCGCAGAAAACCTGCGCCATTGGGGGACAATGAGATATCCAGAAAGTAGCCTACACCCCGAACAGTAATAAGGAAATCTTCAGACTCGAAAGGTAATTTTAACTTGCACTCGATGCTACCCCGTTTTAATTTTGTCTTTCCATCCGGAGTCATTGTTAGGAGTATGCTGGTGTTGAAGGTACTGAAAATCTGCTCATTCATAGCCACTGGTAGATCTTTGTCGAAGAGCTGGATAATCGGTTGTAACCATTCGATACCAGTGCCATCAACAGTTGTGTTTCTTCCGTTTAGATGTAAAAGTTTCTCTCTGGTTGGTCCGGCCTCCACCAAAGTAATTGAAGAAATCAATTCTCCAAGGAGAGTTTTATTGCTTCGAAAGATGTCTCTATCAAAAAGCGAAGATGAAAGATGCGCATGATTATATCCAGGAAATATTGCCATTGAAGAAATTTTGGCATCGCCAATTGGGAGGTCGCCGAGAAAAAGGTCGAAATCGACAGTCCCCTGTTATTAAGATGAATCGACGCTGAAGCTAAAGGATTAGGTGACTTTAACTTACCATATTCATTGTCACGATAGATGGGTTAAACCAAGAAATATTAGCATCAATAAATCCTTTCTGGGGCTGAAGAAACTTGTATGAGTCGATTTTAAGGTCTTGAAACCCACCCATGGCTATAACGACTAATTAGCAAGAATAGTGGAGCCCGAAAAGCTAAATACTTACAATATATATTAACTTCTTTCTGTATATCCACCCAAGTTACGAACCCTCGGGCCTGTACTCGAACATCGCCTCGAATGACTGAGCGCATTCCTGTCTCATTACTATAAGCCCCCCAGACCAATATCTCAACCATTTCTCTAGGTCTCCAGAAGCCAGGCTCTGTGGCATCATTATTACCGTCGCTTTCATCATCATCAGCTGCTTCTGATGTAAGGACCATATCCCCATTGCCTTTGGAGAAACTGAGGTCTTTGTACAAATGAAGCTCTCCTATGGGCGTGTATCTATGGCCCCTGTATAATTCGGATTTATTTTTACTATCTTCTTTCTTTGAATGATAAAAGTCGTAATTGTAATCATTATCGGACTCTAAACTGAACGATGCGGGGTTGATATTTACACGCGTCCCCGCGTTTGAAATTACCTTGAAGTCAAGTGTGACCGTAGTATAATTATACGAAATATCGCTGATATGAAGTGCTGCGACTTCAAAGGTGGCTCTACCGGCCCTGTCCCTCATAATATTAGGGATTATAACAAGGAGTCTAGAGCTTATTAGCTGATGTACATACCCCCAAAATTAAGAAAAGTTGAAAACATCAGCAGGGAACAAATGTAAAATACTTACAACAGGATCATTGACAACAATACGGAAACCACAACGGTCACCACGCTTACAAGCTTCCAGTTCTCGACCAGATATTGCACTACATCACGCTTGAATCTTATAAAAAGGGTTTGCATGAACCATTCCGTTCTTACGCGCTGAATAGGCCTCACAGGCTCTGTATGGAAGTTTGGCGCTATCGCAGAGCTAGAGGCTGATATGGGCTCAATTTCAACCATCTCGTAAATACCATCTGCACCAAGATATTGGTGATCTCGCCGTGAGCCCGGGTGAGGGCTCTCACCCGAATTGTCGGGGAGACGGATCAAACCTCTTGAACTCCTTTTTCCTAAAAATGAAGGACGGCCACTCAACGGACGACGTTTAATAACCCCCTTAGCTCGGTTATGAGTGTCTTCTTGGCTCTCTTGGTATGGATCTCCATCATAGTTGCCATCAGTATCATTTTCCACTGCGTGTTCGTTATCACCAGACGACAATTCCAATCGAATATTGAGAGACCGTGAGCCTGTATTGGCATTCCCCTCTGCTTTTTCGGGTCGCTTCGAGGGCCCACCTAAGTTGCCACTGTCGTTCGAACTATTGGAATATCTATTCAAATATGTGGGGTAATTATTGAATGGAGACCGCCTATTCGATGCGCCCTGGTAATAGTTACTTGGGCCTGGCTGTCCAACTTTATCATGTTTTCCCAAGAGATCTTTCATGACGTTATAGCTCGTCGGAGCTAATAAGGATTCTTGAGGAGCCGGAGATTTCCCTTTGATATCTTTGTTGCCTGGCGGGGAGGGGGCGGTGTCAGTGGTGGTGGCCCAGGGTTCTGTCCACTAGGTGCGTAGAGCTCTGGAGCTCCAACTGTGCTAGTAACAGAAGACCGCGGAGATGGCTGGGGTGGACATAAAATGCACCCTTCATAATGTCTATCTCTTGGTATTTCTTCAAGGCCCTTCTCTTCCAGGTTGACGGTCTTTGTCGCTTTTTTCCAGCTCGTAAAAAACCCGTTCTTACCAAGAATTTTGAACCGAGAACTTTTCTCTGCCACTGCTAAGTTCTCCGGAATAGCGACGTTAGAGACTGGTTCATGGATCGATGATCTATGAGGATAGTTGTTTGTTTGATCTTGAGACCTTTCCCTTAGTGATTCGTTAACAGTATCCGGAACATATTCGCCACTAGAAGGGCTGGAGGTTGAGGTTGGTTGTTTTCTATGACCATACGCAAGACCATGGCTGATGTCTTCTGCAAGATCATCAGATTCGTATTCGCATCCAGTTAGGGAACTCCCTTCACGGTCATCGTCTTCCTCCCTGGTACTTTCCTTTGGGTCCTTAATACAGCCAGTTTCTCTAGGCCATGCATAGTTGACGTTCTCATGGCTACTCAGATGTCGATTGGGCTTTTTAAAAACCTTCAAACCTGCAACAGATCTGGGTGGGGATACTGGAAGTGCTAGAGGTACTGACGGCACCGGTGTATTTTCGTCCTGTCGATCATCCGTGTTACCAGCGTCACGTCTTGGAGTCCCAACGCCATGGTTCCCTGCCGTCTGTGCGAATTCCAGGGTTTTACCACCGTACTGGAGACGTTTAAGTCCTCCACTCAGTCGTGGTATCCATACCTCTCCTCCGAGAGAGTCTGTTCCGGAGAGTGGGCTATCTGGCAGAAGCACAGACTCACTCCGCGAATTGCGTGACTTAGTCTCTACCAAAGAGTCTCTATGGTCGTAAGTGGTAGGTGTTGACGGTGCAGATGTGGGGTCAATGATTGGACTCCCCATTTGGGGCTGATCTGGTGCCATTTTGAATGAAAATTATCTGTACGATTTTTCAAACTGAACGAAGAGTTAGATAAATAGTCAGAGTGACGTTTGTAGAAAAATGTGAATTTCTAGTTAGAAATGTGCTGTAATTTGGATGATAAGAAGAACAAATTGTAAGGCTTAATAGAATAAAATGATAACTTGACGAATTTTATTTTTGGGTAGTAAATTTGGGGAAATTGAGCTGAAAGGGCAGGATATGAAGGAATTATTAGGTTTAAAATAAACTGACAGATTTTCTAGATGGTAATCTCGATGATTATCGTATTTTTGATGAATAATTATGGATGCCCGCTGATGGATGGTGGATGATGGGTAAAAGACGAAAATGTGGAGATTTGGAGATGTGGGGAGGTCAGTGGTTGGTGAAATGTGTGATGTGGGAGGTGAGAGGGTGATGATGGGGTAGTAAATGTGAGAGGGCATAAGAGGATACATTACATCAGACGATAGAAAAGGAATTGGATCACACTAGTGATTTGGATTTTCGGGTAAAGGTACGGAATATGGAATTCTAGATACGCTAATGGGCGGGCTAGTTGATGTGGGCAGTGGACGGGCTGCTAGAAAAGCTACTGGCTAAGCTATCCAAAAAGTCGGCTACATGTATTAAATTTCAGTCATAAAATCATAAATTGTAAGTACATTTATGAACATACATGTATCGTACGAGATCATTGGGATCTAGCAGGGCATGTATCCATGTGCATGGCCAGACTCCTTATTCTATATTCCTACTACATGTATGTATTCATTATTTAGGTGTTTAAAGCTCCAAAGGAGAATAGTAATATTCTTCTCGACATTACTCGAACATGTACGTACAACAAACATAAACATCGCTGGCCTCATTCCAATATTATCTCTAATTACGACACTCTCATGATGGGTCCGCATTTAAATCAAGGGAAGGACAATCACTACTGTTATCCAAACAACTCGCTTCGTATCCGTTCTTCATATAACGCGGTTAATTAGGAATAGTATCTAAAGCTTCCTTATTCCCGGCTGTGCTTCTCATTGGCTATTACTTCCGTCATGAAACATGATTCGGCATTAATGAAAGGGTTATTATCAATAGGCACCTAGGCAACTAAATACAGTTTAACTTCGTAACAGCAACTTAAACTACAGTGGAGTTAATAGTAGTACTAGTTCCCAAGTGGCGCTTCTCGCTTGGTAAAAATAGCTCATATATTTGCACTGCGTGCGAAGATAAATACAAACAATCTTTAATTATGAGCAGTAAGCACGAGACCCACGCGCCGAACACACATGCATCGCACACAAATACATGTAATCTCTCCGTATTCAATTACATGAATCTGCTAGAAATATGCCGTTTCATGATCAATCAGGCACGGCCATCCCTTGGTGTAACCCGCAATTGCATATTGATCGATCCGGCACGGATTATGAAATCACTTGTTATTATCACACAAGGAATTACAAGCCTATATATGATACGGCTAAATATTTTTAATTCTTCTTAGTTAATCGTGCAATCAGTTTGCTGAATTCTGTACTTCCTCTCTAGATCTATGATCATCGCGACCTATATATATCTTTATCTCCTAATACGTCTCTTCTATAAATAAATCACATTCATCATTCATTGATTCAATTAGTACTCTACTCATCTAGCCAGCACCAAGTAGGGATTAGGGGTGAATTGGATCAATGACACAGGCGGGGAAAATATCATGTGTTTAATCGTAAGTATATCATGATAACGATCGTAAGATAGAACAAATGAGCGACAGCCAGTCATATTTTCGCCAATAGGTTTTAACTAAAGCTTAGCTATCTGTACATATAAACCTCTCCCGAGCCGCTATTCTTCGTCTCAGGAATAACATACATGATATCGTACTGTCCAATAGAATCCTCCCAATACCGTACCATACATACCGTACACCCAAAGCAAAACAAACGGAAAAAAGTGCGACCAAAGCAAAGATGTCCCAATCAATCAACCAAGCAAACAATCCCCCTCCCATACTTGCAACACAAACTTTTGTGCGTGAAACCCCCTCTCGATTATTCTTCATAATCGTTTCTATTTACCTGCCTACCTCCATGTACACACCCCGGGCGACTCATATTTAAGCCGTCTTTTTCCAGATGGCCTGGAGCCCGATCAAAGAGCTGACAGTTCCTGCCATTCCTACAATACCATCATCCAATGCAACATATCCCAATGCGCTGGCCGGGATAGTCACGTCGCATACATCCGATATCATTTGGGTAACCGTCGCCTGTCTTTCTTTGACTAATTTTTCTCCTTCCACCTTTCCCTCTGCAATCGTTTTCACGATTCCTCTCTCCCTCTCACGAAGCGTATACAGGGTGTATGCCCCACCAACAAGCGAGAATATTAGACCCACGAACCAGGCCCGGTATGCTTCTGCGGCTAGCTTCTTGCCAGCGGTAAACTTATAGATTCCACTGCTATCGAGGAACGAGAGTGAATCAAATGTGAGGTAGGTGAAGTATCCAAGCTGACGGCCAACAGCGCAGTAGCGGAGGACAGGGTCTAGGGATTTATTGTCCATAGCCTTTGTTATCACATAGCTATCAGCTCAACTAGCTCGTTACTTGCCACGGCACCTATTATATCATACCTGGGATGCAGCTTTAAAATGCTCGATGTTTTTTCCAATACGCATCACCTTTCTTGTCGAGGCAAACTGCTTTTTGATCGCCTCGAACGGAGCGATGACATCCATTTTATACCCCTTCCTAAGGAGATAGAAAGAGAGGAAGCGCGCTAGGTACTGCAACGTCCTCAACGCCTTATCACGACCAGCTATTTTCCTCCCACACCGTCGTCAGCTTACATGATGATATCTTAATACTGGGCTTCAGTCCCAGACTAGACAGGATTGAAGTTACCGGTCGATGAGACGAAGCGGATGTAGTGCGCAACCGTGGGGTGGTAGACGAGCGAATCTGCGACCATTTTGAAAGTTGTTGTGAGGAGAGTTTGGCGATGTGGTTCTGTTGAAACTTGGTAGAATGCGAAGGCTAACTTGAGCTCTGATTCACACTGTGGGCAGATAAGTGACTGGATCTGTATGTATAGAGACGATCTCCTTTACGAAAGAAAGCAACCACTGGAGGAACAGAAGCTGGATGGTCTTGGTGGGGATGTTAACAATGAAGTTAGGAGGAGGTGAAGTGGAGGGTTTGTCTGGAAACCCGGAAGAGAGCAATGAATCGTGGGTTGATGTGGTTGGAAGTCTTCGCACGTGAAGCTGCCACAGCCATACAAATTGTGGGGATAACCCGAGGAAGCAGCATTTCTTGGCAAGGCGTGTGAACGAGCTTCGGAGGGGGACAACCGCCGAGACACTTTATCCGAGACCTTAACACTGATGATATCCGTGGTGGGCCGAGGTACAGAAAGTGATCGCGAGAACTTGAGAGAGCTGCACTACATGTACCTAAATTGCACGCAGTTGGATTACTCTGGAGTATCTCGTACTCTGTATAATAAATTACCATGTCAAGGCAAGCAAAGGTAGAGTAATAACTACGGTGTAGTAATAGGTATTGCGATTGTGGCAGATCTGAGCTGAGTGTTTGAGTGTTTGAGTGCTCGGTTACATGCATCACGTGTATGTATACTCACGGTCAATCACTCGTCCTGCGACGTCCACGTTATCTCAAGTGCGGCGATCAAGGTCCTGCATGCATGTTTGGTGAATCCTGTGCTAGCGAAAATGTGGGAAATGATTTTTCAGCAACCTTTTTTCGCAGCGAAAAAGATTGTTCCGACATTACCCCGGTATGGACTGGGGTTTCTATGCGAATCCATAATATGGTCCGATAATGAGTTTGCATCAGAACGTTCCAGATTTTGACGTGTTCAAAACATCCATTTGAGCTCCTCTTAATTCTTAAATGTTAACACATCACAAAAACAACGTGTTGGCCGAAATGTCTCTGGAATCTGCACACCTACGCTGTTATGACTGATTGAGCTGCTCACGTACTATGTTCATAAGGTCAAGAGTATGTTTTTGTTCATAAATCTTTTTATTTTCTTTCTATCGTATAGTTAAATCGCATTTATAGATGCATGTAGACAATTAAAGATATATATATGGAATGGACCTGTCAGACGTCCATCCCCACCCACCCCCATCTCCAGCTCCCCGAAGGAAACAGGTGAAGACAAGGGTCGAGATCATAGCCACCACCGCCGAAGCAGAGGCAAAAAAGGCATCACTCTTGGATGGGGAGGATAAACCTCATCCCCCAGGTTGGAGATTCTGTGGCTCTGGTAAAGAGTTCAGAAGAGGCGATTTACTATAGAAATGATCCTATGAAGTAAAATCGCATAGTGAGGGAAGAGGGACGCGGGGGGAGGGTCAATTTATAGCCCTGAAGAGGCCCCTAGCGCGTCGGCCAAAATGTCGCCTTATGCGGCTTGGTGTGACTTGGCTCGCGAAAATTTTCAATAGTGGTTGACTAATACAAGTATTAGTCGCCAAGCAAATATTCCAAGAATACATATACGCCAACCGTCACTCGATCAATGCGCATGCTAGATTGAGTTTATATAACAGAAGAGTAAATATCATAATATTCATGAATTCTTTATTCTACGGTCTCATCTATGATCCGTGAACACGGTTTGGGTTATCTCTTATAGCATGCGATGCATGCCTGCCTAATTACAGTATGGCACCGCAGTACTACCAGTTACGTACCGTGACTTTTGTTTCCACCTCTACTCGAGCGTAGAAGCCTTCTTCCATCCACTGGTAGTTAAGATACCCTAAGGATTGGCGAATGGATCGAGTGACTTAAAGATCTGAGTATGTATATGTATGCTGACCGAAGATTGAGAATGTATATGGATAGTGGAAATATATATACCCACCATCAACCACTACTACAAGTGGCCGCAATAAATAAACAAACCAAACTACAGCACATATAAATTTACCCGTAAGCAAGCGGGGCTATGAATTTAGGCCAAAGACTCGATATACGCATACTTTGATTTCCACCGATATACTATATCGGTGTTACGCTTTCTCGAAACCTTAAGAATATAACATTAAATGAGTTGATATACACATGCACATGATGTATATTACTCATGTTAAGAGTGAGGGAATGAAAGACTCGGAAACTGCGTAGTATCTGGAAATTGGGTTAATAATACCATCTCACTAGGGCCCACGTCCCCACTTATAAAAGTTGATAACCACAAATTCGTATAGAAAATGATACATCTACTAAAGTCTTGTTTTGACTACATGTATACAACCACAAATATGAGGTCGAAATGATCTCTCATTCCACACCATGTCGTTAGTGCATTTCGTATAAGCCTTTCCTCATCGACAGGCTTAGGTGTAGGTCTGGTATTACAGCGTTAATACTAGAGAAACGGCGAGTTGCAAAAGGTGAGTATATGAATCTTCGATATAATGTATATAACGCACGATGAATCGGGCCCTATATCATCACCCTATACTGGCAAAAGGAGTCCTCATTCCCAATTATTTAAATACCAGGTAATAAGAGTAAAAGAGAGCACTCGATCTATTTGGGCGAGCTAGAATAGATTGACAAAATTAACTTGATATGTAGCATATTTTGGAAAATGGCGTATGAGCAGTAGTTCTTATCCGCTATTCTAGGAGAGAATAACATAAACAATCTATTTTGACCAGTGATCTCGGAAGGTTGAAGAATTTCCTGGGTGTATTTGATATATGGAAATATAGCCATGCAATGTTAGACTTAATCAACATATTGACATACTCTTGGAATTCGTATGTATATACTTCGCTGACTAAACATCGGAATAACCTCCGGCATCGCACCCGTACCCCGCGCGGTTTTTTTATTTATCCTCGGGATCACCTGTCCAGCTTGTCATTTTATCTTTAATACCCAGGGACGACCATCCCTCCAGGAGAGCACATCCCTCACGAACACATATTCTCCCTTTTGAACCAGACAACAAGTTTTTCTCCCTCGATTGATAATAAGACGAATGTCTTATCAATGTACGACAATTCTCTGGCCAAGGTTACCGCTGCATGATTGGTGAGATACCACCCCAGTCCTATACTGTAACATTGATAATTCTGACAAATGCCTCGCGGAATCAGGTCCTAACTTCCGTGTGTAGTTGCCACCTCCTGGACTTTTGAGCTGCAAAGGGGCCATGGAGGGCTGGAGCACTTCCACCCACAGCTCTTTAGATGTCCCTTCTGTTGGGCCAGTTGTTTGTTTAGTGATATTTCATGAAGTACCAATCGATAGAGTCTTGGCACCCACCGCGGGTTACAACAACCGGAAGATTTCTAGGTCCCAAACATCATCTTCAACCAGGATGTAGAAACATGTCTGCTTGAAGTGATTTCGAAACAGCCTCAGATAGATCAAAAATCAAAGCTTGATAGGGACAAAGGGGGCAAAGTCTCTTTATTTTCTGGGGGTTGTGCTACCCGGGGTCTCGGCATGGGGAAACTTTAATACAAGGCTACGCGATGCCGCATTCAGGAACAGCGCGGACCTCCCGGCCACGGGGTGAAAAAAGCGGGGAGCGGGGAATGTCGGCTTTTAAACTGAGCTCCAACGCGCTAGGTTGACCTCTATCACACGTCTACCGACTTCAGTGGTCAATTGAGCGAGTCCCGATATCACCCTTACAGATCGCTTCCCTGCCCGGTACAGCATCAAAAACAAGACTGCTATCTTCTTTGATCAGATGGATCCACGTTATTATTCAACGCCGACCGCCCCCGAAGGATCCCTTCCTCCTCCTCCTCCCCCTCCTCCACCACCACCTCCTCCTATTGAGCAGCAGCAGCAGCAGCAGCAACAGCAGCAGCAGCAACAGCAGCAGCAGCAACAGCAGCAGCCAGGAACAAAACGCCCTCATGCCTCCGCGGTAAAGTCAAGATCTGCATCTAGCTATCCACGAAAAAGAGCTGTCAGCGCGTGCCTTGTGTGTCGCGGCAGAAAGACGAAATGTGACAACCAGCGCCCACAGTGCGGGTTCTGCCGACAGAATGGTGCCGAATGTGTTTATGAGGCCGAGAAGCTTGCTACGTATGGAAACCAACTTCTTCAAACTGATTGAGATTTACGTGTGAGCTCCCAAGCATGGTACATTTAGTGTTGACGACTTGTATTTTTTCCCTTCAGATTCGACGCGGCTTCTCTGGCCATTTTGGACAGACTCTCGAGGATAGAAGCGCTGCTAGATGTTCCAGCAAACAACCAACCTACGAGTCACCCTTCGCCCCATGCATCATCTACGAGCGGAGGTGCTGTGATGCCGAGTACTGCGACCACTATAAGGACGCATTCACCTGGACTCAGGGGCTCAGATCACCCAGCAGAGGCGTCGGGGGTATTTCCTATCTCTATATCAACAGCTGCGGCGTCGAGGGTAGAAAATGTTTTACAATGGCCCGTCTTCCAGGGAAAGATATCCACAGAAGATATCTTGGCACCTGTTTTCGCGAACAAAGGAGATGACTCGGATGATGAAGATTCCGATGATGGGGAGGCACAAGGCTGGGGCAATGATTACCGACCCGATAGACATTCGATGGAGCATCAGAACGGACAGCATGAGCATCAGGATGGGGATGATTATAGTCCTAGCACCAAAAAGGGGCCGATGTATATCGATGAAAAGGTTTTACTACAAACCCGGGGGGAGATTGCCATTCTGGTTAAGAGATTCTTCCGAAACGTACACACGAAAAACCCCATCTTGGATTCAAGCGAACTGGAAAAGTACGCCAACCATGTCGAGCGTGTTGGGGAATTTGGCTGGACTGGGAAGGCTTGTTTACTTGTGAGTTCAGCATACTGCTTTCGTCTGATGGTTGGTCCTAACAAGTTCACAGCTTCTAGTTTGCGCCCTGGGATCTCTATCAGCGTCATATAACCCGAAATCAATGCCTCGTATGTCAGAGACACCCACAGCTCGGACGGTATTCCCTTCTGCAGAGATCAGTCAACGCTATTTTGCGGCCGCCAAGAAACGACTGGGGATCGTGATGTCGTCGAACCAGCTTGTCGCCGTGCAGTGCCTATTCTTGACGGGAATATACCACATGTACACTTTCCATCAATTTGCGGCTTGGAAAATGTTCAACGCCGCTTCTGTTTCTTGCGAGGGGTATCTGCACCGCAAGGAGAAGGCCAAGATCGCTGAAGCAAGCTACGGAGCGCCATCAATGTTTTCGTTAAGCGAGCCAACGCGACACCTGGAACAAAGGATATATTGGAGTTGTCTCAAATCAGAACTGTGCATACCCTTCCCTTTCAGTTTCCTTTTTTTTAAAAAAAATTTTCAGCAGAGCTAATTCTATCTTCGCCCTTCAAGCGAACTATGTGCAGAACTCGACATCTCCCATTCAGGCCTCAATGAAATCGAATATCCGCACGCATTCCCTTCTCCGCCCCGAGAGATTTCAACATCTCAGGCGTTCCAATCCTCAAACTCGTTTTTTGAGCAACCCCGCAGCGCCTATGCCACCGAGGACCGGGCATCGGAAGAACAGTTGGAAGACCAAAAGACCTGGTTCTATTATTTGGCGGAAATTGCGCTCCGAAAAGTCGAGATCCGAATGTCGTTAACATTCAGGCAGCGCACGCCACGATCAGCAGGGAACCATGACGGGACATCGACGTCGACCTCTACAGGCGAGGATGAGACCACAACTCAGCCAACCATAGATGAACTCCTACACACAGCCAACGAATTCGAGTTGCAGCTCGACCTCTGGTTAACCTGTCTTCCCCAGATCCTCAAGTTCCCGTCGGATCCCAGCCTGCCCTGTGGAGATGAAAGGTTGCAGTACCTGCGGCAGAGGTATTGGTGGAATCTGTCGCGCGTGTATCGGCCGTTTATCTACTACCTCCTCCACGCACCGCACGCACGGCACCACTGTAGGTACCACAAGATGCTGGATTATGCGAATAAGGGGTTGGAGATTGATATTAATTTCATCCTGTCCAACGTGATAATGCACCGGCACCACGGAGCGTGGTTGACGTTGAGAGCGTTGACAAGCAACAGCGTGATAATCCTGGCGGTGAAGAAGCTCAGGGTGCTGGAGCCCATGCCGTATAAATGGGGCGAGGCGATCACTCTGGCCAAGAGCTGCTTATCGTACTGGGAGAGCGAGGTGCGGGACGCGGGGAAGCTGAAGGAGGCAATCGAGAAGGTCGAGGTTAATATCCCGGAGAGAATACCGGAGAGATGGAACGGGAACGAATTGACGAATCAATGATCAACGAATACGTGGGACGGGGCGGTTGGGCCAATTTCATTAGGTTTTTTCCTTTCATATTGCAAGTTTATCTTGTACGCACATGGGGATGGGGGCGGGGCGGGGCGTTCAGGATTTTTTGTAGTGTTTGGGTGATTCTGTTTTTCTTCTTCGTTTTGTTCTTCATCTTCTTCTCTTTCTGGCATCTAGGTCATTTGATTTTTGGTCCCGAGAGGGGGGCAGAGCTTCATTTACGAGAAAATCCCTTTTAATGATGATGTATAAGTACCTAAGTAGTGATGACATGTATTGTCTTTTTTTCTCTCTTTTCTTATTTTCACTTCTTTCCTTCATACCAAACATTGTTCTTTTCCTCATGATTGGAAACAAAGAATACATACATATAGGTAGTCCAATTAAATCGAGGTAATCCGCACTGAACAAGAAAGAACTCGGACTGGGGGGTGGCTCATGCCGCGTAAGCCGGCCGGCCATATCAAGCATATCAAGCTTAAACTTCCCTGATCTTCCCCCCCACGGTCTCGCCATTGATGTCGAACGGGAGTTCCGTCTAGGTTTGCTTATCCCATTTTCATTTCATTTCATTTCACTATCAGCGCAGTCCGGTCCGGTCCAGTTTCCCATCTGATCCAGTCATAGAGTTTTCAATATGTTTGACCCCCAAGTAAAGTAACACCTTCAAAGGGTTCCAGAAGCTCCCTTCTCTTGGCACTCTGCCTCTTGGAGATGCCCAATCCAGGAAGTCTTGCTACATTTAGTCTGGTCTGGCTGTGTTGTTGTGTGTGTTCCTGCATGATTGCAGATATGCACGAACGGACTGGTTGTCACTTGTCACCCATCCACATCCCATCGGCATCTCCATCCATCTTGCATCCACGGCCCATGGAAGGGATGGTTTCGGATGTGATGGATGTGATGTGATGGGGATGTTGTGATGAGGATGGGGATGGGGGGATGGGGGGATGAGAAGGGGGATGGGCCACCGACATCCCGATGGTCTACTCGGGGCAGGTAACAAGAACCTGAACATAAAAACGCACTAGCAGGGGTCAAAGTGGTTGCTACCAGAAAAACGATGTTCAGGTTCTTCATGCCTGCCCCGAGTAGCTCGTTTACCCGCACAGTTCGGGGTGAATGTGGGATACTGCTAACTCCATGTAGTCTGAGAGTGGGAATCTGGAGCATGTCAACTCTCGGGTACTGCTCCATTGTAGCACCAGTATTGAAACTGTAGGTACTCTGTGTGTGTTTGAGGATGTCTAAATCTCCGCTCATTCAGATAATTTCGATTATTATTTATTATTATTGTTGTGATTGTGGTTGTTTTCGAATCCGCGGGTTAGGTAAAGGTGATTATCGACAATCATGTACGTAGCCTGCGCCGCATCCATCATGACCCTTGTTCATCTCCGCCAAACAGGCCAGGGCGGTTACCTATCCGGCCGCGATGTTTCCGACCTTGAAGCTCAGTTGAAGACTTGAAGTAGTAACAGAGAAGAGCAAGTAAGCGGGACTCGGCAAGCCCAAGAGTCAAGACCAGTCCAGTCCCAGCCACCCGAGAGAGCAAGTGAATCCTGTCTGGGGGGCCTGGCTTTGTCGTCGACGTCTGTGTTGTACTGTGTTGTTGCTGATGTCTGCCCAGCCCTAGCTGCCTGTACATACATGTAGCTGCTGCCTGCCTGTAGACAGCGGTGATTACGAGGATGAGAACCCCCCCCCCTCCATCCCCTAGATCGCATCGTGCCTTGCAGGGTAACTAAACCCCCCTCTCACCCGTGGTTGACTTCGCGCCGGTTTGAGATTTGGTGCTGCGTCATTTTCGTGCAACGGCCGGCATCTGGGCAGGTTTTTGTTTGTGCAGGGGGAAGGGAAGGGAAAGGGTGGGTTTTCTTTTACCAGCCCTCTGATTTTTTTTGGGAAGCTGGGCGCGGCGCGGTGATGGAAAAAAATAGATATATATGGTGAGGGTTGCGCGCGGGGTTTGTATTTTCGTTTTTTTTTTTTGGTGTGTTGACGCTTTTGACGAAGTGGTGTGTAAACGTTTCTTGCTACGAATAATCGGACGAACGAAGGACGAAAGACGAAAGACGTGCTACAGCTACGACGAACGCTTTATTATTACGAGAACGTGCTACTGAGACGAAGAACGTGATACTATTACGAAGAACGTATTGTTACTACGAAGAACGTTTTACTACGAAGAACGTATTGCTACTACGAAGAACGTGATAACGTTACGAAGCACGCACTGCAGTTACGAAGAACACACCACTGAGACGAAGAACGCACTGGAAACGAAGGAAGCACTGGAAACGAAAAGGAATGAAATACTATTTCTTTGAAGACAATTACGATCTATCACGATAAAGTCAAAGAACGAGTTTCAGATTCTATTGCTATCACGATATTCATAACGAGATACTATTCACGCCCCGTCATTCTACGATCACGGTCACTTTTACGGTCGATACTATTTACGAAGCCGAGATACGCATTCTTATAACGGACATTTACGAAGTTACCACACTCACGAACCCCACGATCTTATAACAGCCCAGACGAATATTACCCACGATCACGAAAACCCAAACCAATAGCCAAAATGCACTTCCCTCTTTCCACCGCCCTACTATCCCTCTCCCTCCTCCTCCCCACCCTCGCCAACCCCCTGCTCTCCTCCCCCTCCCCCTCCCCCTCCCCCCGCGCCACCCCCGTCCCGCTGGACACAACGCCCATAATCCACGGCCTACACATCCGCGCCCCGCAAACAACCTGCGCCCCCAACTCCGGCACCGACAACACGGGCTGCGGCAACTCCGGCACGGGCAACTCAGGCACGGGTAATTCCGGCATCTGCCTGTCGGGCACCGGCGAGTCTGGTGTCGGCGACTGTAGCAACGCGGCCGAGGCCGTGGCCACGAGTGTGTATGTGCTGCAGACCGCGACCACAATCTACCTGGTGTCGACGGTGACGGTGGAGGGCAACTCGGTGGTGACGACTGTGCAGAGCGTGTTTGCGGCGGGCGCGACGGCGACGCAGACGATTGTTGTGGATGATGGGCGGTATAGTCGCCCTGGCTGTGCGTACTGGAGGACGCAGGGGTATATTTGCTCTGCGGCCGGGAGGGGCGTGGAGGTGTCGAGATTGGCGGCGGCGGTGGTCGGCGTTGTTGGGTTGGCGGTGATGTTGTAAGGAGATGGCAATGATGCTGTTGGTGATGTAAATGAGGTTTACGGGCTTTTTTTTATGAGGTTACGGGGACATGATAGATTGAGGCATGAGCATGGGACATGGCGTTTTGATTTATGTTATTTTTATTTTTTCAATGTTTTGGCTTCTGTGTTAATGTTTATGCTTCATGTTTATAGTTATCATGGCTTTTTCTTCATGTTTGGTTTTTTTTACATGAGCTTGTTATGGGTGGAAATTCCTGTTATGCGCTTTGAGCACTACGAGATAATGCAATAATACCATTTATGCAGTCTTCCTATATATATCCTCTTTCTTCATGGACCGTAATCGTGATAACAATGAATCGAGCATTGGTGGCAGTACAAAGCGTGGAACACAACAAATAAATTATATTCGCTGGGTTTAGCACTCTTTAATACCCGACCCACCACTGATAGTAATTTCTAGCTAAATATTAATGACTAGACATGTGATTATAGTCATGGCTGTTGTGGTTGAGAGCCCCATCTCAAACAGTAGGACTCTTTCACATTCCTAGACACACCGACGTCAATGATCACAACCACCCCATTTTTCAACCGCGCCTTCACCACGCATCAC
The DNA here is from genome assembly GCF_003444635.1 of Morchella importuna. NCBI lineage: Eukaryota > Fungi > Ascomycota > Pezizomycetes > Pezizales > Morchellaceae > Morchella > Morchella importuna. Next base: position 1,126,989 of record NW_025763400.1, on the reverse strand, counting down.
TCGCGCCCCACTACATCCACCATTTATCACTCGTGGCGCACTAGCCGTCAACCATAACAACGCTAAGCCTCCCAGAGCCTTATGAAGTCACCCATTTCTTCCCATAAGACCACGCCACGCCCCGTAATGATGGAATGATTATGCAGTGCCTCCATCATTCTCTAGATCTAGCGCTCGTTGTAGAAAGAATAGATATACCCAAGGCTGAGCTCCTCAAATTCTCAAAAGTTCACACTAGAAAAAGAAGGTAAAACGAGAATCGAACCATGGAGACGATCAGGAAATCACTGCAAGCGATTAATGTTGCCGGCCCTGACTCGGATGATGAAGAGGAACAGCAACAGCAACAACAAAAGCATGATCCGCTACGAGCCGGCGATAGAGTTCTTCTTACGGGTATATCCTGTTCCCGTGTTTCGATGTATGGATATGTTACTGATGAATCTCAATAATATCACAGGCGCCAACGGATTTGTCGGAGGCCATATCCTCAAAGTCCTTTTGGTACAAGGGTTTAAAGTCAAGGCTGTCGTTGGTACTCGAAATGAGGAAATGATGGTTAAGCGGCTGTGCGCCGGAAGCGAGGAGCGAGTGCAGATTATAATTGCAGGTGGTATTGCGGGAGATAAACCTAAAGATGTTGTGAGAGGTGTTTCTGGGGTTTGTACTCGACATGTACCGATTAGGCTTTGAGGGTATGTATATACTTACGGAGAATAGGTTATCATTACCGCCTGTCCCTACAAAAACTGGGATCAAAGGCAGGAGTCAAATATCGTAGGGATACTTGATTCGATATGCAAGCATAACCCAACGATAAAACGGGTTATACTTACCTCTGTTATGAACGATTTAAATAGAGATCGAGAAAGCAGCGATTGGGACCCTGTATGCGCTCTCCCCCTTTATCACAATTTAAGGCTAACACACCGTTTTAGACCACGGCCCTCAAAGCCTCACCTCTAAAAACACCAATCGAGCGTGCAGCATGGAAATACATATCAGCCAACTCCCCAAACTTCACCCTAGCGTCAGTTATTGTGCCGACTCTGTTTGGGCCTTCCGCACATGATCCACCCACAACAGAGCCTGCATCAGAGATACTTCGTCTCATCAGAGGCACCGACACGGTTCCTGTAAATACCACTGGACCATGGTCAGACGTGAGAGACGTTGCCAAAGCACATGTTGCAGCATTGATGAGAGGAGGGGTCAGTGGGGACGCCGGAGAAGACCGTTTCTTTGCTGTTGCGGGGATCTGTAACTCGAAGCAGATCTGCAAGGTTGTGGAAAGATGCTTCCCAGGGCTTGTTGCGGAGGGGCGAGTCCCAGGGGCTGATAGTGTTCCAGGGGCATTCAAGGAGGAGGAAGAAGATGAGATATTTGGTGGTCGATATGAAGGTGATAATAGGGTGACCGGTGAGCTAGGAGTGAATATGAGAGGGCTAGAAGAGTCTGTAGTCGACACTGTGGACGGTCTGCTAAAATTCGAAGAGAGGATTAAGGGACATGGAAAAGGAGCACCTCAGGAGGCGGTGGTAGGGGGTTTGCCAATTGGCGGTTTAGCATACTCTTGTCCTCCGGGTAGCTGTACGTGTGGTGAGTGCGCGACCAAGATGAGGCACAGAAGGACTAGTGTGGATGAGCTCGATGAGAGCTTTGGGGAGAGCTTGAACGAGGATAAGGATAGCCTGTACACACTTGTGGAGCAAGCGTATGAGGGCACGGTGCCGAGTATCGAGCCTACTGGCTCAAACATCCCACGCAGCTTTGCAAGGGGCGAGGCCCTCTGTGCTTGCGCTCCCGCAAGGTGTACATGTGCCGGGTCAGATCAGCAGATGGTGGAAGAGCGGCCAAGGAAAAGAGTCAGTATTGTGCTGAACAGGCCTGACATGGGAGAAATGTTGCGGCACTCGTGAGTATTAAGTTTACAGTTAATCATGCATGATGATGAGGATTGTTTTTGCAATTGTGTTCGTGTGTGTAGGATATTAATGTATGTATGTAGGACTGCAAGTCGAAAGTCGAATTGATGTCTCTGTGTTGGTTTCTCTTCTGAGTGTATCTTCATATCTTCATATCTTGCTGTTTCACGCTCCCCACCAGCAGACGCCACTCCCGCCGAGTGATTCTCTGTGTCCCGCCCGCCAAGACGGATAATGCCGGAAGAGCCTCCAAACGCCAAGCTGCCAACTACACACCCAAACCCCCGTGCAGCTACGGACACCAGGCGTGTGCGTGATAAGGGGCCTTTCAAATTACTTTGGAAGACCACGGGGGGCCCTTCTTATTCTGTCTGTTACCAGGTAAATTCTCCCTGTGTTGGCAGGTAGAATTGTATATTAACATTTACCAAACTCATCGTCGATCCTCCAAACCTTCGTTTATTACCATGTCCGATCTTGATGAATTATCTCTGGGCCAACCTCTACCTGTTCAAGTCGAAGCTCCTGCTCAGCTCGCAATTGAAGATGGTATTGCACTCACACCTTCCTCTCGCCTGCTCGCCCCCCAGGCTTGTCAGAATTTTGTACTTACTCAAATAGGCCAAACGGATCGCAGTGTCGAGGCGGCAAATTACATCACAGAGGAGCCTGCAAATCACTGTACTACTGACGTTGATGCCGTCGATAGCTCGTCGGATTTGAAAGATATATTAACACCAGCCTCAACGCCTTCCATTCACGGGGGTCGTGATGGTGGGTATACACCCCCAATAGCTACATAGATTCGCCAGCAAGAAAACCTCAAACTAACTGCTTATTTAGAATCTACGACGGGTGAACGAGAAAACACATATAGCTCGGGACACGATCCAACGGCGACTGTCGATGTTGTACCCTACGGCGACTTGATCCTCGAAGTCAGCTCCGACGCTGGAACTGCGCGTTTCAAGGTATCGTCCCAGGTGCTCTGCATAGCTTCACCGGTATTTCGCGCAATGCTGGGGCCGTCATCAAGCTTCAAAGAGGCCTGCGAGCTACGCGCATCTGCGGTGTCATCAGAGCCATATGTACTCCAGCTCGGCGAAGACGACCCACAAGCTCTCGTAGTTGTCCTGAACGCTCTCCATCTCCAGGGCTCGAAGGTGCCAATCTCAATATCGTTCCAAAACCTAGTAGATCTGGCCATCATCTGTGATAAGTACGACTGCGCACCTGGGGTCACGCTCTGGGCCGATGTTTGGACGGAAGTATGGAAGAAGTATGCGCTTGAGCCAGGGTTCGAGAGATGGTTGTTTATATCATGGACGTTTGGGATCGACGAGATTTTCATGTCGCTTTCGAAAAAACTCATCATGGAAGGGGAGTTTGAGTGGAATAATCCAAGGTCTTTACTGTTGAAAGGTCATCCCATAGATGATATGCTTATCCCCGAACCTGTTATGGGTAAGTCTCTAGCCAGCCACTACCATGCTATCCCCGGCTCACATAGGGTCCAACTAGCTTCGATACTCGAGCAGCGGAGCAACACACTTAGGGATATGTTACAGTGTACACTATCCTACATAGAACGCTACACCCTCGCCTGGGGGCGCACATTCTGCAAGAGTACCCGGACAGAGAAGTGTGACACCATGATTCTAGGCTCTCTAATCCGAGAGTTCCGATCCAAAGGTCTGATTCCCACCCACGAGGAGTTCCTCCTCCGAAGTATTGCCGACGTAGAGAAAACAATTCGAGGTTTAAAAATCCAGTTTTTTGAGAGTGTGAGTGAAAGGCAAGAGCCGTGTACACCATGGACCTTGCATGGTCCCGCAACCCCTCCGTATTGTTTCAAACACAAGGAGATATCAAATTGTCCAATGACGATGATATCGCATGAGGCCACATGTAGCTTTTTGCCAGAGTTGTTTGATAGGATTGATGATGCGCTGTCAGTGATCGATGGATTGTGCTTAGATGATTTCAAGTCAACTGAGGCGAGATCAAGGGAGATTGGGGCGGCAAGGTGGGAGTCTTTGGTTTACAGGTAGATATGTGAGGTTTTAGGTGCATTCCGGAGTATGTGTATTGTGTTTTGTGTTTTGCGGGAAAGTTTGGTTGGGTTCCATTTGTTTTATCGGGGAGGTTGCATTCATATATACAAATAATACCATTGAATTAATCATTTTAGAAAAGAAACTTCCTTTGTTTAGTATTAGACTAGTAGGGTACAGAAGTGTTTTTAGGCTTTTCGGAGGGTGAATACCAGTGGGAAATACAGGGGAATTTGAACGATTAGTTGACTACAACGAGGTAGTGTATCAAGTTATTAAGGTAGATGTCATGTCTATTGTGCCGTGATCGCTAACACAATTTCCCTAATCTTCCGCGATATGAACGTTTTGTCTAGAGCTTGTAGCTTGCTGTAAACGTGTACCATCGGGAGCAAAAGTTGAGTCGGGTGTGTTGACGCTAGGAAGCAAAACCTGAGGCAGCCAAAAATCAGCAACTGCAAAAGAATGTCAATTGTCTCAACAGCATAAACTCACAGCTCTATCAACATCATATGGAAGGCCTCTGTGGCGACCTCGAATCTATAATCTAGGGTCAATAACGTATTTTAGTAATAGTAATCATCAATGCTCACCTCCATGGCAATTATCACTAGTTTACTGAAAGGAGTAAAGGTGCCGGAGAGTGAGCAATTGAGCCCGGGGTATCCTAAACTAAGACCAACAGTTCCACTTGGAGGGAGTAAGCTATTTTTCCAGATGAGAATAAGATAGGATGTACTTACTAGGCGCTAACAACCTCAAAGAACACACTGAAAGCAGTGAAGGCCTTCTAAAATCAGAAAATAATTCTAACTGGAAATTTGGGATTTGGGACATACATAATCATTTGCATCCGCGATACGCCCTCCTTCGGCAACACAGATCAGGAACAATCCCAGAAAAACATACCATAGATCAAATTCGAGTTGCCGTCTGACGTGTGCCATAATATATTTTCCTTCATCTCCATCACTCGCCTCTGGTGTATTGTCGACGTATATCCCCAGAGAGTGCTCTTCGTATACGTTTGTTCTTCTAATGCTGATTGCAAGCGGTAAAACGGATATATACATCATTACTATTTGAGGGATTAGAAGATTCATGAAGAAGTTTTCCAAGAGATATATCTACCAAGGTAGCTGCATTGTATGCCTGGGTGAAGTTCGCCCAAAGGAATTGATGCTGTGCCAGATGTTCGGGTGGAAACTGCTTGGAAAAATGCATTTACGATTCTAAGACCAACTGGAAGAGATTTGACGACAGGTGTTTGATACTATGCGTGGTTCCAGTTAACTATTAATCGACCCCATTCAAGGGGAGAGGGCAAAACGTGTACTTACATCCAGCACAAGAAAAAGGATAACATCCGCAAGATTCAATCCCTATTGACTTTAACTTTAAAATTCGGACAAATAAAGCCAAGCGCGTGCGGATATACGTACCACCAATATCCCGAAGAGCCACCAGGTGGGCTAGAGGAGATAGTTAGCCCCTAAACTTGTAAGGGATGATGTGGCCCTACAAAACGTACCCTACTAGGAAATAATAATGTAAAGCATCGGCGAGGGTGATCAAGGAGGAAATTCAGTTCCTATATCAATTCTTAGCCAATCGGGTGATCTATTTTGTAAGGTGTATACCCACATCTTTTGTGTCGACATATTTCTCCGGACACAGAACGAATAAAATCCAGATAATAAATCTCAGAAATAGAGGGAACCCAGTATTTCTAGAATGGGGGAATAGTTAGTTAGCTGATTATTGCATACTAAATTTTGGCCTTGTGCATATATTATTACGTACCCAACCACAATCAGAAGACCACAGAAAACTAATATAAAGGCTGCTTTCTGAAAGGAGATGAAAGAATCCGGTGTAAGGGTGAATCCTAAACCCGGTATGAGCTAGATATCTCCGAGGGTAGGTTAAGGCTAAGTGCTTACCAACATCATTAAAACATGTCATAGCAGTGTAAATTCCCCTGATTTATCTTCGGGTTAGAGTTGTTTTCATTGAATCATAATCAGGCACCGAGTAACTCATACCACCAGACTTTGTTCAGCGCAAGATCTTTGACAAGGTCTCCATATTCCTGGCTTCGTAGAATCCATGGTACAAGAACGATAATGCCAAGAAAATGGATAATTACGTAATACCCTGGCAGTTGCGGTTTCATTATTAGCTAGCCCCAAGCCCAAGTTATAACTAATCTCTACGGCATACCAATAAGAATCCAGGATAGTGTTTTTAACGATCGATATTCGATTCCTCCAAGTTCATTCCGTTGGTCATCATTAAGATCGTAGAATTGTGAGTTTCTACCAATGCTTGGTGTATATGAGAGATATGGGGTTTTGATTGGCGATGCTGATCTAGAACGGCCACGGCGAGACCTTGCCATTGACCTTGAAGTTGAATTGTCCCGGGCCCCAAACCTAGATCTAGAGCGCGGTCTAGATCTTCGACTCTCGACACGAAAAATTCTAAGGTCATCTTGGACTGAATCAAGTGAACTTCTATTTACTGTACTCGATTGTGGTGGCTCGAAGTTGATGGGCCTTTCGATATCTGCCTAGTGGTTAGCTTGATATGCAAACGTCAAAGGATAGTAGGGTTACATACCGTTTTTCTCCTCTACCCCACCTTCTGCACGGGCGGGAATAGGTACATCCCATATAATACGAGGGGATGTTGGCTCTGTAGTACCAGGTTCATCCAAGGTCGTGCTGGTAGTACTAGCTCAATTAGAGAACAGAGATAACTGACAGGATACATGATCTGAACTAACTTGACAGCTACTGCATGTGATGTCTCAGTTCGTTGAGCCACACCAACTGGCAGAGGTGGAAGGACACCAATATCATTCGGGGACCTTGGATGAGCTTTGCACGAAAAGGCGTCAGGTCACATGAAGTTTAATTTGGGACACAAATTCAGGCAGGACAAACTTATTCCACGCTCAATAGAGTGACCATTCCCGACCACTTCTTTTGAACGTCGTGCTAAGGAAATCGTACGACGAAGCTCTCGATTTTCCTTGGCCTCTAGGACTGTTTAGATACTCTAGTTAGTTTTCTGTCTACAATAACAATTGTATAGACACGAGATTTGAAATAAGGACTAGATGGTGGTCCTGTACCAATGTGCTCGAAACGCTTTTCAAACCAATGTATCCTAACAAACACAACGATCGTATGGATAAATATCGGCGTTGTTATAAAAGGTATGATGTACGTTATGATTTGCTGGTATGTATTGGCTTTGTTCAGGTCGATGCTTTATCATTCAAGTCAACTTCATGTCCCCAAGAGTATATTCTAGCTGTATGTAAAGTCTCAAATAGCTATGGTAGTTTATGTTTAATGACAATATCATCAAAGAATTAAAATCCCCATAAAAAAGGCACATATAAAACTAACTGAGACACTGAAACCGTAGGGTATAGGGATATATATGCGTGGGAACTGAGAAAAGATCACAAATGTTAACTTACGTGTTCAAACCTGATTGTGTCGCAGCCCCACTATAGAAGGAAACATTAGAATATTCTTTAAAGTCATAACAAGAGCATTCAGTATCCGGAAGGTATGAAGCAATTGCGCCTTACGAAGCAAAGAATATCGCATCAACAAACGGTACACCCCCAGGGATGTAAATTAAGATTGACCCAAGAAGTATGCAGAGCCCCAAGTAATAGTCTAAATGTATCAGCGTAGCCCGAGACTCCCCAAAAGCTTTTAGTGGTCGTACAGTGCATTGCCATAAAGTTGGGGCGTGTCGAAAGTAGCCGCTTTATCCTCCTGGTGAGCGACCTGTACCCCATTTTTGGCAAATCCCCTACTCCTTGCGTGTCAGTTAGCGCTAAGTTGCTTGGTTGCTTGCAATCAAAAGGTTAAACCGGACGCGTGGTATGTCGGAGATGTGCAGTGTTCATTGATGACAACCTGCTATTTATCTATGTTCAGTAGCTTCTCATTCTATGTGAATGGATTCCCCCCCCCCCACCCCCCCCACGGGAGCTCTCCGAAATATTGCCATCATCCTCAAGTGACCAAATGATGCTCCAATTTCTTTTGATCAAAAAAATCTAAATCCCTCATTTGGTCTATCCCTTGGACGGATGCAAGTGGTCAAATTCGCGACCTGGACCGTGCACCACTTAGTAAGGGAATTGCCTTGCTTTTTACGGTTTATAACAACAACAGAGCAATAAACAATTAGCAATAGTTACCACAGAAGGTTAGTGATAGCTGAAAGAGGTAGGTCGCGAATTTGACCACTTTCATCCGTCCAAGGGATACAAGGCAGTGAGGACAGTGCAACCACGGTGGCAGGGTGTGGTGCGGGGTAATGGAGCATTCAAAGTCGTTTTGGGTACATTATGTACTTATTTAAAGTTGTAATAACATTCGAATGATAATGAGCACAAATCAATGGTAATGATGTTGGCTAGCGATAAGCGCGAAAGCTAGTACTATGTATGTAAATACCACCAGAAAGTACATGTATTTGTACTTATAGCAAGAAGTAACCCTGCCAAAGATTAGTCGGTTACCAAAGTTTTATTTGTCTTTTTGTTTTAAGCCAAATAAAAGCCAGTTCTAATTATTGAATATCTAAAAGGACTGGATTGGGTTTGCATGGCGGAAATATTGAGTTATCTAAATTGGAACATTATCATGAAGTATGCTTACAGTAGGTATTATTATGGAAGTGCTTGGATCCTATGGTTTTTGGAACAATGTTGGCTGTTATCTTTTCAAAACCAAACCGAAGTTCCAGAATGTCCAACGGAGGACTGGCCGCGCTGATCTGTCCAGGCTTCTGTACCCTAGAGTAACGCGCATGTATGCGTGCCCCTAGGTATGGTTATGGCTGGTTGATTTTCTCCGGCAATTTCCCGAATCTGAGCGTTTTATCGGCATTCTCATGTTTAGCCCGAACATATATACCGGCACATGTGCCTCTCTTGATAAGCCTAGCTTGAAATGCTGGGCTCACAAAAGCGAATTGCTGTTTCGGGGGTTGCTATCTCTCTTGCGCGATCGTATAGTCACGCAACATTCTGTCGGTATTTGAAACAGGTTTGTGTGACAGGATCGAAAAATTGTGTGCATTAAGATCTGGCACAGTGTAGTTAGTGGCAGTCACGGTGTGATACCTAGCGAGAGGTAGCGACCTGGTGCTACACCTCGGACCATAAGTTGAATGAAATTAACGCACGGTAAGGGTTCAAAATTCAGGCTTAATACTCAAACATTGCTGTGAATGTGTACAGTCGCAACCCGATATGCCGGATTGCCAAGATTCGAGGGATTTCGTTCGGGATAGCAAAAAATCCGGGATAGTAAATTGATTTTGCAGTAATAAAATTAAAATCTCAGAAGATTTCGTACGGGACAGCAAGGGATCCGGCGTATTGAGATCCGGCATATCGAGTTGCAACTGTACGCGCGGACGTAGGACGGAGGTGAGAAGTTCCAGGTAATAAATAATCCTCTAAACATGAGGAATAGCTAGTTGGTCGTTGAAATGCCTCAACTCATCATCTGGTCGGATTGTGTTCACAACCATTGGGTTCATGTGGAGTTGGGCAATAGTTGTCGACACTGCTAGCAGTTGGTGTAGGTAGATCGATACTTCTACTCGTATTTTCGTGACGTTTGTAATTGCATACCATACAAATACGCGCCAAGTCCACAATCTAGTATGGTATGCAATAGCGGTTCCTTTTACAAACGTCACGAAGGTACGAGTAGTTGATACATGTACGAGGAGCCGCGACACTCAAGTATACATACGTAGGGACGGTCCGAGATGAACGTCAAGCGCTAAATTCACGTGTGCGTATGTATACATGTATCCATCAGCCATCCCGATTATATATTATTCCCCACAGGTCCCGGATCCCCCAGATTTCAAATATCTGTGTGACGATAATATTGGTCCTCAGACAGAAAAAATGTTTTACCAGGTACTCAATCCACCCTTGGACTCTAGAACACCCACCTGTTTGTTCCTGGCATAAATATATGAGGCTGTGGAGTAGAAGTATCACTCTCGAGCATCTACACCAGGGGTTATCCGCGTATTACCACCATACATACAACGCTCGGTAGTGTTCCGGGTTTCTCACCCCCGAATGCGTGGTAGCCGGGCTCGTCTGTATTAAGCGAGACTTCAAAAGAGGGAAGACTAGGAACTGAAGAGGCCTTCTATCAATATTTTTGGTATCCTTGCAAACTGGGGGTTCTTATTCATACCAAGTTCGGTCAGCAGTCCGGGACCTCACATTACAGCCCAGGGATTCGTGGGCTTTTTACTCTTACTGACCTGGATGCTGCTTGTAGTCGTAACCAATAAGAATTGGCTGTCTGCTAGAATTCATACAAAATCGGCAGCTTCCCACGTCCAGAAGCCGATCAATTTAGACCCTGAGATACTCGCCGTACTCCACGGTGTATTTTACCCTACAAGTCAAGTTTGGCCGAGCTCCGGGTTTGTGGATTCGGAGCAGTTAACTCTCCCCTGTTACCAGTTATATACCCAAGTTCATTATTGTAAATTTCTAGAAAAGTCAAATCTTTTTTTTCAGTGGATCTAGAGAAAAGAGGGTCTGAACCTCATGAGGTTCTGGCGCAAGCTTGTAACATACATAGCGACGCTGATCATCGACAAGCCGGTATTAAAACTCCATCCATCCCTTGGCATTGGATCAGAAAAACGTTTTCTTTCGCGTGAGCTGGAACCCTCTTAGAATATGCTGCATTGGTGTCGCAGCAGGCATGTTTTTACAAAAACGACTCCAGTCAGTAATCTTACAACGACTAACTCTCTTGAAGGATTCACAAAGATCTCATGGAGATCCGTGCAGGCCTGAACGACAATAAAGGACTCCCCCGCTATTCTTGCCGCTGTTGACCGTCATCAGCCCTTCAACCAGAAAAAGGGTCCTAAGGGTCCCACTTCCCCGGAAAGCTTCGTTTTCCCCACAACCCCTTTATAAACCGCGGATGTCCCTTGGATTGACTGATTTCTGTGGTTTCATCTACTTCGAGGGTAACACCTCGACCTTACGGTATCAACATGTCTGAAAAACACGATACGTCGGTGGTGGTGATGGTTATAATGATATGTTCGGGATTATCATTTACCGCTGTAGTGCTTCGATTTGTATCGAGAGGACTCATTTTGAAGAGGGTTAACGCCGATGACTGGTTGATTGTGCTTTCCTGGGTATGCGATTATAAATGACACTCGTGGAAGACAAGAATCTGAATATTCTGTGCTAATTTCAAATCATATAGATACTTTCTTTCGGTGTTTCTTTTTCCATATATTTAGGCACTACATATGGCCTAGGACACGACACTCTCTCTAAGGAGAACCAAGTACTGGAACGGAAGGTAAGTTCTCTTTAAATTATAGTTTTCATCTCGGTGATTTAAAGACTCTAAAGCCTCGACGGCCGTCTCTATAGACACAATTTGTATACACTTTGCTTTATGTAAGTGTCTTGATAACAACCAGTTTCAAACATTTTTAACGATAACAGCACCCTGCATTGATGGCAACAAAAACCTCGATATTGCTATTCTATCTCAGCATATCCCAAAATTTCAGGCTGGTCCAGTGGGGGAACTGGGCAACATTAATTGTTGTTAACATCGGAGGTCTTGTTATGACATTTCTTGTTGCTTTCCAATGCAATCCGGTAATTACTCAAATGAAATTTTCTTCTTCTAAGAATAAGACTAATCAGTGCCTCAAGCTATCCGCCACTTTCTTAACAGATATGCCTGGGACGGCCAGATGTATTGAGACATATGCACTTATCTATGCATCGGCACCTCTCAATGTAATTACCGACCTACTAATCTTGATTCTACCAATGCCAGTTTTGACATCACTTCGCCTACCAAAGAAGCAGAAGATTATTTTGATTGCCGTGTTTGCTGGAGGTGGTTTGTGAGTTCTCTCGGTAAGTTGTGGCTGAAGCCTAGTGTATCTTATAACCTTGAGTGAATATAGGACCTTGATTGTTGGTATCATTAGGATATATTTTTTTGAGAGGGCACTAGCGAATGAGCACATTCACTCTGAACTAGTAAAAGACACTCATGTAAATTCTTGTAAGGAAATCTTCGCTGTTATTGGTACTGGATCAAGGTTTAATTTAATGTCTGGATTTAGGGAATGGTGCGCTATCTTTCATGTGGAGTAGCGTCGAAATTAACGCCGGTATCATGTGTGCTTCGGTACCAATGATCAAGCCTCTCATCGCCAAATTATTTCCCAGTTGCATCGGTGTCTCTGGATCATCCGGATCAGCTTCTTTTGGTGACACGATTGACTCAACTTTGCACTCCACCGAGTTCATAACCTTTGAGCCACCAAAGTCCGCAATTGCTCTCACATTTAGGGAGTCCTTGAGACCCCTTTCCTTAGTCACTGTGCTATTCTTCTTATGGGGATTTGCGTATGGATTTGTCAATACAATAAATCAACGATTCGAGGATTTGTTGAATATATCAGTATCAGAGTCACTCGGACTCCATTCAGCATACTTCAGGTTAGTTCTTATACAACCCAAGTTGATACTTTTTTAGCCTAATTATTGATAATATCTGAAGTGGATACTTTGCCGCTCCGCTTTTATTGTCAGGGTCCCTTTTGAAACTATATGGGTTTAGGGTCACCTTCATTGTCGGACTTTGTATCAATGGTGCTGGGTGCTTGATCTTCTGGCCATCTGCGGTATTGAAAAGTTATGCCGGATTCTGTGTTTCCATGGTGGTCTTGGGGCTTGGCCTCGCAACGTAGGTGCCCACCTTAGAGTACAAATGAATGAATGAACTTAGCTAAAGAACGGTAAAGAATCGAACTTGCAGCAAATCCATTTATAGTCTTGTGCGGCCCCCAGAAATATTGCGAATCTCGCCTCTGTATTTCACAAGCCTTTCAAGCTGTTGGAGCTTTAGTAGGGCCTATTGTGGCAAGTCAGGTCCTACCTGAATTACTAGAAGGCGAAACCTCACTTGGAGGTGTGCAGTGGGTATACCTGGGAATTGCATTTTTCGTTTTCCTGTTAGCAATTGCGTTCTATTATTCAAAAATTCCAGAGGTGAAGTATGTTGAATTTGTTAATTTATTGTCTTTAATCTTGGTTTTCACTGACTGACACGACTCCTGGAATTTCTAGGGATACAGATTTCCCCACAGGTCCTGAGCGGCATGGTTTCACTTCACTATGGAAGGGTGAATATGCTGTGGGATTTATATGGAGTCTTGTAGCTCAGTTCCTATACACTGGCGCTCAAGAAATCTTTTCTAGGTTTTCGGGTACATATCTTGGTGAAGGCACCTCAGCAGTGTATAGCTCTTCAACAACCAGCCATGGCTTATTCGTCGCCGGAAGATTTGTTGCAGGCTTTGCAATGCTCGCCTTACGACCACGTTATATATTGCTTGCTGCTGTGACAGGCTGCACCGTTACCACGGCATTTGCTCTTATCACACAAAGCATGAGGATCGGAACTGTGATGATTCAGCTGATTTGGTTTTTGGAAGTAAGTCTTATATAATGTTCTTTCGATGCGACCCCTTTGCTAAGATATATCTATGTCAGTCACCCATTTTCCCGATTGTTCTTGCTACAGCCATCCGTGGCCGTGGGAAGCTCACCAAAGATGGCGCAAAGTATCAAATTTCTTCCGCTGTTGGAGCCATGGTTTTCCCGCCTCTATACTACGCGGTTCTCAAAAAAAGCAATCGTCGGTACGTCATGAGTGTTCCACTCTCAGTTTTTTCTATAATGGCAACGTATCCTATATATTTATGTATCTCGTCAAAAGAACGAAAACGGTTGGATAAATCAGATTGCACGGGGGACGTACCTGAGGAGAGAGAGAGACCTATTGCTCTACAGGATATAAAGCCTGGTAGGCGACAATATCTTGAGGTGACATAACTGTAATAATCTTCTGTGTTATATATTATGAGTAAAGTGCCATGTATGCATGTTTAGTGCTTAATAATGAAATTAGTTATTACAGAGCGTTGTACAAAGTCATGGATTTAAATTATTGGTCAGTACTCAGACGGTTCTTTATTACTGATCCAACATATATGTACATGTAGGTACATATATCCAGGCATTTTTTAAAAAAAAAACGGCTTTAAATACTAGATTTGACGTTAAGCCCGACTACGATTCAAAAAGAGTAATCAAGCTAATGGGAAAATGGCCGCCATGATCCTTTTCGGAATAGTTAATATCGGGAAATCCGCAGTTTCCCACGTGCACGGATATAACGCTTGTGTGCCTGATCTTGTAGATCCAACGCTTTTGGCGATGTCAGGCCCTGGTTGAGCATAATACCTACCCCGGAAAACCATTAGGCTTTGCTTGATGGTGACGAAAAAAATAGGAGCAAATAAAGCAACAGGAAAGGTACATCGTTATAAATCCGGTTGACCGAATGCTGTGGTTAAACGTTTTCTTTTGCCCTAGGCTGAATACGAACCCTGCTTTGAAATCAGCCAAGATTGCAAATCACAGAGCTCCCATGTCACAGTACCTCTTCGGAAGAGAAGCACCCAGACAGACAAAATTTATATAAAGGGGATCCCAAGAGTATAGGAATCTGAATTTTGCTCAGTCGGTTTCTCCATTCATCAAATTCTTCAAGAGGAAATTTACTTGCGATGTTTGTCCAAATACCCGTCCTTTCAACACTTCTTCTGGCATTATCTGCCTATGCCAGCCCATTGAACCCAGAGGAAGGAGCTGTGTTCTCCCGAGACTCAGCAGCATTATCAGGGGGCAAGTTTAAGAACTTGGTTGTCTTTGGTGACAGGTAATTACCTTCCGGATGTCCATTTGTGGATCCATAGTCTAACAACAGACCATCAGCTACACGGACGAAGGCCGATTAGGTTACTTCTTCAGTCACAATGGATCAGCACCACCTGTAGGATATGTTCAGCAGGAGGTCAGTATTTTCCTCTTTAGTTATTTGGTTTTCATACTAGGGGTGGCTGGGTCTTGACACATACCGCTGCCAAATCTCTGATCTGACACCCGCCAACCCGCTAGCTACATTCATAGTTGTCATATATACTGACTGACCAAACAGAGTTCATCCACTGCTTCTGGCGGCCGAAGCTGGGCTCGCTTCGTTGCACAATACACAGGTGTAACTCTCTACAACTATGCCGTTTCTGGCGCCGTCTGTTCAAACTCGCTCACCCCGCGTTATCTGAGTTCTATCAACGGTCTGTTCCCAGATATCCTTGGCTACGAGGTGCCAGCATTCTTCGCAGACTTCCCAAAAGAATCTCGGAAGCTTTCAAATGATGAAACACTCTATGCCATCTGGATCGGAACCAATGACCTCGGCGGCGATAACATCATCACCGGCCTACCGAATGTAGGACTAACCAACTACACGAGCTGTGTCTTTGAAACAATGTCCAAGCTCTATAACTATGGAGCAAGGAACTTTGTTTTGCTAAGTTTGGCACCAATTGAGCATGCACCACTTTATGCGCCTTTGAGCGAAGGTGGTAGTGAGGGGCCCCATAGATTCTGGAGAGGGAGAAGTGGGAATGCGACTGTCATTAGCACTAGGATGAGAGATTTGGTGCAAGGTGGAAACGAAATATTCAAATACAGAGTTCCAGCGGAAATTCACGACGGAGCCCTGAAAGGTGCTAAAGTAGCCATGATGGATACTTATGGACTGGTAAGTTGCCGAGCTAAGCCCGCAATTCAGAAGTGACGAAAGATTACTAACTGTGAATAGTTGACTGACATCCGCATTAACCCTGCAAACTACTTGAATGGATCTCTCCCGTTGAACGTAACCGGTTTCAACCTTCATTGCGTTCTTGATGGACCATGTATGCTTAACTCCCCCCGCTTTTATAAGAATGAAAGACAGAAACTGATGCATTTTTTTTTTTTTTTTTTTTTTTTTTGGATAGGCACCACATATCGTCCCAATGACCGTGATTCCTTCCTCTGGTACGACGAATTGCATCCATCAGAACAAGTTGGTCGCATCGTTGCAAGGGAATTTTCGAAATTCGTTCAAAAGAAGTTCACAGAGTGGATGACAGTTTGGTAAAAAAAAAAAAAGTTTTAACTAGTCCGCCCTATGTGTAGTTGTATATAAATGCTGTGTGCGTGAAGCATAAATCTCGAAGTAGAATTTATTGAATAATTAATGGCATACTTGGCCGCATATCTTAACTATGCATTGGTTCTATCGATATTCTGCCTGCAGCATGTGTGCGTGAAAACTCATTTAAAACGGATGTAATCACTTGGATAGTCCTACGATTACTCATTAATCAATATGCCGTCCATGGCAAACAAAACCCAGGGTTTAGCGTTTTACCAAGTTTCTATATGTTGTTCAGCTTATTGGGTTCTAGAACACAACTTACTTTTTACCAGCGTTTACTATTACTATTACTATAACAGCTTAGGGTACATGTACCTTTGCGAACTAATGTGCCTTTTTAGAACTCGAGTTTTTGGTTTTTGTGATATAGCTCGAGCTGGTGGCCAATGATCAAAAAAGTAACAAATATTCTTCTGCCAAGTTTTGTAGGTGGTGGTATTTGTATGGTTTTGAGAAAACCTTTCTTCCCCGAAACCACCATCACCACAACTCATTATATTTCAAAGGGAATGATTCAGCGTAACCTAGCTCGGGATTATGAAAATCATATGGCTCCCTTCGAAGGAGCAGAGCTCGGCTCGGCTCATCAACCTACTAGACGGTCAAGATTTTAGTACAGACACTGAATCTTCCACATGGTACTTGTTATAGCTCCTGATCTTGTTCGACCTGGATCCATGTGAAGAATGTCTATGCACCTACGTCATGTATGAAACTGTATCAACTCGCGGAATGAGTTATATGTGAAATCCAGTGCACAGTCATCGGCGTTCTACTACTAATCCTTGAACCATGGGATCGGAAAATCAATCTGGTGCCACACACATACACACGCAATCTAAGCACTTTTACGCAATCCTTTCATTTAAATTTTTTTATTCACCCAAGATAATCATAATATACACACATGTACCTAAAGTACTCTATCCTGTGACCTACCCAGAGTACATATACGAAGAAACCCCCCGAGTGGCTGTTAATCAAGTGGGAGGTTGGTATCCTGCTGATGTGATATCGTGATTAAGCCCGAATCCAGGCTTGGTTCTCCCTTTCTTCGATAATTCACTATTGCCGGCGGTTCCTTGACTAACAAGTACATGTTAATATAACGTTATATATTCTCTCCGTTTTTTTTTACCACAAAGTCTTGGCAATATTTCATAAATGTCCATAATATAGAAACATACATGTATGTGCTCTCTCTCATGAGGATCCTAAGAGACTAGAAATGGGTTTCTTTGGGGGTCCTTGTCGATGATTAAGAAATAACTGCCTATCCCTGAGAAGAGTGCAATACCGGTGGGATCAATTACTTGAAGTGTGTCAACCAACCAGTTACTGTCGAAAAACATCGCAATTCGATCCGCAGCCTTATGAACCCTATCACCGAAGACAAATTGAGTTATCACGTGTAGGGGGTGAGTTATGATGTGTAATTTCTAGAAGGAATCAATTCTTCCTTTCCCCCACGGATATTTACTAGTCAAATCGAGCTTTCGGTATCAGCCGGGGATCTCTACGGGTTCTGCGGATCGGGACCAACCGGTGACACGATTTTTGAATCTTCCTCTTTTCCTCAAGTTGCGCATTTCCCCGCGACTCTAGTTCGAACGATAGGTACATGTACCTAAATGTAGGTACTTACAGAGCGTGAGCACACCAAGGGGGAGGATGATAGAGGTAAAGTATGTATCGTACCTGTATGTAGGTACAAAGCAGTCTTGAAGGTGATTGGTGATGGAAGACCCTTCTTTCTGGTTTTGATACGATGTGGGGCACTTGTGGCTTGCATGATAAGCGAAGAGCCGAGATTTTCACCCCGCCCTGCCCACCAGGACCCCACGCTTTTGGTCCCGGCAACTCTTCCACTGACTATCTGACTGACATATCGTAACTGCACCCATTTCCCCATCTCCTAATACGCGTGGGCTGACCAACATCCCATCCGTCCTGCTTCCATCTCTTTGCACCCCTCTTCCCCATGCAGAACCCTCTGCACTGCATCCACTCCATCCCTTCCGCACACAGATTAGATTGCTAGTAACCTCATACTCGCAAGTATTTAAGAAGGTCGTAGATCGCAATGGGTTGGTCTCCTGTTACCCGCAGGATCGCTATTACTCGAAGTCGATTGAGCTTCCACTATTCCTCACCGATACCGGGTCTTGTAGGACTAAAGTTACAATATACCAGTGCTGGTAAGCTCCATTCTATATCGTCAGTTCATCACGTAGTTGGACCTTGGATCTTGGGGATTGCCACGAGTGCGTCGCTACGATGGATAGGCTCTATCAACGTCATCCGTATCTAGCGTAACGAAGCTCCCCCAAATCCTCAGATATCCTCCTGCACCGTCTTCCACACCCTTCCCTACTCCCCAACTATACAAATCAACATCATTGTTCATATTCTAATAAGCAACTTGGACAGTTCATCAGAATCAAACCACTCCAATGTCTACCTCTGCCCCTCGTAAGGCTCTCAACCTCTCAAATATCAACCCCCACGTCAAAAAGGCCGAATATGCCGTGCGTGGAGCAATCCCCATCAAATCAGAAGAATACCGGAAAATACTTGCGGCCGCTGGTACCGTCTCTGCCTCAGGCAGTGATTCCGCGTCTCAAAATACTACCCCAAACCACAATCTTCCATTCAATGACGTTATTTCTGCAAACATCGGAAACCCACAGCAGCTAGGCCAGAAGCCCCTTACATTCATCAGGCAGGTTCTGAGTATCCTCGAGTACCCCGCTCTATTGGAGCATGAAGGGTTGTTCCCGAAAGACGTTAGAGAGAGGGCAAAATGGCTTTTGGAGCAAGTAGGGAGTGTGGGTGCATACTCTCAGAGCCAAGGTTGTTTCGGTCTCAGAAAGAGCGTTGCAAGGTTTATCGAAGGTTAGTAAATTACTTGTATCTGGTGATGATAAGACTGTTAACTTGATTCCTTAGAACGTGATGGCCACCCGGCCGACCCAGATGACATTTTCCTCACCGCCGGCGCATCATCTGGCGTTTCTACACTTCTACATACCATTTGTGCCTCTAAAGAAACCGGCGTTCTGATCCCCATTCCGCAATATCCTCTCTACACTGCTACGCTTGCACTCATCGACGCTACCCCAGTTCCATACTACCTGGATGAACCTTTGTCCTGGGCTACCGATGTGCCGGCCATTCGTGGAGAAATCACCAAGGCAAGAGCTGCTGGTACTGAATTGCGCGCCATCGTTGTCATCAACCCCGGTAACCCAACTGGAGCCACTCTGACAGAGCAAAACATTGCCGATGTTATCTCTCTTGCTGCTGAAGAACATCTTGTCATTATGGCCGACGAGGTCTACCAGACAAATGTTTATCAGGGCGAGTTTCACTCTTTTAAGAAGGTATTAAGGAATCTCCAAAAGGAGAGTCCTGGAAAGTATGATCATGTGGAACTAGTAAGCTTCCACTCAGTTTCAAAGGGTATGATCGGCGAGTGCGGACACCGTGCAGGATACTTCGAACTGGTAGGGTTCGATAAGGAGGTACAGGCACAAATCTACAAACTTGTTTCTATCACACTGTGCCCCCCAGTCATTGGCCAGTGTTTAGTTGAACTTATGATCAACCCACCAAAGAAAGGCAGTGAGTCTTATGATTTGTATAACAAGGAACATAATGGTAAGCCAATTGATTCACCCCCTTATAAAACGTATTAACACTGCATCATAGTCATTTTTGGGGACCTTAGAGAGCGCTCCCAAGCTCTCCATAAGGCATTTGGCAAGATGCGCGGTGTCTCATGCCAAGATCCTCTTGGTTCTATGTACCTCTTTCCCACCATCACAATACCACCAAAGGCCATCGAGGCTGCCAAAAAGCAAGGCCAGAAGCCGGATGAGTTCTACTGTATGAAAGTACTTGATGCTACCGGTATCTGCACTGTTCCGGGATCGGGCTTCGGACAGAAAGAAGGGACATGGCATTTCAGAACAACTTTCTTGGCACCTGGGACCGAGTGGGTGGAGAAATTGGAGAAATTTCACGAAGCTTTTATGACGGAGTATGAGGGTTAAGATTTCAGTTGATCTGAAACCTTTGTTGCATAGATTTTTTCTTTCTTTCTAATAGTCTGGTTTCTTTTTTTCCCCTGGGTTTAGAGCGGTGTTTTCGGGAAGATATACCTATCACTTGCGCTTGCTTTATGATTCTTACTTTTTGGAAGTAGTCTTTCTAGTACCAGTAGATATGTTAAATCTCACGGCCGAAATAGATCATACAGCCTAAATATCACAGAATACTTGAAGCCCGAAAAATTCTACAAAATAACTACAACTGTATATACTTGAGTGTTCAACAAATCAGTGCAACTATCGAAGCATAAATTTGATCTCCACTCAAAATTTCAAATGAATCTATTGAAATTATCCCTGGCACCACTTCGCCCCGTTGCACTGGTTTGTTTTTAACTACTCTATTGACACCAATAGCTATCTGGTATCATACCAACGCATATATAATTACACATAATGCAGACCCCAACACCTACTATAGAGTAGAGTACCTAGGGTACCTACATGTATGTACCTACTCTACATGCAATCCGGAAACGTCACTCCTTTGATTTGTTCGGCTACGAACCTACCTATCCGATTGAGGTTCAGGTTTGATGATTAAGCTCAAGTAATGGCTCATAAATAGTAATTGGTTGTTTGTTCACCGATAAAGCGGGGTATTTCCAATAACACGTAGGTATTGTGTCCCATGGAGCGTGTGTACGAAGCAAATGAGTGGTGCCAGATATTCACTGGACAACCAAAGCAATATCTTCTTGCCTAGATAACGTTGGGAGGTGTTTCTCTGAGCTTCCTGCTCCTTCCTCTCATGAGATAAATTCGAATTTACAGTACTGCCTTCCTCTCAATCCCTACCTATATCACAAATACTCAACACCTCAGCTATTAAAGACGTGCTTCCGTTACAAGGCGACCAAACTCATGACTTCTTTATGGCCACGTTTCCGTGGTCACGGTGGTGACACCAAGCCCGCGGTTACACAAGAGAGGTTGCAGCACCTTGAAAACGTTGAGGTGCAGTTTCAGAAACTCGAAGCCGAAAAGCAAGAGTTAGAACGGAAAATCCAGGACCTCGAAGAGAAAGCCAAAAAGGAGGAAGATTTAAAACAACTACAAGAGCAAGAATCTGCGAAAGGCAAAGATGACGACTCAAAATCGCTTGAGAGAATTGTCCAGTCACTCGATGCAGTATTTGACAGCTCAATTGAATGGGCGCGTGAGTACTTTGAGATCGACGTCAAAGGCTTCAAGATCGACAAGTTCCCGCAGTTTAAGGTAGAGCTTGGTTGGGTCACGTGGGACGATAGCTGGAGGACGAAGGACCACTTGAATGTCAGCCATCTCGTCCAAGCAGTGGTTGCGGACCGCTTGGCTATGGAGTTCTTTTGGCCCGGTGCGCACGGGAAACCATTCCAAGGGTGCGAAGAGGGATTCCAGAAAAGTTGTAATGAGATATTCCAAGTTCTGCTCAAGGGTTAGTAGGGTTTGACATCATTTCACGTATGACAAATTGGCTGATTTTTTATTCTAGAAGATAGAGGAAAGGCGCACAGATGGCGAGCCACGACTTTATCAGCATACGAAAGGTCTGGAGTGTGGTGTCCTACGTCTACCACTTCACCTACCCCTCCTTCCTCCCGACCAGGGTCACATAAAGATGTTGCCCAATCTGCAGCCTTTTACCGTGATCAACACTATGACCGTATTGTCACGTCAATCGAGCACGCTGTCGGACCAATATCACAAAAATATTTTCCACAACGGAACGAAGCAGAAAGGCTTCAGAAGTGTAAAGAGTTTGTCAGGACAGCGGGCGAATTAGCATTTGAGCTGTCGAAATATCCGGCAGAAGTAAGGGTTTTGGAGAAGCAATGGTTCGACGCTAAGTGTGCACGTACATTTGTGTGTGGAAACGAACACATGAAAGAATCATCTGGAGAGCATGTCGATCCTGAGGAAAAACTGCCGATAGACATCATTCTTAGGCCTTGCTTGAAACAACATGGAGACGAGCAAGGCGAGAACTACGACAAATCATCTGTCTGGATTCCAGCTCTCGTGGATGTTAAAAGACCTACAAATCCTATTGTCCTCGCTGCTTAGATCCGAAAGGACTTGGGGGGCGTTATGCAACAGGTATATAGCCCGGCCAGTCTCAAACGTACGATGCAGCAATCTTATCTCATGTGGTCACCCGATTATTCAGACTTCGATCTAACGATGGATTTCTTGTTTCCTCAATTTCTGGAGGCTTTCGATCTTATTCAAACGTTGGAAGATATTTCAGCAACTAAAAATTAACACTTTCATCTGTTTCCTTCTTCTTCTCCTTCTTTAATTCCAAGTCACGGTGTATCTGTTCGGTTTTGTTTTGGGGCGATCATTTTCTGTAACCAGATAGTTATTTGTTTCTTGGAGCGAGTGATACCACATGTACGCATAAGTTATACGACGAAATCATACTTCCTATAAAATTAGATATCACAACCGATTCAACAGTGCATATGATAACAACTAATCCTGAAGCACAGAAACCACCCCCGTCATAGCAGATACTTGTATGCAAGGCTAGAATCCTGTGGGGTTTTTGTCCTCATTCTACTCTATCGTACGTCAACTGAATGAAGTTCACACTAGCCACAAACATGAACCAAGAGACTCCGAGAGAGCTTATTGATTGGGTTACGCATATGATGAACCGTAGATATGCATATTGCGCGCCTTAATAACCTATAAATGCGCCATAGGGTACATGTACCAGGGATTTTGGGTCATTTCTTGCAATCACCAACTTGCTGCAATCTATCAAAGAACCGATAAAATTATTACTGTAGGTACATGGGCATGGCAGCGTGTTTGGGACCTACGGTAGTGCAACATTGGCTTTGACAGAATGCAGCCAACGTTCCCACTGGACATTCCCATACGATGTGGCACCTTTACCATAACCACATACAAATTAAACTCGCTATCCTCCCCGTACGTAAGCTAATTATCAGTTCTAAATCAATTGCATTAACCCGCATGAGCGAGTCTATCTTTACATTCGTCAAGCGGTGCATGATAGCGCCTCTCACTAGTGTGGAGATCGATCGATGATGATCAACCTGATAATCCAACGTGTCCACAGACTGAGTCTACTCTTCAATATGACAGAGTTAGATATCTATGTGTGTAGATTCTAAAAGGCCAGGCCTCCTTCAGAACACACGTGGCGGATAAGAACTACATGTAATATCATGGTATGACTCCTGGTGCTCACCCATATAAATGCAGTTTTTTGCCTTCAATATACATACAGAAGAGGAAACCCGATACAGTCGGGCCACAGCAGCCAACTTCGTTCCAATAATCTGATTCCTAAAACGCCATGTCTTTTAAGCTCATACCATCAATTTGGCGCTTGGGTGCTGCCCTACAATGTGCAGCATGCTTTGCATACGGGGTTAATCATAGGACCACTCCACATGTTGAGAGTATTGAAAATGATATACGTTTTCTCCTCTACACCATGCATACAGGACCTGCCAATTTGAGAGATTTTCGCCCATCTGATGCCTTCTACTCAGTCCTATATATCCCTAGCGCTGCAGATGTTCTCCGGATCTGCAGCTCATAGAGTAAGACCTCAATTGTATCAGATATACTCGCTATTTTGTTCAGATCACACCTGGCAGGTCCTTCGGTTGTCGGGACATCTGCAGCCTTGCTCCGAGTAACGCAGTGTTGACTCGCCGTTGAGACATCAACTCTTGCAGAACGGGAATCTAATGGCCCGAACAAAGCGGCGGTGACTCTTGACCGGCATTTTGTGAGTCCATAAGCCAGCTTCGGCCCGTGGACTTCATACATTGTATGATCAGCATCCCCAAAATAAAAATTTTGTACACCATGGCCAGCATTGAGAAGCAGAGCCTGTACCACAAAATGTACATTATGTATGCAGTTGAGCGCAGGGGCTCTTACTGCCTGTACATTAGCGCATTGCAGCCGAGCATGCTACCCGCACCAGTCGTTCTTTATGGGGCATTTGAAGCTTCAAATTCCCCGGTCATTGGATATGAAGTCTTTTTTTCAGTGAGTCAACAGCTCGAGCTGGCTTACTTCGTGGCGTACCCAATAGATAATCGTATATATGTTGGATAAAAATCATATCAATTGAAGTTTTAGTCGACCTATGTGAGTGTCCAAGACTTTCGTAGGGCGGCGAATGACACCCTGTGAAGTGGCTCGAGTGATATTTGATGATTTGCCACATGATCGTTGATACCTCGCAGCGTTTACTGCAGCCCATCTAGAGAAACATCTCGAAAGACGCGATGAGATAGAGCTGAAGATAAACTTCCTTAACACCGCATCAGTTGGTTACTTCAAGGGTTAGGGATTATCCTCTGATGCTTGGCAGGTGCATGACCAGTTACCCGGAACCAAGCCCTCGTAAAAAAAGTTTGCGACACTCAGCTAGAAATCCCACCAGTCTGATTCCCGCAGATAGGACCATAAAAGATACCAGTCATGATTCGCACAGTGTAGGTACGGCCCTGCTAGTTATTTTTGGCATTTGGGCAGTTTAGTGAAATCACTAACACCAAGCAGAAAACCTCGTAATGCACGCTCAAAACGTGCGCTCGACGACCGCGAAGCAAAGCTTGTTGAGAACCAAAAGAAGACCTTGTTCCTCTCTGGTACAACCACTAGCGAGCTGAGCAGACAGGCTCTTGGAGATCTTGTAAGACTTCTTTCGCTTCAACTATCCCCTAATTGCAACTCTAACAGTTCTGGCAATTTCAGCACGCACTCAAGAAGCCCCATGCCATCAAGTTCACTAAGAAAAATGCAGTCCACCCATTCGAGGATGCTGCTCCCCTTGAGTTCTTTTCTACCAAGAACGACGCCTCTTTTCTCGTCCTTGCTACACACTCAAAGAAGCGACCCCACAACCTTACATTCGCACGCACATTCGACCACAAGATCCTGGACATGATCGAGTTCGGTATCGAGGAATCTAGCTTCCGCCCTCTCGAGTCTTTCAAGAACGCCAAGTTCGCCATTGGAATGAAGCCCATGATCTCATTCAGTGGGAGTTTGTTCGACTCTGCGCCAAACTACAAACTCGTCAAATCTATGTTCCTCGACTTTTTCAGAGGTGAAACAGTAAAAGCAATTGATGTTGAAGGGCTGCAGTACATCGTCAGTATTGCGGTTAGTGAGCCAACGGATCTGGTTCCTAGCCCGCCAGTACATATTAGGGTGCATATGATCAAGACGAAGAAGAGTGGACAGAAGTTGCCGAGGGTGGAAGTGGAAGAGATTGGGCCCAGAATAGACTTTAGGATTAGGAGAATCCAGGAACCGGATGAAGCTATGATGAAGGAGGCACTTAAGAAGCCTAGACAGCTTGAGGTACGCATTAAGTCATTGCTTCTCGTTTTTGTGGATGTATTTGGATCGCTAACAATATAATTTCTGGCAAATAGGCGAGATCGAAGAGGAATATCGAGACAGACATAATCGGAGACAAGCTCGGACGTATCCACACCGGAAAGCAAGACTTGAACAAGATGCAGTCAAGAAAGATGAAAGGTTTGAAGAGAGGTCCGACTGACGATGAGGAGGCGACACTAGTAGACGAGAATGACGACAAGGCTAAAAAAACACGCTTAGCATAGGGATGGTATACTTACTTAATGGAGTTCATGAGTCTGTGGTCATAAAAGTGTACATTTAAAATTTCTTTAGGGACATTGGTTTCTGTTGTCCTTTTTTTTTTTTTTTTTTTATCGGAAGCTCTTTCTTTCCCTTGTGTGGATTCAGCAAAGGAAATGTTTGCGCCAAGAATCCAGAACGGGCCAATGAATGTGACAAATTCGTCAGTAAACGTCTCATAGCATGAGACTATGTATTCCGAGAAAGCACGATAGCTGAATTGACGCACAGCATGTAACTCAAGATGAAGTCTGACGTTCTCTCTGTGATAAAAAAAGACCTCCGGGCTCTGACAATCATTTCCATCGTCCGGGTAATACCCCATGTCCGCCAAGACTGAGGCTCAAAGAAATCATTTCCTCCACCAAAAAAAAAAATGATCTTGAAAATCCAGATACCCCAGGAAAAATGGCCGCCCTTCTAGAAACGCTCACAACACTGATAACCTCCCTAACTTCGGCCTCTACCTCCCTAACATCATCCGAATTCCCTCCAGTTACTACGCCCGAAAATGGAATCTCTCTTCTAGATGTTAAAAATGAGCTCCTGCTCTCATACCTACACAACCTCGTTTTCCTCGTGCTCATCAAGCTCCGCTCCGGCTCTTTAGATCCTACCAAAAAAAACGGCCAGGTTGGAAGCGAGGTTGTCAAGGAGCTTGTTAAGATCAGACTCCTTCTCGAGAAGGGTGTCAAGCCGCTAGAGGCGAAGCTCAAATACCAGATCGATAAAGTTGTCGCCGCGGCCGTCGATGAGGAGCTTTCAAAGGCTGGGAATGTGGCATTAATGCCCACTGCCGCCGCCACCAGCGGCGCTGGCGCAACAGGAGAAGAATCCGACGATGGGGTTGAACACGACGATTACGGAGTCTACTCGAAGAAGACTACGGTAGTAGCGGCGCCCGCGTCCACGATCGCCAACAAGGAGCTCTCGTTCCGCCCGAATCCGATGGCGCTGGCAAAGCCAAGTACTGCGGCTCTTCCGGGTGTTGGCGAGACAGAGGGTAAAGAAGGAATCTACAAGCCGCCGCGCATCTCGGCGACAGTCATGCCCGGTTTTGCAACGGCAGCGAGCGAGAAAATTGATGGAAAACGCGAGAGAGAGAATGCAGGCAGGAATAAGAGCCACATGCTGGATGAGTTTATCGCGGACGAGATGTCGACTGCGCCGATGGCTACACCGTCTATTGGATCTACCATTGTGGCTGGTGGAAGGGTGACGAAGAGTGCCAGGGAGAGAAGGGAAGAGCATGAGAGGAGAGAGTACGAGGAGAACAACTTCGTGAGGTTACCGCAGCTAAGTAAGAAGGAGCTGCGGGAACGGAAGAGGAATGGCGGAGACAATGGTGGACAGTTTGGCGGTGAAGACTGGAGAGACTTTGCCGGCGATTTAGATAGATTGACCAAGGGCGCGGAGAAAGGTGGCAAGAGTAGTAGAGTGCTGGAGAACAGCAGGAAAAGACGAGGTGATGATGAGGGTGGGAGAAACGGTGGGAAAGAATTGGGCTCTCTCTTTAACTCTAAGAAGAAGATGATGGCGAAGAGGAGGAAGACTTAGACGTATTCTAATTTCTTTTGTCTATTTTGTGAATAATTCTGTATAAATATCAAAAGCTTAGGTCATTAACTATCAAGTCTTATCAACGGTTAAAGGAAACTAGTAACCAGAGCAGAGACACCTTTATTAAAATAATAGCTATACATTTACATACAAAGCGTTGATTTCCAACTAAACAATCCCAAAGCATGTATAAATCTAACAAGGGTATCAATGATTGCCTCTGCGGAATTATTGGCTGTCACCTAGCGTGCTCACGCCTACCGAACCCCACCGAACCCCGTATCACGAAGACAGTGCTTTAACCTCACCACAACCCCTGCCCCACCAACTGTCACGATAGAGGCTTCCTCCGCTCTAGATCTCCTCTCAATCCCCACGACGTCACGCCAAACTACCCATCATGTCGAACCTTCAGTCTTTCGTTAACAGTAAGCCCCTTCCTACCCCCTCCTCTACCTCAATCTACCCCACCGCTAACCCCCGATAAAAACCACAGAGACAGTCACAATCCTCACCTCTGATGGCCGTACTTTAACCGGCAAGCTTCTAGGCCACGACCAAACTACAAACCTAATCCTCTCCCATACAATCGAACGTATCTTCAGCCCCGCGTCCGCAGGTCCAGACGAACCAACCCAGCAGGTGGAGCACGGGCTGTATCTTATCCGCGGAGACAATGTGGCTGTCTGTGGGCTTGTGGACGATGAGCTGGACTCGGGAATTGATTGGGCACTGGTTAGAGCCGAGCCTTTGGGTGGAATGAAGCACTCGTGAGCTTGCTTGCGTAGTGATGATGAGATCGTGCTAGGGTTAGGGTTAAGAGCTGGGGGGGTCTTAAAACGTCAACACGACGAATAATTTACAATTTTATACCAGTATCAACCAGGATACGATGCGACTTCTTCTGCTACAACTTCTTTGAACAACGCAATGTGAGGAACAAAACGGTCACGAGGTGTGGAGAGATGAAAAGTAGCTAAATGAGACATGAGGGGGGGTATCAATCTTCGCTGTATATATATTTTTTCTTAAATCTGGGTTTTTGCGTGCGGGGTCAAATTTGGCGAATAAAGCTTGTTTTGTGTCTTTTTACTGATTATATATTGACTTTATTCAATTGTAATATAGCTGTTTTTAGCTCTCCAGGCGGACTTTGGGGTATCTAGGTGAAACTACATACTTAGCGCCATCCTAAAAACGAGTCAAAATGCAATCGAGTGACCCTTCATGACACATCCATGTCTGCTGCCTGGCCGTGGCACATAAACGTATGTACGTAGTACTCTACCAATCCATGATGCCTATCGTTAAAGATCATGTGCATCACCGAAGGAAGCTTAATCCACTCAAGCTCGGCCCCCATGCCATAGCCGTATTTTGCATTAAATACCAAGCCATTAATATCGTGTAATATTTCCCAAAACAGATCTATCGATCCTAACAACCAATCCGGTTCTTAATTTGGCCATAAACAGCAATGGCCTCCTCTCTAAGCCTAATCCTTGAAATAACCTTGCTTATGCAGCAAGGCGGGACGCATTTCTTTGTTTATGCCGGCGTTGTTGTTTTTTGTGACTACAAGGTTTTTCGAGTGAGGGGTTGTGTGTCAGAATATATCTCCAAAGTGGGACCACAATTCTCTCCCTCTAAGCTTAAGGCCCTGTAATGTATATTTAACGTTCGCTTGCTCAGGTCTGCATTTGGTTCCATTAAGCCTTTTCAGGCATCGTAACTGAAGGGCAGATAAAGGAATTGAACACAAAGAACGCTAGACAAAGCGCCATCAAGCTGACATTCCAAGATCAGATTTGTATATAAGGAAACATTTAAACGCAGGCCTAAATCTTCGCGCGGACCCCAGCCTCGAAAAAAGGAAACGAAAAAATTACATGGTGCAGCTTATTGAAGATCTAGGGTTACTGTTTCTGATCTTATCTTATCTGATCTTTTCATGTTTCCTAATAATAGCGATTGAAGTCTTCGGCCCACATGGACCACTGCCACATGAACCACATCAACCAAAAACCATGACAACAGCACCTCCACCAGACGCTTCAATTGATCGTAAGGATACAGGAGCTCTGAAAGGTCTCTCATGGGAATAGTCATGCTAATGTTTATGTAGAAGCAAAGTCAATCGAGTATTGGAACAACGTTGAAGCCACTCCAAATGGTTATAACATACCCCTTCGATCATGCCACATCCTACGCAGTGCAGCTAAATAGTGCGGGTGTTAACAGGCATGCTTGGAGGATATGAATACGTCTCCCGAATCGACATCCAAGGGTCTAAAAACTTCCTTGCAAAGCTGCGACTTAAAACTGCGTCTAGCCCCGAAATATGGAAGGTCGCGGACTGCGGCGCGGGGATCGGAAGGATCACGAAATTACTGTTAACAACGTTGAACAAGGGCAAAGTTATTGTAGATATCATAGAACCGGTGGAGAAGTTCACTAAGGAGGCGATTGAGGGCAATAACTTAAAAGATGAGCGAGAAGATGGGAGGGTAGGCAAAATAGTTAACATGGGGTTAGAGCAGTGGGACCCTGTCAAGACGACAGAGGAGAGGGGAGAAAAGTACTATATTATCTGGAAGTAAGTTTCTTCGGAGCTTGGCGTGTCCGACTGGGTATAGGTGGGTTTTGGGCACGGCGACTAATTTTTGTGAAGCCAGTGGTGCGTAGGGCACCTTTCGGACGTGCAACTAGTGGCCTACCTTATGCGCTGCAAAAACGCTGTTTTGGAGGGCGGTGTCATCGTTGTGAAGGAGAATATCACCGAGACAAAAGATGACATGTATGATGAGACAGATAGCAGTGTTACCAGGTATGTCATCCCACTACAATATTTAGATAGCTGATTAATGTAAATTCGATAGGACGGATCAAAAGTTTAAAAACTTATTCAGGCAAGCCGGATTGCGGGTCGTAAGGACTGAGGTTCAGAAGGGACTTCCAACACAACTGTATCAGGTCCGTAGTTATGCGCTGAGGGCGGCGGTATGATGATAATGCGAAGATACCCTAGAATATAGCTTCTATACATGTAGTTTTCATTGGCAAACTTTTCTAGAAATGGTAAGCGGTCACGTGAATAATTAGGCAGAGCTTACCAGGGTAGTTTCATGAAAAAGACTGTGGTTAGTCAAAACTGGATCATGCTCAGGCGATAGCTTCATAAACATATGCGATGAAATACTTTGAACTTAGTGATTTAGAGTGAATTTTAGGTTTTACGAAGTCTCAGAAAGAAAGTACTGAAAGTAAGTGGGTCCATTCCTTTACAAGTGATTTCCATTAGCTATAACCGCAACAGAGGAAATAGATGGCCCCATCAAGAATCCACAGTCTTTTATTCACCTTTGCTAACTAACCCCTTATCCATCTTAATAAGTTAAAGAGTAAGTTGTCAACTATCCACATCGGCCCTAAACCCCCAGGCGAAAAGGGTTGGGGGCTATTTAGTATTGGGTGGTCTGCCGCGCGCTACTCTATATATATATGGATAGATATGAGCCTTGGGTAGTTACATGTGAAAACCCAATTATACTGCTAGACGTGTACGTAGTGCTGGACTAGTACGCAGAAGAGCGGCTAAGTCGGCGTATTTTTCAGTTGTAGTCGAGGGTGTACTTGAAGTCGAGGAGAGTAGAAGAGCGACCGAATTGATATGCTTGGTGTTAAGAGTTTTTACCCGGCCGGGCCGCTACGAGTTATGGTAATATGGTAATGCTACCACGCCTAGGTACACAAATCCCCTTTCTCTTTGGAAGCACATTCACGGCCTTCTCGAGGTATCATGATATCTCACTCGAAGACTATCGCTATATGTTGAATTGCATCAAGAGTGACATAGCTATTCTTGTCGCTGTTCCAACGACCGACACGCTCCCAATATAGCGCACATAAAGCACGCCAAAATAGAATGAGACGAGATGAAACTTGACAGTGGCTTGACGATTGATGTAGATTTCCAGTGGCTGATTTCATGGAAGGTTTCAAGAGAAGCATACTTGCTTATTCTTATCAATACTTCAGTACTTAAGGATACCGGCTAGCTATCAAGGGGTAAGTATGTAAATACCAGTATCGCATTTGTAGTAGCTGCAGGTAATGTTGGTGCCGAAAATAAAGCAACTGACTTCCGCCGAACTGATCAATCTTGGTACACATTAGCACAGGACTTGAGATCCCAAGAGCGGGTAGGCACCGTTAAAAAGAAAGAAAAGAAAGAAAAGAAAAGAAAGAAAAGAAAGAAAAGAAAAGAAAGAAAAGAAAGAAAAGAAAAGAAAGAAAAGAAAAGAAAGAAAAGAAAAGAAAGACTGTCTTACCTGGATCCTGCGTCCTGACTTTGAATACAAGGTGACGTCTTTGCGAGGGATGTAAATAGGATGGCAACATTTGTAAGAGAGAAAGAATCTCATGGCCTACTAGGTAGAGCTTCATAGTCTAACCACATTCAATCGCCTGAAGGTTGTTGACCAATCACAAACGACCTCTAGGCGCGGGCACTAGTCTCGCTAAGACCTGGGCAGTAGCATCTCCCCTAGAGTAGGTACATGTCCCTACCCACTCACTGAACACAGAGATCAAAAGTGGGATCTCTATTCCTGGAACCTTCCGGAAAAAGAAATGAGCGGCGATCAGTTGGGTGGATGTCGCGGGACGCGATCCATGGTTGGTTTCCCCGTTTTCGTTGTTTTGTTTGCGTGATTGAAGGAAACACGTGCTATTTTCGCTTATGCATGGCCTGTGTGGTAAGGTACATACGGTTCAAAATGTCAGGTTCGGAGCTCGGCCTGAGTCGAGTGTTGAATCCAATTCTCCTGGACAATATTGCGGACTTCTGCCGGTTATCACGGTCTTTAAACCTAATGATGGATGAACTCCATCGGCAACATCGGCGGTTTGTCAACATAAGGCAACTCCCATCTGGGTTGCAAATACACATCTAGCCCCATGATGAGATGATGATCAATAAGGAATTGACTGCCTGTCTAGAGCAAACAAATAAGCTCCCGGTCTTCATTTATCCTTCCCTACAGAATATCTATCACCATATGGCCGGTTTGGAGATTGGTCCGACAAGCTGCTCAGTATCAATTGTTAGGTCATTAAAAACAAACACTCCTCAACAGGTATTCCCACGGAATGGACAGGCGGCCCTCCTGGTATTTGAAACGAGTTCTAGAAACTTGTCCGCTGTCATCAGTTTTTCTTTTTACAGAGATTCGTCAAAGGCTTTGGCGCACATTCCATCTGTTCCGTCATCATAAAATCAAACAATAGATGACAGATGTGGGGAACTTTCTCCATTTTTTCCCTTTCCACGTACATATGTGTCCCCGCCTCCAAAATTGGAGAATCCTCGTTTCAGGTCTTTCCACCCGGAGTGTTCGGTCCCTAAGGTACCAATCCGTCATTATTGGTTCGAACCAGATGATTCTATCCAGAAAGACCATGGAGCTAAACACATTTGAGGTGAACGGTGTGGCAACAAATATGGGTAACCACTGAGAATGCGTGATTTTCCAACTTTCAGGTAGGTACCTTTAATCCCCGTTATGAACTAACGACAGCCATTCAAATTGATTTTTGCCCTGGTCTGTTAATCGGTTTAGATAAGGTCTCCCGCATGCAAAGCGCCTAACCGCCCAGGCACTGACCAACGGGAGCGCTCATCCATGCCAAGACGC
This sequence comes from Morchella importuna, assembly GCF_003444635.1. Taxonomy (NCBI): domain Eukaryota; kingdom Fungi; phylum Ascomycota; class Pezizomycetes; order Pezizales; family Morchellaceae; genus Morchella; species Morchella importuna. The sequence goes on along the minus strand of NW_025763400.1, from coordinate 1,093,802 downwards.
CCCAAATAGTAGCCAAAATAGTAGCCACCTTACCTGGACCAATTGATCCAACAGCTTGGCACAGTTTGAGCCCCTGATGCTCTCGCTTCTAAAGAAACCAATTTTTTTTTGGTAGTCCAAGAAATAGGCGCTGGTGAAGGGGCGACATTTTGAACAGGAGATAAAGTCAACTCAATGCCCTCCCCTCTGGTTGTCACATTCAATAACACATCTACCGTCCAAGAGAGGATCTGGAGGCTCGAACATCGATCTCAAACCTCCTCGCCAGTATTTACTAGGGCCGTGCTCTCGGGATATATTTACATAAGAAACAGTATTAATCATTCCTTTAAAGACTTACTCTTCCTTCTGAAAACCACTCTCTACAAAACAGAAAGGAAAAATTAGCAATTTCCCAATATGGTTTCCCAAAAATACACCTTCATTGCCCTTATAGTGGCCGCTGCTTTCTCTCCTCTCAGTGCAGTATTAGCACAGACCACCACCGGCACTGTCCCCGGGCCTACTTCCATCAACAGTCTCCAGCCATCTGCTACTGTCACTAGTATCGAGTCATCAGCTACTCCCACCTCAAGCTATTCCGAATCAGCGTCCACAAGTGCAGCCGCCAGCCAAACGGATGGACTCGGCTACTACCCCACGATCCCAGGACAATCATACGACGATCCCAATAAGCTCATTGACGAAACAGCGGAAGATAGCACTGCCGGCGCAGACGGATCCTCGGATACTTTCATCAACATCCCTCTTGGGGCTCAAATCGGTATCATCTCGATCGTTGTCATTGCTGGTATTGGGGGGTTAGTGGCTAGTTATCTGTGGTACATGCGCCGTCGTAAGCAGTGGGAGCTACAAGGAAGGCGCCGTTCTCTCGTACCAAGGTTCTCTGTCAATGCGCGTGGAGAGCTCAAGATGTCAAGGCCGATCATTACCCGACAGCCTGCAGTTCCACCGACTCCAACTGCGGTCAGAAGCTCAACGAATAGTGTGGCGAACTTTATTCCGATAGATTTGGAGAAAGGGACAAAGCAGGGAAGGGACGAGTTTGAGGTTGAATCAAAAACTGGTGGCGGGTCAAGGTGGAAGAATATGTTCTCGAGGAAATAAGCAGTCATCTTGATTGATTAAGCTGGCTATAATTATGTCTTTCATGATTAGAAAGAGGTGGGATGCGCTTTCATTGATATATACTAGGGTTTCTTTACTTTGTTTTACTTTACGACGATCGTTTGTTACCCGAAAGGAAAAATTGTAACTTACTTATTAAACGAATTTCTGTACGTCTAGCTGGTGTTTTTGGTTATTTCTGGGACATTATTTTCATTTCTTTTTCTTTTATGTTTGCATATGGCTTTCAGTCGTTTTGCTAGTGCAATATTGGGGGTTCTTTTCTTCTCTTTCTTCATACCTGCAGCTGCGCTCGTTAATTAGGCTGGTGTCTAACCCTATTTTTGTGTATAATTATTACTTACGTTCGTTAGAACCCCCCATCTTAGATTGGGGGTAACATCATCGTTTCAGATGATACTTTCTTTCTAGTTATATTAAAACAAATTGTTTCCCACAGGTTTGGCATCATTTCAATTGCAAGGCAGCGTGAGAAAGAAGGATCGAATGATGTTGATAATAGGCTGAGCGCTCTTGCCACATAAACATCCTTGAAACAATATATGTACCTGGTTAGTTTGGTATCCCAGCTTGATCTGAGACGGGGAAGGCAATACCAACATTCTTAAGAGAGCTCACTAGCTACGTACTCGGACACTATATAATCCATGGCCCCCAGTAATTATAAAGAAATGGGCGTTAAAAAAATCACTACTGGAGCGCACAAGACCTTGGTTTGAGATTCCCTCCTATCATCCTATCATCCTAACATGCGGAATAGCCTGGCTCCGTTGTAACATCAGGCCATGAAACTTCACTTACGTTAGAAAACAACACATGTAGAAATATCAGCCGTCTCCACGTGTAATATTGCCAACATGGATTAGTAATAGCAGTACTCTTTTACAAATCCTACTACATGTGCATGAAAGAAGTTTACCTCACTTCATTCAGCTACAATTTGAATCCTGAAATTAAGCCCAAGGTTTAGATAAGCCTTGAAGACGAAAAGGCTAGAATATCGTGAAAATTAAATATGTCCCTGAAAATCTGTCGAGTGATAACTGTGATGCGGGGAATCACGGGAATGAACCGATACCTATTACAGGCCCAATTCGGTCCTAGAACCAATACTATGAAATTATTTTCAGGCCTCTGAAAGTAATTCTGATTTTAGTCAGGGTTTAGCTGCCGATTTCATACAGTGTGACTTTCATATCGCAGGTCGGCGAAACTCAAAGTACACCTTACTACATGTAGTATAGTTGTTTACAGTACTAAAAAAAAGGGCATGTAATATATAATAGGTACAAGTACTATAGAAATACAGAACTGTGTCAAAACTTCCGAATTAAATCGGAATCCTAGCTATCATACTGTAGAAATACCGTATTCTCGCGCGTGGTATTCTACCACGTAAGATACTGAATATATCCCTATTTTGACACTGTAATTAATATTATCATTTAGAGATCAGGCCATATATATAGCCAGAGAGTCAATTTACTCGAACATAAATCAATCATTCACATGAAAACTCAAAAGCGCGCGGAATCAAAGTATTTCTCCTTTATCCTACTCTACAATCCTGCTCTACAGTCTAATCGCGAGAAATCTTGCCTTGTGCCAATCATGACCACTATCTCAACTAGGCGAACGTAAACTTGTGGCTTTATATTTAAAGCAAAGGAAGGGGAAGCGGCGGTAGTATTGATATGGTACTTCTGCTCTCAGTATCGTGGTTCTTGGTTACTTAGGGCCATCCGATCATGATTCTTGGGTTCCTACTAAATACATAGGAAATTAACGAGCCTAATGATTTGATCAATCGATCAATACTACATAGCAAATATCTCAAGTCCCCGCGTCACATCACATGTAAATTGTTCCCTGACACGGTTTTACAGAAAGAAACCGATCACAAGACTTGGAGTCTTTGAGTCTTTGATAGTTGACCTGAGATATAAGAGATACACTAGCGAGAAGAAATTCAGGGTGACTTGGTGCCACATATGTTTCGGTAAACACAATCATTTAAACCTATAGCGCAATTAAGTCAATTGGTCATCATACTCGTTTTCGACAGCTGTGCTCACGATCCTTTTAGCGACCCTTTTCCACTTTGTATTGTAGAATCCAAGTACCAATTGCAATAATGCCTCCTATCCATCTACGACGAAAACTATATGATTCACCATCCCCGTTTCTGCGATGATTTCGAGTTCAAATGAGAACTCTGAACCGTCGGGACTCATTTCAGTTACCAAAGCTACACTTTTAACCCAAATAGAGACGTACTCAGCGCAGTAGCACAAGCTATCTTTTCAGCTTTGGCCGTCGACCGTATTCATTAATCGTTCACCACAGAGATCTGAAAAGAAGCAACCCTAGCCCATATGTGATGCCTTCGTACTGCCATTAATTCCGACAATAGCTGATAAAAGGGAGTCATGGATTCGCTGCATGCTGCACACTGGACATTTATTCCGAAAAGACGTAGCTTAGAGTACTATGTATGTAGGTACACACATATCTGCAGTGCTCTCGTCACCACATACAAAGTGCAATTTGTATATGCACATGCAGCCACCGTTATGTCAATTACATCAGCTGACCAGCTGGCCCGAAAGGGCTGACCTAACGAGCTCCTCAACTACTCAGTGAGCTAACCAAGCATGCGAAAGGATTAGCTCAAGATAACACGTAAATACTTCACCGAGTTGCGTGGGTTAGGGTTGGACGTAAAACACGGTAGTCGATCGGGTTCTTATTAGCTTCTAGAAGGAGTCATCAAGCCCCAAAGCGAAGTGCAGCGCCGTATCTTACTCCCTAAAGTGAATAACCCGACTGCTTTCTGGTTAGTCATTTTTACTGCGGGATTATAGCCAATGATCAAATATCCACCAATGCTTCCTGCCCCCCTGTCTATGATATGCATAAATATCAGGAATAACTTCACCAGTAGCAGATCGATTATGCATTTGGAATATCTGGATTAGCCACCCTTCAATTGGAAGGGAGGAGAATACTCGAAGGAGAAGCTAATCGAAGCCACTTAGGCCTATCGAATACTAGATCAATTTCAAACAACGACAGGAACGTCCGACTCATTCGATATCGAGAGTGCATATAAGGCTGATTTTCATGAAAATATCTCACCGCACCTTTCAGTAGTATTGGGCGCCCCTTTGTTGGCTTTTTTGTCATGATATTGAAAGAATTATTTTCGGGAATATACATACCCCTAACCCTAGATAGCTATCCAGGTTTCTCCTGCTGCCAGAAATAAATCAAGATTCTGTATGTCTTGGAAGCTTAAAATTCTGCGGCTTTCCAGCCAAGACAAGTCTAAGGCCAGATATGATTCGTGTACTAATGAGATAGATAGGTGCGGTTGCAAAAAAAGCTGCGGTATCTAAACCTGCGACCGGTCCAATCCTCAACGGATAGATCGAAGCCGTAAAAACGATAACCGTCATTAATAATGGCGACGCTCAGGGACAAAGTGTACCTCACTTGATAAACCAAAAATGTTGTGAACACGAACACATAATTTGAACGAGGATATGTGCCTTTTCCCACTCGTACGACTTAGATTCCCTAGGGCAGAAATTTCGATGATTATCATATCAGCCAATAGAAACTATCCAAAATAAAGACATCAATTCAAGGAGGGAAAAAGACACTCATCTCGAAGAAGGCTTGGAAGTGCTATTCATGGTGGAGGCGAGGATGGGATGAACCAGAGCTGGGGCATTGCTCCGATCTAGACATCGATTGTCCTTAATCATGGTTAATCCGATATATTTCGTGTTTACGACTAGAATAAGGGTATAGATACAAATGAAGTTACGTTAAACCCTGCTAGATCTTCCCTTAATTGGCCTATTGGTGGGTGATCGCAAATTCGAACCTATAAAACATCATGGCGATGCTTCGGAACAAAGCCCCTCCGGAAAAGCTGTGAAAACGAACACGTAGCTTGAGCGAGTTTATATGCCCTTTCGTCTTTTCTTTTCTTTTCTTTTCTAGACATAGGTAGAGGATCACAATTGTTGCTCTACCAATCAGCAGGGTTCCCCAAAGTCAAGGCCAAGGTAGTAGTTTGAATAAAACATCAGTCATCAAGTGCAATAACTGCGTTAAAGTGAGGCGAAGATGGGATGAGATAGAGTACGTTACGTTAGGGGACATTTTCAAGACAAAGAGGGATGAAGGAGGGTGGGAGGGAGGGAGCAAGTCATTAGCACTGTTTTGAACCACGGGCAACTCGCATGAGTCTGAACTGCACTCGACACCTTTTCTCCACACTCGCTCATCTGGTGACGGTGGATCCTTTCTGATGGCTGTGTTTGCAGTAATTTGGCCTTGGCGTTACAAGGTCAACTCTACTATTGGTCTCGAATCCCCAACCACTATCATATCAGACAGGATCCTCCTTCACCCCATGAGCAAGTGTACATTCGACAACTCCGTTATCAATTCATCAACTAACTATAACAGGCCAAAATTACATTACGAATTCACCCTCCGACTCAGCCTCCACAGGACGTGTGCACTTCCCTTTTCATAGACCCATCGCCTTGTTTGTGCCTGCTGGTTAGTATGGGAATAACATACGACATTAATCTTCCACACAAAATCTAATCCTGACCCCTCAAATGGCAAAGCTTGTATGCTATCCTTCCCCCACCCGGTACATGTAACTAAATTATACAATGTAGGTACAGATGGGAGTTTACAAATAATCCCTGAGGGTGAGGCGCAGTCAGTACCTACATCTTTCTCTCGGGCCAGCGCAGCCTATCATATCATGGCCTCATGCCTTACACTCGCCCCACGTACACTCAAATAAGCATATAGGCTGATTGTATGTACATAGCTACCCCCTTCTAGAAGTCTACTTTGGTTGGTGTTAGGCACAAAATAATCCCTCCAAGGCGGGATTGGTTGCAGGAATATTGAAAAGAAAACACGGACCATGGCCACACATAGGATTAGATGTTTCAAATTAATAACGTGGGCACTCATAGAGAGAAATACTTTAAACCCCCGGCCCTTCAAACCGTGCCGGAAAATGGCTATACCAAAAGAAGACCTAAACAGAAACCCTAACCCTTATTACTAACTCCATGTATCCCACAAAGAGGATTACGACAACTGATGAGCCCAGCCACAAAGCCTGGAGACATTTTTATAAACTCCAGTTACAATATTCTCATCAAGGTATAACCTTGGGTGTCAGCACGATAGGTAAAGGTCCTGAGCTTGGATCACGCCTTGCTAGCTACTAGGGTCTTGCACTCAGTCTGTAGGCTTGACTTAACCACGGTCACCAAACTCGCAACCGGGATACGCACCGGTTCCATTTCTACGGTCCCGGAGTAGAGGTATAATTCAACCGAGTATGAGCATATCTTTCCGGAAACCCTTCGCCGCTCTGTCTGCCTTGTAGTCTACCTCGGGCCCCTGCCAGAAAGAGGAACTAGTACACAGTTTCACGAGAAGAATCCTCTAATATCAAAAATGTTTGATTGACCTACATAGACCCATCTACATGTAGCTCGCTTTGAGTCGTTGGAGGTACGTAAGGTAAGCAGTAGCAATGTGTGGACTCTCCGTGATCCTAGGTAAGGGTTACATATGCTTTATGCTATTGCCATTTGTACAGGATACGTCGTGGTTGTTACCTCTAGCTTTATGCAGACCAGAGGCCCTAAAAACCAAATTAGATGGAATACCATTGCTCTTGACCTTATCACCAACCCGATCAGTCGTTCATCATTTGCCACTTACTTTAAGAAGTACCTTGGGCTAATAAATTTAACATTGAATTGAGCAATTATATATTTTTCCTTTATAGCAGTTCTACCTTGATATCTAACAAACCTCTTTGTCAATGCGGTGCGTAACGTGCCACAGGCGGTAAAGGGGAGCACTGGTTTTACAAAGGAAGTGTGACAAATCTAGATCCTTTGAGTATTACTTGGAGCGGAGAGGGGTTTACAGAGTGAGTGTTAGATGTATGAGATTGGATTGATGTACAAGGGGGTCTGTCCGGCCGGGTTTATCTCCATACACCCTGGGGTCTACCGAGATCGAATGAGGACTGGTGGGTAGCTGGGAGGAGTAGAAGCCGGAGGAAGAACGTGAGCTACATACACTCTCAGGCTAGACTTGCAACGAAGTGGGATAGTCGAAAGGAAATCCTCAGGCTCCAACGTTTTTACAGAGAAACCAGAGAACCCTGGAATAAACCAAACCGGATGCATAACAACCTAACAACAGCTTTATCTGCGCACACCCCATTAACTTATCCGTAAACTCCTACCAAGCACACACGACCAAGAAGCAGAAAAAAGCTATACAATTGTCGGAGAAACCCAGAAAAGTTTCCTTTTACATAAAAGCCCCAAAGAAAAACGGAACCCCCTTGGCTTTCCTTAGTTTGGTTTACAAGGCTACTACTAGCGCTTTCACGAGGCGAAAACTATATCGGTCGGCCCCGACGTATTTCCTACGCCTTGGACGGATATCTGCCTTGGACTCCTCCCCCAAAGCAAATTCCTTCGGTTACATGCTTCATCATATCTTCTTCTCTTATAAAGGTACAGGAGATACCAAGGGCTTGGGAGACCCCAACTTTCTGCAAGCCACAAACGAGTGATAGCGCATGATGGTCGGTAAACCTAGGCATAAGATGTCGGGGCGAACTGTTTCAGGTTGTATTTGGTGTTTGGCCTCTTGCTATTAACCGGTCGGTTAGAATTCTTCTTTGTTTAACTTACAATTGCGCCTTAGAGCCAAATACATGTGATATAGTACCGAGCATGATCTGTAGAGAAGGGAGCACTTTACTCAGCGTAGTAGTAAAGCTACAGACATTTACATGTACCTACCCTAACCCTAAAACATCGAACCGCTCTGTCGGGACGCCCCTAAGCCACCTCCCTAAGAAAAACACGGCTTACATCATACACAGATTGGAAAAGCGGAGAGACCTCCGCTCGATATCTCAAGCGTTGTCTTTCGCACGCAAAAAGGATAAATCACGAGAAACATGTAGAGTGGTAGAAGTAGGTACTTGCTTGCGATCTATATGTAGTTGGCGTCCATTAACCCATGCCATGGGATCTAATCTAGTTAATGAAGGATTGTTAGAAGATCCATGCCTTCGAAGTAACATGGTTGGCCATGGGCTAAGGTATAATCCAATCCTCTCCTTCCGCCATATTGCTCGCGTGCTATCGAGGAATAAATTAGAAGAGCCCTCTTTGGGAGAGTCTAAAGAGAATTGGACGATATATGAGGATGGTATATGAGGTTATGACAAAGCAAAGTTGGGCTTGTGTCGCATGGGTGTAAAGTAGGTAACATTTAGGTTACCCCTCTAATCATAAACCTCTCTGATCTTAGATGCCGTTTCACCTCTAACTTTATGTAGCCTATTTCGAGAGCTTTGGTTGACGTCCATCTATATTACAAGCATTGTTTATCGGGCGGGATCGTGCGTTCCGTTGCTCTCATACTACCTACATCATTCACATCGGCGACTCCAGCCAATGCAAGCTCACTCGATTACAGAATGTGCAGACGAGCTGCTTGATGTTATTCCAAGACATTTGGCTACCCCCACCCCTCCCCCTTACCCAGTGGACTGGGGTTGTCCCAACACCCGAGTGACATCTCATGATAAGCTAGCAGGGCGCCTTCTCGCTAAGGTGCGATAAATTTAGAAACCGCTTGTGTTACCTCACGCCACATTCACAAAACCCAAAATACATACATCCCATCAGAGAAGGGAAAGAAAAAAAAACGGTTTTTTATTATAAAACTCTGTGGCCCTTACATAGGTACTTGCTCTTATGACTTCAATGGATTTGCTCTCGAACCTCTGACCTTGCTATCTATCTGATGCAGCCACCATGATCCTGGGAGATCATGTAGCCAAACCAATGGTAGGTAAGAAAGACCTATAAGCTAACCACATCTTACTCGTTTGTTTTTGTTCAATTGATTGATTGATAACACCAGTGTCATGAATGCATGTATTTTTTGCAACTGACTTTCAGCTGTTCCAAGTACCTACATGTACACAAGAAGATCAGACAAAGACAAAGACCTTGCTAAGCTAGCTACAATGTCTAATTCAAGGGCCTCACCTTTGGCCTCTTCCCCCCTTTGTAAATTCGCCGACATCCCTCCGATAGGTATAGCGAATTTGGTATAGGAATAGGTCTCACCCCCGGAACAGTCGGCCGATGCCCGACTCCCGAACCAACCTCTTCGGCCCGCCTCCGGGGTTTGTTTGAGTTGATTAATCACGCAGCTCACGTGCATCCCTTCTCAACATAACAATAGACGCACCAAGGGTCATTGATTTGCGAACATGACAACATTAGCCGCGATTGGACCAACGCAAATTATTAATGCGATACCCTTTCTCTATTGACTCATTGAGAGAAAAGAATCCCTGCAACACTTTAAAAAAGCCTTTTTTTTTTCTTGTGGTTGCTATCCTTGGATCAGGGAAGTGGGGGCTGAAAGAAGGAAAAAAAGTTCGAACCGAGAGATGCAGAAGCGTTTATTTAGAACATGCCACCTGCGGGTGTGGGATCTTGTATGGGGGGGATCGGAATGGAATGTTCGCCCTCTGCGAACTTCATCAGGTTCGATGGGATTATGACGAATGGACCACATGGACGTCCGCCACGCCTAAAGGATAGGACGCCTTGCACTTGCGAATTGTCACAATGAGTGTAGGTACAAGGCTCTGGGATTAAGTGAGTGAACGGATCCTCACCAGTCAACACCCCATCTAGTTCACTCACTTAATGCCAGAGCCTTGTATGTATGCAGGTAACGGATCCTGAGGTGTCATATGGGGAGGAGGATCTAACAGCAGTTTCTATCATTAGAACAGCACGTAGAAATCCCCACAAAACAGTTGATTAACCCGCACCTCTTCCAATCAGGAATCACCGGCAAATTTTACCTACAATAGAGCAGATGGAATCTATATTTGTGAATCCCCCCCACCCCTCCCCCCTTAGAGATTGAGAGAGAGAAGAAAAAAAGAAGCATAGGTATTAGGTTTGATATTTCAAAAAAATTCCTGTGGAATTATCTTTTTTCTTTTCCTTTGCTAACCAAAGTATTCCAACCCGGACCAATGATGAGACGAAAAAGTTTTGAACCCCCATATGTATACAAAAAAAAAAAAAAAAAAAAAAAAAAAAAAAAAACATTGAACGCCACTTCCCAAAATATACATTAAGTAAAAGTGAAAAATAAAAAAATAAAAATAAAATTCATAAACTCCGTTATACCCCCAGGTAAACCGTCCAAACATAAGAAATCGATTAAGAAATAAAATAAAACCCCTAGGATATCTAACCATAGAAAATGCACAACTAATAAAAAGGGAAATATTAAAGAGTAGAGAGAATTGCAACAAAAGAGATAAACTCAGACAGTGAGGTGAGAATGAATGCTTTGGTTTCAAGGAGCGAGCATGAGTGAGGGGAAATATGTAGAATGCCGCTTTCAGGGCTAGAAAGTGAGTAAAGGACCTAGGGAGGAGTGACGAAAGGAAAGAGTGGTGATTTGACAAAATCGGGCTAAATTGTCGGCAACGCCGAAGATCTGAGGCGTGCACCCGCAAAAGTTGGTAATGATTCGACTATTCGACCACACAGGATCGTGCGGAGGAAAGCAAAACCAACGGGTATGCGCCAAGCGGCGGTACCTTAAGTGTGGAAGTGTGACACAGGTACTGATTGTCACACACAAAAAGGCGAAGATGTGTGCGGGGGGCTGTGTCATAAGAAAGAAAGTTGCGACTGTTTCCGCGGAGACCAATCCATCCGCTCAAGTAACCCTTCCATCGCCGTTTCTGTTGTACAGGCCTATCCGTGCCTCACCCTTCTCTTAAACCTTCGGAACCAATCAATGCCTTTAATTCCTTCCTATTTTTTTTCTTTTTCTTGATTTTCTTATGCAGCGACCATGTATGTTCTACATCGTCGCACAGTTCATGTGCATTGGTGAGTATTCGACTTTACGGCCATCTGCGGTGTACCAGGTCTCGAATGTGTACTCTTCTGGAGATTTTCGCGCGGAACTTCTTCTTCGGTAATGTGACTGGTGGGACGATGATGATGATGATGCTGTGGACCTTCCAGCAACCATGTTTGGTGATGGCCCGTAAAACGCCGATGCGGGGGGGTATCCTGAATACTTTTGGGCGGAGCCGCCATCATTAGCGGGGGGTAATGATGGCTGCTGTTGTTGGTATTGCTGCTGCTGCTGCTGATACCGATTGTAATTGTAGACCTGATATGAATCCTGACTCGGCGATAATGGCTGCAGATATGTACTTGTGTTTGCAGGAGATGAAACTTGCGGAGGAACATATCCATAACCATATGAAACCTCGTTTGAGGATGGCGAGTAATGACTATAAGGATCGTAGCTGAACTCTTGAGTGTTTGGTGAGGGTGATGATGGTTGAGTGTATGTGTAAGAAGTCTGCAGCTGCTCAATCTTGGGCGAGAAACCCCCGCTGCTACTAGGGTTGTTGCTGGAGTGCTTACTGGGGAGTTGCACCCTGGTGAGCATGCGCAAGAAGAGAGCGACGAGCGTTGAGATAGTGGAGAAGAGCAGTAGTCCATTGTGAGACGGCGAATTTCAGTAATTCTGGGATGTATGGGAGGCGTCAGATTGTTAAATAATTCAACAGAGACGTTGGTAGTTGGAGATGGTGGGTCTGTCTGGGGAACGTGCTAACGCGGCCCAGGAGGCTACCGGTGCCCTAATATATTCTTAACTGAACTTCTCGAAGGAGTCACAAAAGAGGGTGTATGTATGTATGTATGTATGGACAGGGCCTTGGCAAACGAGTGAGAGAGAGTGGTACATAAGGTACATGTAGGGTAGGCAGGTAATAGGTATGGATGAATTGAATGTGGGCAGCTGGTTCTGCACATAATTAATTTCTGGAAGTAACGTAGGATATTTACCAAATTGATTCGGACTTGGCCGTTTTCTGGGTTATTTTGGTTACTGGGACCTCGAGTCCTGTTTGAAATGTTCCCTATCCAGGTCCCCAGTTACTCGAACAAGGGAAAGAATTGGAGAGGGCAAAAGGGACGGGGACGGGTAGAGAGAATAGTGGAATAGTGCAGTGAACTGCGAACTGTGAGTTACTGTGAGTGAGTGAGAGCTAACTACTGTAAACTGAACTGCACGGGCCTATCTCTTACTTTACTTTTACCTATGTATCCTCTAATTACATAACTCACCCCCCTTCTTGCTTAAGCTGCCGGGCCCTAACCACTCTGGTCACCTTCCTCGGTCGACTCTAGCAGCTTTCTTGGCCGACCACCCCCCCCCCCCCAGGCTTAAGCTGACGTCGGACCCTTGACCGAAGAGTGCAAATGCAGATCATCAACTCTCTCTGGACTCTCTCTGGACCCTCTCTAAAGACAAACCATCACCCACCACTCACCACAGCCTTTCAAGGCATTTCCTCACATTTTTGATGATGGCTGTTTGCTAAGTGCCTTGCCTGTTGGGGCCATGGTTGGCGAAGCATGGGTTGATCCCCACATGGCAGTTGAGCTTAAATGACTTTATGTGACTTGATTTCCAGCATGGAAGTACTCCTCCACCATAACCACCAAACAAACCACCCCCCCTCCCCCCTTCCGAAGATTTGGTTTTGTGCTTCGCCTCAATTCCTGGTAGATATCACCCTCTGGGTCTGAGGGGGGGGGGGGGGGCTATCGTTATCGACTGGCTATATGAAACGCAACGTGTGTGCGTGTGTACCTACATGTACTTACGTCTCCATCCTCCAATGCGCCGTCGGCGGACGGCCTTCCGCCTTTTTAACGGTATTCTAGAATCAGAAATCTGGTCTTTATTGCTTGGGCGTATCATACTATCTTAAAGATGAGTGTCTTGACTACCCCCTAATTAATCCCACGATGACCAATAGAATCGATATCCAGACTAAGCGTATATTGTAGCAGGAGCTTCACGAAAGTAAGCAAACTCAGGCGTGTCATGTTCCTACCCCCTCTCCTAGTTCTTCCGCCCCCAAAGGATTTTGACGGCGGACATGGCCCTCCAAATCCTACGTTGTTGCCGTTGATTCATGGAGCTGAATTTCTTATTATGGGTAGGTTCCTCCGAGATTGCATGCCTGGGAACCACTCGCATCCCGCGAAAGGCCCTTTTTTGAGGAAAAGAAAAGAAGAATGGGAAAGAAATTCCCATCCACGAGTAGATTCGGGTGGTTCTTTAACTTCTCATGCTGGTTTCGTTGTTTCAAAGAAACTCTTGTGCCTGCGCCAGTAACCATGTATCGGATCGATTCCAGCTTGCGTTTCGGCGGCCGAACTCCGGTTATCGGGCGCGGGGTGCTCGGCCCCGGTGGGACGAAGATTAAACTCCGATTTTCAAGGGGACTAGCTAGGCAGAATTACTCATCAGCCTTCCTACGTACGCATCACTGCCTACTACTACCATGATATTAGTTGATAGAGCGTGGCTTTCATAATGGGACTTTGTTTGTGACTTGTTACAACTGCCACACACAAAGGGAACTTGCACGTCTGAGCCCACAACGCTGATCAAGCTAATGATTGGGTTGCGGCAACCTAATATGACTCTCCCCTCCATTGGCATTTGGAATTATGCCTTTGTTCTAGCTCTTAAGGTCCTCCTATTTAGGGGCACAACAGTGGTCCCCCTCTACAAAAATAGCCTTTTAAACTAGCTATCATCTCATAAAGCTGCATGCTAACAAACATATGATAGATGATAACAACGTCACTGGTTTCACTTCACAGTCCACAGTATTATAAATGGAAACTTTACGCCCTGCCTGCGATCGGCAATGGGCTTTGAGAGAGGGGAGTCAGTCGGCCACCCCGATGATCATCACTAAGTGCGACTATCTATATCAAAGATCGTGGCAGAACTTTATCCAAACGCGATCAGATTCACGGCCCTAAACTGTTTCAAGCACACCAGTGGTACAAGATAATGGTTCCTTCAGCCAACTCGGTGTTTAGTCTGACGTGTTTGGATACGTCGAGTGTGCTTGTGTACCCTACTGGTGTCACTCGACTTCTTCGAAGAACTTTCCATTCCCAGGTACAGGTACAGGAAAAAGGCTTCGCGGAAACTTTAAATATAGTATCTTCCTACCAGTGCCTGGTTGACAGGCTACCTGCCTATCTTTCTATTTGCTTGTATACCATACATACCCCCGCCACGGGAAAAAAAAAGATATAACATTCCGGTTGCTCATAGAATGAAACACCAGGCTGCATCCTAAGTGGGTTACCAGGGGCCGCCGACGCTAAAGCAAGGAAATTCTTCCCCCAGGTCACAATAGACGGGCTTGAAACTCGGTTGATTGGACCGAAATTCCAGGTCATTTCAACAACCTAGACGTGATTCCTTGCAGTTATTCAGCCCGCGGATCATGTGGTCATATGGAGATCGCCTTGCCTGCCTTACACATGTCAATAATATGCTGGTCGTTTTTGAATAACTCTAGAGAGTGCTTAGCATGTTTTATTGGAGAGGGTCACTTTACCGCCGATCTACATATGTAATCATCAATTATCACTCGAAACAAGGAAAGGCGGTTTTTCGTGCCTAATGAATGAAAATCAAGTTTGACCAGTGTCACGATAGGGTTTTAAGGTGGAGCAATTATTTTTAGGATTGTTAAGACGTGCAGAACGGGCTCAGCCTGGGGCCTGGGCCCATTATCGGAGCCTAGACATTTTGGTCACGTGAAGCTCTGGGATGCCTAAGACCGTTACTCAAGCAATCTTTCATATCATCGAAAACATTTTAGAAAGTTTCTAACCTATTAGCACCCCGATTAGGAATATCTAATACTAGTGGTGTCTAGAATCAAAGGTCTTGTGGTTAGCATTAACGTTAAAACGTTAATGTTAAAATTCAGTCGGAATCATTTAAGCCTTTCCCCTACCAATTAATCTGCCTAAAGCTAATCTCCCATACTCTCTTACTACATAGGTTTCTACTAGCGAGTTACACCTGCCAGCATTCAACTTAATTTCCCATCGATCGACCAGTCATTCCACTTCTAGAAAAACTTGTTGGGAGAGAAAGCCTATGGACAAACTGCTTAGCTGGAACACTTCTCGGTTGGGAGATCGAAATATCTTCCCATGAGCTACAAGGGGGTACAAGTCTCGCCAAAGAAAAGCTTCTTAGGCAAGTTTGAGTTCATTGCCAACGATTAACTTTCTCCAGGCAGGCTAGGTTCTTTTGACTGTATTTAGTGGCCTTTGCCTGTTACAACCGTTCTCTAAATATAGGGCCACGGTCGCTTAATATTCAGCTGAACTTGACTATGTTCCTAGGATCGAGAACTATGTTTCCTTTTTACAGATATCTGGATCCTATCAAGTTCACCAGGACCGCTAGCGAAAGGCGAGACCCAACCGGCACAAAACAGCCCAACATTCTGCAGCTGCACAGGCAAAAAAGGCGCAGATGATAAAGTACTGACGATGGTGTTAGCTAGGACAGTCATTTTCGATGTGGCATGGCTCTTCTACTCTAAAGATATATATCTACCAAGAGGCCAGTATGTCAGTTCTTTTGTTGAGTCCTTTCATTCGGAGAAGCTTAAGCCCATGCCCGGTTTTACGCCTTATTCCCGCTACGACCGGTTACGTTCGAATGACCAAAGACCTCCATGACCGGCACGAAAACCAGAATGGTCTTTTAAGTAGATCGAATAGACCCTGCAAGGACTGCTCCTTTGCTTCTGCCTAATCAGCGAAGGGGATCACTCATTACCTGGTTTTCTAATGCGTTGTCTAAGTCTACTTACTTATGTATCTACATCGTACCGCTGGACCAGTTATACTCGAGCTCAGGATGTCTATTTCCCAGTATCAGTGTCCATTATCGCAATCTTCACGCCACTTTTTTCATTACCGTTGATCGTGGACGGTCATTTTAAAGTTATTGCCATTTTTGGCTAAAGCATGGACAAGGGTTTGTAAACCGGAAATTTAATTTCCGATGGAAAACTTTAAAAACTTTATCCCAAGCACACCGGGCCCAAATCAGGCTATTTATAAAATAAATGTCATGATAGCATCTGCAAGGAGAAACTGGGGTTTAATGCATCAATAGGCCGAAAGAAAAAAACAATGATGGACCCAGACCTTTACTGGGACATAGACCATGAGTGGGGTTCGAGTTATCGGCTTTTTCAAGACCGGCGTAAATAAGAGGAGGACTTTTATCCCGGTATGAGTACGAGCCCATGAAAGGCCTTATATAGATCATCAACTCTCGCAACTGGCAATCCAAATCGAGGCAACGATATGAGATGTGTATATCCTCTTAACCTGGTTTATAGCGACACCGAGTGATCTCATATGGACCACAAACTCTGAGTCCTGTGCGTAGCGTACTGATCGATAAACTGAATGATTCGTGAATAAGAGGCAATATATGCCGAACCAAGATTTGAGTGGCTTAGGCGTAAAAAAAAAAAAAAAAAAAAACAGGAAAATACAGTGGTATGAAGAGCCGGATGAACACACTAGGGGACGTAGTGGAAGGTGCCGGACTAAACCTGTTTCGCGAAGAAAACATAATATTACATGTTTCCTTCTGCTTCCGTTTTTGTTGTTTTTTGGGCGATTCTATGACCGTGGCGAATATACATGTATCTCTTTTTCATGCTGTAGTTTTAGAAGGCTACACGCAGCTCTCAAGTATTGAGAACACAAATGCTGTTTTTGTCGGCTCCGGCGACGTCGACTTAACTCTCGATTCCACCTCTGGAACACAATTCAGTGCTATTTCTATCATAATCCCCCAACTCATCAGTCCCCCATCAACTCCTCGCCCCCATAGCTGTCAGGCTATATATCTCTTCCCCGAATGTAGCGTTTTCAAGAAGTTGAGAGCGTTCAGGGCGAGGCTATTCCTCCTCGTGTCGCTTTTCAGGACAGGTAAGAGAATTCGAGTGACCGGCGGTGTGCCAAGCAAGTACTGGCGGAGATCTTCGCCGGATGAGGCCACCTGCTCCTTGATATCAAAACCCAGATATTGGCCATTGATAGTGAAGTAAAACCTGCCGGTATGCATGATGTATGGTTGGAAATCGAGCCTCGGGATTGGAAGCCCAGCGGTATCCAACCCTTACTAGTAAATACATATTAACGGCACTTGGCATTTTTCGATCTGGGTTCGCGAGACGTCTCCCCAAACCCCAGCAATCGTCCTTCTGGTCCAGGAGCCACATGCTCATGGCTCGGCTCCGTGATGAGATGCCCATCTCAAGTCGGCTACAAAGACATGGATATTAGAGCAGCCAGGAGTTACAGCGAGACATTCAGCAAGAGAAGGTAGGCGCGCTTGAATATTGTTTTTTGATCAATTGGCTTCATCACTACCATGGGAGCACTAATTCAGATCATCCAGCTATAATCAGTTTAATTAATATAAGCGGCGTTCTGGGAAACCTGGCTTCCGAGATAATAGATGTCATTACCGGGGCCTGAACAACAAAGAGGAACTCAATAACTCCCGCAAGCTGGTAACTTGATTGAGGAGCCTTTGCGATCGACAACTCACTCCTGAAAACAAAAAAAGTATTGGCTGCTGGGTATGAGGCGCTGTGGTTGGGGGGTGGGGTTACGAACCAACAGACAAAGATTCCCCAGACCGCGTCGTCCATTTAATAAAAAGATCATCAATCACTCTTGGAAATTTTACATAGACGACTTCCCTAGCTACTCGGACACCACCCTCACTCGGACAGTCAATGATGATTGGTGGAGAGGTACAGAAGCCACTTGAAACGTTGATCTTCTCTTTTCTACGTTAACTGTCCGAGTGAGGGGGGTGTCCGGGTGGCCAGGGAAACCGTCTAAGATACCAATAACATGGCCTGGATCTAATACTAAAATCCGAAGATATCCGGGCTACGAATTGATCGTTCTCGTCGTCTTCGTCCCCAAGGCGATGATATCCCAACGAAATAAACCCTACCGAACCATTTTTTCGATCCTACCTAGGAACTACTGTAGTTAGATTGATTAACAAGCGATAAGGGTTTCATTTTAAAGACTACGACAGCTAGATCCCCCAGTGAGCTATGAATCATGAAATATCACTCGGATATTGCGCCGGACGAAAGCCATGAAAAACATATTCGATAGAACGGATTCAAGCGTTCTATTTATCTAGTCGAAAATCTATATATTTTCCTGGATAGTTGAATGATGAAACGAAGCGCGGTCCCCTGGTGTGCAAAGACCTGCGGGAAGTGGGAAATGTGGGAAGTGAAGTAGGATGTATCCCTCTCGATCCTCGCGCACAAAGTGCAAGTGCGCAGGATTAGTGCATTTTTTCATCATCCAGGTGCGAATTCTAAGGAAGTTAGGAAAGGGGGGAAACTTTCTAACTATAAAGGTACGATATGAAGCTGGGTCGGGTCGGTTGCGATCCATCGCACAGATTTGAAACTCTTTGGTGGGAAATTGTGGTTGTAACGCGTCGTAAGTTCAGCCCACATACGCATTCTGCGGCTTTGCTCATGCTCATCGATGCATCTCTAGATTGAATTGGCCCGCTTCTAGGGTTCTAGAATGTTCTTTAGTATATATAGCTACCAATGCATTGCCGTCCCACCTCCTAGGCACCAACGACATCTAATTCGATAAGGTATCGTGATGAGACTTGGCCGACCGACGCGAAGTACTTGAGACAAGTCGAAACTTTAATTCACTTCGCGCCAGACGTGCACTAGTGGGGGCGGGGCGGATACATTTGCTCTCCCATGGATCGAAACAAGAACTAGAAATCGAACTGGAGATAGAGGAGATATACCAGTACCCGAGTTTTCATATCCCCAAGGTACTGAAAATTATAATAATGTATGCCGCTGTTATCGTTGCTAATGACTCATGCCAAGCATTAATTGGAAAAATAGCAATTATTACTCCCAGTCCGTCACGCAACGCAGAACCCAGCCTTGTAGCCTTGTCGCCTTGTTCCGTCCGCCCTGCATAGAGTGAGTGACAAACATCTACCAACTTTTGCAATTTGAAACACGCATAACTCGACTCGAAAACATGCCGTTAACAAGATGAAGTACACAGCAGTTCTCCTAGCTGCGTTGCTAATAAGACAGCGCACATCTCTTCGCCTGACTCACCAATTTACATCGAGGAAGCCCAGGGCTGGTTTATGTCGACGTGTCGCGGGGCTGAGGGCATCTCTACCCCTGACTACATGTAATGTTTGCCCTTAGAAAGCCTCCCTCCCACCGTTCTATTTGCACAGCAAGGCTGGTATATATACGAGCGATTCATTATATACTAGGCCTCCCCATTCTGTATACTCTCACTTATTTATAACGCCGCGACCCCAGCGACGCCGACTGTGCCGCTTCGACTTCAACTATTACTTGTGCTGTTTTCTAACCACCCTGTTATCTTTCCCGGATGATAAGCTTATCGGATACTAAGGGTACTTACCCCTTCTAGAATCCTCCTCAACCAGAACTAGCTGGGCGCCCCTTGAGCCTCCATGTATCCATGAGACTCTGGACTCTGGACTCTGGAACATTTATCTCGCTTTTGGAATTGGCAATGAGGTGGGATTATCCTAAGTTTTGTTAGATTGTCCAAGATTAATTAAACAAAATATAGACATATATCTGTGACGAGAATTTCTGACACAGTGAAGCACGTGAGATACTCGGCTTGCTACGGCTCTGACGTCAGTGGTTCGCAATTTTGTTTCATCCAATCTTTGTTTGACGAGCGGTTAGGCGACCCCAACCATCATCCTCATCGCTTAAACTTGAGACGAAAGCTATCTGCCAAGGTCAGTCAACAGATTTTCTCCCTCGCTCAGTCGAATATCATAACTACAATAAAAAAAATTCCATCTTTAATCATTTCTAACATTCCACATAGATTAAAAAAAAAAAATAGCGACACCAAAGTCGAAGAAAATAATTGGCTCCTGCCTAGACCTTTCTTTGAAATTCCGCCGGTTTGATTTTCTGACAGAGAGAAAGTGTTGATACCGGCTTGCAGCTTCACCATTAGGTCAATCAATCAATCAATTATATATAGCTTCACCGCGTATCACTCGGGATATCGGTATATGTTGCGGCAACTCGGGTTAGGCCCAATGATAACACCAGTCTCTTGATAGGATAATATGCAATTAGATTTCTCATCGTTCCGCAAAACTCTCTACGGCCCTACAACAATTAACGTTTCAGTCCGACCGGCCAGGTCTATATAGGGTCTTCATCCGGGAGTGCTTAGTGACAACGACTCTCAAGATGGTCACCCAAACACTCGACTGGTCGTGTCAGAGCTTGGTACGGAAGCCTGCAGTTCTTCTTCCCGCAATGTCGGACACGCACATTTGCCCCGCGGCCCGGTACTTTTGTTGGGCTATATGATATACACGAGTCAGTATACTACTTGTCGCAGAGAGAAAGCTCGGGAGTATACGGGAGCTATTCTTTTTTTTATATCACTCAAGAGAAATATTTTTTTTTCTCCATGAGAGATCACTCGCCAATCGGTTTACATGTGCCTCTGACGTTGCTAATCAGCTCGTTAGATGAGACTGCGTTTTACAACGCCGCATGCATCTAGTTGGTATGTGTATACCATCCGAAAGGAAAGGAAAGAAAAGAAAAGAGAGAGAGAAAGGATTTGAACAGCAGACAGCACTTTTGCAAACCAGTATCAAGAACCATGCGTTCGCAAAATTTCGGAACAGTAACTGAGGGGAGAATCCGAGTCTGCCTCTCCCCCCTTTTTCTCTTTTTCTTTTTCTTCACTTCTTTGAGCTCCTATTATACACTGGAGCGAGAGTGAGAAAATATGAAACTAGCTGCCGTCTTATGCAATGAACACTTCATGGCCATGGACCTCGGGGCAAACCAACCTCGGGCATATACTACAGCTATTGCATGTTATATTACCACCATGCATAGTCGATTTCCAAAACAATCTCGGGGAAAACATAGTATGTCAGATGGTTTGTTACATACATACATACATACCTACATACATACATACATACATACATACATACAGGAGGAGCCCCACGTCCCTATGGCGAGTTGGTCACATATTTGACCTCACTTCAGCCAGTTGAGAACGGACCTGAGTGAAGGAGATGGATGCCTCTTTGAGGATCGGCATAATATCTCCCCTCACTCTCGAGATTCATACAGGATGTGAAACGCGCCGAAAAGTGCCATTTATCATTATCAGGTTTTACAAGAAAATTTCAATACACAAACACAAACACATAGGGCCAAGGAAAGAGGGAAAAAAAAGATCTCAGAGATTCCGAGATCCAAAACCTGCAGTCGGTGACCAGCCTTGGGGTCATTCGTCCCATCTTTTTTTTTCTTGCTCTACAATACGGGAACGATCTGACATCATTTTCATTAATCCAAAACCATGGCCTAGGGGACATCTCATGTTTTGAAAAGAATATCACAACTGATATCGAGTAACAGATGGAGAGATGCAACATATAAACAAACGATTTGAGATGACTTCTTTCGGCGACCGATGATCTGATCAGGAGATATCTTTGCCTTGTACAGACATACATACAGCGAACAGGAAGAGAAAAAAACAGGAATTAAATAAATTAAACCAAGAGATCGAATCAGGATGACCGGCAAATTTACGAACAAAGGAGGATCCAATCAAACATTATTCACTGACCTCGGGGAGGGCAGGAGAGACGAGAAAAATGTCAGAAGATACATGTAGTTTTGATGTGGGTGAAAAGTGATATGGGGGCCCCTCTAGTCGATGACAAAAGAGCTAACACCAGACAGTGTATGTCGAAATAGTAATACCTATCGGACCAAAACGAAATCACACCCCGTCACCCGACACCAGCTGCAGCTCCCAAAAAAGAACACAATATAGCGATCGACAAAAAGAAGAGCCCGCATGAGCGAGCCCGCCGATCGAACGAGATAGAAGGAAAAAATTAAATTGTATTGTCCGCCTACCTACCTACATCCACATACATGTCTTTGTTGATTTTGCTCATAGATCCTTACAAGGTAGATATGATACATGGAATAGTTTAGGTAGCTAGCTACCTAGTGCTCTGTACGACCTCGAGTATAGATAGAGAGAGTGTGTGTGTGCTTACAGTAGGTATCACCAACTGCATAGCCACCAATAGTTCTTTCAGCTCTGATAGTCCACGGCCTCCATCTCGCTACCGGGTGTGGCCTCGCCGTCTCTCCCCTGCCAAGGATAGCCCGAGCCATCAAGAGGTTTTTTGTTACTCACACTGGCAAACAGCCATTACACGACTAACGGAATCCATGGGCATCGGGGGAGAGACTTCTGCCTCTTGTATGCTGCGGGCTACTACTGCGACCACGGGTATGTAATGTATGCGATCAGAGTCATATCGTTATATATCGTATCGTGCAGGAGGAGGAGCAATCATGGGGTACGAAACGAGAAGAATCCACAGCCACATAACTACATACATACATGCACACAAGATGGATGTAGAGTGTGCATGATATTGGATATCTTGTTGACCAGTCTCCATTGTGGCACGACGCCTCGAGAATGAAACAAGTCAAAGTTGGGGGGGGGGGAGAGAGGGGGGGGGGGGGGGGGGGAAACGAATGAGAAGAGACAGATCGAGGGCACAATAAGCACCACTCAGTATACTGAGCACCCTGAGCACCCTGAGCACCAGCTTTGGTGACAGAAATCCCCGGGCGCGCCCTACGTACCTACACTGGGCGCGCAGCGGGTATTACACATAGCCACAGGTCCTAGAGGGAGTAAGTTACAGCACTGTATCACCCGCAGACCCTGCCAAGAAGCTTCCCCGCTAATCCCAAAGCTTAAAAGCACAAATGGCGAATGCAAATGCCTGTCAACTTGACGCCTCCCCGTCAAAGCCTCAACCCCAGCCAAACAATATGCCTCCAGGCAGGACCCTGACCCGGAGAAGACGAAGAAGGAAGAAGGAAATTAACCAGAAGAGAAGGAGAGCCTCAGCCGTTCTGTTCTGTTCTGTTCCAGACCGGGAAACCCCTCTTCGACGTCACACATACTTCGCTCCCCCCCAGCGGCGTTTGTCGTTACCAGGTGAGGGTAGTGAGCAGCAGCAGTGTTAGTCCTGAGACGGACTGCGCCCCGGACCCCGGTGCGCACGATAGACAGTTCGCCAAAACGACGTCAACCAAGGTCCATCCTCTAAAGAGTGAGGCTTTCAGATGAGACGGTTGCCGCTCTCGCTGGTCTGGCCATTCATTTGCTTCCGTTGCCTGAGGGCGCGCAATTCAACAAAGCAATCGATAATTAAATAAAAAAGATCAAATAAGGAGAAAAGAGTTGGTTTTGGCTGATAGCGCTGATACCCGACAGCGATGACGCCAGATCTTCCCTTCTTGGTATCTCGGAGACGATAGCTCGAGCGTCAAGACATAACATCGTCAACGGTGGCCTCTCTCTCCCCCAGGACCCTTCCCTACATGTACATAGGCACTCTATCCAGGCAGAAAATTTGGCTGAATGACCAAAAACGCGAGAAAAGAAATTTTGCAAAAGTACTGATCCGGGCTCTGATTGGCTGCCTTGGGCTCACCACCCACCCCACAGCACGTCACTACACCTCGCGCGTGAGCGTGAGGGTGTTGAGAACTTGAAAGAGAGAGGTTGCTGGTTGCTAGGTGGTTGTTGAGTGGGAAACAACGCGTTGCGCTGCGTTCCACCCTCCAGGACCCTCCAGGACCCTCTTCCAAACCCCCTCCCTGGTAAGCTGTAGTAGGTGCGCACCCGGGGATTTTCCTATTATTTATCAACCTTTCCATTCTCGCCAGCGTTGCAACCACCCTCCCCACCCCTCCCTTTCACCCAATCTTCTACCAGATTTGAGCCGCATTTCTCGGCGGGGCGCAGTGCAGCAACAACTCAATGACAGAACTGGAGAACCAGGAAAAAGACTTGATAAAGGGTCATCGTCAGCGAGCAATCGAGATGGAATTGGATTTCACATTTACAAAAAGGGGTACATATGCGAGGAACCAGGGAAAAACATAATCTCTTTTTTATTCTTTTTTATTTTTCTTTATTCTTGTGATCAAGCTAATTAATTAAACCCTCCCCATATTATCCTATCCATGTACCGAATACCTATGGGTCACTGACTTTGACTGGACTGACTGTATGTAACGCAAGTACCCAGTACCAGTACCAGTACCACAATCCAACCCTCCCCCCCCCCTCTCCCCCAAGTAGGTACTCAGCTACCTGCCTGCCTTACCACCCGGCTAGCTAGTTAGCTAGGGAGGGAACGGGAACCGTAAGGTACAATGATGAAAGACGACGATACGATACATCGCCAGCTAATGTTTTGCGTGTTGTAACAACCTGTTTTTCTGCTCCGTTGCTTTGCCCTCACTTCTCTCCGGATTGAGAAGTTCGAACTCCCGTCCTATTGGATCTCCACGGACAATACAGAATGGGTGCACCGCCCGTCCGCCCCGCGCCGCGCCGCCGCGAGCTGTCAGGCATGGCATGGCATGGCATGGCATAGCATGGCGTAAAGCAGGAACAGAGCAGAGCAGAGAAACATACATGCGCAGGCAGCAGCCAGCCAGCAGTGAGTGGCAAGAAACGGACGGAAATCGGAAACATTGTCGAGAACCGGAAAGAGTGGTGGAAATAAGGGGTGGGTGGGAAGGCGGAGGGCGGTGGTGTGCATATGTATGCAATCCAATCTGGGCAAGATAGAGGATTTTCTCACTAAGGTCTATCTCTTTTTTCAAATTTTTTTTTCATTATTATTCTTTTTATTATTATTCCTCGAGAAGGACGATGGCGGGAGGCAGACACCAAAAATCACAATCACCGGAAATTGACAACGCTCGCTGATTGATGGATGAAGAGATGGAAGCACAGAAAGATATCACGATGGAAAATGATGGAAGATATTTTTTTTTCTTTTTTGCAAAAGAGTGTTTTTATTCGTTTAAACCAGTGACCAAAACAAAAGAAAGAAGTCTTGCTGACTGATAACCAAACAATTAAAAATAAAAAAAAGAGAACTCGATAGAGTGAATACCCTCAAGGCACCAAAAAAGAAAAAAGAAAAAAATAAGCAAGTAAGCAAATCAAACAAGTCCCAAAAATCGTCTTCCGTATTCAGCCCCTAACCCTCCGCCTTTGCCATTAAAGCAAAACAAGTCTCTAATCAAGAACTATCCTTTAATCCTCCCGCCAAGCAACTACCAGATAAAACTCTCTCTTCCCTGCATTCTCGAATCACGTTCATCGGCATTTACGCACGGACGCTGCTCTCTACTGGAAGGGTGTTGGCGGTTTGTTATTAAGGTGGGAAGGAGGAAGTCCCGTTCGAGGCCAAAAAAACCCGCAAACAAATGCATTGCAAAACCGTAAACGATATGGCCAGTGAAGCCCTCTCAGATTAGTGAGGAAGGCAGCATGGCTCTATCTCCTCCATAGCGGAGGAGTATGGGGGTGTGGTGTAGTGGGGAGAAGAGGCAGGATGGTCATCGTCAGGTGGTAGTGAAACCCCCCGACAGCTCATGGTTCCCGCCATGGTGGTTTTTTTTCGAAGAAGTAGTAGTGACTTCTTCTTCCATCCCTCACTCTTCGTATTGGTGGTGGTAGTACTTTCGAGCACAACAGTAATCGAAGCCTGAAAGGCTTCCCTTTTTTTCTCTTCCGTCAGGGACCCCGAGGCGTTCCATCTAGAAGTATCTAGTCTGGACCTGGGGGTTGAAGGCGACGCTCCTCCCGCTGCTCCTTGGGCTGGAGCTCAACTGCTGCTCAGCACCCTCAACCCCCCTTGGGCTGGAGCTCAACTGCTGCTCAGCACCCTCAACCCTCCTTGGGGAAGGCGACCTCCTTGAGGAAGTAACGGGAGTAGCCTCAACCAAGCTAAAAGACGAAGTCCTCCTGGGGTCCATGCTGGCCCTTCGCCCGCTTCCGCTCCTGTGAGAGACATCACGCGCGTATGCCGAGCCCCTGTTGACTGGTGCAGGTGAAGTGGGAATAGCAGCTGGAATGTACTGGACCCTCTCTCTGGTCCTCAACGCGTCGTAGACATTGACGTCGACATAGTTAGACGGGGCTCCCTGCAATTTGTGGGTGATTGCGCGGATGAGGCCGTCCACTGACTCCCAGCCCTCGGGGAAAGACACCTCGATGACACCGCCGGAAGTGGAGCGCGCCTTGTCGTAGAGGTTGACGGCAATCTCAGTAGCAAGCTGGTGGCCGACATCGCAGAGCTGGCGGCTGGGTGACTTGTGGACGGCGTATGGGTCGATGCAAGCGGAGCAGGCACGGGCGTGGACGTTGAATGAGCGAAGGGAAGTTGAGAGACGTCTGGAGAGTGCGTCAGTGGGAGCGGCGGGGGTGGTGGCCTGGTGGACCATAGCGCGGGAACCTGGCATGCGCATCTTGAAGATTGGTTAAAAGGTAAAGGTTTGTTTGTTGTTGATGTTGGGGAAAAGGGTTGTTTGGAAAGTGAAGTTGAAAGTGTTGAAACAGAGACAGGAAGTGTGGGAACTAGTTGTGTATTTAACTAGAAGCTATGAGTAGTAGTAGTAGCAGTAGTAGTAAGGATGCTGTTCAGGCTCGATGTTTGGTTTACTTGGCTTTGTTGATAATGATGATGGATACTGAAAAAAAAAGGATGGGTCTGTGGGGGATGTGAGAGGTTTATATCAATCTGTCTTTCAGAACTCTCAGAGTGCTACCAAGCACCCTAGAGGAAAGGCCTGCGGGTGTGTGGTAGCCACATATGAGTGGACTGCGATGCAAGTAGAAGACCTGGCAAGGATTGAGCAGGTGGTCGCATCCTGGGCCAACTAGCAGAGGGCGTGTGCTACCTACAACAACAAAAGCAGCTTGATCAGTATGACTGACTAGAACAGCAGCATTACTCACTCACTGACCTAGGTCCCCTTCGTGAGACCCATTTTTTTTTTTTTTTTCTTTTTAGAAAAGCAGCGGCATATTGACCTACCTACACCCTCCCCCCCCCAGCAGATCACCACCCATGGCCATCACACCCCAAAAAGAAAAATGAGGAATAAAATAAAAATAAATAAAAAATAAAAATAAAAAAAGAATTAATCCCCTTTCCCACCAAAACTATCATCACACACCATAACCCTCAAACACCCAGAGTAGCAAGCGCCTCCCTTTATCGCTGCGGCACCTTCACCCAAAAAGAGAGCCATCTGCCATACCCCCCCCCCCCCCCAATAGCACGCGCAGCTGCTCCTTGCGAACACCACAAGGCCTATTTTGCAAACTCCCACACCGTATGTGTGTGGTGGTGGTGAGTTGCCTTGCTTGCTTGATCGCATAGAGCGAGTCAAGTGAGTGATTGCCATCTACGTTCAATTGATCAAGCCACGATAGATACAGTACAGTACCGTATGTATGTGTGTCACCTACACCACAACCACAATATACAGTCCCCGAATAACCTGCGCCTCCCCATGATAGGTTGGGATGGACAGGCATTCCCCAAGAGGAATGGCCTAACGGCGTGCTTTCCCTGGGTACAGTTGGAGTTGAGTCGTTCAAAGGGTGCACTCGTACCGGAGGCCACCGAGAGTACTCCTCTCACTCACTCGTACCCTACTGTTTTCACAACTCACTCATACTCTACTCCCATCCTGGTACGTCTTTACCTACATACTTCATACATACATTTGACTGAACTGCTGCTGCCATGCTGCTTCTGCTTCTGCTCAGTTAACGAAGCAAGCAGCAGCAGCAGCAGCAGCAGCACCACCAGCAGTAGCAGCAGGTTAAGGTAGAGTACCTCAAGTAGTCGTAATCAATACGCCCTCTCATCTATTTTCCTTTTTCCCCTTCCACCCGCCCCCAAAATATCAAGGGAAAAAAAACCCCGGAATTCAAAATATATCCCAAATGGCATCCAGGGAAGGGGAAAAAAGGAACACACATTCCTCCGGATGCCCATGCCCCATCCCGAACGAACGTAATGTTCAAATCCTTCATTTTATCCTACCCAGACATACTGTCACCGTACCGTAGAATAGACCCATTCCAAACACAACTGGCAGCAGATGGGCTGGCCATGGCTTGTCCGTCGGTTCGGTCGGTCAGTCAGTTTCCCTTTTTCCCACCGCCCTTCTGGGTCGGATCTGCTGTAAAACAAAAAACAAAAAAACCACATTTTCGAAGATGTGTGCCAATGATTTGTTTCCGGGTTTTTCTTTTCTCATCTGGTTTATCCACACCCTTGGGATTGATTCGTTTTGTGAGGCATGTACCTGTGTGGCTTGGAGAAAGGACAACGACAGGAAATTAAATCGCGATACATGTATCGTTTTATCTATCCGCGCGGAAAGGTTTTTGTTTTTGGATCGTTACCGGAAATACTCGCTACATGGTTATGGGGAGATGGAGGTAGATGGCGGCTGGCGTTTTTTTTTTTCGAGGGGAAAAGGAATTGTTCTGGAAACATTCGAGTTTCCGTTGAAGCAACAGGACCATGGTTGCTCTCCCACCCGCCATCTAATAATAAACCAAACTAGACGAATGACAGCGGGGCATTCATCTCTCTCCACAAAATCTCCGCCAGCAACCATCATCCCCATGGGCATGAGCTGTAGTAAGATAGAGCTGGGAAGATAGGCGCTTTCTGGCCTGTAAACGGACGTGGTAGAAACCCGGGAACATGTTCGCTCATTCAACCTCACTCACTCACACACTTACACATTCACACATTCACTCACCTCACCTCATGTATGCTGGCTGCTGTACCTCGAGGCTAACTCACTATGAATCCCAGAGTAAACCACCACCACCACCACCACCATCAGCACCACCCAGTATCCACCTAACCCTCTCTATCGCCGCCCAACACCTCAGCAGTAACAGCAGAAGCAGGAAGTTCTTAATATGGAACCACCACTTGCCTCGAGAACGGCTAGACTCGCCTCACAGTCTCACTCGCTCGCTCGCTAGAGCAGAGCAGTAAAGTTACAGCACCGAGTTATCCGTCGAGACGACTCGTCTTGGAAGCGTGCAGTAAGCGGCGGGAGCAGGATTAGGAAAGGGAAGCCTCGGTTGGTTTGCCAGCCCCAGTCAGCCAGCCAAGACCAGCTTAGTTGGCTTTCGCGAAAGGGAAAGGGCGAGGAGGGAAAAAGGAAAGAAGGGAAAGCGCGGCCAGGACAGAACAGACAGACAGACAGCAGGTCGGAATTACCCTCCTGCTCCTGCTTGCTGCTTGCTTGCTGCTTGCTGCCATGCTGCCATGCTGCGTACCTTCGATCTCCTCCTAGTCTCCTACCTCCCCCCCCAGTACCTACTACCCCCCTTCTTTCCCCTAGCCCTCCCCCGCATATGTATCGATAACATTGGCCTTATTATTATTATTTAATTCTGCTATTATTTTTTATTCTATTTCAGAGCTTCGAATGCCGTATGTAGAGACGTAACCCGCGGCCGGTATCCTACCTTCCTTCTTCTTTCCCTTATGCCAGCTGGGCGCGTTCGGAATATGTGATATATCAAAAATATTATTCCCGCGATACAATACCGACCGAGGTCGACGACCCCTTCCCCTTCCCGGGCTTGAGTACATACTCACATACGTCCACTGTATCAGAAAGTAAGAAAGTAAGGCCTGTGTACCCACGAACACGACCACAAGAGAATCTCAGAGAGAACGAGCGAGATATTTCCCTCGTCTCTCTTGATCTGTAGCACACACACACACACGCATACATACACACACTCACAGCACACAGCTCACACGAGATGGAATCAATGGCCGTCTGTGGATCCATCTACACAACCTACATACCACACGTACGCTCATCATCAACCTGTAACGTATGTAGCTGTGCCTAGAACTTCTTTTTTTATGCCATTGCAAACCCACATTTCCCATTGCTCTCTCTCTTCTTCCCCCGCCGCCTATTGGAAATACACCTTTTCCCTCTTTTTTTTGCTTTTTTGCTTACACACATGAGTCTTCTACCCCGGGAACCTGCCTGCCTGATGATCCGACCTCTCTCGCCCTCCCCGCCGCCGAAGGGAAACTTCTTGCGGCGATTACCCCAGTTGGGAGGAGGCATAGTATGTCGTGCAGGGACCATTGTCTGCTCTACATACACCTCTTTCCTTAGAGTATCCCATATGTACAGACAGCGCAAGACCAGAACCAGATCAGAGAGAGAAAGATCTAGAGAGAGAGAAAAAAAAAATTGGTTCATTTGGTATATTTCTTTTTTATTTTACTTATTTACATACTACTACGCTGTGGAGGACAGACAGACAGACAGACTAAGATCTATGCTGCTGAGTGCTGCTGTTTGCTCCCGAACCAGTAAGTTATTTCCCATCGGGACGCATGCTACGCTTTGGGATGGATGGGGAGGGAAAATGTGTGAGGTTAGAGCTGGAGGGAAAGGGAAAGCAAAAATGCCATCCTCACATACACACATACATGTATTCCCGCCGCCCACACACCACCCACAAAACCCACAATCCACTTCCCACCCTCCCCCCTTCCCCATCCCGCATCCGCTATGCATGCAGATAGATGGTGGATGCGCAAGGCCAAACCACTACAACCACCGCACAATTCAACAACCCTAACCAACGTAAACCCCCTACCCTACGATGGAAGTAGGGTAGCGCAAAAGCAAGCAAAGGAGATCCTCCTGTCTGTCTGGTCTGTCTGGTCTGTCGATGGGAAATCAAAGGGCAATGCCATCCCGTCAATCACTCCCCGACCCCTTCTCCGTTCGCGCGCTTCCCTCTCCCCCGTCCGTAATACAACTGTAACCGAATTCTTGAAGGGAAATAGAGTCGCATAAAAAAAAAATAGCGATTTCACATCTGGCTGCTAGTTAGCCCTGCTGGCTGCTCGGACCCCAGGATGATCCTTTCCTACTCTAGCCTATCGGGCTACATAGTTTTGTAGAATAGTAGGTAGCAGGTAGGTAGGAGAGCTGTAGGTAGTAGGTACTAGGGATCGATATCCGGATTCAAACCTCTTCTTTTCTTCTTTTCCTTCCCCGTACGTACGTCTTTCCTTTCCTTGAATCCCGATTCCCCTACCCTATGCCTATGTACTCCTATCATGATGATTCTCTCCTTGTCGAGTCGTCGTCGTTCCGCTGTGGTCTGGTCTGGTTGTGTAATGGAATGGGCTAGGCCACATCCGCTCATCCATACACAGAGTAGAACAGACAGAATGAGTAGAACCACCACCACCGCCGCCAGCCAGCACCATGTACCACCGGCCGGCCACCGTTGAGATCCCACCAAGAGAGGGCGAACCAGCCCCGGGCTGCCCAGCAGCCAGGAGTTCGAGTCGTTAAGCGTTACAGAATATGTACTCTCCGCCATCCCATGAATTGGCAATAGCTGACTAGCAAAAAACCCTACATGATACCTACTCACCTGCCCTACTGCCTACATAGATTACCTAAAGACCCTGGGGGCGGCGGCGTCCCCCTCTCCCCTCTCACCTGTTCACGATTCATGCCCTCTTTTTTTGATTTTTTTCTCTTCTTCTTTGGCTGTGGCCATAGCTTTGCCATGCTCCCGTCGTGGGTTCTTAATTGCTCCACGTATGGTACGTGCAACGAACTATAAAAAAAAATAAGAAAAAAAAAGGCTAAAGAGCCGGGTTGCTTTTAATTTTCCCCAGACTTTTCGGAAGGTCTTTGAGTGCATACTCTGCATTGATTGGGGGCATACATGTATGTACATAGATCAGGGCAGGCAGGTGGTAGGGGGGGGGTATTTGCAATGTGGCTAATGTTAGAGTTGAGTCTCGTAGCAAAAAGTCAAGCTCAACCGTCCCGCGTGCATCCACCCGCCGTGTGAAGTGGCTAGAGAGCTCGACCCTCACACCCTCACAGTGCGCGCCGCCCTCTCTGAGATTCTCCACATACTGAAATAATACGCTACCCTTATGTACTCTACATACCACACCACCCACCATAACCTAACCCCAACCTCTTCTTTGCTCGCTCGTGGCGAGTTGCATGCGGAGTGTGGACCACTTGTACAAAATGCTCATGTACCCTCAACCCTCCTGTTCCCTTTTTTTTTTTTTTTAACTCGTTAGAGGAAGCTCTAACCCGTTTTTTTTTTTTTTTTCCTTCCTTCCCTTCCCATGCTACCTTCCTTCCTGTCGAGTCGACAGCGGATCATCCACGAGGCTTGCAGTGGAGCGTAACCCTTTTGCCTGCTTTCTTGGTACTTGTGGTACATACGATGTTGAAGACTTATGTACTTCCCCAACCACCGTGTATGAGAAAGAGAGAGAGAGGGTAATACACTGAGAGCTAGAGAGCTAGAGTAACCAGGTTAGAAGGGGTGGCTTTAGCTCAGTAGGGTACCCTCCTGAAGATCTCTCTTGCCTTGATGCTTGTAGCAGTGGCGGCGGATTTATGTGTATGACCTTCTTTTTTTTTTTTTCAATACCCGCCATAGGAGCAGTATCTGGAGCTAGCTAGCTAAGTAGAGTACTAGTAACTCTAGATCAGAGAGAAAGCTAGGTCAAGCGTTTTGGATCCTCTTCGTCCGATCACCAGCTAGCTAGCTTGACCACCATGAATGATATGATCATGAATTCCTCGGAGCGACATTAATTGCGTGACCAGTATCTACAGTACCTACACTATGTACTCTTCTACTTGTAGAGTACTCGCCAGCTAGCTAGCCCACATCCGCTGTGACCGGCCGGCGGCGGCGGTGATCTGATCTTCGTGTGTTTTATAATAATAGCTGCAACGACAATCATTTCCCCTCCACAACCTACCACCCTTCCCTTCTCTCCACACTTGGGGGCCAGATCTCTGGCAGGTGTGGAAAGGGGTGGCAGGGGCAGGGGTGGGTCAAAAAGGAAAGAAGAGACGCTCGCTCGCTCACACCATAACAGCGTGTGTAGATACGCCAGCAAAGACATCTTGACAGGGCACATCATGATGGCTAGCCAGTTGCCTCGCAATCGAGGGTGCGCAGGTAGGGTAGGTAGGTAGGTAGGGTAAAAGGGAAATCCTGCTGACAAACCCTCGGATTCGAAGGGAAGGGGAGCAGATCTAATACCGGAGGAGGAAAGATAGAAGCGTGTACCTACATGAAGAAGTATCATGTAGTCAAGCTGTCAAGCCTGGGTGCTGCCCAGAGTAGGTACGACCGGCGGCGAAACCCACCTTGGTACCTACGTTACCTGCCCTATCTATCTACATACCTACTCTATCACTGAATGAATTCGACGGCGCTATGCGTCCTGTTCTAACAACAGTAATAATAGTAGTGAATCGAAGCTTAAGGGGAGGGGTGGCACTCTAATAGATACTCATTGTAGGCATAGAGTAGTTACTAGGCACTCTATTTTCACATGAGTGAGCCAGCCAGACGTCCACTTTCGAATCGTGCTGCTCCTGCTCTATCTCTGCTTCTCTCTCTCTCTCCTACTTCTCTGTCTATTACCCTGACCCTGCTGGCGGCGGCGACCTTTCAAGTTGCCCAGCCCCAGCCATGGCCAGCCATGGCCCCAGTACGAGCATAGGCGGGTATATGTAGAGTCAGTTATTAATGTAGTCCGTAAGCCTAGGCTAGGGAATAGGATCGTAACAACAATTTTCCGGGCACTTCCATAAACTTTCCCCAAAGCGGATTACTGTATGTAGTAGATATGTAGTGAATATAATACTTCCTTCTAGATATTCCAAACAGCACCGGGGAGGCGTTCCCATATGAAACTCTCAAACACACACACACATCGACACCCCCCCGCCCCCCTGGTCCTTCCCATCCCATGTGTGGATGCTTGTTCCGAAGATCGATAGTAAACACATCTGATTTCCAGCGCTCCCCTTGCCTGGGTCTTGAAGGGCTAAGATGTCGGCCCTGCCCTGTCGCTGTCCACGTTCCTAGCTGTTGTGTGTGGCCGGTGGGGTTCTGCTTTGCTATGCCTTATCTTTTTTTTTATCCGCACCCACCCATGGCCACCCCTCTCTCTCTCTCTCTCCTCCGCTCCGGATGGACATACATAAGAATGGGGAACATGTCGGAAAAACAGACAGACACCCAACTTTTTTTTCTCTCGATCATTTACATGTGAGCGATGAGCAACCGATTCTTGGTCGCGTTTGACATTTCAAGATCGCGCGCCCACCCTTTGTCTGCACTCTATCTGCTACAGCAGATACAGAGGAGGTTCCGGGGAGCCACGGGCGGTGGTAGTGTTAGGACAGCTCACGGTCTTCTGAAAGGGCCGATAGATAAGGGCCGAGACACACGCAGCACAGCAGCGCCAGTTGCAACCACGGTGTCCTATGTAGATACCCAGCTGAACAGCCCTAGCCCTGGGATGGGGGAGATAGAGAGAGCCAGAGAGTCAGAGAGTCAGTCGGAAGGGCGAAGAGGAGATGAGGATCAGGATCGGGAGGATTACAATTTCACATGAAGGGACAATTTGAAAAGGCTTGGGTGGATGATCTGGTCTCTAATTTTCTCCCTTTTTTTTTTTTTTCCTTTTTATTTTATTTTACTCTCTCTCTTTGACTTTTTCGATTCCCGTATCTCTGTGTCACGGAGGATAGCAAGAACGACGGTTTCAAAGTGAGGGTTTTTTCTCTCTCTCTATCCGTCTTCCTGGGCCTCTCATGTCTCTTTCTTTCGTCTCTCCCTAGATCTCTTCTCTTTCTCGTTGTTCCCATGGGCTGGCTAGGCTGCTGACTGGATTGAAACTAGGGCGTGCCAGTCGATTGTGGCTTGATGATCATGGTTCTGGAAACGCAATTGTTGGCCAGATACCACCACAGATAGGCTGCGCAATCAGGATACGCAACTGGCGTGATTGGAACGAGGGAGAGGAAGAAGAAAGAAAAAAAAGAAAGAAAAAAAAAAACAGATACGCGTCTCTGCTTGGACGGAACGAACGAACGTATCTAGGAGATGGAACGGAACAAGCAAGGAAATGCGAAATGCGATGCAAACAAAGTTTATCTCACGTCCGCCACGGGTGCTGCTGCTGGATGCACTGCAGTGAACGCCATCGATGCCGATGGATGTGATGTGTATCAGGGGTTCGTTTGTGGTGGGGGTATCCGATATATTCGACATAACGCCTACATACACCTGTCACCCGGTAAGTTGTGGCATACGCAATTTT
The DNA here is from genome assembly GCF_003444635.1 of Morchella importuna. Taxonomy (NCBI): domain Eukaryota; kingdom Fungi; phylum Ascomycota; class Pezizomycetes; order Pezizales; family Morchellaceae; genus Morchella; species Morchella importuna. The sequence goes on along the minus strand of NW_025763400.1, from coordinate 1,058,426 downwards.
TTGTTTGTGCTTTGAGAAACGGAAATCACGATGGGGCCGCGGCGACGGTCTCTCATTACAAATTGGACAGGGCATGGCAGGCAGGCAAGCAAGCAGCAGGCAGGCAAGCGGGCAGGTCATGTAGGGCAGATCGCCATGACGAACTGTTGCTGCTCTACGTGCTCTACTGCAGCTGCAAAAGAAAGGGCTGAAAAATGTCATGTATCGTGACCTCTTGACAGCATGAGTAGCATGAGGTACGTAGTAATAGTCTCCATTGTAAGAACTATCGTCGTGTCTAGTGAGTCTAGTGAGGAATTCCAAAGCCACCTACGTAGTACTCGCCGACCAGCCAACAACAACAACTCATAATTATTATCCCCTCGGATCCACTAATATTAGCCCCCTCCATCTAGAGTAGCTCCGACCTCTAGCAAAGTAGGATCTACTACATAGTAGAGTTACTCTACCTTAGCTCCCCAAGCAAAAAGAGTCGCTACCGGGAAACAAACGGTGCAGTGTAAGGCTCTATTTCCCAAAACGACCGTAGATCAACCCGTTACGGTCTCAGAAGCAGCCGCCAGGACAGCTCTGACTGGCAGCCTTACGAGAGAGCTGCTTTGTTTCTTCTGGACTGGCTGGACTAGCTGGCTGGAAGTCTGGCTAGCTGGCATGGACATCACCTCGGATCCTCTGTATCGCCTTTTTCTTCCTTTAACGTTCATGGTTATGCACCCCGCATATTATTGAGCCTCACTTTCCTTCACTTTCCTTCACTGAGTCTTAGAAGAGAACGACGCGCGGAAACCCGAATGGCCAGGTCCATGACAGTTGCTTCTCTTTGTTTTTTTTCTTCTTTGCCTGTTTTTTTGTTTCCTTTTTCCTCCCCATCATGTTTCCAGAAACGTTTCATATGTTTACTTCTTCCTCACCAAAAAAAATTGTTTTCGTCCCCCGGCCCCCCTCTTCCGTTTTCTTTTCGTTTGAAGAAATATCGCAACACTCATGCCACCCCATACATATTATCAGCCTCATCCTCCTCGCCCCCCCTGCCCTGACCAGACTGCTGCCTACAAACAAAACAAAAACGTGTTCGCAAAAGAAGGTTCGCGTTCTGTCATCCCCGGAGCCCCCGGGGGGGGGGGGGGGGGGAGAGGGGCACGCGCGCGTGACTGGATGATTGGCTGCTTGAGTCAGGACCAATCCAAGCCCAGCCCAAACCACGTACCCTCCCCTAGACTCCAGAGACGATTGTGCGCAAGGCAAGGAAGGGGACATGGGTGGGCCGTGAGGATCTATGATGTGATGCGTTTTTATCGATCTTGCGTATGTGAGTGAGTGAGTGTGTGTTTGTTTGCCCTCCCCCGTCCCGTCCGACGTCCCGTTCCCGCGGCGGGCGATTCGTTTGTGACCGAGTCCTTTCGTTCGTTTGTCACTGGACGAAGGAGTAGGAAGGAGTATGTAAGCAGGACAGGGACGGAATGGAGGACAGGACAGGGGAGGCTAAAAACAGAAAAATTGGCGGAATCAGCCCTAGCTGAAAAAAGCAATTTAATCAAGCAAGCAACGATACGTATTTAGTATTTTTACGGAGGATGAAGAAAGAAAAGAATAGAGTACTGTACCCTATTGTTGAAATTAGTAGCGGTTTCATTTTTTTTTCCATCACGGCAGCCCGTAAGCTGCTCGCTTGTCCGTACCGTACCGTACGTACGTACTGTATTAAGTAGCGTGGCTAATTATAACTGAGTAGAAACAGTACCGTATGTAGCAGCAGCCGTCACCCGTGCTGGTTCGAGTAGTTAATAGTTACTACAGCTACACACTTGCTGGTAGGTAACTGGTGACAGGAATAGCCCATACGGTACTCTAGACCGTAGGTCATGTCCATTAGTAGAACTACCCTACGTATAGCTGCTCTAGTACGTACTCTACTCTTTCAACAGTCAAGCAGACAAGCAGCCAAGCGGCCAGGCAAGGGCAGGTCAGGTCAGGGCTACAAAGGAGAGCCAGAGCTATCCATAGGCTCTGTCTACGTAACCGTAGTGCGCGTGTATCTCTATCTATGAATCACCAACTATCACCCGCCGGCCCTCTCTACGTACCCCGGTGAACCTCCTTCACTCACCGTCGCTCACTCACCTCCTTCTCTCCCTTGCCCACTCCCACTCCCACTCCCAAATTGCACCGCCGCCCTCCGCTCACCGAGGGTTAGGGTTAAACTGAATCACAAACACTCCCGTTTTCAAAAAGCAGCGAGCAAGCAAAGCAGCGGAGGATGGATGACACACCACTGATTCCCCACAAACTGCAACAGGTGTTTCACAGCATACCCCACGATACCTCTCCATCCCCCCTTCCCCCTTGTCGAAAAGTAACCCATGCCACACACCTACACACACAAAAAGCAAAGCAGCAAGCAACGCAAATCACTCACGTCGTCATGCACAAGTATCTGTGACTCTTTCGAACGTATGAGGAGGGTCCCTTTCAGCTCGACTTTGTTCCCCCCCCCGTCGAGAATGATCGTCCCGGTGAAGGTGTGTGGTGTGGTGTGTGTGTGTGGAGCCAGAGATAGAGTAGGTACACCACCATACCTCACACATACACACCAAGATTTGAGGGCAGAGCAGAGCACAGGAAGAACTGGACCCTTGCAGAGGATCCTGGATTCACGTGATTTGTGGGTTATGAGTGGTTGCCTGGAAGACTCATAGGCAAGTGGTTTGTTTCGTTTTACGCGTTTCGCGGGGAAGAGCCGGGAATTGCGGTGACATTGTTGGTCAATTGCAGTACGACGGGTTCAACTGCACCGCACCGCACTGCCCTGCCCCACTCCACTCCACTCTAGCTCTCTGCGCGTCTGCCTGGAAAACATCTACATGTATGTACTCTATGGATAGTGAGATTGCTGGTGGTACCTGCTTGAGAAACTACCTTCTCTTGCTGAAGGTGATGACCTCGCTAATCTAATTAATCTGCCCCTCTAGCTTTGCCCTCTGCACTCTAATCATCCCATTCCATCCCATCCGTCCCATGTCCATCCCATTCCATCTCTCCCGTTTCGTTTCACTGCTGCTGCCTAGTACATCCCCCATACCACACACACATGTACACAAGTGTGGATCTAGAGGCTCTAAAGTGATGACATTGGTCTCCTCCAGCTGAACAAGGAGGCTTAACACCACTGTCATAGCATAGCACGGGCCATCCATCATCCATCATCCGCCGCAACCCCTACTCTAGGTACTCTGCCATGTACCGACGATCCCGCTGCAACTGCAACTTTAAGCCCATAGCTTAGCACAAGCCCTTCACGATGGTTGGATATTGCGCGATTTTGACATTCGCTTGGACAACGGCCGCGCCGCCGCCGCCGCTAGGCTGGAGGCTCTTTTTTTTTTTTTTTTTTCGCTAGCTCTGGCGCTGGCGCTGGTTTTGGCTTTGGCTTTGGTGTTTAGGCCGCAGCCCTACCTACTCTACTAGTAGAGTGCTCTACAGGCTACTGCGGTACCTACATTGGTACCTCGAGACCAAGCTTCCTGGACACACAGATGTCAGGCAGGCAGGCAGGCAAGTAGTGAGTGAGTGGGCTGTGAAGCGATCGCTCTAGAGGTACACACTCTATTCTACACAGCACAGCCATTCAGCCAGGCCAGCCAGGCCAGTCCGGCCAGTGACCAGTGTCAATCCATCACACGACCCACCACCTATCCTGTGATCTCTGATCAGAGATCAGAGATCAGGAAGCTCTGACCCCCCCCTCCAAAAAAGCTCAGGCCGTATGTATGTCTCTTATCGTATCGTGAAGATCACCCCCCCCCCGGGGCCCCCCATAAGCTAGGTAAGCGAGCCCAATCGTGTGATCGCGCGCATTTTAGCCGGCGCGTAGGCGGGTGGGGCCAATCGCAGGCGCATTTCCCGCAGCTCTAGACTCCTCGAAAAATAGGTGGATGCGCGCCCGCCCGGGTTTATGCTATGTATGTATGTTTATGTGGGTGAGGTATATTTAGACCCCCACGTATGGATTGGGGTGGATTAGAGGTAGAGGACTGGGACTGGTGATGTAAGGTAAGGCATGGTATGATGAGTGTTGCAGCAGTGTAGATTACATGTATAGCTATCGGATTGGATGAGGCTCTTTGTCTAGCTAGCTACATCGCGGGCGCGCACCGTATAGATCTTGTTCTTGCTCGTCCCGTCCGTCCGTACGTACATACACGGTACATGGCAGAAGAGTTTTTCCACCACCACCACCACCACCACCACCATACCGCATGCCACGCCTTGCTATTATTATATCGGAAATTACAGGTACACATCGACCGGTACGTACCGGTACCAATACCCATACATAAGCAGAGCGGAAGAAAAAAAAGGTTTTTAACCTTAACTCGGTGCTGGGATTGGGATCGATATGTACCTACTTACCTTACCTACAGACAGAGACTAACTGTGAGCATTCCATCTATTGGAACCCAATCGGACCGGCAGCTCTTTTTTTTTGAAAGTTGTTTTTTTGCGCCTTGTGAAGATCTTCCCGTGGGTTTGTTTTTGGATAGCTTATACCTGTAGAGTACAGTACCAGCGGCACGCAATGGGGTTGAATCGGTGGGCAATTAAAAGAAGAAAAAAACCGAAATTAGAGAGGCAATATCTAGACCAAGCCAATCGGTGGAATTGGTATCTCGAGAGACAGAGAGGTCAATTGTCGGATTGTCAAAGGTCAAGCGACTCTGGTGTTTTGAACAGCCGCCCGCTCACCGGACTCCAAACCTTAATTAACCTGCCTCGAGCGGCGGACATTCCCAACTGTCCACTGTCCCCCTAGCTAGTACACGGTGTTTCAAGAAAGAAAAAAAAACGGGTACAAAAAAAGAAAAAAAGAACAATAATGCGGTTTTCAGTTTTGACAGACGCCAGCGCGCGGGCGGGAGGTGTCGCAAGCTGAATCATTCTGATCCGCTTCACTTTTCACTTTTCACTTTTTCACTTTCGCAATCCCGTCGGGGCGTCGGGCGGGTATGTAGGGGTAGGGTATGATCTAGGGGTAGGGGTAGGGTTGCACTCGTTTACGCGCGCCAAAGGCGGCCCGCACATTGGGGCGATTAACTTGTATGTAGTAGGGGGAAGTGTAGTCAAGTTGGAGGGGGCGCGGTTAGGCCCGTACATGCATAGAGCAGATCAGTAGAGAGAGTCACGCAGCAGTCGCAGCAGTCATGGGAGAGTATCTAGCGCCGGAGAGATGGGCGCAGTGATTTCATCCCAGATCGCGGTTACTTGCTGTGCTCCACGTCAAGCTACCCATGTAGGTACGCTACACTACGTAGGTGACAGGCAGCACCCTGGGGCCATCCGTCATTCACCACGGCGGGATAGCCTAGAACAAAACACATCCATCCTCTACAAACATCGTCCGATTCCCACATCGCCCCCCCCCAGGCGCTAGTACAAAACAAAACCAAGCCCCGTTTCTACCAATACGGGGGAACGCGGGAGGGGGCATATCGCGATTACCGCCGAAAACGCATCCCGGAAAGTGGAATCACACCTTCTCACTCACCCCTAACCCACTCACACTCATGCGCACGGGGGGCATCCTTGGAACGAGGCTGCGTTTTTTTTGAGAAAGACACATGAAGCCACTGACGTTTCTGTTCCGTTCATCCTTTCGATTCCGAGAGTATCCGTCGACTGCCGGAGCTGACCGTATGGTATGGCCACGTAGTAGTAGTAGTAGCGTTTGTAGGTAGTCTTTGCTGCTATCTGTCAAGGCTGTTGTTTTCACAGCATTTGCCATTCGTTATTAGTACTGTTAATGTGTCAAGGCAACGAATTTGGTTGTCTTGATGATACGTACGTGTTTATCACGACTTTGTTAGCCTGTTCCTTCTTCTCTCGTTACATGTACTTCTTCACTTCAATCATACAACTCGATCCTCTCCAGTCTCTGGTAAAACCGTGACCTCTTTTAACAAAGACAACGGATTTGGTTGCAGTGATAATACAACGTCTTTACTCATTATAAAAAGGTTTCCTTCAGCTCTCGTTAGCAATTGATACGATCATACAATACGATTCTGATCTCCAGTCTCTTATAAAACCTCGCGTCCTGGAATAGTATATGTATAAAAGGTTTTTTTTTTAGTAATATACCCTTTTTTTTTACAGCTAGAGTACATGTAGCTACAGTACCAAAAAGCGGGTGGATCCAGTACCATATCTGGCAAAACACCGTAGGGTTACGGTATTGCTACGGTATAATATTTAGGATTCCAATTTGATTCGGAAGTTTTTGCACAATCCCGTATTGGTACAGTAGTACCTATTACTTCCTCTTTTTTCGTACTATATGTTTGACTACCCGAAACAACCACCTAAAGCTGGTTACAAAAAAAAAAAAAAAGATTTTTTTTTTTTTTTTACAAGCCTCGTGAGTACATCGAAAAACGTTATCTAAAAAAAAAAAATTCTATATTTTGTATGGGTACATGTAGCTAGCTAGCTCCCCTATGCGTTGGCAACGCGCGGGGCATCAACTTTCTTTACAAAGACAGAGAGATTCTCCTGCAAAGCGTGGAATTTACTTTCTTTTCTTTGGATGAGGTTGGGTGGTTCAGACATGTATTCAGGTAGCCCCCCCAAACATGGCTAATTTGGCAATATGTAAAATGGGTCGATATGATATAATATATTTGCGATTTCACATCCCTAGACACAACAACACCCCACCCACCCCACCCCCCACATGTCACGGCGTCACGGCGTCACGGTAAGTTAACTACAACTATACAACCCACGACATCATACGAAAAATTAACCCTTTTCAATTGCCTCAATCCAAATCCAAATCCAAATCCAAATCCAAATCCAAAATCCAAATCCAAATTATCCACCCTCCTCCTAATCCACGCTCAGAAAAAAACAAAAAAAACAAAAAAAAACATCATAAACCTACAACACACTTCTAAAAAAAAAAAAAAAACCTCGTTTTTATATAAAAAAAAAATCAAATCTCTCACTGCAAAAGAAAAACCGCACTCACAGAAAAAAAAGATGTAGAAAAAAAGAGAAAAAAATATAATGAAAGAAAAAAAAAAAAAAAAAAATGTACATATATCGCTCCCCATGCCACCCGCCTATGCCGTGATGAACCAAGCCAAAACCAACCAACCACCCCGTAGCCCCCCGTAGCCTCCCCCCCTCAACCCCATAGCCAGTTTCCGTATCGATAGAATATTTCAACGTCCATGCCATTCCTGCAGCAATACATACAAGACCCCCCGCCCCCCGCCCCCCCCCATTTTTCCTCCTCCGCCCTTTCCAATTGATGATCCCCGGTGTCCCGCAACCTAACTGTGAAAGAAGAAAAAAGACCGGTTGGGCCAGATAGAGGTAATGATGAAAAAGTATGGAATAGTAATAATGAGAAGATATATATATAAAAATAAAACACCGTTCCAAGAAAGACGAGTGAGAAAAAAAAAAAAGAATCCTCCAAACCCAAGCAAAAAAGCAAGCCATGTCAATGATCAATGATAAAAAAGAAAAAAGAAAACCAACACGAAACGAAAGCGAAATGCCAAACAGCCTAATGGTAAAAAAAAAAACCAGTCCTAACGAACCATGATGAAAAGTCGTGACAAGAGGAAAAAAAAGAAAACCATATGTATAAAATATAAAAAAATCACATGACAAACCCAAGCGCCTCGACACCTTTCCACGCCGCGCCGACATGCCACGGCACCACGCTGCCCCCGCCCCGCCATCTCCACCACGCCCTTAAACTGCCCCAACGTGACCAGATCCCTCCACGCCGCCAGCACCTCCCTCAGCAGCGCACTCCCCACCCCGCCGCCGCCGCCCCTCACAACCTCCACGCCCAGCACAACCATATCGTCCCCCTCCCCCGCGCCCCCCTCTTCACCAGATACCCCATCCACCCCCCTCCACCTACACCAGCACTGCCGGCATCATCCATCCCCAGCAGCAGCCCCCGCCGCCACCGGTGCGCACACACCACGCCCCACACCTCATCCCCATAATCCACCAACGCCGACCCCGCATCCACCTCCGGCAACAAATCCGCCGACGGCGTCGCCGCCGCACCCCCAAACTGATCCGGCGACACAATCGACCCCCCTGCACCACCCCCAGGCGTCGGCGTCGTGCCCCCCAACCCCGGCGGCGTCCCCGTCCCCGCGCCCCCCACAAGTGGATTAAACGCCGCGGGGGCCACAGCCGGCAACACCGGCGCCACCGCCAACGGCGGGGCAACATCCGCCGTCAGCAGCGTAAGCGTGTGTGTAAGACTCCCCATCGACGCGCGCGACAGGCGCGCCCAGATGTCGATCTCGTCGGCGGGCATTGTGGGCGCCACCTTGGCCAGCATGATGCGCCATGCGACGCGGCGGATGCGCGTGATCTCGAGCGTGCGCGCCCAGATGTCGCGGCAGACGTCGTCAAAGGGGCGCAGCACGGTGCAGTGCTTGCGGCCGAGGCAGTAGCTCTCGGTGGCTTGCTGCTCGCCCCAGGCGTCGGTCCAGGCGACGGTGATCCAGCGCTCGTCGAGGCTTTGGGCGTAGGCGATGTGCAGGAGGGAGTTTTCGTGCAGGAGGGAGGGCGAGGGGTCTGTTGCGCGGAACTCGATTGTCTTTGGCGGTGAGCGGGTGAGATATATTGATGGTGAAAATGTCTTTTGTGCCTGGGGGTCAGTCTAGTTAGCAATTGCACACCGCACATCATGGGAAGAGGGGATTATGAAGAGGGAATATCATGGGAATATCATACCTCGTCCAGTGAGCACATCCCATCCGTCGGCATGCATCGATTATACACCTCACACGCAAACGTCGCCCACTCGCCCTGGCCCCGACTCACACCTCCTTCCCTCCTCGCCAAAAACCCCACCGGCACAATCTGCAACACCAAATTATTCCTCCTCGCCCCCGCCCCCGCCCCCGCCCCCGCACCCATCTGCGCCCCGCCGCCGCCGCCCACACACGCCGCCACATACACCCTGCACATGCGCACAAAGCCCGCACATATATCCACCACCGCGCTGGGGTGCTCAAACGGATTAATCACATACACCACGATATTCTGCAACTCGTCGGCCACACCGTTCGCCAGCACCACCCCAAACTCCGCCATCCCGTCCATCAGCGCCACCACGCCCTTCTCCAGACTGTCAATCTCGCCGGTGCTGTCCTTTGGCCCGATGCCGAGCGCGCCGTTCGTGATGCCCGACGCGTCCAGCCGCCCACGCACGTGTGTCCCGAAGCGGCCAGACTCGTACGAGAACGAGACGCGCTCCAGGAGTGCGTCGGCGGCGTCGTCCATGGCCTTTGATGCCGGGTGCAGGCAGAAGCCGATGACGTTCTTGGGGCCCGAGCACGGGCCGAAGCCGAACGTCTCCCAGAAGTGGAGGGCCGGCGGCAGGATCTCCAGCGCCTGCTCAGCACGGTGGATATGCACATGCGGTGGCGGCAGTCTGAAAATCGCTGAATTGGCAGCAGGCGCCGTGAGGTCTGAGGACCGCTTGTTGTTGCTGTTGAGCGTCGGGGTGTTGCTGTTGCTGTTGTTACTATTGCTATTGATGCCGCGCCTGGGCTGTGCAATGGGCCGCATGGACGCCGCTCTGCCGACAAGCAGCGGCGTCGGCGGCGGGTCGATCACTGCGTCGGCCACCGTGACATATGTCTCGAGCGTACAGCGGACGACACCTCCGCTGCCAAACAGCCCGCGCGCAGCCTCCTCGACAACCTCCTCGTCCTTGCCCTTCCGCCGGCGCAGCAGACACCACTCCTCGTTGTCGTCCTCGACCGCCGTCTCCCAGCCCCCGCCGTCAAGCAGCGTTCCCAGCGGCTTGGACGTCCCGCTCACAACCTGCTCGCGCACAAGCCTGCTGACGGCCATGAACTCGGCCTCTCCCAGGCCCGCCAGCGATACCGCGTCTGTCTCGAGTGTCATGTTGGAGAAGACGCCCACAAGAGAGGCGTCCGTCGGGTCTGGCACCATCACCTCCCACGGCGGCGGCGCAATCTCGCCCAGCACCTCGCCCTCCCCGTCCGCTGCGCCAACACCACCAACACCACCGCCCGCACCACCAACACCCGTCTCCCGCTTCATCGTCGTTTCCGCCACCGAAGAGCTCTCGCCGTCGTCCTCAAACGCCCATTTCCGCTTCCTACTCCCTCCTCCGCCGCCGCCGCCGCCACTGCCGCCATACGCCACCGCCAACGGGCTCGTATAGTACCTCCCGCCAACATCGGCCTCATCCTCCTCCGTCTCGTCATCGGCATCGCTCTCAACACTGCTCTCCTCAGACCACTCGTCATCGCTATACTCGCCCGCATCGCACTCGTCGTCCTCCGGGCTCTCGGCCATCACCGCGTCGTCCGCCAGCACCACCTCCGCCACCTCCGGCGCCGCCGCCATCTCCACGCCCCCCTCCTCAACCACCACCGAGCGCACAAAGATGCCGCGCTTCCGCTTGCCGCCCGGCGTGGTGGGAGGCACCGCCTTGGTCGTCTCCAGCTTGCCCCCCTGCTTGCTCTCAAACTCCTTCAGCTCCTTGTCCTTGATGCTCTCTGGCAAGAAATACCGTCCTCCGGGTGCATATTTTCTATCTGCCATCTCGATCTTTGTCGTGAACGTGATTGGCGAGTAGAGCGACATTCTGCGCTTCGCTTCACTGACACCCCCACCCCCGCTCGGGGGTGGTGGAGGCGGTGGTGCTGGGGGCGCGCCATTGTTCTGCGGCGTCTTCATGGCCCCGCCGGTTGTTGGCGGCGTGGGGTGCGGGTGGTGGTGGTGGTGGTGCGTGCTGGGCGAGAGCGAGTACTCGGGCACCAGCAGGCGGATGGCGCGGTGCGGGCTCAGCGGCGGCGTCTGGATGTGCGGTTCGCGCTCTGCCAGCTGCTGCTTCTCAGAGGCGCTACCACCACCTCCGGGGGGCCTTGGGTCGTGATTGTGATGATGTCCGTCGGCTCTGCTCACGTCAATGTTGATAGTCGGCGGCTGCTGCGCCATCATGGCTCCAGCAGCGGGGCTGGATGAAATCACCATTTCCTCCCGCATGTGCATGGGAATCTCCATGGTCAGGTCCATCTCGCCGCCTCCAACACCACCAACACCACCGCCAGCCTGTACACTGCTGCCCGCTCCTCCTCCTCCTCCTCCAAGATCCATATCCTCCAGCGCCATATTCACATCCTCCTCCCCCATTTCCCCCAAATCATCCCCAAAGTCCTCCAATCCCCCGGGATTATTATCAAAGAACGCAAAGTCGTCCTCCGTGATGGCATGCCCAAACATATCATCATCGTCCATATCGCCCCCAAACAGATCCGCCTCCGCCGTGCCGCCCGCAAGACCCCCGATCGCCGCAGCATCGCTCTGTTTCCTCCCCCCGCCCAGCGCATCCGGCACCTGGTCCGCCACGCCCGGCAGCTCCGCCGTCCAGTCCAGCTCCATGTCCGTCTCCGTCTCCGTCGCCGGCAGCGCCACCGCGCCAATCATCGCCTCCGCTGAAATTGTTGCCGGCGCACTCCCGGACCCTGTCGACCCTGGCCCCCCGCCCATCGTCTGTGCCGTGTGCTGCTGGTGCTGGTGCTGCTGCTGCTGCTGCGGCCCCCCCTCCGGCGGCGTCGGATACACGCCCGCGGGGTTCTTCTGCTCCAGCACCTTCAGCTTCGCCTTATCCTCCTTCGTATCCATCGCCTCCGTCATCTCCATCTCCATGCCCATGCCCATGCCCATCCCCATCCCCATCTCCATCTGTACCTGCACCTGCACCTGGACCTGCACCTGCTGCTGCTGCTGCGCCCTCTCCTCCTCCTTCACCTTGACGCGCACCCGCTCCTCCTCCTCCTCCTTGACCCGCCGCTCCGCCTCCTCCCTCTGCAGCCGCAGCGCCTTCTTCGCCTCCAGCCGCGCCTGAACCACGCGGTCGCGCTCCTCCCGCCCCGCCAGCCACTCCTCGGCCCAGTCCACCGCCGACGCCGTGCCCCACCAGTCCGCGCCAATGTCCTTCCGCGCGCGCGACGGCGGCGGCGGCAGCGGCTGCCCGTCGTCTGCAAATACGAGCGACGCGAGCGACATTGATAGGCTGCCGGACGCGAAGCGTGCGTACTCCGGGTCGGAAAACACCGTCTTCCAGAACACGTCCTCGCCCTCCGTAGCAGCGTCTTCAGCCTGTGCATCATCATCATCATCATCATCGCCCACCGTGCAGGGTATAGTGTCGTCCTCGCTGGCCTTCATAAACAGCAGTGCCTCCGGCCACAGCACCTTTACGGCCATGCCCATTCCGGGAAACTCCTTGAACGGTATCCATATCTCGATCCTTCGCCAATCGCCCATCTGCACCGCCTCCTCAAGCACGTTCACGTCCCTCCGCCAGCCATTGCCATTACCGGGCGTCGAGAGGATGCCGCAGTCCTGCAGATACGACCTTACCGCGTCCTTCCACTTCATCTCCTTCGCCGACATTGCCGGCTCCGCCGCAGGCGTAGAGGGAAGCAATCGCCCCCACTCGCCCCACGGCGCAATATACACGTCTCTCCCGTCTCTCTCCTGCTCGCCGCCCCACCCCGCGTCGCGCACGACGACACCCGCCGAATCGCCGGCTGCACCTCCGTATGCGGTATGATCAGCAGCGTTCCGGCGGTGGTCAGATAAGCGTCCAACGCGACCACCGTGGGTCGTATAACCTCCGGTACCACGACGGGCGTGCTCGGGAGCTGCTGCTGCTGCTGCTGTTGGTCCGCCTTTCCCGTGTTGCTGTTGTTGTTGTCCTCCTTCTCACTGCCGGCGGCGGCGGCGCGCTTCTCAGAGGATCCCGACAGCCGCAGGGACGCCGGCGAGACGAGCGTGCGGATGTTGAGCGGCGTGTAGCCGCTGCCGGCCGCCATCTCAAAGTGGAGCGACAGCAGCACGGCGGTGATGAAGCGCTTGTAGGCCGCAAACTGGTCTTCAGGCGGGGATGAGGAGGACGAGGCGTCCTCGGAGGTGCCGCCGCCGTCGTCGGTGAGGTCGATCGCGGCAGGCGTGCTGTGCGACGACGACGAGGGCGGGAACATGCCGGACATGGGCGTGGGCGGGAAGCCAGGCGTGGCGGGACGCGATGACGACGAGGATGAGTGAAATGTTGCTGTGTGCGGGGGTTGAGGGGGTGCTAAGGTGGATGCGAGGAAGGTTCCGGATGACGATTCTGTGTGTGGGCGCGCGCGCGGGTTGTTAGCATTGGGCTCTCAAAAAAAAAGGTCGATACGTAGCTAGGGCAAGGGGGGACAGCCTACCTCGAAGACCCCACTCATCGCGAAGCCTGGCGTCGATTCTCTTCCACTTGCCGCTCGTCTCCTCCTCGGCAATCTGTGCCTGTACCTCCCCCTCCATGCTGTCGTCGCCGCAGGCATCTTTACCGCTGCCGGCGCCGCCTCCTCCTCCTCCTCCTCCGCTGGCGGTGTTTCCCCCGGGTGGTGACGGGAAGCCTTCAATCTGGAATAGCCACAGGGTCACGCTGTCGCGATCCGCATAAACGATGTTTCCTTCTGTGCGGAGGGTGCGTTCGGCGTGTCGGAGGGCGTTTGTTGTGTGGCGGTTTAGTGACGCGGGAAGGATTCTTGAGTGCGATTGTGATTGTGGGAGTTGGTGTGGTGGTTGTGGTTGTAATTGTTGTTGTGACGGTTGTTGTAGTTGGGGTTGTAGTGGTGGTGGTGGCTGTGGCTGTGGTTGTGGTGGGTTATCGTCTGAAGGGCGGTAGAGGGTGTAGGGTATTCGAGAGAGGTTCTCCTGTCGGTATTGCTATGGGGTTAACATCATCACTGAGGATTGCGCGGGGAGGAGGAGGGGGTGATTGGGGGTGATTGGGGTGAGTGGGGAGGGGGAAATGGGGGAGAGGAGGGGAATGAGGGAGGAGAAGGAGAGGGAGGAGGAGGAGGGGAGGTATACGATCTTGAGAACGTTCGTTAGACAGGTTTCGGGGGATTCCATGCTTCTGTTCCCGAGGTCTTTGGGGGTGCTATGATCCCCTGACCGTGATGTTTGCGAGTGATGGTTGGTGGTAGCAGTAGTTCGCGGCAAGGATGTTCCGGGGTCGAAGGGTTATTTATTATTTGTTTTGTATGTAGTAGAATTTGTATTTGGGCGTCGTGGCAGCCGCAATAGCAAGAGGGTAGGTAGGTAGTTGGGTGGGTGAGTGAGAGTCGAGGCAGTGGTAGCAGCAGCAGTAGTAGGAGCAATAGTAGCAATAGTAGCAGCAGTAGTAGTAGTAGTAATAATAATAGTAGCTCTATGGCGGCGGTAATGGTAGGATGCTGCAACAGTAGAAGTTGAGTTTGGGGGGTAGTATGTAGTATGGGTATTGTAGGGTAGGTAAGTATGTGATATGTAGTATCTATGCAATCAATGGCTGTGAGGCTGCTGCTGCTGCTGCTGCTGCAAGTTTTTAGTCGTACAAGCACACACACAAGTAAGTGCGTCTCTCTCAACCAACCACGACCTTACTCGAGGATATCGATCGCCGCCAGCTTGGGATGGAACAGAGTGAGGGGAGAGAGAGAGGGAGGGAGGGAGGGGGCGGTCTGTCTGTCTGTCTGTCGGGTTCACTGGTGTGGACCGTGTGGTATCGAGGTGCGAGGTGCAGAAGAGCGCTGACTGACTGTCAGGCAACCGGTATTGTGGATTGTTGTTGGGCTGGCCGGCCGGGGCGCGTTGCTTGACCGTGCTGATGCTGCTGACTGGCGGTATTGGGCTATCTTCTATCTTCTTTCTTTTCTTTTCTTCCCCTTCTAGATTCCTCCTCTTATTGTGTGCTACTCTTCACCCTTTAGTTCTGCACGTACGGGTCTGTTGGGATATTATTCACGCCTCCTCTTCTTCTTAACCTTCCCCGGGTTTGAGGCTCTGCAATTCCTTCTTCGACTACCGCCGACCCGATGCTATGGGGTTGATAGGTACTGGAAGTGTGGTGGTAGTAGTAGTAGTAGTAGTAGTAGTAGTAGTAGGTAAGTAGTATGTGTTACACCCTCTCTCTCTTTCTGTGTGTGCGTGCGCCGCCGCTAGAGTAGATGGATGTATTGCAATTGGAACCAGGGCCGCCTCTTCGCTATCAATCACGGTCAATCGCGTCTTCTCGGAAGGGCCTCTGCTTTGAAATCCCAATTTTTTCTTTCTTTCTCAGGAGCTGCGCGCGCGTGGCCTTAAGCTTCCCCCCCGAAAAAAATATATATATAGTGAAACTAGGGAAATCAACAACAAAAAAAGAATCAAACTACAGACAGAAGATATCGATTCGTTCCCCAGTGTCGCGACAGCAGGGTATAACCTCAAATGCAGTGTCCACAGTAGTAGTATTCGCGGTGGTAATAGTAGTAGTATTCGCAGTGGCAGCAGTAGTAGTAAAAGTAGAATTTGCAATAATATCAATATCAATAGCAGTAGTAGTAGTAGTTGTGGAATATCCGCCAATGACCCCCGTGAACATTTTGTTCTCTCCTCCGGCACCGTCTGTATGTAGAATCCAATCAATAGTAGGGCGCGGCAAACAACTGTAGTGGTAGCGGCCGTTGGAGTAGTAGTAGTAGTAGTAGTAGTAGTAGTAGTGCTATCGACGGGAACTGTATATCATCGGCGGTGCAGCAGCACATTCTCCTCTTTCCCACGTTCCCGGGCAAGCGCGAGAGATGGCCTCACACGGAGAGGCGGGTGTTGTGCGTGGGTGTGGTGTTCGTGGTGGGAGATCTGACCAGATCAGGAGGGGAAGGGGGAAGGGGAGGGGGGGGGGGGTGTATTTCTTCTTGATCTTCTGCGGGGGGGGTCTATTATCTCAAGGTCGCGCAGCGCGGATAAAAACGAACGTTGGGTAAGTACCGTAGGTTTCCAAATTAATCGAGTCAATCAATCAGTTGGGGATATGGATATAATGTATGTAGATATGGTATGTACACACGATACGATACAGAAAAAAGGCCGTGTGGGTTGGCCGTATGCAGCTGTGTGTACGGTATGGTATGGGTAGAGTATGTAGAGCAGAGCAATATGACGTTGAAAGACCCACTGACCTGATTGACTGACTGACTGCACAGGGCTAGGGAAAATCCTCTGCCCCCTCCCCCCCCACCTCGAGCCCCCCATGTCGCGGAGCCGCGCCTTCCCCAGCGCCGGTACTTACATGAGGTCGTTACTACATGTAGCTTGGGATGGGTGCTCTACGCTGTGGCCATACATCCCTGAACGTAGAGCTAGAGTGCGTTACTTTGCCATTAATACTAACATGTATTACCCGTCTGGCTGGCGGTGGTAGTGGTAGTACTCGTACACACTCACTGGCCATGGTGGTATATAGATCTAGAGAATGGATACCGGTGTGATGATCTACATACATACCTAGCTAGGAGCAATTGCAAACAGCCAGTAACCAAAGCACGAGTTGGGGATATCACTTGTAGCTGGCTAGCTGGCTAGCTGGCTGAATGGTGCAAACAAAAACAAACATGACGGCTCATTTATTACTATAGCGTGCTGTGTCCAATGGCCGCCAATGGAGAGAGATCAGATCTAGCTCGGGGGGGGTTGCATCTAAAACGCACCTCAAGATCGCAAGTAATCGCATTAACTTACTGTACTATACTACCCGGATAACAAAAAAAAAAAATCAGTATATTGGTATTTCGCAATAACATGGTCTTATGAGGTTCGAAATCCAGATCCAGATAGAGAGCTTCGATATTAATGGACAAACCTTAGCTGCATTTCAAGTGGTTAATTAATTCTCCTGCTGATTTGGAAGCTAGCTAGCTAGAGATGTAGAGTACCTAGCTGTACGTACGTGCACACTTTATTTTTTTTTGATTCCAGGGCTGCCAGCTAGAGCAGCAACATACACTGGAAACACGATATCCGGGATACATCTCCTTCAAGCTCTTTTTACTTGTATACGTTCTGCATGTAGCTTCTGCGCCGCTGGGTTATACATATGTAGCTACATATCTTTGTGTCGCCATAAGCTCTGGAATGGTAGCTACATGTACATACGTATATATTCCTACCTGGATCCGTGATACTGATCATCCCGTATTTTCCTGACGTTTGTAGAAGGAATTAACCCGCTATTGACGCATACCATACTACATTGTGGACTTTGCGCGTATTTGCACGGTATTGCAATAGTGGCTCCTTTTACAAACGCTAGGAGGGTCAGGCCTAGTACATACATACATACATACATACATGGTGCCGGTAGTCAGGAAGACTAAACCTCTTTGCTTTTATTTTTCTTTCTGCCCATGACCGCCTTTTGACACGGTCCTCTTTCCAACGACGCAATAGCTATAGACACCATCGATACATGATACAGCAGCAGCGCCATTGAGTACCCTTACTTTCAATATGGCTTATTCTTCTTCTTGCAGCACCCACTCCTGCCAGAGCCGGCGCCGATAACAGAGTGAGTGTACACAGCATGTATCTTGCAAGGAGGAGGAGGAGGAGGAGGAGGAGGAGGAGGAGGAGGAGGAGTGGGTAAAAACCTAAATCCCGAGTTCGTTCGCATCACGAGCGCTTTTACGGATCCGGAGTGGCTATGTATACACAGCCAAGATAAAACCTACCTGCAAAGCCGGTTTTCTTGCCGTAAGTACATGTAGCTGTGTATGGAGGTGGGCCTTAAGGCCTTGGAGAGAGAGAGAGAGAGAGATGCAATTGCTACAGCGAGAAATTGATAGTCACCGATGATTAATTGCTCTTGGCCAACTACCGTACGTTCGTTAATATATTGGATGTTACGAGAATCGAAACGCCCAACAAGAATATCGACAGCGTATTGGCCGGTGACAGTGTTTGACTAATCCGCAGCTAGGGGTACGTACTGGAACTGGCAGATCTAGAGCTCTGCATTTCTGCGAAGGGCTCTATGTTATAAGCACTTCTATACGTTCAGCGAAATGGGTGAGAGATCATTATAATAATCTCAATCGCTAATTATCAAGTTAGGAAAAAAAAGATTTGTTTGAGACATGGTCTATCACTCGGCTATATGAACAATTTTAAAACTCGATCATTGACTTTTGAAGGTGAAGAATGCCTGATGTTCGCAACGTTCTATTTTTTGATGATATAAATAGAACCGAAGACAAAATCTTGCGTTAAATACATGTGTTTTATCTGTTCACCAGCCCGTAGTTCCCACCCTTAATTTAATTCCTAGAAACCTTCCCTTTCAGACACCCAATTGCCCTTGCATAACGATGATATAAGTAAACAAAAAAATTTAACCAAATCGACCTCAAAATGCTCGTCCCCAAAACGATATAATATCTAAATCCCGGTTTACAGGACTGAATAAAAGGAAAAAGCTCCTGGAAACTGATAAAAGACCAGCTACTATTATAACTTTATGCTGTTCCTGCGGCGTGTGATAAAAATGGTCCAAAGCTGAAGTGATACGACTGAACAAATTAAAGAAAGCGGGAAAAAAGAAAATTACCCCATCCCTAAATCTAGACCCTACGCCTGTAGGCTCCTGAAAGGTATTCGACATGTCGTAGGAAGGTTTGCAGATCGCTAAATTTTCGATTTTGGGGAATTTTTTAAACCACAACCACTTCCGGGTTATAAGGGTGTAGCATCTTCCGACCGGGGAGTTGAGCTCTCCGCTTCTTCTGGTGATCCCAAAAACCAACCTCCACGCTCCCATGCCCCCGGTTGATATGCAGAACTTCGCCTCGCATCTGAGTCCAGGATTCCTTCCATCAAAGTCTGCAGTCGCTTGAAGTCCACAGGCTTTAATATCCATCCATCAAACCCGAGCTCCATATATTCCTTGCGTCTCTCCTCGACCAGCGAGGCAGAAACTGCAAATATCGGAACACGACCGTTGAGCAGATGCTTTTGCGGGATACCGCGCGTTGGATCTGATACTTCGTGGGAACGTATTCGAGTAGTGGAAGTTCCTCCATCCATGATGGGCATCTTTCATACCTGTTAATATCATATTCCGACTAAAGGTGCAATTCTTAAAGGGAAATACTAACCTGCATATCCATCAAGACAATATTATAGTCTTCTCCCGTTTTAGTGAATGTATCCGCACATTCGGCTCCATTAACTGTAAGGCAAACTTCGTGTCCAAGCTTTTCCATGCGCTTTCTGATGATTTTGCTGTTTATAGGGTCGTCCTCCGCAATTAGAACCTTGAACTTCACTGGACCGTCTTTCACTGGACCGTCTTTCACCGGGCCATCTTTCACCGGGCCATCTTTCACTGGGCCGTCTTTCACTGGACTGTCCTTCGCCGAACTGCCCTTCACTAGACCGTCCTTCACTAGACCATCTTTCACGGGCTTCTTTTTCTTCAAGATTTGTACAGATGACTGGACCACTGGTTTATCGAGAGCAGAATCGCTGCCAGGGACTAATGGGACTTTATCTGGTATCCGCACCGCTCTTATTGGTACTGCCGACCCCTCCACGGCCTCTTGACCGGGTTGAGATTGTAGTGATATGCTTGGGAGGTTTGGTGCTCCTGGTGAGGATGGGCCTGGTGGGCACTTCGGCCTTGCGGTAACTGGTTTTGATGATGGTAGAGATCTAGCCGTCGATGGCCGATATGAAATAGGGGTTTCGTTTGGACTTGTGTTAAAGGGTGGGGCCGATATTGCGTGAACCAGCCTCTCAATCTCACTGCGCCCACTACTCTGGGAGCCCAAACTTTTCATGCTGCCCGTGCTGTTTTTTCTTTCCATACTCGCAGAGGATTGTTTTTGAGGTGATGAATCTATCAACAATAACTCATTTGAGTCCTGATCTAACAACGGGGGTGTTGCACATTGAGGCCGCGGCGATGGATCTCTAATAGACATTGGTTGAGAACCCGATTCAACCCCCTCCTTCTCGGAGGGGAGTGTGAATGGGAGGCTTATCGTGAAACGGGAGCCTTTTCCCTCCTCAGATTTTAGTCTCAGCTGTCCATTCATATTCCTAATTGTTCTGGCAACTACCGCTAATCCAAGCCCCAACATCTTCTGCCCCGGAATCTTTGAAAGCCCGTCCAGAGTTTGGTCAACACGAGGTTTATTAGGCACGCCCTCGATACCAGTAGGGGCACTTGACTCCTGATCCTCCTCTGTCTGTACCTGCTCAAACTCTCGGAAAAGCAAATCAAGCTTTTTGGCCGACATCCCAGCCCCAGTATCTTGAATAGCAATTTCGATTTGGCATCGATCATTGTCTGAGCTAGGCATCCAAATCTCAATTTTGACCCCACCTTGATCGGTGTACTGAATCGCGTTTCCAGTGATGTTGGAAAGAGCCTGGCGTAACCGTGATTGATCTCCTTTAACGAACTTTGGTAAGCCGGGATATTCGATAATGTCTAGACTAATCTTTTTTCGCTCGATATCCGATCTAAAGATTGAAGTCGCCTCGTTGACCGTGTTGCAAAGATCGAAAATCTCATCCATTACTAGATCCTGTCCCTCCTCTGTTCGTGTGAGGTCCAAAAGATCATTGATAACATAGATCAAAGATTTTGAAGCAGTGTGTGATCTCATCAGGTTGTCTCTAGTTTCGTGGTCGAGGGGGCTCTCAAGAGCAATCTCAAGATAATTGATTATGGCATTCAGAGGAGTTCGGACTATATTTAATTATGAGCATTTATAATAATAGGGCGGGGAGAGAGATTTGAGATATATCTACGTACCTTCATGAGATGCGTTGGCAAGTAATAGTTTTGTCAATTGACTCTTTTGTAAAGCGGCTTCTTTCTGTCGCCAAACCTCGATAAACTTCCCATAGACCAAGCATAGAACGGCCGCCGTTTCGACTGTTCACCATTAATATTATTAATTAATGAGCCGTCAAGTGACCCAACAGCTAAGTACGCAGGACAAGATATAAATGGCTCACCTTGCTCTTCTGTCCACTCCCTGCTTTTCCCTACAACTGTTTCGCTCCAAATCCTAAAGCTTTGTCTTGGCTCCAAGTACCCTTGGGTACCCTCTCTCAAGTTCTTTTCGTACGGATTTCCAGCCCAATTTACTTGCCTTAATTGTCCTTTCCGAAAAAATACAATAAAGTCATGTCCACCAATGCTCAAAGGTACTAATAGCAGCCCGGCAATTTCAGAGAACCCTGGTGCATAGTCGAGGTCTGGAAAATCCACAGAGAGATCTTGGGAAGTGACAATAGACGTAAAGAGACGTATGCGTAGGTACTCCACTAAAGCCAACGCTTCTTGAGAATGCTGTAAAGTACCAAGAACTTTAGTCTCCTCTCTTATCGATAGCAGCCCAAAATCAACGTCAAACAGTTTCAGTAGGTCGTCAGAACTTGCAACAATATATCCCCCAGGGTTTTGCTCTGTCGGAACTGTGTTGATCAATTTTCGTGCTTGGAGTCTTGATGCATAACTCAACCGCTCAATATTCTGGCTCATTGTCTCCCCGATAAGTCTGCACATTTTTCGAATGGGGAAGCTCACTCTCATCCCCTTCTGCCCATAAGTATGACAAGAAACAAGACCCCATAACTCGCCGAAAGCTGTGATAGAGATGCTCATACTTGCTCGTACAGACATATTTTTTAAGTACTTCAAATGTATCGGGCTCATAGCTCGGAGATAGGAATGTGTCATGTCCAAGGGCTTATCCAGAAACTCCTTACTTTTGCACACAAGCCTTGCGGTCTCTTGGTCCCTGTCATACAAGAGACGTACTTTGTTGATTCTGTAAAGATCGCGGGCTTGCTTTGGGATATCTGAAGCTGGGAAATTCAGGCCCTTGTAAAGGTCCTTTGTGGCTCTTGGGTCAACAAGTTCAGTAACTACCCGCCCATTCCAGTTTTCGTCGAACTGATAGATCATTACACGATGGAAACCTGTAAGTTCCTTCACAACACCCACAGAAATCTTCAAGAACGCATCAAGAGTTGTAGCCGAGGATAGTTGATCTTCCAGTAAAGAATAATGTCAGTATATATATAATCAGAAAAAAAAATCGAAATGGTATTGATTTCTATAGTTACCCTGTATTTGGCTCATAAGGTTGAAAACCTCCATCGTTGCAGCTTGACCTCTCCGTTTTCTGGCACGACGTAATACCCGAAGTGGTCTGCTCATGCACAACGTACTTTCCAAAAAATCCTCCTCCGATGGATTTGAACCCAACGTGTCCTCCGGTGTATTGAACACTTCATCTGCCGGGTTAAATAAAGGAAACAGCTGGTCATCCTCAAGCTCAAACTCGCATACTATCAAATCCGGGTTAGCGTCTGTTATGTGGATTGCACACCAGATTTTTATTCTTGTCGAGTCAGGTGCTGTGATGACCAGTGGGAAGACCTCTGGTCCCGAGTTTAGCAAATCAGAAGAGTCGTCCCGAATAAAGTCTAAATGTTCATATAGATTTTCCGCCTGTTCCTCGGACAGGATATTGCAAAAATCGCTGAGTGCGAATAACTCTGCCGGTGAGTACCCGATTAACAGCTTGGAGTTCTATTGTTCTTGATCTTAGCTGTGATTTCAATCGCAATCTACATCTGCAGCGATTTCTATGGGAACAAACCTCACTGGCGATCTTAACATCTAGTGCGCCACTGGCATCCTCCCGTAGTGCTACCAGTGTGCCAAATCCCTGGACGGCTCCGGGAATATGAATAGGCTCATCCTCACATCGTTGCAAAGTCTCAGCCCCAGAAACCCCAGTAACAACTGCATGGCCATCTTTTGTCATTTTGTGCTTGAATCTAGCAGTGATAAAGGTCTCTTCCTCGATATTCTCTGATAATCGATTTCCTCTACTACCAAAAAACATCCCGCCACTCCTCGGCTCTTCGTAATCATCATCATCCTCGTCCTCCTCACCATTCACAGCCAAGTTATGTGCTATAGACCCCATGGAACGCTTTCTATCTGATTCTCCATCATTTAGATCCTTGGTCGAGACGACTGAGGGTCGTCTATACATCGAAAACCCACGGGGAGACTTTGAATGACTCCTGCTATTCATGCCATGGCCAAGGGATGCCTCGTCTCCCAGTAGCACTCCACCACCAACGGATCCCGTTGTGCTATCGTTTGAACCCCAGAAGTTACTCGGAGATGTGGGCCTGGGTTGTACCGGGTGCGATACGTTGACAACTGATTTAATAGGGTATACTAGGTCTGCGACATCTGGAGAAAGTGGTCCGAAGTCACTACCAGGTCCTGTAGTGGATGATGCTGGTGATGCAGGTCCTGGGTTTTTCATGTGAAAAGGAAATGAACCTGGCGGTGAACGTCCTCGCGGCTTTGGTGAACCGGCATCGTCATGAACTTTCTCGGGGTCTTGGTTCGAAGAAGTTAAATTGAGCTGGAATGGTGCACCACTGGTCCGATCATGATTGTAGGTCGTCATTGCGGGCACCGGGAAAGCCCTGAAGTTGTGTATCGATTTTCAGCAGCACAATATAGAAATCACTCGATATACTGTGTGCAGAGTTTATCTGGTAGACGTAAACGTGATTGTAATCGGATATAGAAAAGGCACGTCTAGGTACAGAGAGTACACTGAATAGATGTACAGAAGAGCTGGACTTCTGAGGCGTTGACAAAGGTTGTATCCTATTAAGGATTTCCCCACCCTCCAATGGCGTCTTGTATGGGTTGAGGCGTAACGCCGCAAATGAACTTTAGTGACGGGTATCGGGACTCCTTTTTTTCTTCTCCGCGCAGGCTTTCCAGACGTATCCAGTACCTTGGTTAGGTAACGTTAGGAATAAAGCCACAGTAATTCTGAGGGTAAATAATATGGAAGGCTTGAGGGCCCTGGGGCTTACACGATGCTGGAACAGGTTATCGCCCGAAGCTGGAATATTAAAATCAGAATAAGGCTGTGAGCTGCCCTTGTTTTCCGGTTCCAGTATCTGTGGCCCGTTTGGAAGTATGTCTGGGGAAGAATAGTTTTCTTGTGAATTAAGTCTGCCGACGGCACAGTCCCCGGGTCGACATGAAAGCAGTCAAAACTCAATACAAAAACCCCGCGGTTCAGGAGATGCTCTTGGACACCTTTCTCTGCGGACATTTCGACTGTAGAACTTAGAGAGGGCTAACTAGGGAACTCTTCGGCCAAATGATCCGCGAACATGATAGCCAGTCGTTTCCCCGGCTATACTTTAAGAGGGATGATCATCCCTACCCCTACTAGGGCAGCGACTGGTGAGCACAAATCTCAGAAATCTAAAAGGGCAGTTTTCAGACAAAAAAAAAGAAATTACAGAAAAAAGGGTCTCAAAACAGAAGTGAGGTGTGATGGGGCGAGAAATGGCAAAGGGGTTGTTAACTTCCCTACCGTCTCTTCGACATCCTTGGTAGAATATTAAATTCAATAGTCAAAAAAGCACACCCTAGGTCTGTTAAACACAGAGCATGCCAATTCAAAAGTAAGGGCCCTGTTGATTCTTACAAGGGCTGCTACATACCGATAATACCCTTCCCTGAACCGAGCCATTTAAATTCAAAGCCACAAGGAGGCCACTCGGCTCTTGTCTGCTTGGCTCAAAATTCCCCCATGGCCCATGCCAGATCAACATCGAATTTCTATTCTCCCATGCATGCCCCAAACGTGTTGTGACGTCACAGTGCCAAGGGGATTCCAATTTTTTGGTATTTCTCAAGTGTAAACAAAATCTTTACTACTACTGGAACTCTATCGCCTGTAAATCATTGGCATGGTAGTGTACTTTGTGTTGAGTGCATAGATTTTCACGTGGGATTGTGGTTTCCACTCGTAGATCTGGGAGTGGCAATCACCGCATCTACAATCTACTTCTAGAGATGTGGCTGAGGAATAGTGTTTTCGCCACCAGAGAAGATGTTTCCTTGCTTAATCGAGGGTGATAGGCTAAAGACGAGGCCTTGCAATCTTTGTCAACACGTTAATCGACATGTTAATCGCAGATCTCGTTTGTGAGTCAAGCTTCTAGCTTAGATAGTAATTAAGGACCTTGAAATTCAGTACCCTAACCCTCATAAACAAAAAAGAAAGTTGCTCTGCATCAGCAACCGCAGGTGTGGAAACTAGCTCGAGGGAGGTCGCAAAACGCGGCTGTTAAATAACCAGAACCTACCTACCGCTTCAGTGTGCATTATCCAGGGCTTCAGGCATCTTATCGGATCCCTTCCAGAAAGCAAGCAGAGGCACCCACACCCATACACGCACACACACACACACCCCACGAGACGGAACAGTTGTTGAAACTAAGATCGAGCTAAACGTTGCAGCGGACCCGGATATATTTCTGCACGAGTTACCCTGCATATCCGTCGTCGTGAGCCAACGTCGGGTTACCCGCTTTGCATAACGGAGGCCCACAAAAAACAAGTTCATCATGCTGGCCTGGCGTCAAGCGACAATAGGACCCACCCGCATCCCCGTGGCTTTATCAGACCTGTCAGCGTTCTCGAAAATAGAATAAAAGTTGTACTCTATGAAGAACTCGCATACAAAGTGGCTTTCAAGGACTCATGCATAACAACACAGACATGGTAAGTACATCCACGCAACTCATAGGATTTCTAATAAGTTACATAGTACCTACTACATGTAGTACCGGTCGTTGACTCTAGGTGTATGTGCCGTACCTATCGAGGATCGTGGATCGTGTGCAAATATCTTCAAAGCGCATTGAGTTGGTGCTTCAGAGTGAATAAGGGGTTGGCGCGCTAATCACAAATACAAATACATACATCAATTTTCTGCTTACTTTGGAGCCTCAGCAAGGCCTACCAACAAATCCGAAACCCAGGCTTCAGTCACGTTCAACTACCTCCCCCATGCACAGTTGCTGTGCCCCCCTACCTAGAGTTAATTTCGCTGTATACGTAGACACGAACAGAGTTATGGTGCTCACCTGGCTTCAAGTAGGTTTTCCGTTCCCGAAATTTGAATCATGCTGAGGCCTCGAGTTAATAATCAAACAATTCTGATAAGATAACCCTTACTAGTCAGGCGCCAAGATTTATGGAAAGTCAGTGCGCTCTGCGCATGAAAACAAAAAGTTAGAAATAGCTTTTTCTGCATGCAAACCTCCTAAATACTTCAAGATTACGCGGTATTAGGAATGTCAAACCGTTGAAGAGATTAGGGGGTTGGAATAAAAGAAGAAAAAAATCCAGAACGAAAAGAAGTCAATCTCGGCCTCCCCGGTATCAGCCCCCGGCCTAGTCCGGGATGCCCCCGTTCTCATTTACCTTCTCGCTAAAATTAAAAGAAACGAAAGTTCACAGATTGGCCATAGCTCCGGAAACCCTGACAGACCTTCAAACCTTAGCTTTTGCAAAATACACTAACAGCCGGGTTTGCCTGAGATTCGATATATATGGTACATACGTCCCATGAAATATACTCATTTGACTTGATCGCTATTAAGTCATTTAATTTATACTGATGGATGGATTCCTCGAAAATTTATTCTTTTTTTAAAAAATAAATAAAAAATAAATAAAAATGCTAATACCCGATATGAGCCACACCTTAACAGCATGTGGTCCGTGGGCGAATACTACAAGAAAACTTTTGACACTTGGCACCTTCCACTGGATTGGAGATTTGATTGCTAACACCGAACAGTTTGATTATCAGAGAAAACCAATAACAGCAAACTAGCTTTGTTAGATAGGGAATTGCCGGCATGCAGGGCCCCGAGATCCCCACTTGAACGTTAGAATTTGGAATTAAACTTCTCATTAAAACCCATGATCAATTTAACGACGCCAATAGCTAAGTCCACCAAGTACCTCGCTAGAGTGCAAGGTTTTCCGGCAGTAAGAAAGACATCCATACATACATACCTAGTAGCAGTCATCGTTAGATCTCGGATCAAGACTTTAACTACTTAACTAGAATCATATGTATTAAATTTCACAGACGCCTCCACCACTCACTCGGATACCTCATCAATGAATCACTCGGATACCCTTTCGACGAGACAGATGATTAATCCAATGGACTTTTGGAGGACAGTTGAAATGCGGGTTTTCACCTCTCCACGATAGTTGTCCAATTGAAAGGGTGTCCGGTTAAAAGTGAGCGGCGGACACGTTTACTTAATTGGCAATACGTCTAGAAAACCTGCATATATACGCATGTACTTGATTAGTACGCATGTCCTCAATCCGGGTAGTTCAAAGAACAAGATTATTTTGTTGTTTGTAGGTCCGGGAAAATGAATGTAAGGGGAGACTTCATTGTTTTATTGCTAATATAGGATGAGTAGGGCTTCATATTCCCATATAACTCTTGGTGTACAGTATTCCACTACATATACCTATTTACTAGGTACAAACACTACATGTATCTAAGTGGCCTCCCCCTGGCCTTGGAGGTCAAGATTCAACATATCTTTTTGATTTTCAGCTTCCTAGCCTGAAAATTAATTCCGCGAACTGGATTAAATGTTAACATAGGTTTTATTAACACGCCTAGCTGGGATTTTGTTCCGGAATTTTATATCTACCAAGAACTATTTTCTAAAGTTTTTATGGACGGTAATACTGTAGACATCTATCGGGATATATTTTGACTATACACATGGTACTAGGTTAGACCCATGATATCGGAAATGGGGGGCTATGTTTTCGTAAATATATGAGACGAGTGATAATACATGATTGAAAATGACAAATTGTCCACACAATAGTGACTACACGCATCATCACACTACGACATCTCATATATCCGGCTAGTCTGAAAGAGTGACTCAATAGTAGCCCCCATACCCAGGTTCCACGTTAATTGTCATGTTAAGACATACATCGTAGAGTAATCGTTAAGGGGGATTATAATTAGCTCATGTTACGAAGCTTAACCTCTTTTATTTTTTCGTCATCAAAAAAGTACCTACACCCCTTTGAGCTGTCTTACATCCCGAAAGCCTTCGGGCAGCTACTCTTATACACAATGGATCATTACGCCACCAAGCTGAAAAACAGGACTAACCCACTTCAAAGTCCGGGTAACCGTGTTTTGCTCCTGATCTATGAAAAGCTTACCCCAACTTCACATCTGCAAAACATCCAATCCCCGGTACCCAGGACCTGTTACACATAAACAATGGCAAAAAAACG
Organism: Morchella importuna; assembly: GCF_003444635.1. Taxonomy (NCBI): domain Eukaryota; kingdom Fungi; phylum Ascomycota; class Pezizomycetes; order Pezizales; family Morchellaceae; genus Morchella; species Morchella importuna. The sequence goes on along the minus strand of NW_025763400.1, from coordinate 1,030,342 downwards.
TTCGTTAACTGACCTTAAACCCTTCTATAAGAAGGAGTTATAAGCTAAAGGAGTAATGCAGCAAAATCTCGTACGGTTGCGGTGCGCCTGATCTCGATGGCGATGACGGGCTACTACAAGACATTCGTCCGACCCCGAACTCACAGGCCTTTGTCCATGATCAAGTATGATCCAGTCGGTAAGGATATCCAGCAATTAGTCCTCAATTTTGTTTGAAAGGGTGGATACTTCTTTGCACGGGGAAAACGTTCAGTTTGCGGAAATGGGCCGGAGGTGTGTGATCAAATGCTTATTCGATGGTTCTAGTTCGACGAAATGTCCTTTTTCTCGAGGCGAAGCGCGGAAAGAGCGGATAGAATAGCTGAATCCTAAATCTATACCCATCTGTGTATCTTTATGGGAATGTGGTCTATGATCAGATGTTGAGGCTAAGATGGGCAAAACGGGTATAAAAGGTGATAAATTGTAAATACATGCATATCTTTGGAAACGGCGTCTAGAACCTATGCGCTAAACACTACAGGGTTTAGTTGCGGGACAAATTATATATCCCTTTTTATAACGGCATGTACGACTTAATCCCCGGTTTGGGTTCAGAAAATCTGGTGAAACTTTTCTCCTGGCCATGAATGAGAATGCAACTGAGCATCTAGGTATTTATCAAAGCGAGGCCGATGAGCTCAACTAATTAAAAAAGCAAATATTATCACATTAATATTATACTAGTCTATCATCTACAAATTCCTTTTACCTCCTTTCTTCTTATCTTTGAAGCTCCTTAAGTTTTTCTTCATGTTCGGGGGTTCCTCTTTCCCCTTACTGTTCCTCAACGACTCGGCTTCATCCTCCGACCATTCCTGGTCATCTTTGTTTTTCTTCCCGCGGTCTTTTCGAGGGCGATTTTGGAGTTTCTTGATATCGTTTGTAGTCCCTCGAGTGTTGCGGTGCCTTAGGGGTGTTTTCGGCCTATTTGGGGTAACTAGAGTATGTTTCTCTGCCCCATTCTCAAGAACGTCTACCATTTGAGGTCTTGGAGTGAAGGGTGTAAGAGTTCTTTTTTCAGGACAGGTGCTTCTTAAGGGCGGAATATCCACTGTTTTGACGCGATCACCAGGGGACCCCTCGCTCATGATAACATCGTTGCTTTCATCATGTAACATTCTGTTTAATGTCATGTGCTGTAAATCAAGTTTTGTGGCCTGGTTATCCCAGATGTCTAAATTTTGCGAGCCCTTTGGCATCTCAACACTAGAAGAATCGCTCCATGTCCGATGATCGATCTGCGTTTCGGGGATAGGCTCGGGTGATGTTAATGGGGAGAGTGATGAACTATTTGCAAAAGAGGACTCCATGATTTCGCTAGCTACGCGTGCGTAAGGGTTTTGTTTCTTCGAATTGAAATCCGGTGTATGAAGAGATATTTCCGTTGTGGGGGAAGCTTTCTTAAACACTCCAGTATGTTCATTGATAGCCCCTCCAGAATATCCCTCCAACTTTCTAATTTGTTTTTTTAGAGAGTTATTTTCCTCATGTTGACTAAGAACCGACTTTGATTTTCCTCTAGAGTCCCCAAGCTCTTTTAAGGCCTTATCTAGTGCTTTTGTTCTTGCCTCCAAAGCATTTATTGCACTTTCCTTCTCCATCTTACTCACCTGGTTCTCTTTTTCTGATTCTTCCAGAGCTGCTTTCAGGTTTCTTTCAATAATACGAAGAGCGATTATGTCTCGAGTAGTTGTTAAGATCTCAGACCTATCGGATTTTGCGCGTTCCAATTCCTGTTCTTTAAGGATTATTTCTTCAGTGACTAGCTCTTTATCGCTCTGGAGAATATTTATTTTTTCTAAGGCCTTTGAAAGTTCGTCCGCTGTGGTTTCAACGATTCTCTCAAGCGCACGATGGCTCGTATTAGACGTTTCTCTAAGTTGTGTTAAATGACTAACCGCATTCTCCAGGCGGGTCTTTTCCTGGAGGAGCCCAGCGTGGGATGCCTCAATGTCCGCATTCTGTAAAGTTAGATGATTTCGGAATATTGAAAGATATTCTTAACATACTTTTTTATTTAAATCTTGTATCTCTTTTCTAAGTTCAACTTCCTGCGGGGTCATTATCATTAAAGGTTAGGGGAAGTTGGTGAAAAAGGGAGGGACACCTACGACGTTGACTCCCCCAGCTAGCATGGTCTTAAATTCCTTATTGTCAGCCTCTAACTTCATCTTTTGTGCTTTGAGCGATTTTATCTGATTATGTAGCCGCGAGGTTTCCCGTTGCCGAAACATATTTGCATTTGTCTCAACCTCGATACGTTCTTTCATCTTTTGTTCCTCGGCGAGTGCCATGAACCCGGCCTTTTCTTCAACGAAACCCTCAATCTTTTTTTCTGCTTCTTTGTACCTCAAGTTGAGCGTCTCTAGCTCATATCGCAAACTCTCAATCTCTCCATCCTTTGTCTGTGACGCGAGTATTGTATCCTGGAGGGCATCTCTTGTTATGTTAAATTCCTTTTCTAGATTGGAGTTCTTTTGCTTCAATATATTGATAGTTGCGACCATAGAAGGATCTTCTGCGGTTCGAGCTTCTAGGATACCAATGTTCTTCTTCAACGTGGAAATACTACCCAGGTTGTTAGAATAACTTTCGAGATTTTATGGATTTTCTTTACTAACATTTCATTCAAAGTCTTTTCAACTGTATTACCTCTCTGGACTTGAGTATTCATATCATCGCACTTCTTCAAGGCATCTTTTAACCTCAGTTCATATTCTTTTGTGATATGTCTCTTCTCGGCAGATTCAACCAATGAAACCTCATATTTTTCATGTATTTCCTTGAGTTCTGCTTCCAGATTTGTGATCCTGGAATTTAGATAGCTTATATACCCATCCGAGTATGAAAGGGCTTCTGCATTCATCTTATGCGTTTCGTGAAAAAGATCCATCATACTGACTGATGTATTACTAACTCTTTTCTCCACACCAAGTAAAAGTTCTGTAGCATCTACATCCCGATAACCCAACTTTTCGATAGACCTGGAACAACTGTAGATCAAGTTTCTAGTAGCCTCGCCATCCTCTTCTATTCTCGTCTCCATAATCTTTTGGGCCTTAACCAGTCTTTCCATTAGTTCAGGCTCGTCCTTCCCTTCAAGTGTTCCCTTGAGCTCCGCAAGTTGCTCAATTACCTCCACCTTCCCGTCCTGAATCGCTTTTAGAATAAGTTTGTTCCTTTCTCTGTCCTCCTGAATCTGGCATTCAAGACTTTGTGTACGATCCCTTTCAGTAGCCAATAAGCCTGCATTTTCTGATAACTGGTTATGAAAAAATTTTAAAGTTTCTTGCACTGTCACAAGTTAATATCATAGATCTAACTAGGGCGAGATATAAACTCACGTCTCCCAATCTCTTTTTGTGATTCTTTCAAGACAGCACCAGAATCTCCCCATCCTTGCATTTTCACCCCGGCCTTTTCTGTGAGATCTCTTACTTCTTTGAAATTCTTCCGCAACTCATCCCTATCCCACGACAGCTGATTGATACTTTTGCTCAATTGTGTTTTCTTCTCGTTTAACATATTGTAATCATTACCTAGCCCATCCACGAACTTTTGGACCCCTAGCACTCTCTTTTTTAGTCCTGATACTGTATCTTTGTAAGTCGCAACATGGATTTCAAGTTCGGCATTCTTCTTCTCTGCGGCTTCTGTGCACGAGACCTGTGCCCTGAGCGACGACATTGTTTCACGCAATCTGTGTTCTAGAGATTGCTTCTCGGTGGTTAGCGCTGTTAAGGCCACTAATAATTTGTGTTCACTGCTGCTACTTTGACCTGGCTCTTCACAAGAGACAGGTGTGTGCGAAGGGAAGTGTGTTTTATAGTTGAGCTGCTGCGAGGAATTCTCGGGAATATGAGCAGATTCTACAGGCATCCTTCCGTTCTTTGGTACCCCATTGCTGCCCATTCCGAGTCTGCTACTCGTGGAGGAGTGCCCATTAATTCGACCTGATCCGGCACTTGCATGCGTTTCCGAAGAGCTTATCATCCCATCTGGTAAATCCCGTATGGTACCATGGTATCCATTAGTGCTTTTCGGGAGAGGCATATGCTGCTTTAGCGGTTGGTCCATGTGTCCTAGGATGTTTTTGTCTCGCCGATGTTTTTCATGATCATATACTGATTCAGGCAACCCCGGAATATGACTATTATTTGAATCTCTACCCCGAGGATTAGGCATCGAGACTTCAGTTTCGGTTGGCTTGGGCTTAATGTCGTCATCTAAAATAATAACCTCAGGAATTTTGTTTCCTTTTGAGGATGGATTAGCAGGGGACTCGTTTTGAGGTCTGGAAATTCCAGCTGATCTTTCATGTCTTTTTCTAGGTCTTCTATCATCACTTGAGCTGGCTTCAGTAACCTTTCCCTCATTGGTTCTAATGGGTTTTCCTCTCGCCTCGGCGTCTTTCCCTCCATATTCTGCCAGATACCTTCGTTGTCCATCTTCTTGAGGCAGCAGTACTCTCCCCTGATCGGAATGATCATGCTCTGAATCAGACCTAAGAGAACTAGAACTTTGCGTGCGTTTCCGTTTCTCTTTGACTGACCCCTGTAGAGGCATAGTCTTTCGCCCTCTTTCGACCGGGCGTATAGATTGGGATGGCGGTAGCATATTCTTGCGCGGTGCGGAGGTCTCGGGAGGCAGTACCGCTTGTGGGTTCAAGGGATTATGAAGTAGAGAAGGGACAGTAGCAGCAGCAGAAAATATTGGGACTTGAATTTTCATTGCTAGATGTCATTTTAAAATGTCCGATTAGCCAACTGTAAGCTCTCGTTGCAGGTAAAAATGAAGCTCACCTTCCATCCCATCTTTGTCTTGCCTACCAACGGCACAGTCTACTCTGCTCTGAAGGGTATCATTATTCCCCATCCTCTCCCTAGATTTGCAACTCCCATTCACTTGGTTGCCCGTCTCCACAACTGCTGCTACAGGAGGTTTTCTGCTTGTAGCGGCAAACTTGAAGCCCTGTACGATGCTGTCGATACCTGCACTCATGGGACGGTGGGACAAGAACCCGTTCCCGCCTGACACAGAGAGATTCGACACCTGTAGCGAGGACTCTGAAGAAGCTTCCTTTGCGATTTCCATATTGTCAAATAAATAGATAGTAGGATAAAAGGCGATAGGGAGCAGTCAAGTGTGACGGAATAATATCCGGATTCTTTATGAGGCTATATCTGATCTCGAAGGTAAAATGAGCAAGTGTTGAGAGGATGTATATACTTACATACATCAGAATAGAGCTGCACTTAGTTGCCATGTAACACTGACCTAAATCTATATTGTATGTGTACACACATGCCCATATGTAGTACATATGTACTTTGAAATACAGTATAAATCAGCCTGGCCAGTACCATAAGTCCTACATATATATATATGCATAGAGTAATATACGTCACACCCCAATCCATAAAGAAATATTCAGGTTAAGACAGAGGATATGATATTATAAGTAGGAAGTAGGTGTAGATATACATGTTGTTTATTTATACATGTATGTACCTACATGTTAATACTTTACGGTTATGTAAAACTCAAATCTTACAATGAAAAGGGAAGTGAAACAGGAACCTGCACAAAAAAGAAATGTTGAAACAACAATAATAATAATGATAATGATAATGATATGATCAAACAAAAGGGATTCGTTTTGCGGCAACAACACAAAGATTGAGAATCTTCAAACCAGGAAGGATTTGGAGAAGGACACAATTGAAAGGTGAAGAAACTACTCGAACAAAGTATGCAGATAAAACCAAAGAAAACAGAATAATAACGCCAGTCCCCAACCTTCAACATACACCAAAAGGGAACAAAAACCATTTAGACAAATTGAAATATCCAGAACAATAAGAAGAGCAAGAAATAAACTACAAAGCCAGGTTTATTGGAGCTTAATACGTCACCAAATCAGTCACATGACATTATAGCCCAACATCTTGCATCTGAGGTACCAGTTCCCCACATGCACATTCCATCCCTCACCTGTGCGCCTCATCCCTCACCCATCAAGTTCCAGACCAACTACCAATTTCCCCACACCCTTGACTCTCCCAACTTCCTTCACAGCTTCTTCTCCTCCCTTTAGGATACTATCCAACCACTCTCTTTCCTTTGCGCCCACAACAGCTGGGTCCAACACAACAGGCATTTCGGGCCCTTGTTGTGGTGGTTCTGTCTTTCTCAAGACAGAGCGATACCACTCACCACGGCTGTTTGGCGTGGCAGAAGAGGATGAGTGTGTTAGCATTGGAGGCGCGAAGATATCGATTAGGTTTTCCGATGTCTGCGCCACGAGGCGATCAAGATATTCACGCTCATGAAGGAGCGTCTGTGGGTCTACTGGTGCATGCGCGCCGTGTGGGGCGGATGGAGACATGAAAGCTCCCCCAGAGCTGTAAAGATGGTGCTCATTGTGTGTGGTAAGAAGGCGAGTGTGCTCAGACTATTCAGGGGAAGTCAGTCACCAGTAAAGAGAAGAGGCGCAGGAATGAGGGGATAAGTACATCGTCTGATTTCCTTTGACCAAGGCAGGTGGAGCAGGCGGAACCCATATTATTCAAGTGAATGTGATTATATTACCGAGATGTAATGGTATTAAAGAGGTAGTAGTCGCAATGGTGATATGTGGACGTCGGTCGACTGAGATAGGGGATTCGTGCGGAGATGACAAATTTCCCGAAACCTTAAACTGCAACTGAAGAGGCGAGAGACTTCACTGACAATTAAGTAGTCCAGACTCTAGTTAAGAACGAAACGGACAGCCGCGTCTACGTATCGAAGCGGGGAGGGAAGGAGATATCCGATTATCGCAATGTTTATCAAGATGTTGAACAGCTGGTAGCCGTCACTATAAATTAAAGTTGCCAACCACGGTTTGTTATGATTATTACTTCGATACTGTTTATGTTTCCCCGCGTCGTCGTCGTCTTCGTCTCCGAAGAGATGTTGAATAGAGGATGTAGATATTATGTAGGTACGGCACTTAGATATTTAATGCCGAGACGCCGAGTGAGCAACCCTAAAGGGGGGGTAAGAGTGCAAAGCAATTAATCCCGACGATGGCCCGCGTGACGTGACGGCAAAAACACGGGTGGCTGGATGGATGATTATGATAGACGATAAAGTGAGGAGAAACGAGGGGAAACGTTGTCTGGGATTATCAATAATAATATATTGTCACGTATACTGTAGGTACAAACACGGCGCTCAGCTAGCCTACAGCAACGAAGCAGATGTTGGTTCTATGTTGTTGTAGGTATCGCAAGTATTGCGCACCGGTTCCTACTCGTTTATTCGAATTCAAACCGTGGTTATATGCAACAGTGATCCCAAGGCTAACATACATGTATGTACTTACCGGTAAGAAGGGGGATTGCAATCAAGTCCACCGTATCTTTGCCCTCTTAAAGCGTCGCGATGAAGATGGTTGTTGAGTGTCTGCTCTATCTATGGTTATCGTCCCGTGTCTCTCTGTTGCAATAGAGTCTAATGTTGCCCATCATATGGACTCTTCACTTTCCCGTTCCCGCATCCGGCTTCCCCTCTAATTGCTCGTCGGTATGCGATGTATGCAGGTAATATTTAGCTCACAAGGGTACCGTGGTTCCCGAGTCCGCGATCTCACTGCTTTTCTCAGTTTTGGAACATAGATTTGCTTTGATACGATGGCCTTGCGCGGGGTTTTCTTAAGTATGTACCCTTTGGTAGGGCATTTTGTAAATTTCAGGCTGTCGGTGGCCTTCACAACTCGACCGTTCATGTGCTACTCGGGTGGACAACACTGAGGTGAGGGGATCTGTGCGCAGGGCTACAGGTTCGAAGTGGTTAGTTGGGGTGAAATGGTGGCCGCTCTCTCTTTACCTCTTTGAGATGCAGAACCTGGGGCTGTATGCGGCTCTGCTGCATTAGACGTCATCACCGTTATATACCAAAATTAGAATGTACTTACTGTACTGTAGGTACAGTCGTTCACAGGTGAGGACGAACACTGGGTGAAGACGAACCAGGGTTCTCAATATAACATGAAACAGCCAAGCTGCCCAAGTGATCTTTCTATTTGTCCAAAAATCCTTGTTCGTCTACACCCAGTCTTCGTCCTCACCCTGTGAACGACTGTACTTTGAGTACATGTAGGTACATAAGGCTTCAAATCAGTAACGTGTAGGTACACCCGCAGGAAAAAAGTGAGGAAACAGCGGGTGCAACCCGTCCGAACCCCAATGCAAAATTGGGGATAAAAATGAAAAGAAGTAATATAACTAAACAATAAAATACAGAATAGATACTATGGCCTCTAAACTATATTCACCACCCCCTATGATCTCCCTAGTCCTTTACTACTGCTGCAATTCTCTTTGGCATGCTGTCAATGATTTTTTATATACATTTCCCCCAATCCGGCCTTTCCTACTCTTCCCTAGCTTGGGCTTCAATAACTTTTATGTTTTCATTCGGAGTAGCCTCTATCCACTTTCCAGACTTGTCAAAAGGCATGGCCACGGAATACTCGTGGGGTTGTATTGTGGGTGTGGGGATGTCAAGTTGGAGGCACCCGTTGTCACGCTACTCACTTTTTTCCTGCGGGTGTACATGTAGGTACGTCTCTGAGCACGATCATTACTACAATCCATCTAGTCTCGTACCCATCCCCTATCTCCCGCTAGAAGGATGTAAGTAGGGAGACTGGGGACGAGCCTAGTATGTACCTACATGACATTGTATCCATCTCAAAACAATATCCTACACACCTAGGCTGTCTAAGGACGATGACTAAGCAACCGAGTTTGGAGTTTTATGCTTGGGCACCAGTCGACTTCAATATTCCCCAACGGCCTTATAATAATACGATGGAATGTTTTTAACAATAGAGAGTGTGTCGTTCGTAGCCTTAATCTCAAGTCAATACATTATTAAAAATTGATTGGTACATGTAGTTAGGTGTCCTGATAGGAATCATGAGGAATCACTCGTGATTCTTCACACTCGCAGAATGTACGGCTGGAAGCCATTATTTTGTATCTCAGCATATAACATGATGCATACATGTACATACATGAAAATTATCAACATGAATTAGTACATATATTATTCGCGAATGATTTTAGTTGTATCCATAAGATGTGGTGAAAGTCTGGGAATGAGATTACATGTATCTTTGTAGGAATTTATGCGTTTCCTCAATATATGTCACGGATTGGGGAAATGTTGTGGTGACTAAATGATGTATCTCCGGGTTATCAGTTTACCACTAACACCTACCCATCCATCATCCTATCTCAACATAATCAACACCATAAGTCGTCCTCGTAATCTTATGTTTTTCTTCCCTGCACCGCACCGCCCGTTCTCTGAGGAGAGGCATCCTCCACCGGGTCCGCCAGCTATCATAGTACCAACAACTCGACGTCGCAGAGCCGAGTCCCTCATAACAATCAACTCATTGAAAGTTCCGTCAAAAGATTCGTCAAAAGGGTCATCAAAGGCTTCATCAAGAGATTCAGCAAATGATCCATCGAAAGATTCTTTAAAAGATTCATCAAAGGCCTCATCGAAGGCCTCATCGAAATTGTCGTCTAAGGCAGCTTCATCAACACAATCCCCAACAATTGCTTCAAAAATGTCTTTCACCCGCTCTAGTAGAGCCCCCCCTACCGTCAATTCAACTACTTCTATAGCCTCTCCTGCCCCTACGTTGGATTGCTTGGAGATTGTCTCAATGACTCCATCCTCTACCGTCATATCCTCTTATATTTCGCTGGTTCTACATGTGCAGAATCCATTTGCAGATAGGGCTGGCATCACTCAGAATGCCGTTTTCCTCCGCCAAGAGGAAGCATCCCCTTGGTACATACCTCCTGTACCTGTAAACGACGTCCCCACAAATTTTCCTATTCACTCCACTGCAGATTCTCCGGCACAGGTCCCTGAAGAGTTTGAAAATCTCTCCAAGATCGTCTCCATGACCCCACAATCAATCATATTGAACGCTAATTTTGGCAACCCTTGGTATGTCCTTGAGATTCAAGAGACAGGCGACGGTAACCCATATTTTGCTCTGGTTGCGACATATTCCTACCAACTACTGTTGTCGAGTTTGAAATGCCCATCTCAGTTAGGCATACGGACGTCCGAAGAAGTCGAGGAAGAACAGACTATTTGTGGCTTATACGAGCGTCACAGTCTAGCCTACCACGTAGAAAAACTAGGGAAATTGACTCGTGTTGGTTATCTAGGTGAAGAGGATGTACGAGATAACTCGAGGCGTGTATTCATCAAAATGCTGGACGTGGATGATGAAACTGGGAAGAGAGAAGAATTCGCCGACCGAGATATGGCTCTTGACTTAATGCGCCAAGCAGACAACATCTACAACGAAATAACTCTGTTGGACAAAATTCCTCTCCATCCTTATATCATGTCACCAATTGGATACGTCACTTTGGGAAGCGAGGAAGAAGGGGACAAGGATGGGGACAAGGTCGTCGGATATATCAGTGATTACTACAAGAATGGTCGACTGAGTGACTATTTGTTTCTTCCCAGCCTACCCGGGATGCCACGGGTTGCTAGGAAAATCAAGCTTATCCAGAAAGCGAAATGGGCCTACCAGATTGTGAGTGCCGTGAAACATCTCCAGAGAATGGCCCAGAAATCATTGGGGGACGGAGAACGTGGATTTGGCTTGGAAAGGTTCATGATCGATGAATATTTACAACTCCATCTCATCGGATTTGGAGATGATGAAAAAGTCTCAAGATTATCATGGAGAGTCCCCCCAGAGGCACGTATCAGGGGCGAATGGGATGTCACCGTGGAAAGATCTGGCGCGAAAAACAAAGTTGAGTGGAATAAGTTAATATGGAAGCGTAATAATTATGTCCGCTTGATGTTTGAAAAAGAGAACTTGGCAGAGTTGAAAGATATTAAGGATTTTGACCCTCCTCTTTGCTCTACTATCAACTCTGTTCCGGGCAACATCTGTAATAGGAGCAGAAGAGAAGACAGCAATACGGATGGGGATGGTGCCAGTGCAGAGGATATTAGGAAGGGAATTAATCGGAGGAAACAGTACTTCAAGGACTGGTCTGCCTTTAAAGAGTGGCGTGCTATCCCCGGAGCTCTCGAAATGGTTGAAACATACTCTGTCGGAATTATGCTGTGGCTCCTATTTGAGCAGGTCCCTCCCGAAACCATGAAATATGGAGAAGATATCCCTATAACCTGGACAGAGAGTGAGATTTGGACGCAGTGCGGGCCGATTCCCTTGAAATGGCGAGAAATCGTCGAGGCTTGTGTCAGAGTCAATCCATCAGACAGGGTAGGCTTGGATGAAGTTCTGTCAACCTTTGTGAAGGAGGTTGGAAAACGCTGGGATGTAGGTTGGGCAATGGGATGATGTTTTGACACAAAATCGAATCGAAGCGTCGGTGCGAGGAGGGAGTCTAGGGTGAATTGCCGAACCATCGTGTAGTGAAATGTGTTGGAGAAGTACTTAGGGCTTTGAAATTACAGTACCACTAGAAGGGGTAACCAGTAGTAAGAGATTTCTTGAGCACAACACTGTAGAATCCTGAATATCAACGTCTAACTGAGAGTATAGTTTAGTATGCTTCCAAGCAGACCAATCGCTATGTTTGCAAAGATTAGTAATAATGAAGGTTTATACCGTTATCTGAAGTTTCTTTGATACGAGATTAAATTCTTCATTTTCTCCCCTCCTCTGCAGACCTAAGTATACGTCTAACTAAGATCTCGTGACTGTAATAGTTACATAGTTTGATTTTTATGAGATTGCCCGAGTTTGAAGACTGACTTTTCTAAACATCTGGAAAATGGAAGATTGTTTTTTAACCTCATAAAACCTCATCTTGTAGACCCGCCTTTTTTTCTTGACTGGAGTACATGTACATACATGTATGTATGTGAAGTGGCAAAGAATATTGCACCATGAAACGTTACAATTTGAGGATGTGTTGATGTGCATGTAGGTACTAGTGTGATATATGTGTAAACGCTTAAATGAGATAGTCTCTTTTCGGGGTTTGCGTGGGGAATTTTGCTGGGAGTGCTACGATTTGTGTTTGGAATATGATTGAACACATTGGGTTCTTTAATTATAATTTGTTTTTCGATGGGAAAGTGATCAACTGAGAGTCCACTGATAGTTGACCTTTAACCTTATCTAAGCAGTTCGTGATATTTCTTGGCAAGAATTATTATGGTTTGAACGCTAGAAACGAGATTGGCGAGTCGAGTCGGTAACGATAACCGAGTGCATGTCTAACCCCACTTTAGCACTTAGTTACATCAATCAGCTCTAGATAGATATGTCTCCTTCCACCGACGTCGCCTCCTTCCATACTTATCTCTCTTCTGCACGCCGTATTGTCGCTTTATGTGGTGCTGGCCTCTCAGCATCCTCGGGACTGCCCACCTTCCGTGGTGCCGGCGGTATGTGGAGGAATTATGATGTTATGCGCCTTGCGACGCCTGAGGCATTCAAGAGGGATCCTGGATTAGTGTGGCAGGTATGGAAGCTTGCATATTTACTGCCGAGAACTCTATCTCATATTCTAGTGATATTAGTTCTACTCAATGCGTAGACATATGGCATTGCAAGTCACACCGAACAAAGCGCATTATGCATTGGCAGAATTGGCGAGAAAACATCCGGCATTTTTGACTTTGACACAAAACGTAGACGGTAAGTCCACGTATAGCGCAAGATGGTGCTATTACTATCACGGGAGTAATCAAGTAATTTAATTGTCATGCTGTCCAACAGGGCTTTCGGTAAGGGCCAATCATCCGAATGATTCGATTCGTTATCTTCATGGATCTTTGTTTGCGCTCAGATGTTCTGGGTATCTCTGTGATTATGTGGATGATCAAAACTTTGCCGATCCAATTGTTCCCTCACTTGCGGTGCCTATGGCGAAAAAGACGGTTGAACAAAGAGCACCAGGACCTGCCAGCGGACAGTCAGACGGTGGAACCCCAACCGAAGAAACCCTTGTGTACGACGAAAGCGTAGAACTTCAGGCCTTACAGCTCTCAGATTTGCCCGTGTGCCCAAAATGTAAGTAATGGGGCTGCCTCCATCTTTATATCCAACGAATTAATAACAAACATGTGAGCAGGTCAACAAAATATCCTACGACCAGGAGTCGTGTGGTTTGGCGAGAATCTAGATTTAGATATGATGGACGGGATCGAACATTGGCTGGAACAACCGGCTGATCTCTGCATTGTTATAGGAACCAGTGGATTGGTATATCCAGCTGCAGGGTGTGTTCTTCCTACCCAGACGTCTTCCCTTTGGACCTTGGCATATGTTTTTATATGAAAACTGACTACCTTCGAAACTCAATAGATATGCACATAGAGTTAAAGAGTTAGGAGGTAAAGTCGCGATTGTCGACCTTGATGTAAGCAGCGGCGGCTGGAGTAGTAATATATTTGACTGGGTATTTGAAGGGGATGCAACTAAGGTACGAGCTTCCTATCATATTATCATATGATTATATTTATGAAGTTTGAAAATCTCTGATATATATATGTGGACATTAGATTGTGCCGGAGATACTTAAACCCTTAATTGGAGATATGTAATGCAGTACAATACTGTATTTACCCATTTGTGCTTTTGTCATGAATACATGTGGTAATCCATAAGGCAATATTTTTTTGGAAAATTTCAATCGAGGGAAAAGTTGACATGTACTCGCGCATGGCATGCCTGTAGAAAACCCTACATGCACAGTGCAAAAGATTGAGCTTATGTGCCGTACCTTGCCTACTAAAGCGGGCTACTACTAGCAGTGGCTTGCTAGAATACATGTATGTACTACATTGAAAAGGCCTAAAAGCCACACCGGTGCTGTTAACTGTCGGCCGAGAATCCATCCGTTGCACATACCTCTCGCGCGAGTAGGTAAAGTACATGTAGTCTTATCGAGATTCGTGAACAAAGAAAAGCCCTGCCTATGTAGTTATGACGCAGCCCATTCTTCACCCAAATCGGACGCGTTAATACCGAAACACGGGGAGATTATTTTTCCGACTCCATATCATCTAGGGTACAGGATCTACTACCTGTTTGCAAGGATTAATTGCAGTTTACAACCAATCAGCACCCAAGTTCTGCTGGATTAACCCGAATTCGTCCTGGAAGTAGCCGCTTTAGTTGCCGATCTGGATCATTGGGACTAATAACAACAATCGCAAAGTTAGTCACTATCAACAGTTCCACAAATGCGCTTACTATTTTTTTTCAAAAGTCATGACGTTTATGTTAACGAAAATCTGCATAGAGGTTGATGTCCAGTGGCCCTTGTGTATGAACCCTTGCGCTGCCCTTGTTGTATCCAATTAACCTCTTTTCTAGACCGCTCTAGGCTCCCACATACAATATGGACATCAAGGCTCTGAGTATAATAGAGACTATGAAGCCACCGAAGCCTTCTCTTGTAAATCAATAGTGTACACCACTACCATTCTCTCTTTACTCCTATAAATATATTTATCTACGGCCGCTGCTGCTGCTGTGGAATCTAACAACATAGCATGGCTGCGCTTCCTACACCAAAAGGAATCCCAGGTCGTTGGCCTTCGACCCCCGGGGCTTCTAATACACAGGATTACTCCTTCCCAGAGGCGGGATCCCTCGCAGCAGATTCCGATTTAGAGGCCGGTTTAGCACCTATTACACTGAACGAGGATGCTCGGCGGCATTCAAATCAAACCGGGTCAGATCAAACAATTGTGGATGATGACCCCGGGACAGAAGCAAAGGGAAATGATGCTACAAACTATTCTAGTGCATCTAGTAGTCTTCATGACCTTGCAAATATGACCACCACACAGCCCATCCATCCAGCACCCGCTCGTAGAGAGTCCACACAAGTAGGACCAGCAACTGGGGAAGAAGAAATCTTTCGCATTCTCTCACGGCGGAGAACTAACGCCTCCTCGCATCATGAAGAGTTGCAGGGATCTAAGCAAGAAATTGAGCAGCTTCTTTCATCTATATTCGGAAGTTCTCGTAAAAGCGATTCTCAAGAAGAGAAAGCTCGTCATCTTGGTGTTGTCTTTAAGAACTTGACCGTAAAAGGCCAAGGATTAGGGGCCAGCATCCAGCCAACCAATGGAGGGTTACTTTTGGGTCCTTTCAGGGCACTCTGGGGGCTTCTTTCTAAGGGTTCTAAGGCTGGATTCGGGAAGCCACCAATCAGGACTTTACTCAATAATTTTACAGGATGCGTTAGACCTGGCGAGATGTTGTTAGTATTAGGGAGGCCGGGATCTGGTGAGTACAAGCCGTACTGATAAGTGATTGAATTACGCACTAACAATGATAAAAGGTTGCTCGACATTTTTGAAGGTTGTCGGTAACCAGAGAAACGGCTATGAGAGTATTTCGGGCGACGTTCTTTATGGTGGAGTTGACAGCAGCGAGATGGCCAAAAGGTTTCGTGGCGAAGTCCTCTACAATCCTGAAGAAGGTATTATCATGAGATACCATCAGTAGGAGCATGCTTCTAACTTATATTTATTAGATCTACATTATGCTACATTAACTGTAAAGGAAACCCTAAAGTTCGCTCTTGAGACACGTACGCCAGGGAAGGCTTCCCGGCAGGAGGGCGAGACTCGAAAAGAATATGTCAACGAATTTCTCCGTGTCGTCAGCAAACTATTTTGGATCGAACACACCCTTGACACAAAGGTAGGGAACGAACTTATCCGCGGTGTCTCCGGTGGTGAAAAGAAACGAGTTTCTATTGCAGAAGCAATAGTCACTAAAGCCTCTTGCCAATGTTGGGACAACTCCACTAAAGGGCTAGATGCCAGCACGGCAATAGAATATGTGGAATCGCTTCGCACTTTGAGTAACATGGCAAACATTTCCACCCTGGTTGCACTATACCAAGCAGGAGAGAGTTTATATAAACTTTTCGACAAAGTTATTCTTATTGATGAAGGAAGGTGTGCTTACTTTGGACCTACCGAGAATGCGAAGGCCCATTTTGAGAGTTTGGGTTTCGTTTGTCACCCTCGATGGACAACTGCAGATTTCCTGACCTCTGTCACTGACAAGCACGAGCGACAAATCAAAGAGGGTGGGAAGATAGGGTCCCACGTACAGCAGAGGAACTCGAAGCTGCATATGTTGCGTCTGAGGTTGCTGCGCACACTAGGGGAGATATCGAAGAGTTCGAGAGTACTCTCGAGGAGCAAAAGAAGGAAAGGAGTAAGGAGATGTCAAAGGAAACGAAAACTAAAAATTACACCATTTCATTTCCTAAACAGGTTATCGCTTGCACGAAACGACAGGTTAAGGTGATGAGAGGTGATCCACTGAGTTTGGGGGGAAAGTGGGGAGGAATTCTGTTCCAAAGTTTAATCGTTGGGTCTCTGTTTTATAATTTGCCTAAGAATGCGGCCGGAGTGTTCCCTCGTGGAGGTGTTTTGGTAAGTTGTGACTTTCTGGCACCACACGGCTTGGGCTCATTGAAAACAGTTTTTTACCCTTTTATTCAACGCCTTGCTAGCCCTAGCAGAACTTACGGCGGCGTTCGATTCTATTCCGATATTGATGAAACATAAGAGCTTGTATGATCCTATCTGTTAAAGACCTATAAAACTACATAATATACTGATAACGTTTATAGCTCATTTTATCGCCCATCCGCATATGCCATAGCTTTGGTCCTTGTCGATTTACCCCTCTGCTTTATTCAGGTCTTCATATGGAACATAGTCATTTACTTTATGGCCGGATTGCAACGTACCGCGTCCCAATTTTTCATCAGTTTATTGATTATATTCTTCGTTACATTGTCGATGTATTCATTTTTTAGAATGCTTGGGGCATTCTCTTCAAATTTGGATGCTGCTACTAGGATCACTGGTGTCTCAATTCAAGCCTTGGTTGTCTACACAGGTAAGGCGATCCGGTATACTGATATGGAATTAGCTATGCTCACGTTGTCATAGGCTATCTTATCCCGCCCTCATCTATGCATCCATGGTTCTCTTGGATAAGGTGGATCAATCCTATCCAGTATGGATTTGAGGCTCTCATGGCCAATGAGTTCTACAATCTGGAGATCGAGTGTGTGCCGCCGTATCTGGTACCAGTTGGTCCTGGTGTTCAGCCACAGTATCAATCTTGTCTTTTGCAAGGCGGTCGGCCCGGATCCACCACTGTGAACGGTGCAGATTACATACAATCGCAGTTTACCTATACAAGATCACACTTATGGAGAAACGTCGGATTTATCATAGCGTTTTGGCTTTTCTTCGTTTTTATGACAGCACTGGGTTTGGAATTGAAGAAGCCGAATAAGGGTGGAGGAGCTGTCACCGTATTCAAGAGAGGACAAGCCCCAACGCATGTTGAGAATGCTATGAATAAGGGTAATTCCGTGGATGTAGAGGCTGCAGAGAAAGAAGTTGGTAGGATCGGCAATGAGGAAAGTAATAATCGCACCGAGGAAGCTGCAGTCGCAAAGAATGATACAATCTTTACCTGGCAGGGAGTTACATATACTATTCCAGTTAAAAATGGACACAGGACACTTTTACAGGATGTCCAAGGATATGTTAAACCTGGGAGACTCACTGCCTTGATGGGAGAATCAGGTGCCGGAAAAACCACTCTTCTGTATGATTCTTATACCTTTTTACCAAAAACTTACTAACAAAATATCAGCAATACTTTGGCTCAGCGTATCAGCTTTGGTGTGGTTGAAGGCACTTTCCTAGTTGATGGCCAGCCTCTTCCTCTCTCATTTGCCCGCGCTACTGGTTTTGCGGAACAACAGGATGTTCACGAGCCGACTGCAACTGTAAGGGAGGCCTTACGGTTCTCTGCTTTACTAAGACAGCCAAAGGAGGTGTCTACTGAGGAGAAGTATGATTATGTCGAAGTATGCATCCAATAAATTGGGAGACCAAAGGAATGCCAGCTAATTAGGCCTAGAAAATAATTCATCTTCTTGAGATGGACGAGCTCGCAGGGGCCACAGTTGGAACCCAGGGCAATGGCTTGAACCAAGAGCAGAGAAAGCGGTTGACTATTGGTGTGGAGCTTGCGAGTAAACCGGAGCTTCTCATGTTTCTCGACGAGGTAAGCTATCAGCAGACACATTGCAGACAAAGGCCACATTCTAATAATATCGCAGCCAACTTCAGGCCTTGACTCAAATGCGGCGTTTAATGTAATACGATTTTTGAGGAAGCTTGCGGATTCTGGCCAGGCCATTCTTTGCACCATTCATCAACCGAGTGCAGTCCTTTTTGAGAATTTTGACGATTTGATTCTTCTGAAGAAGGGTGGACGCGTTGTCTATCACGGAGAGCTTGGGCAGGATTCCCAAAAGATGATCAAGTATTTCGAAGGCAACGGCGCGCCTAAGTGCCCTAAGGATAAAAACCCTGCAGAATATATGCTCGAAGCAATTGGTGCTGGAGATCCCAATCGAAAGGAGAAGGACTGGGGTGAAGTTTGGTCGAACTCCAACGAACACAGCGAGCGAGCACGTGAAATTGAACAAATTGTTTCAGATCGACGTTCTAAAGCTGATTCCTCAACCCACGATGACCGCGAGTTTGCTATGCCTTGGTTCACACAGGTTTTGGCGGTTGTGAGAAGAACCTTTGTGTCGTACTGGAGAGCACCGGAATACGTCGTTGGAAAGTTCGCACTCCACATTTTCACAGGTCTTTTCAATGCCTTTACTTTCTACAAGCTTGGAAATACTTCGATTGATATGCAATCTCGACTCTTTAGTGTGTTCATGGTGCTCACCATATCCCCACCACTTATTCAACAGTTGCAGCCAAAATATTTGCATTTAAGGGATCTTTTCATGGCTCGCGAAAGCTCTTCAAAAATCTATCACTGGTCTGCCTTTGTAATCGCTGCTATTTTAGTAGAAATACCCTATTCAATTGTAGCTGGAACTTTGTTTTTTGTTTCCTGGTTTTTCCCTGTCGGGTTCCCAAGAGATAGTTTTACTGTTGGGTACACATGGATGCTACTAATGCTGTAAGTTTTATCTAGTTATTTCATCGTCTACAGCGTGTTTGGAGAACCATAGAGCTAATGATACAATAGGTTTGAACTATACTATGTCAGCTTTGGTCAAGCTATCGCCTCGTTTTCGCCGAACGAACTTCTTGCCAGTTTGCTTGTCCCGGTATTTTTCCTCTTCGTCGTTTCATTCTGCGGTGTTGTCATACCATTTGCTGGTATTCCAAAATTCTGGCATTTCGTATACCGCGTCAGCCCATTCACCTACCTAGTAGAAGGCTTCTTGGGTGTCCTCGTCCACAACGTGCCTGTTAGATGTTCTGAGAACGAATTGGCGAGGATCCCGAAACCACCTGGGCAATCGTGTGAGAACTATACTACTGCGTTTATTAGGCAAGCCGGAGGGTATGTTCAGGAGGTTGGAAATGAGTGCAGGTTTTGCCAATATTCTGACGGAGATGAATTTGTAAGTTTACTTTCCATAATTACAATCATAGTAACGCCTGTTTTTATCTATACTAACAGATGTATCTTTTAGGCGAGAAACTTTAATATCTATTATAGGCATCACTGGAGAAATTTTGGTATTTTCTGGGCTTTCATAGTCTTTAATTTTGCGGTCGTATTCATTTGCACTTGGTTATACTTAGGTGGTTTGAA
This sequence comes from Morchella importuna, assembly GCF_003444635.1. Classification (NCBI taxonomy): domain Eukaryota; kingdom Fungi; phylum Ascomycota; class Pezizomycetes; order Pezizales; family Morchellaceae; genus Morchella; species Morchella importuna. The sequence continues at coordinate 1,010,589 of NW_025763400.1, read as the reverse complement.
GAAGATGCTGAAACGGGGGAAGAAGGTAGCGAAAAAGTGAAAGAAGAAAATCTAGTTGATAGCATGCTTTGTACGCCTTTTCAAGGCCCTTCTTTTCCTTTGTTTTTTCCATAAAAATACCCTTTTTTAATGACGGATACCACTTCCTTTCTTTATGTATGTATGTACAATACGCATTCATGTAACAATAAGGTACCACGGTCAAACTGAGACCTCGCTTGTATGCACATCGACAAGTCATTGATGATATATGACGGCGGTAGAAATAGCTGTATTATTGTCATTGTCCATCGTGAAATAGGTTTGAGTGTCATAGATCATCAAGCCTGCATTGCTTAGTCATCGTTGTATTTGAGCTCTCTCAAGCCAATCAAGGATTGCTATGAGTCTAGGGACAAAACCGCTTAAATCTCAATTAATTAGAGTATAACCTCGCATGATCAAGTATCCAAATCATATTCAGTGGCGTTACTTATTATAAAGATAAAGAGTAGCTCAGCCGCAAAGCTATGTACACCCACGGGAAAAAGGTGAGGAAACACCTGCACTTAACACCAACCCCAATGACGAGAAGTACTTGAACTACAAAATGAGAAAGAGAGTATATAGTAAGTCTGAAATATATTTGACGCCTTGTACGGCCTCCCTTCAAAAGCCATGGTTGTTTAACCGCGTTTGTGATCACTCCTTGTTTCGCCACCTTTTTCCTGTGAGTGTAGGTAGGTACATGAGCACTTGGAGAGGACGAGCTGTTATTCTTGAAGCTCACTCGCCCTCATCGCTTCTTGTCATCAATACAATAATGGGTTTTACAACTCCATCACCATCACTCCAATTTCAATTTTGTGTTAGTATGAGATCTATTGATAGGAAAGCTCACAGCTGCCCAAAAATTGAAATTTTTAAATTTTTTATTGTTGTGGCTTTGTATGTGGCACTTACTTACATGTAGTCCATGCAAAACCATCTGCCGAGGTGAAGTTCAAATTATGGTCCTTTTGTAATAAGAGGTGGTTACCGAACACCTCTGGGTTTTTATTCTATGGATTGAGCCAATACAGTCGTTCACCGTCGCTTGACGAATACTGCCACTTGACGAACAGGGATTCCAAGTATGGCAAGAAACAGTCAAGCAACAGCCAAGCCTCGAGATCACCAGTCCTTTTGATTTCTATTAGCCCAAAGCCCCCTGTTCGTCAACTAGCAGTATTCGTCAAGAGACGGTGAACGACTGTACTATAATTGTTGCAACCGAACAGGGCCTAATACTCAAGTCGCAACAGCATTGATCTGAGAGTGGTATAGCTTTTAGAAAGTAGTGAAAGAATTTTATTTGAAAGAATTGTACAAAAGAGAAGTATCATTTGATTGGAAGCAAACTTGGAATGAAGAGGGTTGAGATGTTCTACGTTTACAAAATCGCCTTGGTGAGTCTCGAGCTAACACCGTGAAGATGTAGCTTGTAGATAGAGGTACCAACACTGCCAGTTTTGGTTGCAACCCATCCACAGATTGCAACCGAACAGGGCCTTAAAAAGACCGACTTGGCGACACAGGTTTGCCCATGTTTCGTGACCCCAAACCATAACTGAGTAAACCAAAAAAAGATGACAGGCCTTAATCCGGGATTGAACCGGAGACCTCCTGCATTTAAGCTAACCCAAAGCAGGAATCATACCACTAGACCATCAAGGCTTGATATAACCCGAACAAATACAGCATATTGATAGTCTGTCGAATTTGAAATAACTTATCCTGCCCACAATGGAACGAACTCATGACAATGATACTCTACTTGTAACTACTAATACTCTATACAGTAACAGTACTAGCCCATTTTCAATCCCACCAAAAAGAAAGTTGAAGTCAATCTCTCGCGGTGATATTTATCGCCTTCCAAAAACGTTATTTGTTTCTGCCGCCCTCCTCCTTTGACGTTGTTCCTCGGTTTCGGTATTAGTATATCTTCCCGGGACTTCACGACTGTATCCTACACCTCTTTCCCTCTCCCTCTCTCTATCGTCATTAATCCTATCCTTAAGGACCCTTGCCCTACTTCCTAATCCCGCCGTGGAAGCTGACCCGGGTCCTGAGGCCGTCTCTGCATCGCGCCTGAACAGATACAGTATATCTTTCATGCTCAGCTTCGTAGCTTTTGCCTTTCCAAGTCCGCCGTCTCCATCTCCAAATGCAGCTTTGGCAAGGTCTCTTTTTTGCTCTTGAAGCTTCAAGATACGTTCCTCAACAGAGTTAGCGACGGTGAGCTTGTAGACAACTACATCTGTTATCTGACCAATACGATGGACACGATCGATAGCTTGCTCCTCAATGAACTAAACCCAGAAAGATAAGTTAGTGCTAGCTAGTATGATTGATCGAATGGGTATGTGTACTAACAGGATTCCAGAATGGTTCTAATATAACCACCCTACAAGCAGCAATTAGATTTAAACCCAGGGCCCCACATTTCAAACTGCACAGAAGTACACCACAGAATTCCTTTTCTACTCCTTTCTTATTCGCGTACTCGCCCTCTCCTCTCAACCTTCGCAGGCTGGCCTCACGATCATCATTCTTCATACTCCCATCGTATCTTGCGAACGCAATACCCTCCCTATGGAGGAAGGGTTCGATTAGGTCCAGCATACTTGTAAACTGGCTAAAAACGATTGTTTTGTTGTTTTCTTTCAACTCTTTCTTAAGAATTTGTAAGAGCCGCTTGATTTTCGTTGATATGACAAGGTTAGAATATTCATCTTCTTCCGAGTAATCTTCATCCTCATCCTCATCATCGTCGATGAATGAATCGACAACTCTGGGACGTCGTCTTGTTTTCGGCTTGATTGGACCATCATCATCTGATGTATCGGTCCCTTCTTCTGCCTGGCTGCCCCCATTGTCCTCGCTATCGTGATGCCGGGGTTTCGTATCTCCATCATCCTCATCTTCATCCTCGTCCACCTCTTCTGCTTGGCTTCCTTCGTCGTCATCATCGTCTGCAATCGTTTTTCTCTTTTCCTCTCTGGTACCGTTGCCATAGTCGCCATCGTCCTCCTCCTCCTCTTCTTCATCATCGCTGTCAAGAACCACCAATCTGCCTCTTTTGTTCTTGACGTTGCCAGCGTCTTTCTTTACGGTTTCCCCTCCACCTTCTTTTCTTGATGCCTTCTCTAGTGCTTTGAGATCTTCCCTGCAATCCCTACACCTAGGTTCTCCCTTTCGTGTCTCCTCCTTAGTTAATGCTGAGAAACAAACATCACATTTCCTGGCGTCGACACTTAGTCCGCCAATTAGGCCTGCAAGATCATCATCCAGTGCTTCGTCCTGCACTAATGATTTCGGTGCTTTCTTCCGTGGTGTAGTTAGACCAAGCCCAGAATCCTTATCCTTGACAATTTTTCCAGCAACGAGAGTTGGATGGTTACAGGCTGCATGTGTTAGTTTGGGAGAAATTAACTCTAGTCGACGAGAACATACCTTGTCGTAATCTTAGAAGCAAGAGCAAAGCGCTCGTCATATTGACACCTCCTAATCCTCTACCAACACCGAACCCGCTAAGCATCTTCTCAAGATTCTCTTCCGTCCTTGCTTCCAATTTTTCATAAAACTCCTTCTCTTTTTCATCGAATTCAGTGACTACACTCTCAACCTTCCTCTTAACCATCTTCATCTTGTTTTCACCACCTGCAGCCTCCAGCTTATCACCATCTGACCTCAGAACGTCTTTAGTTCTCCTCAACATAATAGCGCCCAACACCACTCTGAGTCGCTCAATAGCTACCCCTTCACGACCTTGACTCATAGGTCTTGCGATCTGCTCTTTCCACACAACAAGGTCATCGAAAGGCGCCACCTTCAGGAACTTGATTAGACTCTGCAGTTCTTCGATCTTGTTCTGCAAAGGTGTACCTGTAAGGCACCACCTGAATCTTGCCTGGAGAGCACAGCATGCCAATGATCCTTTCGCAAGTCTATTTTTGATTGTGTGCGCTTCATCGAGTACAATCCTCCACCAACGTAGTCCAAAACAGCCAACGGGTCTTCCATTTCCTTCGGTATCCTTATGCTCAGAACGAATGACATCATATGTGGTAATAACGACATCGTATTTCCGTAGTAAAGCCGGGTCTTTGGCCCGTGATGGGCCGTGATGGACGCGAACACGCATTTTGTGAGAATCTTCGGTGCGTCTTTCAATCTCAGCTTCCCATTGCTTTATCAAAGCCAAAGGTGCAACAACAAGAGTCCCTTTCTCGAGGTCGGACGGAAGCCTTATGGCTGCTTTCTTGGACTCTGGGGAGAGGGAAGAACCCCCGCCGATTGGATGCGAAGGATGTGTATGACAGAGTATAAGGGAAATAGTCTGTATTGTTTTTCCTAAGCCCATCTGTATATAGTTAGTTTGGCAGAAATAAATAGGTATACAAACGAGGATCCATACATCATCAGCTAATATCCCACCTCTTGCCTTTCCTTCTTCTCTGCCACGAAGAAATTTCAATCCCCGAATTTGATGCGGAAGTAATTTGACGTTTAAACCCTCAACTACATCAGAGTCTTCCTCCTCTTCGTCTTCATCATCCTCCTCCTCTTTTTCTTGTTCGGCTTCCCCCTGCAAACCCTCGCCCAAGGTAACCTTTTCTTCCATCATAGAAGCTAGTTCATCATCAACCTTCTTTTCCTTTTTGCCCTTCTTCTTCCGAAGAGGAACTGAATCATTAACCCCCTCCAATAATTCCTTGATGCTTTCAGTGGTCTTCTCATGGTCTACATAAACCCCGCCATGATATGTTCCACTAGCACCTGGCACTGCACCACCGCCAGGAATAGAATATGTAGGTAGCTTCTTCCGACCACCTTCCGAAGAAAATCCACCCGTGATCCCTGATCCAATATCGTTCCTACGGTTAACAGAATGAAATGTGGGAAACGCTTGTGGGCGTTGGATGATAACAGGCTCGTCGTCATCACCATCTGATTTGTTTGTTAAATCGATAGTGGAAGAGTGTCTCCAGTTCTCACGGGAGTTTTTCAGTGGCAAAGGCTGAAGGAACTCTTCGCTACGGGCTTGAACCTTTGATATGAAAGGTTTTGGAGCTTCTTAATAACAAGTTAGGATTATAATTGATGTACAAGTATGAAGCCTATTAGCTAGAACTTACGTTGAGCCCTTGCATGATCCTGGGGGTTTCGGTAGGGAATTGGACCCAAGTTAGACTTCATGGGCGTCGTCGACCCAAATTTCGGTGTAGAGTCATATTTCGGTGTAGAGTCGAATAATCTCGGCGTAGTTCCAAATTTTGGTGTTTCAAGTGTCTTGTCCACGCCATCTAGGAAAGAAGGTTCGTGAGTTGAATTGAGATTATTCCTGGGCCCGTAAGGTCCAGCCGCAGCATTCTGGGTTGAGGAGGGCTTACGGGAGGGAGGTAGGTTAGGGGGAGAGCTCATGGTTGAGGTTATCTTATGAGAATATGGAAATGGTGATGTTTATGAGAGGAGATTAGGAAGATAGCAAACGTTATCGGAAGGATGTCCCCAAGTTTGCTAGGTGAGTAACTTATCGCTAGGTTTCCCTGACAACAAACAAACACCGCCATAATTATCTAAAATAGGTTTAGATGTGGCGCAAGTCAAGCCACAGAGTGCCTGTAGATCAGGGTCCAGCCCTTAACGCATCACCGAAACCGGATATATGACAAAATGGGATCCCATAGAATACCTATTTCCTATTATTGGAGTTCTTATCTACAACTGTTCACATCATCTGTGAATCACCGCTAGGTGTAGTGTAAGAGCTCAGTAAGTATTTACATGTACTTATATAGTAAACTACTATGGGCGCAAAAATGTCTCTTCTACTATAAAGCATGAGATACAATAATGATCCAGGGCCAGCTGCAGGTGGATAGCGTCTCTTACGGTTTATCGGCGAAAGTTGACTTATGGTTGGCGAAGGGCCAGGACGCAACGCAACAACCAGCAAAAAGGAAATCAATTTCTACACAATCACCAGATATAGGAAACAAGTAGGAATAGGTAGATAGACTATATCAAGGGCAAAGATTCTCATGGTGCTGCCACAATAAAGATTTAAGAGTGTTCGCTTAATCTTTTTCTTGAATCTTACAACAGTAGGCTTCAACCAACTTGATGTAGAGCCTCCTCCTGACTAAAGGAACTTCTGAGAGATATAGTATAGACACTTTAGAACATTCTCTATCAGTAGGAGAAGCTTTTGGGTGGATCGGTTGGCTGATTTGAGCTTGTTAGGTTTGAGCCCATAAGTCAAGTTTTCCCAGACCTGTGTTCATGTAGTGTTTTGAGAAATCGAGTGAGCAGCTGTGAGCCAAGCCCACACAAATTATTTTTAATCATTGACCTATTTCAAACATCACATGAAGACGATTATATGTATACTGTTAGATAAACTACATGTACTTATATTTTGGGAGAGATTTTATCAATGCTCGTTGTACTGTATAGCCTCTGATTCGGGTCTCCCTAACATATGTCAAGCCTTTCTAAAACTCATATGAGCACCAATTTCCCGGAGTCTTTTACTCAGATGGTTTTCGTAGCAAAAACATTGATTTTAAGCTTTTAGCTATGCCTATTCTATAGACATATTTTTTTCTTTATCAGCTCCCTTGCCCTGCTACTACTGCTGCGCCTCTACTTGATTCGCCTTTACTTCTCCTACCTCTTCCACCCTCTCCACCGCCCCCTCCCCGCCCTCTTCGTCCACCTCTCTTCGGGCCACTCTCACCTCCACCTCTACTACCTCTGCTACCTCCCCTACCTCGCCCGCTTTCTCTAGTAGCCGCCTTTTCCGCTTTCTCCGCTTCTAACTTCACTTTCTCGCTCTCCGCCTCCCACCATCTTAGGAATTCTTGCTCTGCCTGTATCTCCTGTAAGCTACGCTTTGCAACGTGATCCCTCATGATCTCCTTATGAACCTCTTCCTGAGACATAATATCTGCAAGAGAGAGATGCAACGTCGCTTCAGGGCGCTGCGGGCGGGGAGAAGGCGTTGGAGGAACGAAAGCCGATGCCGATTGGGGTTGGGCTTGCGCTGTAGTTGAAGTAGAAGGGGTTTTCTGTGGCGTTAGTTTGTGGGGGGTCGGCGGTGGAGACGTAGGTATATTTGCCTGGGTCGATGCTCTCGTTATTGGTTGTGGAGGCGTGGACATACTTCTTTGTATTTCGACTCTCGAAGGGCCAGGGCGAGCGGCAGTGGCTCGGGATGTTGTGGGCGAAGACTCCTCTATCAGAACTTCCTTTAAGCTCACTCTGGATACGGCGGTTGGTGTTTGCCACATCTTCGGCATCGGCTTTTCAGGCGTCAAAGCGATCTCAGGCCCAGCTGGTTGCTGACTCTGCAGTTGTTGCTGCCGTTTTCGCTCTTTCTGTGATATTTTTTCTGGTGTCGAAGATGACAATCCTAGTGTGATATTGGACTTTCCAGTACTCGGGGAAGCGTGACCTAGGATTTCCTTCAATGGCAACTTGTCTGGCATCATCGTTGCACGCCATGATTTTGAAGCTGGACCTTCTGGGGTGAGCGGGGTATGTTTTGGAAATGATTTGGGTGTTACGACCGGGTCAAGGGCTGGTTGACGCGTATTTTTGGACTGCGGTGAAGCGATTTCTTTGCCCTTAGAATTGAACCAAATTCCTTCATCAGGCTTCGGAAGACTCGATGGAGGGCTTGGAATCTGGTTGTTCCCGTTCCCGTTGCCCCGCCCCGCACTCAATGATGCATCCTCGTCATCCATATGGAACATTAAATCTCCACCAGTGTTTGAAGGTTTCAACAGCGGTGAGTTGCTTATCGCCATCTTTCCCTCCTTACCGGATTTTCTACGTGCTTTATTCGGAAGCTGTTGCGTAGAAGATATTTCTAGCGGGTAGCTACCGGCCTTTTTGAGTGTAGAGACCATTGCCAGTTCATCTTCCTGCGCGTAAAAGGCAATCAAGGCTTTCTTCTCTTTTGCAGAAGACTCGACCATAGATGGGTATTTCTCAAGGAGCATTTCTTCTTGTCTGCCCGCTCGAGATTTGGGGTGGCAGCGGCGTTGGTTGTCTTTGATGACTTCATTAAGCTCAGACATCAAGTCTTCGTCAAGATCGTCTAAGAGACTATGATTATTAGTTATTATAAGAATATAAAATAGACGAATGAAGAAATTACTGATTTTCCAGCATAGTCTCAATATTCAAACATATGTACTGCATGCACATATCCTTAAAACCCGTCTCTGAACAGGCAGAAACCGCCATCAACAATTGTGCCGCATTTCTTGTGTTCACTGAAAAAATCAGTATACCATTTCACCCTCGAGATATAGGATACCACTACATACCATAGTTACCCAAGACCTTCTGGCATACTTGCGACAGTCGTTCCAGCATAAGCTCATTGGCAACACTCATAACATCCATCACATAATCCAAATAATCATCTATCTTGCTCTCTTTCACACCTACTCTCACGCCATCAAACCCTTCTGGGCCCCAGTCTGTATACAGCCATGTCACGACTGCCTCCATAACCGGTTTACTGACGTGTTTCATATCTACCTTGATGGCCTCCCCATCTCCACGACGCCCAAGTAACCACCGACCATCAGCACCACCACCATAAAGAGCGTCAAAGAACGGACAGCGCGCCTTCATGATGGCCGAGTGAACACGAATACTCTCACTCTTCGCCAGTTCGATAATCAAGTCAGTACTTCTGGCAAACTCGTGAGTGTTCAATGCTACCTCAAAATCCTTGTTAAGACTGCGTGCTGGATAATTCATCCTGCCGACGGAGTTTTCAAGGAGGGTCAGCCCAAGAGCTGATGCGACAGCTGCAAGTTCTGTCCGAAGAACTTTGAATTTCTGGGTTTGTGCAGCGTCGGTGCCGCGCTGGTGCCATAAGTCAATGACCGTGTCGATGTAAAGGTAGTACACCAAGTTAAGCACGGTAAGTAGGTCCACGCCTTTCAATATCAAGCGAGGGTTGCTACCAGAGTTCTGTTGAAATTCTAAGAAATGTCCAATTTCCCCAGGATCTGCCCCTAACAGGGTTCTAAATACTGGCGAGCGGGCAATGAGGAGAACTTTGTGGATTGGAATTTCAACGCCATGACATGTATCCGTGGAGATAGTCATATCCCACTCTACTCCCGTTCCTCGGCGTAACGGAAGTCGTATCAGGAAGTCCCGTAGTTCTTGTTCCATATCCTTCTTCATGAACCACAATACGGCATCCTGGTAACCCTCCGGCCTAGGCTTTGGTCCATAGCCCCATGCCTCCGATACATGGCCATCATCGCCTCCTCCAATCTCACTATTGTCCTTCAAAAAGGCTTCCCTGAATGATAGCAATCCGGCGACATCGCTCCAAAGCATCTGAGGATGTACCAGGAGTGCCACCTTCATGATGTCAGTGTCCCTTCTAATTGCCGCAAAAGCGCCAAACTTATTGGTTTTCACGCTGGTAATCCTCGTCAACCCAGGTACTCTATCGAACTTATACCGTCCGCTCTCGGTAGTGCCGAAGCCCTTCTCTTTCATCTTAGCCCGCTTGACCCGCTTCCAAACGCTGCCAGATTCTGTGCAAACGATGATTGACCCATCCTCTCCCACATCAGCGTCTCGCACCGCCATGTGAGTTTTACGCAAACTCCACGCCCTGGTTGTGGTCCATCCAACCTTGGCCCCCTTTTCTGCGCGTTCTTTTAAACAGGACTCTACATCGAGGGTAAATGCATCGCCGGTTCTACTCAGCGCGCATAAAGTATCACCGCCCCCGGTGATTTTCCGGATGAAGTTTGGTTTGTTGTCGTATCGTGTTATATTCATCCCATATAATCCCACGACCCGCTCAATTGGGAAAGATAGTCTGGAGTATCCATACCCGGCTAGAATCCAAACCTCATGATTTTCAAGTAAAACAGCCGTGGCTTTGTCAATAGCTGTGACCTGTGTTATTACAGTCCCAGCCAAGAAACTAGCCGCAACCTTCCGCGCAGTAGGCTGGCTGGCCAGCGTTCTAGCATCCGAAGAATCCAGAATCCCTAACTGCCCCTCGTTCTTCCCAAACGTGAATAGCGACGTGGCCGTGAACACGGCAGTATGTATCCGAGAAGCTGCACATCCAATTACTATCTCTCGCTTCAGGCCGTTAAAGACCTGTCGTGGAGTTGTTTGGATTGGATCTTCCTTTGTGGTCTTTTGCTGGAGGGCATACCCAAGTTGGCCCCATTTGTTCCCGCCCCAAGTCCACACCTCGCCACCCTCAAGAACAGCAACGGTATGGTCAAGCCCCAAAGCAACACTCTCAACTCTCTTGGGAGGCAGAAGCGGTGGTGAAAGCGGTCGGAGTGTAAACTGTGTGGATTGCTGGTCCCCGAACCCCAAACGCCCGCCATGACCGAATCCGCAAATGAATAAATTGCTATGTGGATCGGAGGTTAGAACCGCGGTGTGTAGCTTGGAAAGCTGAATATCGCGGAAATGTAGTGGACTGAAAAGAGTAGATGCGTCAAGGAGATCTTCGGATCTCTCACCACTATTAAAATACTTGAGCTGTGCTTGTTCCAGCAGTAACTGTCGTGGACGCTGTATCTGCGGTCTTTCCGGGTAGGATCGATCGTCCTCGTCCGGAAACCCGAGTGACAAGTTCTTGTTCGACCCGAACATGAATATCTCGTCGCCACCCGCAGTTTCCGACCTGTCAACCTTCCCCGACCTTTCATCGTTGTCCTCATCATCCGATTGTTGGTCTTCTTCTACAACTATTCCGCGCTCCTCTGCAAGTAGACGCTCAATTCCTTGTATTGAACCTCCAAAGACTTCGAATGGACTGTCGCCGGCATGGTCTTTGATCTTTACAATCCCCCAATTACTCGGATTATGCGCCAGGATTGACCTAACAGCTGATATGTTCCCATGGTAAAGTGCACGATGCATCGCTGTCCATCCAGATTCAGCATCAGGTACTGAAGGGTCCGTATACGGGTGCTCTAGAAGCGCATCCACGAATGGAAGCCCCTCAGGATCACTACAGGCTAGATGCAATACATTTCTCCCTAGGCTATCTAGCTCCCGTAGCGCCTGACGTGTAATTGTACCATTGCCATTTCCGCTTGCTCCAGACTTTTTTGAAGATGTCGCTGCTATCGTGGTTACCCCAATTCCAGTGGGTGCGACGCCACCACCGCCTGGTCGTGCCAGAAGACGCCGGAACTTTGCGGCGTCATTCTCGAGATAGTAGCGCCACAGATTGCTGCCCATAAGCTGGGAGAAGAGAGCTCTCCTGTCGCCTGTTTCACCTGCCACTCGTGTGGGTAGGTGAAGAGGCGAGAGAAGAAAGTGAGGTGGGATTGAGAAAGATGATCTCAATCCTCTAGTTTCCTGGGGCTGTTTTCTGACCGTTCGGGATCTGGGCTCGGGAGAGCGTTGAGAGGAATCCTTTGGTGGCGTTGGGTATACGGGAAAGCTGTGGGTGGGGGGGGGGGGTGTGTGTGAGGGATATATAAAGAGTCTGATGGCAAGATGAGCCCTTGTTACAATTACGGATCTTGAAATGCAAGGGACCAGGAATACGCGTATCTATCAGTGTATCACGAAAGGTTAATCCCGCCGGGTTTTATGCACGGGGGGAAGTTGATTGGTTATTAACAGCTAGAGCTCCATTTGAGTACGAGGGTAAAATCTCTACTGTCAGTATCTCTATCAATTGGGTTTGTGGAGCAGTCACTGTGGCGCAGTCACTCAACCGAGAGTGCCCTAGTATTTATAACATTAAAAACCCACGAAACAATAATGTGCACTACAAAGAGCTAAGGCACTGGAGTAGATACACAATTATATCTTTGCTCTATAGTTACTAATCTCTTTATGATGACTATATACACGCAACCTATGACATTAAATATGAATCATGACAGACAACTAGGTCGGATTGGGCCCATCAAGGTCGGGTCGACTCTTGAATTTCTTAAGAGATAAAGTTACAATATAGGTGCCAGTAAGCTGGCTAGACCCCGAATGTTCCTGTGATTGGGATAATAGTTCTATATTCTAACCGAATCATACCCCATGAATCTTACTGAAGTAAATACAATTCTACAGGCAATCTCTCTGTCTCCGATATTCTGGGCATTCTGTTCAATCCACTTTCCCCCCCTTTTTTCCATCCCTTGAAATTAGATACCATCCGCTCATGTCCAGTTGATCCACAAGTGTTCGAGAAATATGCAGTCAGGAGTTATGACTCAAACCTTACGAGCAAAGTGAGGGATTTAACCAAACCAAAGCCTGCGTATCTTGTATGACATGGTAGTTCTTCTGTGATGACTCTTCTGAATCTAATAAGATTTATTCATATATATAAACACGTTTATGCACTAATACGAATCAAGTATATCGGAGATAGATATCGGGGAAAACACAATTCTTTACGTTCCGCAGTAATTTTATTTCCAGGCGATCCTGGCGCTCATAGCAAGACTCCCGTATCCAACGGGGGTGGGTGCTTTGGGTGAAAGACGAAGATCAACCACGAAAAGACTGCCAATGAAAGCTTTTGATGAGGGTGACTGCTCAGAATTGTATGTGTATGGCGGTATCTTCTAGGCAGAGGAGTACAAAGTAAAAGCTGCTAGGATTGATCATTATGATAACAAATTGGTTATTGCAAAGAATTTTGTGGAGGGGCTAGTGAATGAAACATTGGATGTAAATTGGGTAAGTGATCAGAATCAGATAAGTGAATGTTGCGGTGAATACGTGTATTTTTCTTATCAGATTCTGATCACTTTTCGCTACACCCTAGTACATGATTCTTTAGCAGCATGCAGAGTGAATTTAGCGCTCTCATATAGAGGCGCTACCACTAGAAATTAATTATATCACCCTTCCGGCTCCTCGTAGATACATGTCCGTACGCTCACATGGAGAGCCCTTGTAGAACGGAACTACTAAATTATTTGAACAAAGTTGGGGTTAAACTGCGTTTCGGCAACCTGAGAAGTGTGACCGTAGGGCGGATTAGAGTTGAGGTCTGGACCGGGGTGACCAGATGCATGTATATCTTTGCTTACCCCCTCTAAATAATAGGTTTGTTACATGTAGCTATATGCAGTTTTGAGCAGTAAGATACCGTTACCATATTAGGGCTGATGATACGATCAAGAATTTGAATGTAGGCGTATGGATTCAATATGTTAAAGTCGTAACAAGCACTGTTAATATGCTACCGTAACCTACATCCGATTAGCAGAGTCCCCGAGAGGGGCCTAGGCCGTACAAAACGTAAGATGGCAAAGCGAAAATGTTCTCATCAAATTCCCTTACACCCAAGGTCTTAGGTGTGCCGAAGATTTTTACCTGAGTAGCAGACGGGAGAGGTGCGGTTCGGGATAGTCTCGTACCCACCCAGTTACTTGCAGCAAGCTGCCCAGTGCCAGTGTAGAAAGTTAAAGACGAGCCTAAGTTCGGGAGTATTCTGTGTCGCATGCGTTACTTGCAGTACGGCCTCTCGAGAGGGCTTGGCAATTGCCTGATAGATACGAGGTGCAGACCAATGACGAAAGCCAGAGAAATACCACAAGCTGATAGCTAACGTTTTAGACCGGGTACCGTGTCAGACCTAGAAGAGTGTCAATCCCATACAAATTTGTATGGGGATTTCTGTTGCCAAAGCTATCTCCATCTCTTGAGATATTTACTGCCAGATTTTTAACCACGGATTAGGATGGTTTTCAGATGGATTATCCTCTATTATGGTATTATGGGGTCTTCTTTCTTTTTGGGGGCTTTGTGTCTGGTTTTGGTGCCGTTGCCATGCGACACACTTCTAGGTCTGACACAGTACTGGGTCGAAAACGTTATCCCTTAAGCCGTCAGGCCAAATCGAAATGGAAGCTGTTAACCACATTCAGTAAACATTGGGGATATCTAGTACGATCTGCCATGTATTTGATAAGCAGCTGGCGTGACGGTATGACTGAGACCAGCGTTCAATCCATCATCTTTACTGAATGTGGTTAACAGCTGCCATTCCGATTCGGCCTAACGGCTTAAGGGATAGGTGAAGAAACCGATGGAACAGCCTCACGTTCACGAACCCACGAGAGACAGAAGAAGCCTCTTACTCCTCTTACTCCTGTTCAACAGGAGGCCAAATATAACCTAACGATACCACGACAACGGTTAACGTTGTTGATATCGAATCGACCGTCACTCTCATATATGGGAATCCCTTCGCCCAGAACTTATACCCTTTTCCGGACCCCCGGGTATCGATGATTGATGGAAGCTCCATTCGAGGTATGTATGGAATAAGAAGCCATGAGAAGGTTATCAAACCCAGAGATATAACTCATTCATTCCCCGATATTATTCAGCTTTAGAGAGAAGGTTTTCTGTGTCAATACAGCTGCACAAAGGGATGTACGGTTAAAAGTTAAGCTTTGGGACAATCCGGAATAAATTGACGGAGGACTTTGGAAAAAGTACTACCGAGCCTGGCCCCAGGTGAAAGATCTATGAGGTGTTGGGTCATGAACGATCACTCTATATTCTCCGTCACGAACCATCACTCATACCTAGAGTTTGGTACTTTTATATTTATGATTTCTACTGAAGGAATATGAAGTACATATTAACCAGAGGTCGGCCACTCCTCAGTAAACACAGTGCAGCTTCAGCACCCCCAAGACTTGTGCCTTGTGGCAAGGACATGGCCATTACGCTCTATCTCAGCCTAAGAAAGCTCCGAATTAATTACATGTTTTTATATACACTTCCATATTTCGTTAGTCCCGGTTATTTCAATCTGGCCTGGAACTCTATTGGATAAAATGGTCTTAAAGACAAGGGTTTTGGAATTTAGTCAGTCATGGATTATTAACCCTTTTCACCCGTCAGGCTTTAATAATTACATGTAGTGAACCCTTGCCCCTCCAAGCTCAACATCCCCCGCGATCCCCGCTCCCAAGAGAATCCCCCCGCCCAAGTCATCCCTTTTTAATCCTAAAGCCTCAGCTACAGCATATTTTATTATTCCGCCTCAAAGCTCAAACCAATCACAATGACAATCAACGTTGCCATCCTTGGCTATGGCCTTTCCGCCACGACCTTTCACATCCCCTTCATCACAACCACCCCCGGCCTGGCTCTGCACTCAATTGTCCAGCGCTCCCCCACAGAGACGAATTCCGCCGTAAAGGACCACCCCAGCATCAAGGCCTACAAATCCACCGCCGAGCTCTACGCAGCCCCAGAGACAAGCGAGGTTTCCCTGGTGGTTGTAACCACCAGCAACACCACCCACTTCTCGTACTGCAAGGAGGCGCTCGAGAACGGCAAGAATGTCGTTGTGGAGAAGCCCTTCGCAACCTCTTCAAAGGAGGCTGACGAGCTTATTGCGTTGGCTGAAAAGGTCGGAAAGACCTTGACCGTGTTCCAGAGTAATTTACAACCCCTCCGGTCATTGACACCAATGTATGACGGGCTCAATGCTAATGACTATATTGTAGACCGTCGTTTCGATTCCGACTTCCTCAGCCTCCGCGCTCTGCTATCAGCTACACCATCGCCCTTCGGAAAACTAGTCTCCATCGAATCCCACTACGACCGCTTCAAGGCCGTCGAGGTCAACCCATCCGACACCCGCGCCTGGAAGAGGGAACAATCATATGGCAACGGGACACTATGGGATTTGGGAACACATCTCATCGATCAGGCACTCACTCTCTTCGGGCTCCCCGCCAGAGTATTCGGCCAGATCCGTGATGAGCGCGGGGCAAGCGTGAACCCAAAGGCAATCTGGGGAGAGGACGGGTTTTTGGACGATTTCTTCGAGGCGACGCTCTACTACGACGGGAGAGAGGAGGGCGAACGGGGGTTCGTGGTGAGGCTGGAGGCTGGGACGCAGTCGTTGAGGGAGAGGCAAGTGAGGTTTATTGTCAGAGGATCGGAGGGTGGATGGGTTAAGGTGAGCCGCTTCTTTTCGTGTCAGATCTTTGTTTGATGAGGTATGCTAAATGTGGATTAGTATCACCTCGACCCGCAGGAAGACCAACTCAAGGGAGGGCTGCTGCCCACAGCGGCGGAATTCGGAGTCGAGGACGAATCTATTCATGGTTTGACTCCCGCTGTAGAACCTCTTCCTTCCAGACCAAAGAGCTAACTTTTTACTCAGGTACATTCATAACACCTGATGGCACTGCCACAAAGACGCCCTCGCAGAAGGGCAACTACGGCAAGTTCTACTCAAACCTTGTATCTGCCATCAATGGTGAGAAACAGCTCGTTGTGAAGCCACAGGAGGCTGCCGATGTCATCAGGTTGATAGAACTACTTGGAGAGAGTAACAGGCAAGGCAAGGTATTGGCTGTTTCACGGTAAAAAAGGATAGCCGCCGCCACACTCGTTTATTAGGATACCCTCCACATTAAGTGGTAGAAATCAAGATATGCCGGTCTATCAATTCGATAGTAGGTGATCTGGGTGTAAAAAGAATAAAAATAAAGCTTTTGATTTTGAAAAAAGTAGATATTTTCCATTCCATGCCCTAAGTCAAAAACGCCGCCTCCCAAACGTACTGCAAAGCGAAAAAAAAAAAAAATACCACAAAACCTCCCCAACCAGTCACCCCGCATCTGCCGCAACCACTTCAACAATACGCAACTGCATCCCCACTACCACAACCACAACCTCTGTCAGCAAACACCCCACCAACAACAACAACCAGAACTGGAATACTCACATCTTCCTACAACACTCATTGCAATCGCTCCAAAACTGGCTCGGATGTGTCGGGTTCCAGATGCGCGTGCAATCTTGCTGGCACAGCAGCAGCGCATCCACCTTTGCCCGGCGCGCCTCCAACTTTGACTCGTTCGCGACGGGCTTCTGGTAGAACCTTTCGCCCCACGAGCCTAACATTCCGCGCGTTGCTTGCTCCGAGTCTCGCGCTACGAGGTACCCGACGCCGCCTATGTGGTGTTAGTAAGAAGTGATACGGGAGTGGAGGAAGGGGGCGTACGGCTGGCTTGACGGAAGGGCGCTTGGCCTTTGCGGGATGAGGGGAGAGCGGCGACATAGACAGCGAAGGTGATGAGGAGGAGGGTGAGGGATAAGAAGCGCATTGTGGCGATAGTTGACGGCCTGATGTGGAGGGTGTAATGAACTGTAGGTAAGTATATACAGGTAAGAAGTTAGAGAGAGCCAATGATCCTCCTATGGATATATAAGCTTAAGATCAGATCAGCAATATCACAATTGATCCTCTGTAGAGAGGAGCATCGCGCTCCTTTATAGCTAAACCACCGCAGGTACAAGACGTTTCCCCCCGCAAAATCCGTAATTAATAAAAATGACATGTTTGAAGGTCATGGATCCTTTTGGTTTCAGCATTTTCCCTAAGTACCTACCCCGCCATGCAATAAGGTACAACGGATAAAGAACCCGGCTCAGCACAGAAGCTTCCATCAGGAACGTCCCCGGTTTTGCCGGATGGCCGGGATGGCGGTCCGTGGTGCAAAGACCCGGCGGAAAGGGTTCCGCAGCTGGATAGTCCTCAGTAATAGCGGTTTCGAAATTATATGACCAGTATTCAGTATTAGGAAAGAAAAGAAAGTTACATGTTAATACGGCCCATAGAAATACAAACGAGATAGCTAGTATGCTGGTGGGGCTGTTATATCTATAAATCGACCGATATTGCATCATAAAAGACCGTCCCGAACGCCCCAAAGAAACTAAACCAAATATACAAAGGAAACGAAAACCACCATCATCTGAGCTGCGGTCCCGTACCTGCCTGGATCGGATCTGCTTCCCCCCGGTACCCATCCCACGTCTCCATTTCTCAAAACGTCATAACTCTACTATCCTTCTCCTCATCTGGCGAGCGCATCGCCATCATCAGGACCGTGCGCAGCTTGTAGGTCGCAAAAGCCGCCAGACATGCGATCGAAAGGAAGATTATGACGATAATGGCTATCACGTAACTACACCCATCATACACTCTGTTATCTAAACTGTCACTGTGCTGGATGCATATCTAGATCACCAACACTCAAGTTTAGCTCCTCGGAAGACTAGCTTAATAAGTAATGAGGGGAAGTTGGGTTAACGTACCGTGGGGCGCTTTTCTGTGAGAGGGAGGTGATATATTTGCTATTACTTTTCTTTCATTTTTTCCCCCAATAACGGGTAAATGGAGGGCAGGGATTCTCCTTCCTCTCTGATATTGTAATAGCAAGCAAGCAGGCTAGCCAGCCAGCTAGCGGTATAGTATATATAAAGCAGTCTATATGAAACACCCAGAATCAGCCAACCAAACTAGAGCGAAAGAGAGCATATAAATATCCTCATAATCACCTTATCTCCACAGATCCAGAGACCGTGCGTTCCAAAGACCAAAAGGTAGTACCGGAGTCCAGAGTCCAAAGTTCAAAGCCCGAATACGAGAACCAAAAGAAGAGCACTGCCGGAAGTCTGCAAATACCGGTCTACCACCGGCAACCAACATCTATTTAAGCTTAACCCGCTACTTAGGGTAGCTATCAGGCCAGCCTCAATAATAAATGTCTTCTGTTCTGTCTGTCGACGCAGGTACTGACCGCTACGTATGTAACTAATGTATTTGAGTGAGCTGGCGTTTTAAAGCTCCGACTGCCAGTACGGTGCTGCTGCAGGGTCCAAGGAGATTAAGGAATGCGCACAGAAAAAATATAATCGGTGCGGCCTGGTGTTTATTGGCCCGCGCTTTGGAATGCTGTGCTTGATAGGATACAGATGGATATGGGTCGAGCTGTGTGGTTGGGATCGGAATCGGGGCGGCCGCGGTGATTTGGGGGGGAGTGTTTGGCCATGAACACTGAGGAGTGAATGGATTACGATGTGGACTGGCGGTGCATGGAGGAGAGACGGTGTAGATGGCTCTCCGTACATGCCGTGTCCTGAATACTGTCAAGGTGGGTGCGTGTAAGGGACGTGTCAAGACGACTTTTTATTATTATTATATGTATTTCCTTCCTTTGCTCTCTTTTTATAGCTGTGAAATTATTTCAGCAGAACTATAGAGAGAGTTCTAGAAACCGAAATATATCCAGCCTTTTGTGAAAATTCCCGGAAATACAAAGAAATTTTACACTGTATAATATGACTGGAAGAAATGAAAAAAGAAATTTTGAATTTTTGGAAGGTAATATTCAATTTCCCGAATGAAAGAAGCGGAAAGATAGACCGATGAGTCAGCTTTTCCCGTCGGGGACACTGTTCCAGCAGATACTTGATCATGGGACAATTGGTATCATTGGGATCGACAGTTGACAACGGGCGTTTAGCCTTCACAGAATATCACTCGGTTTCATGGCAGAGTGTTGCCTGATGATTGGTAATCTATCACAGGCGGTCACTCGTGAAAGATATGTCTGCGTGCTATACAGTATTACGCATTCCTCCATTCGTTTCTCCTGCATGACTACTCTAAAGATACACCTAATTCATGTCCCTCTCTTCTACTCCCCTCTACGGCTCCATTGATGTTTCGTAGTCTCTTTTCTCTCTTTCTCTTCATAAAGAGACTTCGCGAGCTGCTTGTACAGGAATAGTGTCCCCCCATGGAAGTTGATGTTGTGGTCGCTATCCGTGAACCACTGTACCCTCATCTTCTCCGGAGAGACACCGGCAACCATCAGGGTATCCACAAGGGCGGCACTGTTCTGGAAATGGACATTATCATCGCCGGTACCATGCTGGACTAGAAATCCGCCCGCAACGTTCTTGAAGCCTTCGGGTAGGGCGACAGCGGACTGTGCGTAGCCGTCTCGGTTGTCTTCGAGGGTGCCCATGTAGCGTTCTGTATATATCGAATCATAGAAACGCCAGTCTGATACAGGGGCGGTGATCTGTGGCCGTGTCAGCAGCTATACATCTATGGGGCGAGAAGGTCCCAAAACGTACTAGACCGAGGGAAAAGACCCCGCTATCAAGCTCCAATACCTTGCTCGTCAAATACCCTCCAAAGCTCCAACCCCATATCGCAATCTTTTTCTCATCAACATAACTCTTTTTGGCCCACTGTTGCGCCGCCCAAACCTGATCCTGTGCCTCTAGCTTTCCGAGCTGCCTGCTCACAAGGGCCCTGAATGCTCTTCCTTTAAAACCAGTCCCGCGGTTGTCGACAGAGAGGACTATATACTCCAACTCTGGGTCGCTAGCGACGTACGAATTCCAACCTACAGTTCGACGGAAGGTCTTGCCGGTTTCTTGAGCACCGGGTCCTCCGTATATGCGAAAGAGGACCGGATACTTCTTCTTTGGGTCAAAGTTAGGGGGAAGATACTCGACTACATTTAGCTCGTACCCGTCGGGATGTTTAAGAGTGCTCCAAGATACGGCGGGGAGATCGAATTCAGCTAGCTTTGTTTTAAGCGCCGCGTTGTCGGTCATGGACTTGATTGCTACATTGGTGTTGTTGACCGAATACAACTCCTGATGGGGCAAATCAGGGCCTCTGTATGAGAGAATGTAGTAGGCACCTCCGTCAGAGAACGAAGCCCCCCAGTACCCATCTTTGTTAGTGTCTACAAGTGCCTTTTTCCCCTTTCCATCTAAACCGACAGAGTATAGGTGGCGCTCTGTGGAGTCACGCTCGGTTGAGAGATAGTAAACGACATTTCGAGAGACATCGACCTTGACAATCGAGACCACTTCATATTCTCCAGATGTCAGGGCAATTGGAGAGCCGCCGGCGACGGGATAGAGATAGAGATGGGCGTATCCAGTATGATCTGAGATATCAATATACGAGGGAGTTGAAAGACCGGGGATGTCTATTACACGAGTCAGCTTCATTGGCAACAAGTAAAATACAGGCAGACAAAGGGGCTCACATCGAATTGCAAGATTGTTATCAATCCACCCATCCGTCCCGTCTCTCTCCCTGACTACACTCGAGCTCGCACTCTTAACATCTACAACGATCAATTTCTCAAGATTTTGAACTCTGTTCATTGTGCGGAAGATAACAGCTTCATGTTCTTCGGCGACCCAAGCAACCTCCGTGATCAGCAGATCTTCCGGGGAAAAAGAATCAAACTCGATCTCCTGGGGACCAGCTGTAAGGTCCGAAAGATTGAGCAAGTGAAATGTGACAGTGGGATTTGTTGCCCCTACTTTGGATACCGAAGTTCAAGTTCTCTGGGGTATGGAGGGGCTGTTGATTGAGAATCCATGTAATATGGTATGGTGTAGGTTGGTACGCCTGTTTCATTGAAGCGGAGGAATGCAAGATATTCACCATCTGGTGAGAACCAGTGGGCCTTTGTATCGCCGTAAACCTCTACTCAGCATTAGTAAGATTGGATTAGGCAAAGAAATGGTAAAGAAACTTGCCTTCCTCGTATACCCAATCTGGAACGCCATTGAAGACGTCCACCCCGCCATCATCTGTAATCTGCGTGACAGTTCCATTAACCCACATGAACAAATTGTTTCCCCTCACATAGGCAATGCTATCTCCTCTAGTATTCCAACCTGCATACTGAATATCTCCAGCCTGATCGTCTACAAGCGGTTCCAAGCTCTTACTAGCCCTATTGAATATATAGTAGTCCGCAAAGAACGAATATCTGTACTGCTTCGTATAGTTTGCCGAAAACAGCACATTATCCCCCGACGGCTGAATGTAGTAGTCGAAAAAGGTAGAAGCCGCCTCTTCTATATCTGCAAAATCCAAAAAGGTCTCATTGGTGCCAGTAACAATGTTGGCAAACACTAGAGAGCCAGTTTCGGGATCTGGGACCACGTATGTGCCATCGCTGGAGCCGGCGACCCATTGTATAAAAGTGCTGGAGGCTGAGTAGTTTCCAGAGAAGATGTCGGCGAACGTTACGAGTTTTCCTTTTTTACCAGGTGCTGGTACTGCTGCTGCAGAGATCGTGAGGCCGAGTACTAGTGCCCCTCTGAGTGACGAGAACGTATTAAGGTACTAAACCAGTTTGTGGTTAGTTTAAGGGGTTTTCCACGGCGGTAATCTACGGCGATAGATAAAGGGCTATTATGAGAGGCAATTGGGCTTACTGACCTTCATCTCACTATTTTTAATTAATACGCACGCTCACAGATCAATCAAGACTCAATCACTCTTCACTCAACCAGACAGTGTGTATATTTTTACAGGAGAGCAGGACACGATTGCCTTTTATTTCCCTTTGCCCAATGCCTATCAGGGAGTTCCCGAGCTCATGCTGTGATAACCAATACATTGCTAGCTTTACCTTCCTGAAGAAGTGGTCTACTCCGTAACTGATTTCCTGCCAAGAGATCGCTGCACAGGCAGCTCATTCGCTCGCCCACAACATGTATCGTTAAGTACCTTCTAAATATAGGTACCGATTCTCTGGGCATGGAGGTATAGGAAGGTGAAGTAAGTACTCCTCTTTCGTGGCGTTTCCGGGCACGGCCAATATTGCATGACATACAAAAAGGTGGATTTGGCGCTTTTTTGTATGGTATGCAATATCAGTCATGTTCGGAAACGTCATGAAATTAGTAGTATACAACCTGCTCTGTCGCCGGACTCCGCCTTGCTTATGGCTGTTTCTTCTACCACATGGTGCTTAACTACAGGTGTAGGTTTCTATATCCCTTAAATGTATGAGACAGTGGGAAAATCTCTCTCATGCATGAATGTCATGTGACCTTGAATTTGGGTTGAGGAAACTTCCGGGTAAGCAGCTTGCTGCCTTTGTCGGTCTTAGAAATACTTAATGGTGCCATAAAGTTCGCAGTTCGCTGCCTTACTTCAGTCAATCATTTCCTGGATAAGCCACGCTAATGCATGAGAGAGATTTTCCCCTGTCTCATACTCGGGTGTAGCAATAAGAACCAGAACATGCAAGTGAAGAGACTGGGATTATTTGTATGGAGTGGCGCCGCTCTGCCATACAAATAACCTCATGGCATGTTCTGGTTCTAACCCTTGTACCCGAGTACATCCAAGGGTCATAGCGAAGATAATGCCTTGATTGGTTTGAGAAGAGGGGATGCCTCTTCTCCTAATTATCCCTTGAACCGTCAGGCCGAATTGTAATTAGCGGAACCTAACGCAAAGTGGAAATCGTGATATAAGGCACACCTGTAGGAGCAGCAATGACAGAAACCATCACAGAGGTCATGTGTGATGAATTGTACGTTGAAACGCAAGCATACATATAAATCTTGCGTTTAACACATCACGATTTCCACTTTACGTTAGGTTCCGCTAATCACAATTCGGCCTGACGATTCAAGGGATAGCTAGCTAGAGTCTCGTTGTAACTACAGTCGCACCTCGCTATGTCGTTAGCGCGTTTGAGGAGCTCAGTCCGTACGAGATAGCAAATATACGAGACAGCGAATAATAATTCCCAAGCTGACAGGGGTATGGAATCAAAAAATCATTTTTGAATGGAATTCCAAATTCGAACAGGTACCTAATTAGAGATAGATACAGATATCAGTTGTTAAAATATCCTGAAATTCATATAAAGGTTATTGAGAGGTTTAACTCCTATAGATAAGAGATGGAGCGATCCTCTGAGCCTACTCTGAGCCTATGTACAGAGCAGTGAATCATTCTTAAGCTCACTCCTCTATTAGAATAGCTGCTCCCTCAACCCCCGCTATAACTACTGCCAAGACCTAAAAATCCGAGATAGCAAATATTATTTGTATGGAGACAGGGGGTTTCTGTTCTCAATTTTCCATACGATCCGAAAAGTGCCAAAATACGAGATAGCAAATAGGTTTTGGTGTGGAAAACAAGTAGCAGGCCAATTCGTACGAGACAGCGAGAGACCCGGGATATCGAGATACGACATAGCGAGGTGCCACTGTACATGTACTCGTCTACCAGCATAAGAATTCTGCCGTACAAATAATCCTTGACTTTGTCACTCGCATTTTCTGGTTCTTATGCTGGTAGACGAGTACATGTAGGTACGTGTGTAGGTACATGTCAACTATGTAGCCTACAACAGGCTCTTGAAAGTGAAAGTGCAGGAGCGGTTGGAAACGGCCTTGGCTCTCTTACAGGGTCTTATCAGACAAGTTCAGAACTAGGAACTACGAGAATTGGTCAGCAACTTCAGTTCAATTGACCTTTTGACTACATGTACTTGAGAATTTATATACTGATAAATTCTATTCGTACTTAGAGTTAGATGTTACACAGTTTGAAATCATGGGAAGAACCACAGCAACTAGCTTGCCAAGAATATATATTATGGTACAAATTCGCAGTCTTGGCAGAATTCTTACTATTCGTGCTTCCCGAAGATGTACTAGTACTTCCTAGACGTAAATGGTGCAAAAGAGTCTAAATTATACTGGAATAGCCTCTTCCAATCCATTCTTAACTAGTTATTATATTGGATTCTTTTGGAGCACCCAAACAACAGCCTTCTCCGACCCGTCCATGAAGCATTCCTATTCGCTAAGCATTAATTACAAGTCAGACTATGATTACATGGCGGTAGGTATTAGTCAGTTATGAATTGCGGGGTACCACCCTTGATAACATGGACCACAAAACACCACTGATGAATATGTGCGGTCATGCCAGAGGAGTTGCGCGAGCAGCGGCGAAAGAGTTCTCCCACCCGTCTGGGGTATTAGTTCGCCCTACCCGCCGACGGAGCCATACCCATCATCAAGCAGCGTCGACCACCCGATCGATCCATGGTCCTCCTCCCCCAAAACCTGTGGTGCATACAATAACTCCCCCACATTTTTTTTTTTTACTCTCTCGTGGGTCAGGCTTACCCCAAGGCAATGTTCACCGCTCCTATATATTGAAATTATATTTCTCAAAATGGTTATAGAGTCCTTTTTTTGCGCACCGTACCTGCATTAGCTTGCAAAGCGCACAACCGGATAAATCAATCCTGACCAGGCATATGGGAATCGGTGATGGGGGGCATGTCAATCCTTGATTCTTAAGGAGCCCCTTCAAGGACCCGAGGCAGACAGAAGCTATGATAGAGGAGAGTCGAAGAACAATATTGAGGCATAGGAACGATAGCCATCACACTGAGCTATCAATAAGGTTATACGCCTCGGCAAATGTAGTCAACTAATCATCAACATGTTGTGTTGCAAAACCTTTGTCTTTATCCAGGCACCTCAAGTCATCCTAGCAACACAAACATCTTGACAGACCCCCATCACTCGCGGGATACAAGGCAAACACCTCAGAGGTTTACCATCCCACTCGTTTCGATTGGCCTCGTAGCCCGAATCCGATTTGTCATGAATTCGAACCTCCAACTTAAGCCAACTTCCCACATTTAATAACGGCCTGTCAGACATAACCCCCACCAGACTCGGACTCTACCACTCACGCATAACCTACTTGAATATTCCGCTGATCTGGCCGATAACTAAAACCCATACTTCTGTCACGGATAAATAAGGCTGCCCAATGCTGTCTATCAGAAGTTCTAGTACATGGGGGCCAAGTGCGAAGTGCAGCCCGACAGTTCGTAACGGTGGGGGGATAATCTTTTAGTTGGTGGGATATTTAGATGAGGGTGGCGTATGTGGAGCGGGGGGTTGTGGAGTGTGTTTGAGGTAGGCTAGCCACGCGGCCGAGTAAGTACATCAGCATGCAGATTGCGGGGTGTGTGTGTGTGTGTGTGTGTGTGTGTGTGTGGCCAAATTGGAATTGTTCTCCATGACCAGCAATTGGCCTGAAGGGAAGAAGAGCTCGGGGGCTTTTTGTATTGTTTCTCTTACAAGATTTTCTGTGCCCCTTGACCGTACTAAAGTGATATTGCCACTGGCAGAGTCTGGCGAGTGATTTGCTGTGAAGCAGAGGGTTTTTGTTTTTTGTTTAATTCATTAATTGTGAAGCAGAGGGTTTCGGAGTGTAGGATCTTTGTTGAGATATAGATGGTAGATAAGACCTGTAACCAGTGTCGACCCTCGCTAAATTAAGTGCAAAACTCCTTATTAAGATGTAGGTGCATGTCATACATACCTTGACCCAGTGCGAAGAACGCTCGTTCAGCTCCATGTAACTCGGGATTGCATGATCTAGTAGTGTGCGCACATTCATATTTGATCTCGACCATAAGCAGACTCATAGTGAAACAGAAATTATGTACATTAAGTTGAGTATGGGTTGGTAGAAACATTACTGTCTATGTGTATGTATGACAAGGTGGTACAGGGTGCAGCTTGCGTAACCTGGACTTGAAAGCCCTAAAACTCCATGGCAGTAGCTCAATGTGTTTGGTAGTACACATGCATCTAGTCCCTGCTAATTCTGATAATACATAGAAAGTGCTGATCTAGCTAGCAGTGAGCATCGGATCCATAACCTACATGTATGCATCGGCATGTTCGATACGTGTGAGACACTAAGACTATATACCTAGTGGCTGTAAACATCTGAATTTCCTATCGCGGATAGTAGGTACATGTAAGTATGATCGATCACTAACCCAAATCACAAAGGTTGTACGTGACTTCGCACATTGTACGTAAAACTCGATAGCTGAGTTATATATATTTACATGTATAGAGTAGTGATATATAGAGTAGCGTACCGTAGGTTTATATATAGGGCCTTTTTCGCCCCCTCAAACCATCATATTAGCACTTTCTAGTTTATCACTTTCTAGTTTATCACTTTAATTAGAACTCTCATCTTTAGATCGTTCTTAAATCTAGCCACTATACTACCAAATTCCGAATCCGATGGCTACCAATTCTGAGAGCAGTAGAAATATTACCAGGACTTCCGGGATTCATCCTCGTATGATTTTCGTAGCCAGGACCACCCTACCACACGACAAAGAGGCAAATCCGCGTCCATATCTTGCTATCAAGAAGATAAATAATCAAATTATAGCACTGTACGTTGTTTCGTCCTATGGTGATATCTAGATCTATTATTGTACCTAATTAACAATAATTCGCAGGCCCTTGACCTCACTAGAAAAGAGGGTGACCGAGAATGAGACCTACAAAGAGATCTGTATCCGTCATAAACGTAGTGAATGGGACTACTTTGCTATATCTCCCAACACAAACATCTACAATGATAGTATCTCGCAACCACTTAGTTCCGAAGTACACAAGTATAGCAAGGGCTGGATCGACCTCATTACCCCCATGACTATTGGAACAAAAAACATCGTTACCGCAAAGCGTGTCGACGAGATATCGCAAGTCGATTTAGAGAAAGTTATTGCTGCCCATGTAGCTCGGATGGGGTTTCAACAAATTGGTGGTGGTGGTGGTGGTAATGGTGGATGTTTGGGTATCGGTACTCGAGTTTCGAATTCGGTTCTGGCTCAGGGTTTTCAAAAAATCCTGAATATAACGAAAACCCTTCTACATGCCAGTGAAAACAAGGAGGCAACACAGGGAGAAAATGAGAGGAGGTACGCGGAAGTGATCAGTATATGCAATGATTTGATTGTAACATACCCACCCTCACCCCCACACGAAGCGATAAATCCATTAGATATACCTATAAGTGAAATTGATCTTCATGATCAGCTCCCTACTCGAATGGGCTCGAAAAGACGGCGAAGAAGGAATACAAAGTCGAGTGGGACCTGTAACGATGGTCAATCGGAAACTCGCAGAACTGACGACCCAAATGGCGGAGGCGGGCCAAATGGAAGGGGGCCAAACGGATACGGGCATGTTACCTCCCATGCTGAGAGCAAACCTCGGGCGGGAAAGAGCACAGGCGGTGAAAGCAAAACTTCAGCACAGAATGCAAGCCCTGTACACTGTGCAAACCGAAATCTCGCAGGTGAATGGTCCGACGCGGATTGGCAGCTTATAGAATACGGAGACGGAGACGGAGACGACGAGACTTCTACTGAGGAAATATCAGAGGAACCCTGGCAGCTGTTAGATTATGAACTCTCATACTGCGACTCCGATTCAGACTCATATATTTCTTCGTCTGAGCTTGATGGTCCGGATGTTGAGGATTGGAGGGAGTCCTTGCCTGATCCGGCCCAAACTTCATCTACAGACGCCGCTGTTACCGTACAGAATAATCGGATCCTCATGATTATGCGGTATCTTGATGCACTGAGGACATATAGGAGGGGCGAAGAAGGGATGCTTGATTCTAGGGCCCAAGACTCTCCAGATAAATCTCTTTTGTCTTCAAGCGAAATGTAAGCCCCTAAACATCAGAGGTTTGATCGGATCGTACTAATCCTCAAGGCTTAAACCTGGGTGCATTATAAGTCCGCCAGAAACCAATAGTTCAGACAAATCATTCACCAGTACCGAATCATCAAGTTCTGAGAAAAGCTTGCTTTCAAACGCGATGGGGAAAAGGCCACAGAAAACATCTACCACCATAAACACTACCTGTTTCAAATGTAAGAAAAATATCACCACTGGAACTCACGACAGTAAATTCTCCGTCGAAGCTTTCTGCGAGAAATGTAATAGCAGTGCCAATGTAAGCCTACTTCAAACTCCCTTACCATTACTGCACCAACACCAGAGCTTCAATGAACAGGAGGACGGAAATGTAAATGTGCAAGACAAGTATCGAATCGGGCGGACCTTTGGAGAAGGCTTCGACAAGTCAATCTTGGTATATGAACTTCAATCCTTGATGATTCAATGACTTATAAGTTCCTGACATGATATATATGGTGGTAGAAGAAGTCTCCTCAAGCCGTATTAGCGAACAACCGGTACTCGGGTCTAGTAAAACGAGTGTTGATGCAAGGTAAATGTTTTGAAATTCGGGGGTGGGGTTAGGGCCAAGTAAGCCAACTAATAAGAAAGTAATGCGTTCAAGCGAACCTCAAAGAACGGAATGTGCTTGCGGAATCATGCTCAAAAAGTTCCGCTTTTAGGTTTGTGTTAAGAGAAGAACACACCGACGAGCAAGAACTCGATAAGATTGGGAATCGCACAATAGTTAGTAGTTGCCAGTCGGTGCTTGAGGGGGAACATGATGAGGATATTCTTTGCTTTCTGGATGGAGCAGGTTATGTGGATTTGGGTAGAGATGGTGAGTCATTTAACTATCCACATTGTGAGTCTGCAAGCTCAACGAGCAGGCATAATTGAATGGAATCAAAGCTCACATCAACCATTTTTTTCTTCTTTTCAGAATACGGGGTTGATTGCATCGCTTTAAGAAACTCGGCGAAGAATGAGCTTTCAAGGGTCGAGCACGACACAAAAACAAAACTCCCAAATTTTCCTTCCTCTGCCTTGGGGGTTAGAAGTCAATTTGGACAAATATCATCCACCAATACTGCAGGTCAGTTTAACCTAACCAGAATTTATAAAATACTAAGTCTTTCAGGTCGACCGTCTGAAATTGGAGAGGCGTGCCAACTCTTCGGTTAGTAACAATCTCAAGTCAGAGTGTGTGTATAAGCTCACAAGTCACTAGACAGATCTAGAAGCAATACCTCAAAAAGCTTTGAATCTGGACAAACCGACCGGACTCAGGTCCAACGATTCACCTCTCCCGCTCTGCAGTACACAACGGCTATTCAAAGACGATGTGATTATCTCCTTCGTTTGATCAATCCAGCACAAAATTCACTACCCCCTGTGCACACCATAGCCAAAAGACTTCTCGAATACGTTTGCTCGATCAAAAAGATTTCAGAAACGGGTGGCTGGAAAGATGCTGATTGTTTAGAAACGCTTCAATGCACCATCTTTCCAAAAGAATACCTGCCGGCAAACTCGGATGTACTCATTAATCTGCTTAGAAGCTATCCGCTAACAGATGGCGACCCTGATATTCAAGCTCTTGCTAGACTTTCTCTTACAAACGATAGCGACCTGTTACTGGAACGGATAAACTTCGCGCTTCCAAGGACCCGTGACGATTGGCTAGCAACAGACAACGTCTGGAATCAGGAAGTAGTACAGTCTACATCAGAACAGCGTCTTCTTCTTCAGCAAGATGGAATGATTAAGTGGATACGTTTCTTGATGTCAACCCTTGGACTAGGAGAAGCCCATACTAGAGAGTTCATGGGAGAGCAAGGATCTTCAAAGATTGAAAAAGACTTGTTATGTCTTCTTGATAGCTTAGGAGCAAATTTTGAGTTAGCTGTTGAGAGCGGAAGTGGGAAAAGGGATGGACAAAGGTAAGAAGAACCTATATTTCTCATACATAGTACAAGCATGTAATAATTTTTATTTTAGGAAAATTCCGTCTATTGAGGACTTAGAAGAGGATATATTAGAAGAGAGGGACAAAAAGTTGAAATGCGAGAATGAGCAATGTCGAAGGTGTAAGTTTATGGAACGAGACCGGTGCTTTTCGAATACTTCCTGTATAAATAATTGTAGTAATTCTGAGGACTGTAATTATGGAGAAGGGTTGTGACTACGTCATGAAGATATTTATTTTATAAAACTCCTTAAACAATGTCAACGTGCATGGCCGTCGTCAATGCAATAGTATGTATGATTCCGAATATTACAATGCGTAGTACTTGCAGCGGTTACCCAGTTGATTCTTCGTATCTGCGCTCGATCTAGTTAGAAACGTATGTACTTATATAATTATTTAGACTAGAGCTTCAATATGCTTAGTTCCTAGCTGGAGTATTAAGGTAAGTTTATAAAGCACCTACAGTATTTTTTATGATAGTACTGAGCAATTACATATTGTTCCACACTCTTTCTGTCCGCAATATTTTCTTAAACCAGTTTGCCATTTGCAATCTCGAGACTAGGGTTAGGTATTTATCCTATAATATAAAAACCACAACCCCCATATAATTGTCGACATCACCTGGGATTTATACATTCTAATTTGGTACTTCATAGCTACCGCTTCATAGAATCTAACCCGGTACCTTCCAGAGCCTAATCCACTAATCATGGATTCTAATTTGGTTAAAAAACATTCGAACCCTGGCCAGCTTACTGGTAAATACATGTAGTGATTTTATGATATCATCATCACCAGCTTGTAATGTCATTTGACCTTGACCTGTAGTCTGAGGTTTCATTGTCCTGAGGCTGAATGATGATGACTAAGCAACACTAACTAACTTTCGGCACTGCGAGTATATGTACCTACAAGTGTCAACTAAGTAAACTGTGGCCTGCAACATGGCCTCTCCAGAAGAGCCAGTCGGAAAGGCATCAGCTACAAAACCTTCTCAAATCCAAGTTATTCAGGAAATCCTTCCATCAATTAACGACTTTAAAGAAATGATGCTCGCCAACGACTTCTCCGGTCAAGATAGTGCGCCCCAACCCTTTGAAGGGATAACCGGGAATGCAGTCAACAGACCAAGAAACTCTGAAGATTTGAACGAGCTCGGGGATAAGAGCAATACTGAAGATAATCTGGGACCTAAAGATATGCCAGTGGAAAGTACTAGGAAGAATAAGGAAAAGAGAAGGCTCAGCTCTCAGACTGTGGTTTTGCCAGATCAACAGACCTTGTCGTCAGATAGCTCGGCCTGGGTCTCTGAAACAGAAGAACTCCAAATTATTCAGCCCCGTGGTAGATCAAAGAGTAGGGGTAATTCCCTTTCAAATTGCGCCTCTCAAACGAACTCAAAGAAAGCGCAGAAGCTTTCACCGGCCCGGCTTGGTGAGCTATTACACGATACACCAACAACATTTTCCATCCAACCGTCGTCCCAAGATCAAGTACCACCCCTCATGTCTACTATTACCTCTCCAACAAGGCACAGATCTATAACAAACCCAACTACTACTTCTCCGAATGGTGTAAAGGGTCCGCCATTCGCACGACCACAATTGTCGGCCTTGGACCGAACATTATCTGCACCTACGGGTATGAGACGAAGCAGATCTTTCCCCCGAGCGCTACAGCTAGATACCCAGAGCTCCCCTTCAAGATTACCGCAGTTACAACAGCATCAACATGGAAAATCAGTGGAAAAGGGAGGAAACCCAATTTCTCCTCAAAGAAATACAATACATTCAATAAAAACCGTACATTCGAGTGCTCCTAGTTCGCATTTATCACCAAAGTCTGCTTCAACTCCCTCGGCCCGCAATAGCGCACCTAATCGCCGCGATTTTAACAGCCCTCTTTCTGGTCATGCTCCCACAACTACCCATCTCTTGAAAACTGCAACGCCTACTCCATCGTCATTTCCTCCACTGCCCTTGCAGACGTATCTCTCACTTGCGCTCTCATCTCCTACGTCCCATGCTAAGCCAACGACGTTTCCTTCCCCGCGAGAGCCTGGACCTACCCCATCAACAAGTACACATTACCCTCCCCAACATCACCCAGATGACTCGGCGGCCATTGCATTTGAGCGAATAACAAATTTCCTTCTCCTACCAGGCAAACTTGAAGGGGCGCTATGGTTTGGGATGTTGGCCTGTCTTGACAGTTGGCTTTATATGTTTACGATTCTCCCACTTAGGTTTGTGCGAGCTCTTGGTGTTCTGTTCGCCTTTTGGTGGGGAGGTATAAAAAGTTCCTTGAGTTGGGGGAAAGGATCACGACAAAGGAGTAGTAGCTCCGCAGGCGGGAGTGAAGGCAGTTCACCTGAAGTTTCCAAAAGAGAAACTGTAAAGGGAAAAAGGGTAAAGGTCGTGTCAGATCTACAGCCAAGTCATAAGGCAGATATATTAAGAGGTTTGGTCGTATTCACGAGCTGCTGGATTCTTATGAGATTTGACGCTAGTCGAATGTATCATTCTATCAGAGGGCAGAACGGTATTAAGTTATATGTCATATATAACATGCTAGAGGTATGCATACCTATGGTGGATTTGTTGGAACATTGCTTCTCAGAATTATTCCAAACAGATCTCTGCACTGTGAACTGCCCAACTAATTCGAGTCGTGGCTTAAGATCAGCGACAGATTATGCTCTGCGGTAGGGCAAGATATTTTTGAATGCCTTTTCTCGAAAGAAACCTTGGAAAGAGGCCCAGATGGACGCAGCAAGGTTCTAAGGCCGCTTGGATTTTTCTTACTTGCATTGGTCTACAACAGTACTCTCCCTTGACTTTCGAGACATATGATAACACTGCTAATTTTAATAGCATTACATTCTACAGCACTTTTTTACCAAGTGATAACGCTCAATGTTGCCGTAAACTCATATTCTAATGCTCTTGGGACTCTAATACTCTCTGTCCAATTCGTTGAAATTAAATCAACAGTTTTTAAAAAATTTGAGAAAGAAAGTCTTTTCCAATTGACCTGCGCTGATGTTGTAGAACGTTTTCAGCTATGGCTCATGTTGGTCATTATTGCATCACGGAACCTAGTTGAGGTTGGAGTGTGGTCGCTCGCCGGCGCTGACAGTAGCTCCAGAAGTAGTGGTGGAGTCTTGCCTAGAAGTTTTACTATTTTTCCTGAGTGGACAGGTCAGGTTATGGGCCCTTTCTTGATAGTCCTGGGCAGCGAGATGCTAGTTGATTGGTTGAAGCATGCCTATATCACCAAATTTAATAATACCAGACCAGCCGTATACGAACGGTTCTTGGATGTGCTTTGCAAAGACTATTACTCACATGTACGACCAATCCTCCATCTTATCTGATATTCCAGGCTGATAGTTACCTCTTCAGGCTTTCACAGATCAAAACTTGACCAAAAGGCTCGGTTTGCCCGTGATCCCATTAGCATGTCTTTTTATTCGTGCAAGCCTTCAGACTTATCAAATGTTTCTTGCAACCCACGTGCCCTTACCTCTCCCTTCGGCAACAACATCTCTCTCAGAATCCGACGTATCGCCAGTAACGACAGCCGCTCTTGCCAATTTCGACGCTATACTACGTCGCGCACTAGGCGGGTCGCCGTTCGGGGGAAGTACGGGTTCATCACCAGAATCGTCCTCAGACAACCTGTTTGCCATTGCCATGCTACTCATATTCTTCCTTGGCTTCTTCCTGGTCTGCTTGGCGGTCAAGCTTGTGCTTGGGATCTGTCTCCTCACATTTGCGCGTAAACGCTACAAGGGTATGAAGGAGCGTGCGGGAATGAACTTTATGACTGGGGCGAGAAAGGTTGGTGGTTTTGGGCTTATAGATGTTTCGGATGATCAGAAGAAGTGGATCTATGCGGATGACCCGGCGGGCGAGAGGGCGATGAAGGAGAGAGAGAATCGACCGCTGCCTAGGGAGATCAACCTAGATGATGTGAAGAGGTATAGCATGGCTGCTAAGAGGATATGGTAGTACTGGAGGGTCTTGTTTGCTCAAAAATGACGGGGACTGTGATTCTGGATTATTCTATGATTGGCGTTTTTTGATTCGGTCAGTGGGGAAGGGATTGTATACGAAAAGGTTTAGAAAAAGCGGATAATCGGGTACATGTATGTAGCTACATGAGTTATGATGATGATTTGATGCGTAATTGAAGTCGTTAGCAGAACCCTTGATTCTGTACTAGTAGAGAGAAGGTTGGGCACCATGCTTGGGGGAGCCAGTTTCGCCTGCCAAGACACTGCTCTACAGGTATGTACCCAGGGGTGCCGGAAAGTGATGCAACGACTCAATTTACTACTCATGATTTCAACCACATGCAACCCAACTTTGACTTTAACGAAGCAGCAATATATAGTATGTAAAGTAAAGAGAATATGAAGAATTCATCAGTCACATCAAAATGAAAGAAATTACATGTAAGGTGGTTGCGAATTCACTAAGACCTCACACTATATTTCCAAGCCGTTGCATCACTTTTGGGTATCCCCCCTGGGTACAGTTTTATGATTAGAGCCCTCATATCACCAGTGTATGTCGTTCCGATAACTCCAGTTGCAAGTGAGTAACTGTCAGGGTCATCGATAAATTTCTGAGATAGTGAAAAGAACCGGTGTAGTGTGGAAGGGCCATAGCCTTTATCATTCACATTGTGCTACTACTACGTGCATACACGGGCGAGGCTCAAAGGCTTGAGGTGCTTTGTAACACTAGAAGATCTTGCATGTAACAACGCACAAGGACACAAGCACAAACACAAGCAATGCCTCGCCAAAGACACACAAGGCAGCCTCATGGATCCATCCATGGACATGCCGACCTCGCATTCTCTTGCGGCCCTCGCCAACGTGGACTGTCCTGTCTGTCTACATAAGGTTACGCAACACCCACATCTTACTGGATGCTCCATCCAAAGTCCATTTCTATCTACTCTATTCTCTGCATATATAGGAATATCTATTTTTGTTCCTTGATTACTCTACTGCCACCCCCCCCGCGCCCCCGCTACGGATCCCTGTACATACTATCGGATAACTAATGCACCACTCGGCCCGCTCGCTCATGGAGCTACTGCAGGTACGGCGTTCCCTGGGCCGTGCTGGGTAAAGTATGACTTGACGTCTGCCGGTTCTTGCCATGGGAAGGGAGGGAGGGAGCTGCATGAGTTCCCATCAGGGACCAAGACCAAGACCAAGGCCAGTGTGGGGGAAAGGCGGGTTATTTAGCAGAGCAAAAGAGCCGTTTTGCCTTGGCGTGCGAGTGATGGTACATGATCCGCGCGGCCTGTCGGTACTAGTTTAACCCTGTTGCTGTACTTTGAGGACAAGCTCTATTACATGAGCTTACTACATGTGGCTACATGTACATCTTGTACAATACATACATGTATGTACAAACACGCCTATAACGCCTACAACCCGCAAGGCAAGGCCCACAATGCAAACCTACTAGCTAGCCCCCCTTCTACCATAACAACGGTTCGGCCGCTCCCTTCCCTTCCCCTCCCCCGCATAATCCTTCGTGTTATTACTCGGACAGATGGTACTGGCACTCATCTTCCTAGCCCTGCCAGACTCTGGTGCCGAGGATCCCAAGGACCCGGGGAAGTGGATAAAGGTTTGGGTCTTCTGGAGGGTAATGTAACTGTGAACTGTGGGTGGGCTAATTTGTAGACTGTGGGCTTTGGGCTTTGGAAGCCCTATGCTTTGGCGGCTACGGCTCCAGCAACAAACCCTCCCCGCGGCCTCCACTCGTCTCCTGCGTTTCAACTCAACTCATGTCCCCGCCGCGGCCTCATCTTCTAACTACTACCGAGGAAAAGACATCCAGGCCAAGGACCATCCGTACGGAGTACCTACATGTACCCTTGTCTGGACTTTTGAGCACGGGTTCTGGGGGGCCAAGACACATGACGCAATGGGTAAAATGGGCACTGTTTACATACCGACCGACCGAGCGTTGACAGATGCAGATGCCGATGCAGATGCAGAGCGTGTCTTGAATCTACCAGTGCAGAGCTCGTGCCCACTCACCGGGTCTAAGATTTTGAAGGCGGGGCGGATAATTGTAGAAATGCGCACGCCCCCTGGTCTGGCTAGTAATTAGTTGAAAGCACCGGTCACGGACAGTCACTCGCGGAAGTGGGAAAAAAAAGAATATCTAGATTGCTTCCCTCTATAGCTCCTCCGACTCCAAAATATAAATAAACAAAAATAAAAAGAAATAAGCGATCCATGGCTGAAAAGGCCGTGTGCTGAAGGTATATACGCATGTGGATAGATAGTGAAAAGAAAATATCCACCACATCACCCCAATCCAGGGGAGAATATAAAAAAAAAAAAAAAACAAGGCAATTTTGCACCGCCCAAGCAGTGTCAAGATGAAAAGAAGTGAACAAGAAATGAACCGGCCGAACCCCTGAAAAGAAAAGCCAAGAAAAGAATACACAAAGGGAAAAAAAGAGTGTCGTCAAGACATGATTGCTGGGATTTAAAACATGCTGCTCCCCTTTTTGGACAGCTTCTTCTTTTTCTCTTCCTCTTTGGAGCTGCTGCTCGAGCCAAACTTCAGGCCAAGGAAACTCTTGCGACTCCCTAGCTTCTTTTCGTCGTTTGCTGCGCCCCCTCGCCCCCCTTGGGGTGGTGGCATCATCATACCACCGCTCCCACCGACCACTGGTGGTCTTTGGTTCCGTTGCTGCGAGGAGACTCGTTGTGGCTGTGCAGCGTTACGAGCACCACGGGCCATGTACTCTGCACGCTCGGCTTCGTAGATCCGTTTCAGTCGCTCCGTTTCACGGTTGATATCCTCCTCGCGCTTACGGCGTTCTCGGCTCTCCTCCTCGGCCAACATTTTTCGAATTTCCTCCTGCTCCTTTTCAGCAATACGACGCTTTCGCTTCTCTTCCTCCTGTACGCGGCGGCTGTACTCGGCGTCCGCATCCATGGGGGTACTGTGCCGACGCTGATGCGACTGCTGCTGTTGCTGGAACCTTGCTGCAAATGAGGCATCATTCGGTGGGGGTTTTCCATGTTGCGGGGATGTTGTAGGCGGAGACCTAGGTTCCGGGGCAGACACCGCAATGGTCGGAGTAGCCGCCGCAAGCGGCATGGAGTTCTTCCGTCTCGCTGTCCCGTTTGCCGATCCCCGAATAGGCGGGTTCAAATTAAACATTTGATTCGTAGACTGAAACCAAATGTCACCAATCGCCATCGCAGACAACAGTAACACAACCTCCAACCCCTTGAGATCTTCCACCTCCACGCGCTTCAGGTTGGACTGGATAATTGTGATCTCGCCGATCCCCTTCTTCTCACCAAGACCTAAAAACATGGCGATCGGAATGTCGGGCTCATTTGCGCCGGCCTTCTTGCTCGCCGAGGCAGTACCGGGGATACTAGGTAGGTTTGCTGGCGAGACGAGGGAGCATCGTAATTGCGGGCGGGTCATGATACCGCCTTCTTTGCGCCACCGGAAGGTTGCGCGCGGGAGGTGAGCAATCGCCGCAGCAGCAGACGCGGCATCGAGTTTTGAGGATGTTGGTGGGAGAAAGGAGGTTTTGGGGAGTGAAAACTCCCAGTATGTTCCGCGAAGCGCCGAGTGGTGGTGTTCGAGTATGGTGGTTGAGTCGGGGTTGAACAACGATATCGCAAACTCGCTTGGCAGAAGGACCTTGGGGTCTGCCGGTGTACCGCCAGGGGATGTGGCCGACGAAGGGTGGATCTCAGGTCGAGCGTTTATGGATGCATAGAGGATGTCGGGAACAAAGGCATCGTGTAGAGTAGTGTTGTAGGCATTCTGCTCTTCGGTGGAGATAGTCTTGACGTAGGTTGCCTGAGGAGACGAGCCATTTGAACTATATGAGAGGGTAGTTACGAAGGGTTCTCGGGGCCTAGGAGCGAGATGGAATGCTGCGGGGAAATTAAGGTTAATATTGAAGATGATGACTTTACTAAACGTCTAGAAGGAATGGATCGATATCTGCACCGATGGATCGCAGATGGGGGGATGGGTAAAGTGGAGAAGAAAGAACAAGCAAGGGATGGGAATAAGAAATCCAGAGACGAGAGAAGTGAAAGCTTACTGGGTAGATTGATATCGAGAGGCATACTGGATTCTCCAACAATCTGCAATAATAACTACAAGCAGTCTCGGTGGCTGCTGTAAAGGTACGAGTGGGAGGTAGGCGGACCGGATCAGAAGTAAAAAACAAGAAGCACTCGGCGTCCAGAAAGCTTGGTAGGAGGGAAGACGCAGGAACAAGTGGAGTATAAGAACAAGAGCAATTGTGAGTACAGATGGGAGCACGGGTATAGTATGGCACGTATGTATAGATAGTAGAATACAATGTGGTCTGCAGAACTGTGCGGCGTGGGTACGAAAGAGAAGAGAGGAGGTAAGGGAACTGGGGGGAGGAAGAAACAGCGTCGTATGTATGCAAAGCAAATGTGAGTAGAGTACATGTAGCCTTCCCCCCCGAACGACCTTTTACCGCTTGCACCTCACAGCCTCGCCCACCATACATTTAGTTTAAATGGGGAGGGGCTTCGGTCGAGATGCGGTGCCATAGTAGTCATAGCTTCCTTCCTGCAACTGCACCCAACACCTACTCTACCTGATCTTCACCTGCTCTACCTGCACCTTCTACTCTAGCCCAGTGCCTACACACTCACATACATACATACATACATACATACATACATACATACATGTACTATACCATACCCATAGTAGAGTATTCTACATGTATCTACATACCCTTCTTGTAGATAAATATAGCATCAGATGAAGGGGTCAAAAAGCCGCCTTGGAAGAAGACTCTGAGACGTTACGTATGCACCCAGCAGACGAGAGAGACGTGCGACAGGTTGCAGAAGAGAGAAAGGGTTCCCTTCCGAGAGAGCCGCAACGCTGCAACTGGAACCCCGCCCTCCGAACTAGCTGGTAACGGCTAGCCCTAAACCTCAAGGGAAAATGTGCCTGGCTTCAATGGCTTGGCTGGTGAGTCTCAGAACCTAAATGGCACTTCATGTCTCAGTTGGGCGAGCTCTGTCACCTTGAAATACGACGCTCAGTTGATTCAACAATCGACCTTTTTTGGGGGGGAAAGAAAAGCGTCATCATCGCCTTGGACTCATTAATAATGCATTCTCCGGTAAATATTTTTTATTATATGATTACTTGCAGGTACTTATAGGTACTAGTAGAGTACATGTGTGTAGCTGCTCGAGACTCGGTAGATAACATTCCGGATCGTCTGCTGAGTGAAATCTGCACGTTTCTTTAAGGACGGGATAAACGGTTTGCAAACAGTGCATATCATGAGAGTCTGCAGAAAACACCCAGTTGAAACAGTGTTTTTTTGGGGGGGAGGTGGTACTCAAACTTTATCGGCACCCTATTACAGATCTCACCTATACTGTACCTACTGCACCACTGCACCACTGGGCTTTCCGTACATCGAGTCTCATCTCCATTCCATCGTCACGATATATTCCATTACGTACCGAACCACGACAGCCCTCGACCAACCCAAATTTATGCATACTTTACACACCGACTAATTTAACAGACGGTTCATCTCACCGTCTTGGCTGGCTTGGGCAAAAAAGTACGTTGCCAGTGGCATGCGGTTACGCGTACACTACATGTATTAACAATCCTCTAAGCCAAAGAGAGGGTTAGGGGTCTAGTAGAGATATGATGTTTACAAACATTCCAAAGACAGTCATCTTTGACGGTAATAAAAGAGATGAGAATGTCCTCCGTTGCCGGAGCGCGCCCTCTCCCATTGAAGAAGTTCCTCGCTAGTCTTGCCGTCTCGAAAATTGGCTCGAGGGAGGGACGTCTGCAATGCAGAAATGTAGTTACATTTTACCGCCGCATCGCAGGAGGAGTGGGATGTTATGAAAGAGAAGGAAGGGAGGGATGGGCTAGATGGGCTTGTGTGCACAACTTAAAAAGCATCTAAAACATTCCGCCTGTATGTTGCCGTTGTGGTCTGTAGATCTGTTTGGTACTTCATAGTGGTACAGTAATCTACAAACGGCTACGTTGCGGCCGTGCTAGAAAGCATAATAATTCTTGGCAAGGCTTTATATAAATTTAATCTCAAATCAACAACTTCACTTGGTCACGACCCTCATGCATGCAGAAATTCAATTTTTAGAATAGGACTGGTTTTTTGTCACTGAAAGCCAAGCAATTTAAGGAGAGTCATCACATTTATTTCATTAACAAAAAGAAAATTATTTACATAAATGAAGGTTTCATAGCAGTGTTCCCTAGGCTGGCATCCTGCTACCTCTAGTTCTGCTCTTCTTAGTAGACACCCTGACGATGGTGAACGGAAGAGTAGGGTCGGCGGTGGCAGCCTTTCCGATCTGGAAGTTGGCAACCAAGAGATCGTTTCCGTCGAACGCTGCAGTAGAAGGCAAAAGCATTCCTTGGCCCTTAATCCGACGAACGTGCTTGCCGGTGGTGTACGGCTTTCGGATGTCAAAGACGTCGATAAAGGCCTCGGTATCCAATATACTATCACCGTTGACGGCATAGAGGGTATTACCACGCATAAGCATACCGTCAGGCGAGCCAATCTAGCGAACGGGATTTATAATTAGTATGGAAGAAAGGTACTAAAAAAAGCAGGGGAGATCTATGTTAATACTTACAGCGACATTGCCGAAATCTACCTTGGTGATGGTCTTGGATCCTAGACACAGCCTAAAGATGGCATGGCTGTTGTAGTCTCCGATGAGAACATTCTCCTGGTCGTCGGTGACAACAATTCCGTTGGAATTGAACTGTCCAGTCTCATGCTCGAAAGGTGCTTCGAGCTTAGCGAATGTCTCGAGCTCTTGGTCGACGCTTTCGTTTTCGAGATGCTCGGGAGTGATGACATACAGCTTAGGAAGGAAGGAGTCCGTGATGAAGATGTTTCCGTTCTTTGCAACGGCGAGATCGTTGAGGAGAGCACCCTCTGGAGCCTGAAATCGATGGAGGAGCTGTTGGGACTCAAGGCAGATTACGAAAACCTTGCCAGTGGCTGCACCGGCGACGACGAGGTTGTTGTCTTTCGTAACCTTCATTCCGCTGGCGGAGGTGATATTGAACTCATTCCCGCCGGGAATAAAGACCTCGACATCAGGCTTGTTGACATTACCGCGCCAGATGGTACCGGTAATCCAGGAGCCGGTGTAAAAGTACGGAGAACGGGCTTGACGGGCAATTCCTTCGGGGAAGGAATTGTTGCCTGGTAGAGCCCAGGCGTTGGTCTTTGGCTGAGCAGCAGCCGTTAAGCCGAAAAGGCTGAAAAAGAGTGTGGTGATGATAGAGGCAAGCATTTTGAGAATTGTGTCTTTTGAACTTGTGATGGATAGATGTAGTGAGATGGAGTTCTAGTGCGAGGGAGGTTTTTTAGTGATATATAGTTAACCATTTAAGTGTGCTTCCATACTACGGGAGACATGCAACCCATCTCTACATATAGCGCAAAAGGAAATTACTAGGGCCATAAATGCTCCACCTCTCGGCGTTGCAGCTTGTACATGTGGTGGCTCCTAAAGGTGTGTCTAGCAAGGTGCATATTATCTACCGTAAGAGCTCTAACTCTCAAGTAGACGCAATGAGGCGTATTGACTTCATGAACTCATTGTACAAGACAGATATATCAGTTATATAACTGTAACTTGTTTATTTTATTAATGGAAATTTCTAAGGATACCCTTTGGCAGAATAAGATTCTTTATCGTACATGCACACTACAGATTAATCTCACCATCCGAGAAGGTCCTGAGAGGTTCGTTTTAGATTGTATCTAGTTGATACCCTAGTTGCATAGAATGTTAACATTTATAGCCCCATGGACTAACCCGTTCCTTCTGCCACTAATGCAATGGAATACTAGTACAGTCTTTTCCCCTCATGATAAGAAAATTGAGGTAAAAATAAAACCTCGTGGCCCAAAAAACCTAGCTACATATCCTTCATATTGCTGCGAACAGGGCTCAATGATGTGCTTTCTTTCCCACAGCTACATAGGTGAACATTTTAGCCCAATTGGATTCCCCCACCCCTCCCCCCCCCCCCCCCACCCCCTAAAAAACGTCGATTTAGTTACATAATTAATGTATTCATAACCCCTCAATTCCATTCAAAACAAAAAGCCACCGTCTTGATGTAGGTATTTAATTTTTCACGGCTGTCCGCATGCATGGGAGAGTGAATCGGGAGGACACAACGCATCAACCCACAACAAACAAACCTCAGATTTCCCCCCCAATTGAACCTATGTAAACTTATCTAAACTTCCTCGGCTTATACTTGAGATCGTACATAAGGTTCTGATGCAGGCCGGTGGTAAGTGTTCCCTGGTTGCGGCGTAGATCTTTGGGATAATCCTGGTCGGATTTTGGTCGCCTAATACTGATTGAGATCCTGGAATTTGGGCTTCGAATTCTCATAGGAGGGGGTAATATATACTCCGGCTTAGGCGTTCTGGAAGCAGGTCAGGAGCAATAACTATAGGCAAATATTAGATTCTAGAATTGGATGCTAGCGTCGGGATTGGCTGACAGACAGTCAGCGTCCAAGGCACGATTGAAGTACATGTAGTCAAGGTTATTATAGTGGTATACCGATATATCGTACACAAAAATTTTCAATAAGATTCATTGCTTGAGTCTTCGCTCACCACATTTTAGTTTTGATATCAACCGCTTAATATAAATTCCACGGCATGCAACTAGCCGTGAGGTATCAGTGTTGGAAGATTTGCATGGGTACTTTGTGGCTGGGTGTAGCTACCCACTTAATGTTTCAACGTTGTGAGAGTGTTTCCCAGGCTGTTGGTGGTCCAAGGTCCCAAGGTAACCTGTGGTTTGTAAAACCTACCTAGATATGAGGAAGCTTGGGATGGTGCGCACGTGTCTAGACGTTAGGGTGTACGAAAAGACCTAGAGGCGGGCTAAAGTAAACACAACACTTCTCAACTTCTCATATTCCCCTCCCTACAAATAGGAAATCGGAAAACTAAGGTATTCAATCACAATACTCCCTAAAGTGAGCCTGTGAGCAGGTGAGAAAGGGGATAAAGCTTCTGATCACTTTCTAACGAGCATAACATCGATATCGCTTGGAGCGGCAGTGGCCTTGTTACGAGTGATATATCATGATTATAAATAGGTATTCATTTACATCCACCTCCAATTTAGAGTTGCAAATACTCATATTGCCACAAACAGCGGGTCGAACGGAAACTATATTAGCACGCGGTCGCTTGAAGATATCCTACGGTTCTAAAATGCCAGTCCCGAATTTCAATATAGCATGAGCAGTACTACAAACAGCTACCATGCATTTCCTGGTTCTTCAGCGAGGATCATAACAGGTAAGTAAGCACGAATTATGTCCTAGATCAATTATAAACTAGGTATAACTAAAGATCCATATCCTTAGAGCTCAATATACTATAGGTGGTGTGTCTTTAATTTGGCTATCTTGAGTATTTGACCTATACAAATGGTGTCATAGTAATCCGAGGATTAGG
Source organism: Morchella importuna (assembly GCF_003444635.1). Taxonomy (NCBI): domain Eukaryota; kingdom Fungi; phylum Ascomycota; class Pezizomycetes; order Pezizales; family Morchellaceae; genus Morchella; species Morchella importuna. Next base: position 966,809 of record NW_025763400.1, on the reverse strand, counting down.
AGAGAGGTCTCTGGGTAGATATTCTTCTGGAAGTGGCTAATAGCTTGCGCAGCTGGGCACATGCCAGTCTCTGGGGATGAACCTGTGCCCATAACCTCTGACAAGCTGTGATCGGTGGGAGACAGTCTTAATTCTGGGACTTGGGTACACCCGGGAGACTAGGGGAGGATTCAATGTGGCCCACCAGGATGCTCGAGGCGAGATTTGACGGTGTCCCCGAGGTTCCTCGTCCTCGTAGACCACACCCGGAGTGTTATTACTCCGACCTGCCCTGCTCCACCCCTCACTCTCAATCTCTCGGCATTTCCATAAATAATTCTACAGAAATATAGAGTGGTTATCAATTCAGTTTATTCATTACCTATAAGTGATCAGTAACCAAGTTTTCAATCATGAAATATCACTCTGAATTAACCACCTCCCACCTGTTGGATATTTGCGGGTGAGCTATCATGACGAAGAGCACTGGTAGTCGAACGGGTACGGGTGAGATGTCATGTCGAGACCTGTCCTTGTCATGTCGATGTCCGATCCGTCAAGATCTTCTGGTTCATTTCTCTCCAGGCTAGAGGCATATAGGTGTCGAGCACTCTGGTTAAATTCTCTATACGTGTGCCTTTATGGTTACGTAGCCTAGTACCAGAGAAACATGAGCATGAGCCTTCGTACCAACCCTTCCATCTTAGGCCCGACTTATTTCCGAATGATGATAGCTTTATTTCATTTCTCGCTATCATTGTTCTCTAACTGACTAGGCCAAACAGAAGCTAAACCCTCGGCTCTAACGCGATTCTATATTGCGGTTTACTAAACTGGTTCTAAAAAAAAGATTTTCTTTGAGGGGGGGAAAAAAAAGGGGGGGGCAGTCATGCAAAATCACCCGGTTTCCTCGAGGTCATGGGACAGTACTTGACTGATTGCTTCGTTAATTGTAGTTTGTTTTCAGAACCATAGAGAAAGTTATCCAGTGGGCCAATGATTTGTAGAATAATAATTACGCATGCGATTACATCCTCGCAATACAAATCATTCAAAATCCTACAACGTCCCAATATAACCATATTTGATTATTATAATAATAATAATAAACCCATTAACACCGCCCACAAAACCAAACAAAATAAAGCCTCAAAAAAATAAACTACAAATAAAGTCAAAAAATCCCAACACACACACGTTTCAACAAAAAGCTCAGTTTTTGATCACTGCTTCTCCCAAATTCAACGGCCTACTAGGCAATGCCGACCTGGGGATCTTAAATGGCATATAGTACGGATCTCCACCCGACTTTCTCCTAATGTAGCCGGTATTGATCGCATTCTGGAGGAGGAAGTGCATCGTAGTCGGCGCACGCCATGTGCACACTACAAAGAAGCGCATCCACCCCAATTTTGTCAGCACTGGCGTGGTGGGTGTGGTATCGAGCGCATCGATAGTCCATGGTTTGGCGCGCGAAGAGATCTCCTCATGTTTGGCCGAGATCAGCATGTATTGGCAGCGCATAGAGAGATATTGGAATGCGATCTTTTCATCGGTGAACAGGCCTGTGATCCATCATCATTAGCAAAAAAAGAAATAGCGAGTAGGGTAGCTAGCAGATTAACATGGAACACATACCGATATTTTCTGCATCCACCACTCCCATCTTCCTATAGAACGCACTGAGCTTCTCTGGCTCCAACCGCCCAGTATTCTTTGGCTTGAAGGCCGAATCCATATATTCGAAGAGGCCTTCAACCATCCCAACCAGGGCGTCACTTGGCTCGCCATCTCTCGCCATCAGCCTCGCGGGCGCCACGTCGTTGATATAGCTGACTCTATGGGATGTCGTATGTCTCGCCGTTGCCACGCCCATGAGGTTGCAGTCGAGGCAGAGGTTATACTCCTCATAGCAGTCGGCGCACTTGACCCTGACCTCCCCCGTCAGGTCGCCTGCGCACGCACTACACGCGAACCCGCCTCTCGAAGAGCCACGGGAGCTCCGGGGGCGGCGTTCGGGTGGGTGCAGTGTATGAAGCTGATGCCATTGCTGGTGAGGCTGAGTGATTCTGCCCTCGTGGTAGCAGCGCGAGCAGAGATCATAGTCGGGGCATGTGAGACAGTGGACGCAGGGGCGGCCGGCAAGGGCTGATGAGCAGCCGTCGCAAAATCGGGCTGGCGGCGGGTTGAAGACGGGAGGGGGAAGCGGCGAAGAAAAGCTGATTGCTTGTGGTGGTTGCGCAGCAGTGGTAAGAGAGCGGTCAGTGCTGAGAGGGCGGGCCTTGGACTCGTTGTAGCGCGAGCGGAGGGCGGACCAAATTCCGGTCTTGGGCTTTGGGGAGGCCGACGGGGAGGGAGTAGGGACATATGTGGTGGTCGGGGGGGATAGTGGTGGGGAGGGTTGCGGGGAGAGCTGCGGGGGTGGAGAGAAGGCAACGGGACCAGGAAATGCGCCTGGAAGTGGATAAGGGCTCTGTGGTAGTTGTAGATCTGGTGGTGGCGAGTGAGGACCGTTGAAAGAGGCTTCTTCTGGGGCCAGAACTCGTTCAGGGACAGGCGCAGGTCCGTCGCCCCAGAAGTAAACGCTCATGTCAGGGCCCACATCTTCAACCATAATATCAGCGTTGTTCTCGGGGTGGGTGTTCATTTCGCTCTTTTATTGGTGTATATAAAATCGGTATAGCTTATATGCAGTTAACTCTGTTAGCACAAATCAGAGAAGCCAAAGCAGAAATGCAAGAACAGATAAAAAAGGCCGTCAGGAAAATGGCATCTACTTATCCAAATTCTCAGACATCTCCCTGCACCTGCAAGTGGAGGGCTTAGATGCCTGTGAGTCACATTTGATTGATTGTTGTGTTTCCTAATTGAAGATCTTGTAGAAGCACAGTTTCCATCGTGGCACAGAATTCGAAGCTAGTAGCACTCTGCAACCCAGGATGTTTAGGATAGAGATAAAGATAACCCTCGGCTTCATGCGATCGTCTTCTCTTCTCTAGATGATGGCCCCCCCCTTTTTTTATCTCATTTAGGCATTCTTTTCTTTCTTTTCTCCAGCAATCTGGGGGGCTTTTTTGTGTTGAGCCTCAAGTACAGGCCTTGGAACGTGGTGGGTGGTGGTACAAAATTAAACCTGATGAGAGCGATGAGGTGAGGATCCCTGCGCCCGAATAGGTACAGTAGCGCAATACTGATAAGGCAAGGTACCTTCTCTCGATAGCCCAGGGCGCCGCCCACATGAGCCCTACATGATCTGACATGTGGGCAAGCGTCTCATCGGGTATCACTCGGCTCAGGGTATTAATGTGTCGTTCATATTGAGATGATATTGAATTAAGGTTGATAGATGATGAATGGATTCGGAGGTCTATCCACGTTATAACCAGGTCAAACTGTTGATTACTTCGACACTCTCGCACTACTATATTATAGCCAGAGCATTAAGGCAGGACGTCAATTACTAAGCGCGTAAATAAGAGCACCATGTGTCCCATGAGTGCAAAAACAATCAAGAGACAGCGGTTCCACAAACCACGCAAGGGGCCTCAAGAGTCACCAAAAGTGGAACATCCCTAATTTGATTGCGGGGTTTGTAATACTGCATGTGGTGGCCAGTCCTCTAAGCATTTCTATCCCAACACCACCATCACCACCACCCCACCACCGCCACCATGCCTGAGATTTTTACAAAAGAAAAAAAAAAAGCCACATTCTAAATTCAGTTCTCACGCACGGCACGGATGGAACGGATGGTGAAACGAACATTCTCCTCCCTGCTTGCGCCTCGAGATGTGCAGCAAGGTAGTTAGGTTAGGGTTAGGGTTATTACTAGCGTTGGGGAGTTTTGTGTGCTGGGTGGTCATTGACACTATGATTAGGATTCCGTTTTAAGGATACATGTAATTACGTATCTGATAACTTAAATATATGGAAGAACAACGCTGGAAGGCAATTATTGTTTTCCAGGTGTGATATTACTAGCTAATGCTATTTTGTGTGTTTTGTAACACCGAATATATACTTTATCCAAATTAGGATGATAGTACCTGAGTGCATATTGTAGGCTGTTGTTGAGAGTATGTACCCGGCTCTAAAACCGGTCTTTTACCATAAGTGCCGATAAAAAAAAAGGTTCTAGCCTTCTAGGTCAATACATGGAATTGGACGAGTACATATGCAAAAATCTGGGATGCAAGGAGAGAACCGCGTAAGTACTGTCGTTCGCTGTGTGGTGAAGGATCTTTACTTTGTGTTGACGGACAGCGACTCCCACCGTATCGTTTGGAGTTGTATATATACCGACACGCTTTCTTGTCCCGGATTGTAACAGCCTATGATGTTAGCTAACACAATGGTTAATTTGGGCTCATCAGATGCCCGGTAAATCCCCTATTATATAAGAGGTAAGAAAATATTCACAAATGGCGAGATTCAATTAAACCGGGCCGCACATGCAGGATAGAGGACCCACTGCTAGGCCTCTCCACGATCCTGAGGTACTCCATAATCGTAATCGATATTCGCCGCTCCGTCTTATCCCATCGCAACTTGGCAATATGTTGCATCTGCCTTACTCTAGGAGCGCTCAATGTTTGACTTGGGTTTATAGCTAGTAGGGTGGAGACTGTGCATGTGCCAAGGACAAACTTTCCCTCCTTTACATATAGAGTTCGCATACTTCCGTTCTTGCTCCGACAAGGATCCCTCTTCATGGCCCCCTATTCACCCAATACTTTTTAAATTGGGAACATGGCCTTATTCATCGATTCCCCTTTTAAACCCCTTTTCGAAGGGAACCGTGAAGGTACGTTTGCAGCATCCTTTGTAGGGTTAGGGTTTCTCTTGTACATACATACTACATGTAGATAAATGAGACGACTGAAAATTTGGATATGTGATGGCCAAATTCATAACTAGCTACATATACATATATAGTGTAAGTTCAGTTGCCATAACTGCGTTTTACAATTCATGATGCGGTGATCGAATCTGTGAATACAAGTACATATGTACATGTCACTTTGGATTAAGGCTCCGCATGGTATCAACGGCCGTTACATACATATAGTATTCGTCCGTTCAAGGGCCCGGGGGGCCGTTCAGCGGCCGATGACTGTTCAGAGGGTGTTTGGCAACGACCAACCGTTCAGTATAGGAACGGAGCCTAACGGTCAACTGTATGTAAAGTGTGAAAGGACCTCTAGAGGTCCTTTTCCCCACTGAACCGCAACTGGTTCATGGCAACCATGCAACATGCCACCATACAACGGAACCGTTGAGACCAAGCACCCCCTTTAAAAAAATCATAAAGCACTAGTAATCCGTTCGTGACACCCGAACGGAAGCTCGCCTGGCAGCGAAATCGAACGGCCGTTGATACCATGCGGAGCCTAATCCACATCGCCGCGCGCCCTCCTGGCTGGTATTAGAGAGGGATAAGGTTTGCAATGATCGGAATGACTATAAAATAGTGCATCTTCATGAAATCTCACTCGCGTGAGTGCTATAAACCATTAGGTTATAATATCGGCATATTGAATTTCTAGACTGCGTAAATAAATTCCCCTGATATAGTAAGATAGTCGGATTGCCTGTTTTCAGCCAATACCTGCACGCATACCAATGGCAACACCATAGCCGAATGAAGTATAATACTGCCTAGTGGTATACGTATATTATAATACCATATTATATATATTTCGGCACGAGCCGCGCTCTGACATTAATGGTTCTACTAGCCCTTGAATTTGGCGATCTAGGCTAGAAAGACTGACTCCTCGTACCATATATCTCGTGATGTAGAACTCACCCGTGGCTATTCATTGGAAAGAAGGAAAGAAAGTGAGCATTTGTGTTCTTATGTACTTATCGCGAAACCACATATACCCACATCCTAGGGCCCGGCCCCGGACTACTGATATCCTAGCCTGAAATCGTGCCTCGACCAATAGACGAACCGGAGCATAGATTTGTAGCTCTAAGTTCTACGGTATGATCCGTCACTCTAGTATAACCTCTTGGTTTATCCGGCATATTCACAAAAGGAAAAGAAAAAAGCGTAAAATACTGAAATCTATACGTAGATATAACCTAGCCCTTTATCTGAATGAGAAACCGTGCTGTATCTATGTGACTTAATTGCTGTAATTATTTGGAGCTGGATTATCTGTATTTATAGTACATGTGCGTGTTATATAGCAATAATTATATATAAAGTTAAGGCAGGGTCAAGAGCTGTAAACAACCAATGATTCTTTGTACTCTATAGTTGGATCTTGAATTCTTTACACAAGTATATACCTGCAGCATGTATAGCCCAGCCGTCACACGCGGCAACTGGTGAATATCAGGGATGGGTTCCGTTTAGTAGAGTGAGGCACGTACCTAAACGTAACACTGTCTACTTGTTGAGAAATCCTAGACTTGAGATTAAGGCCAGTCGTTGCACACAAGCCATCTAAGTTCCAACTAAAAGACTCGTTGTAGATATCTCACCTGAAAGATGATGTGAAATCTGGGATAGCCAGCACGAAGGAAAGGGTATATATGAAAGCAAAAGTAAAACAAAACCCCTTAAACAACATCGGGGATTAAAGTACCATGTATGTAGTTGCTGGGCGATGCGTACTCGGGGAGTCGAACCCCGTTCTCCCGCTTGGGAAGCGAAAATCATAACCGTTAGACCAAGTACGCTTGTAATAGTATTAAAAACATTCTATTTTCAAATATCTTCGTGAATAAAAGAAATTGACAGTGTGTTGTCACAGAAAGACTACATGTGGTTACATTAGTATTCTATCCAGTAGTCTACTGCATTCAAATCCTTGATGTCATCTTCGTTCCCCGAGACAAGCACGGGCCCAAAACATCCCATACCTCAAGTCACTCCTGCACATACCCGCGAGATAGAAGCTTCCGAAATCTATCAGGCAACGTGTCAACTTCTCAGGAGCCCATCGAATAATGCGATGGATCTATGTCTGAAAGGAAATGCCAAATCTTGGTATTTCCCTCTCTGATATGTCGTTATCCTGGGGCTGAAGGGAGAGATATATGTACGCTATTTATATCCCGAAAGTAGAGTACGCAGAGTTGAGAAAGTGCATCTCATACATGCTGTACCCTAATCCAATTGCGAAGTTGGGCAGTTCGAGAAAAATATATGCATGTATGGATGGTAGAGTACAGATACGATGATCCGCGGGCAACCTATGGACGTCCGTGATCACCACAACCTGCATCCTACCCAAAAATTGCAATCAAAGCACACTTTGCATCTTATCACACATGCAACACATATGGGGTGCTCAATCGATCAATACGGCCCGCTGTATTTATTATTCCCTGGTAATGATAACCTCTTCTGTTATTGAGGATCTGCAGTGAAACTTGGCAGATGATCATGGGGAAAATCTTCAGCCCAAATTATGGAACACCGGGCGTCACTCGTTCACGGATATCAGCTGAAAGCTGCACACCCTCCAAAACAAGTTTACCAAATGCGTCATGGGACCGCGCTTAAGAACAGCACAGAGCAAGGTATGCAATAGGTACGCGAGATCTTCGCAATGATCCGGTACCAGAGGAGCGGTTGAGGCATTGCAGGGAAGGGAGATGTTTGTGAGACACGGACAATGCGAGTCTATTCAGATGGGGGATTGGGGTTTTCCCAGGCTGATCCTCAACAAAAAAAGAATGTAGATTACCCCCAGGAAAGCCCGTATGATTTTAGATATATCCAAATGCGTTATGATGTCTTCGGCAGACAAGCGGCCGAATACCTATGTATCTCTTGTGAGGCCAGCTGAGCTTTTTGTCTGCTTCGGTCGATGCAAAGCTAGAAGTATTGTGCATCTGCCGGTATTCTAGGTCTGAAGCTTTGTCCACAGGTCTAGAGAGTGCCAGTGATATCGCATCTCATTAAAGTTGTCTTTGCATGATTCTGATGTATAACTAGATGCCCCCCCGCCAACCTGTTGGAGAGTTACGACTACTTTGCCCCTTCAGTCATTATCACAAGTATCGCTGGGAATTGGTTCTCCATACACCTTATTTACCCGTTGTTGCTTTATCGCTCACTGAAATCTGCTTATCGCGGTACCTGCACATATTAATTATTCCGAAGTCAAAAGTACCGAACTGCCCGTACCTGAATTGGGAAAACAATAGTATTAAGGCGTGCTTTTTACAATGTCTTCCACCATCTCTATCGTCGCGACGCCCCTGCCGCTTGATCGGGAGCTCAAACAGAAAAGCAAGCTATTGCTATCTACAGCCCAGACAAAAGGGCACCCACCAAGTAGCACAGTTTTCAGTCCCCCCCTAACACCCACCTCACCAACATCATCGACATTGTCCACCGAAACATCCACAACCTCAATATCCTCCATAACATTATCTCCTTGTAAGAAGCGTTTGAGTTCAACAGTCAACCGAGCGCCATTCCGGAAACACAACATCTGTAATTTTGTTCCGGATCTTCTGTCGTGCTGTGGTTCCAATATGAGGGGTGGTTTGTCGCCCATGAACGGGAGTGGAGACGGTAGTCGTGTAGGGACACCACTACCACGGTTCCTTGGTGAGTTGATTTTTGCATTACTTTACATAACGCTCCTTCTGCTTCCATCCGGTCGCATCCCAGTCTAGCAGTACGCCTGTCACGTGCATTTTACGTCCCAGTTCCCGTCCCCCTAGGGCGATCCTGGGGAACACTCCCGCCGCTTCTTTTCACGCGAGATTTCCTAACCTTCGTCATGGATTGTACAGATAATTCCGGAAACCTGGTGAGCTCGTCCATGGTCCCGGTCATTACAGCCGACAGTCCAGATGCGCTGCCAAAGTTGTTGCATAGAGTCAACCACAGGCGTTCAATATTGTCCTTGGCCGTGTCGAAAGATTATGTGTATGCAGGAAGTCAAACTGGAGAGATCTTGGTAAGAGCCAGCTCAATGGGTACCTTCGAATATACTATACTGACTCGCAGCGCAGGTCTGGTCGCTTGAGACATTTGAGAAAGTTGCAACCTTAGAGGGTCATCAAGGAAGTGTACTCTCACTTTGTCTAGCAGAGGATCAATCGTTACTCTTTTCAAGTGCCGGCGATGCTATAATCAATGTAATAAAGAGCTCCTTCCAGTGGTGTATTACAAATCACTCATGGTATTCCAGGTCTGGAATTCAACTACCTTCGAAAACCTCTACACAATATACTCCACATTCGACCTCGGAGATGTCTTTTGTGTCGCATATTCACCACTACAGAATACCGCTTACTTCGGCGCTCAGAACACCAGCATCCAATGGTATGACTTGAAAGTAAAGGACTCACGGCCATGCCCAACCCTCACCTCCCACCCTTCGCACCGCAACCACCCGTTCTTTGATTCCAAAGGCCCTGGCGGCGGCACAGCTCTTAAGCAAGAGATTTGCCCACGTTCAATTACCTCTCAGCTCCTTGAGACCGACCCCGAGAACATAGTACAGTATGCGCATTACGGGTATGTCTATTGCATGCTCCTAATCTCGCTGTCTGCGAGCTCCGAGATTGGAAAGGCGGGTCAGCAAATATTGTTGAGCGGAGGTGGAGACGGTGTAGTTAAGCTATGGAGCATCGACAGCAATACGAGCAGGATTGAGCAGATGCGGGAGTTAAGTGGTGGAGATTCAGGGGTCCTAAGTATGGTGGTTCAGGACTCTTTGCTGTATTGCGGCTTGACAGATGGTGAGATTTGCATTTGGGACCTTGACACATGCCAGTTGATCCGGAGTGTAAAGGCCCACTGCGAAGATGTGTTGACTTTGAGCATTAAGGGAAACTTTATGTTCAGCGGGAGCGCAAGTGGATATACAAGGGTACGCATCCCCACCTACAAGTTTAAACATTATAATTCGCTTATCATTTATGGCTAGAAATGGGACCAACGCTTTGAATGCGTCTCACGCTGGCAATCACACACTGGCTTGATTCTAACCTCCGCTATCACAACCCGAAATGATCGCCTAATCCTCATTACAGGGGGTAATGATGATTGCGTCGCCATCTGGGACGTCTCCGCATGTGAGCTTGACGAAAGTTCAGGATCGCAGCAAACCCAGAACGACCAGCTTCTCAGCTCTCTGAGTAAGCTAGTGTCATTCCGCACAGTTTCAAACAATCCAACTTATATGGAGGACTGCCGCCGCGGTGCGACCTACCTTAAGAGTCTTTTCAAGAGGTTTGGAGCCACCACGACGCTGTTACCAAGTGAGCCAGATCGCAACCCTATTGTGTTTGCAAAATTCAATGCTGCCGTGAAGAAGAAGGGGAAAACTATTCTTTTCTACGGGCACTACGATGTTATCCAAGCAGAGGCAACGGTTGAGGAAGGCTGGTTCACGGATCCGTTTGAGTTGACGGGGCAGAATGGATATCTCTACGGCCGTGGAGTATCAGACAATAAGGGTCCCTGTCTTGCAGCGTTATTCGCGGTAGGCGAGTTAGTGCAGGCACAAGAGCTGGAGTCCGATATTGTGTTTTTAATAGAGGGAGAAGAGGAGAGCGGTAGTAGGGGTTTTGCAGACGCAGTCAGGCAAAACAAGGAACTCATCGGGGATGTGGACTGGATCTTGCTGGCGAATAGTTACTGGCTTGATGATGATGTACCGTGCTTGACATATGGGCTGAGAGGGGTCATTCACGCGACTGTTGCTGTTGAGAGTGAAAAGCCGGATCTACATTCAGGAGTGGACGGTAGTAGGCTGAACCGGGAGCCCACCATTGATTTGGTTAATCTCCTGGCAAAGTTGACAGACGAGACTGGAGCCATAAAGATTCCTGGTATTTTATTATTATTCTCTTGTTGCATCCGAATTAACTCACTAACAAACAAAACGGAAACCAGGTTTCTCCGAGCCTGTACGCCCCGTCACTGCAGCGGAAGAGGAGATGTATTCTGCAATAACCACAGCTCTATGCAACAAACCCCATTGGTCACACCTCACCGCCGAAGGTATCAAAGATCACCTCATGTCTAAATGGCGATTCCCTTCTCTTACAATCCACCGTGTCTCCGTGTCTGGGCCCTCAAACGCAACCATCATACCACGATCCGCATCGGCGGCCATCTCACTTCGTATCGTGCCAGACCAGGAGCTCAGCGTCATCAAAAACTGCCTGGTTGAATATCTCAACAGCGAATATAAGCGTTTCGGTAGTGGTAATAAGCTCAAGATCAGCATTGATCACGAAGCAGAGCCTTGGCTAGGTGATCCCGAGAACGACGCATTTAGGACCCTAGAAAGCGCCATCATGGACGCGTGGAGCACCAGCAATGCGGCCGGAGAGAAACAGAAAGTCAAGCCCTTGTATATCCGCGAAGGAGGTAGTATCCCGACGGCGAGATTCTTAGAGAAAGAGTTTGGTGCGCCAGCTGCACATTTGCCGTGCGGACAAGCGAGTGATCATGCGCATTTGGATAATGAGAGATTGAGGCTGGTTAATCTTTATAAGGTATGTTTTAGTTTTCGTCTCGGCATGAGTTGTGCTTTCTTGACCGAGTGGTCGGGCGGAGTTAGCATGGGACACGTGCTAATTCGTTATCGGTGTTTAGAGCAAAGATATTCTCAAGCGTGTGTTTAAGGAGCTGCCCAAGAAATGATTGGTGCCCTAATTCCCGCGAGAATCTTGGTATCAATCTTGGTATTAGGCCAAGACAAACATACCCGTTCATGACTTGTGGTGAATTGCGAGGTGTGGTGCTACACAGGCAGTTTTCAATGTTGTAAATCTTTTCTCCTATGTTTCTACTACCCCATATATTTTTACCTGTATCTTGTTGTTATTACTTTCGTATTTGGCCGGCTATTGACTTTGGAAAAAAAGAATGGGCATTAGAGGTGTTGGATTTGCATGGGCATTTTGTACCTACATGGAGGTTATTCCATGGTAGCGTTGTAAAACAGATTATCTTTCCTGAGTATTTATACAGTTGTAGTTAAGGTGTGGAGATGGACCTACATACGTAGATCCTGCAGCTCTTGTTTGCACTCCCATGTAAGGGTTCCATCTATCCTTGTAGGGCAGGCAGGCTGTTGACTCTAAACTCGTAGAGAAGAGGAGATGTGCTTGAAAGGGCCATTGTATCCACAAAAATGCTCGGTTGGGACGAGGGCCAAACTGACCATTCAGAACCTTGACCATGGTAGAGAGCACTGGAACGTCTGCACGTTGGTACTCTATCGCCCCCTCCGGCGCCGGCAACGCACCTCCACCCCTGCAAACGGGACGTCACTAACATCCCGTTCCTATCTGCAAACCCACGCTTCAGGAAAAGCGTCCAGAATCAACTTCCATGAGTTTCTTGGCGCGTCGTAGTTATGCGCGGGTATCCAGCCCCGTGCGTCAGTCTGTGGCTCCGGTTTTTTGTCTTGTCAGTAGAAGTAGGCAGTAGATAGACTTCTTCCTGCCTTGTCTCTCCCCCCCCTTCTGCTTCCCCTTCTTCAGTTGCACGCCATTACCTACATACCTCTCTTCACCTTTCTTCTACAGGTTTTTCAGGAGTGAGAGTGTTAATTCTGTTTTACCCAGCCTCACGTTCCTTCTCTATTTAACGACATCCTTACTCCGTTAGATAGTTGCTACCCATTTCCCGTGAAAGAACAGGCAATTTTCACAAGTAGATGCCTACGATCCCTCGCGCCCGCGCTATTGGCGGAAGAAGTGGTGGGAGTTCGGCGCTGGGTAGAATAGCCGTCTTGATCGCCGGAAGTATCCCACGTTTGCGCCCACAAGATGGAAATATCCCATTCTTGGGAAAGAGGGAGTTTGAGGAAAGCCCCAATAGCCCGGATTTTTGGATGAATGTTGGCATTGCGTTCGCCTTGGTCGTGCTTGGAGGAATATTTGCTGGTTTGACTTTGGGGTAAGTTTTCCTTTGCTGTCTTTCCTTTGCTATGTTTGGTTTTAGGGAGGTTGCAGGTATATTACGAGGGGTGGGGGTGGTTGGCGCGATTATTGATCAATTGGTCGCAATTGCTAACATTTTGAAGATTGATGGGACAAGATGAGATATACCTCCAGGTTATCGAGCAGAGCGGCGAAGGCGCAGAACGGATTCACGCAAAAAAAGTGCTTCGTCTTCTGAAACGTGGAAAGCATTGGGTTTTGGTTACTCTATTATTGAGTAATGTTATCACGAATGAAACGTTACCAATTGTCTTGGATCGCAGTTTGGGTGGTGGCTGGCCGGCGGTGTTGAGTAGTACAGTCTTGATCGGTGAGTGCGCGCGCGCGATATTGAGCCCCTCCCTGAATGGGAGCGATTTGGGTCGCAGTAAAGTCTTTTGCGCTGTGAGAATTGAATTGCTGATCTTTGCGCCGTGGAAGGAACATAGTCATCTTTGGTGAAATTATTCCACAGTCTGCTTGTGTTCGATATGGTCTCTCAATTGGAGCTTACCTGTCACCGTATGTTATTCCACAGACCTTCTTGCGATTTTTACTAATGTGAGCATAGATTTGTTCTTGGTTTGATGTACGTGATGTCCCCCGTCGCCTATCCCACAGCTCTTATGCTCGACTGGATTCTCGGCGAAGACCACGGAACAGTATACAAAAAAGCTGGTCTCAAGACCCTCGTCACTCTGCATAAGAGCTTGGGCCCATCGCCCTCGGATCGTCTTAACCAAGATGAAGTCACGATTATTTCCGCTGTTTTGGATCTTAAGGATAAGCCTGTTGGCTCAATCATGACACCCATTAAGGACGTATTTACAATGTCTTCAGACACAGTTCTTGATGAAGCTACAATGGACAAGATTCTATCTGCCGGTTACTCGAGAATCCCGATTCATGCGCCTGGAGAACCGACAAACTTCGTGGGTATGCTTTTGGTCAAGATCCTCATCACGTACGACCCTGAGGACTGCAAGAAAGTTGGCGAGTTCCCGCTTGCAACGTTGCCAGAAACCAGAGAAGAAACGAGCTGCTTGGATATCGTCAATTTCTTTCAAGAGGGAAAGAGTCACATGGTGCTTGTTTCTGAAGCTCCTGGCGAGAACCACGGTGCATTGGGAGTCCTCACGCTTGAAGACGTCATTGAGGAGCTGATTGGAGAGTAAGACCACCCCAACGCAACTTCCCCTATGCCTGGATATTGATTAACATCTCATAGGGAAATTATCGACGAATCCGACGTCTACATCGACGTGCACAAAGCCATCCGCCGCATCAACCCCTCCCCTCTCGCCCGTCGCACAGTTTCTACTCACTACCGCCACACTGACACTGCCATCGCCGTTGCTTCTCTTACTGCCGCTGCTCCTGGGCTCGAGCATCACCTTGAAAACAACAACGATGTAAAGCGCAACTCCGAAGACCTTCTTGTCCATGAAGACCACCTATCATCTGACCATGAAACTGGCTCTGTTCCTCCGACTATGCGACGTTCCAGTCAGCAAGCGTCACTTGCCGGTATTCCAGAGGACATCCTACCGCAGCTAAAATTCCTAGGCCCTGCAAACCATGCTGGGAACCCGAGACAAACAAGTAGTAAGACTGTGAAGATCAAGCATGCTGATGGTAGTACTGGTACCTCTACACCGATGCAACAGACAGCTGCTGTAGTTGGTGGCAGTGATAGCCGTAACGGGACTCCAATGGATGGATCACTCGACCGTGTCACACAGATAGCGGTCAAGACCCCAACCAGAACAGACAGTCTATCAGTCGGCAATAAGAGAGTGGCACGGAGTGGAAGTTTAGTTGAGAGAGTGGAGCATGTAGGAGGCGTTCCTAAAACGGTGATTGAGACAACTAGTAGTAGCGATGGTGAGAGTAGTAGTGGTGAGGGTGGAAGCAGCGATAGAGGAAGGAGGAGAAAAAAGAAGACGGAAAGTACTCCGTTGTTGGGTTAAATGTAATTTCTCTTTTTAGCTGAGCTCCTCTATTTTTCTTTGAGGACTCTTGTTTCTATTTTTTATTAGTTCATATGCTTGCTTACTTATTGATTTACCCTCTGATTATGAGTTGCTTTTTTCTACCCCCTTAAAACTATAGGCTTTTCTTTTCTTTTCCATGGTCATTATAAAATGGGCTCCGCTTGTTTGGCCGATGATTCGTAGTCGTACATGTAGAAGGCTGTGGGCAAGGAGAACAAAACTGGGTGCGTTTTGCGATAGTTCTGCTTTTTTTTTTTGCTTTTTTGCTTGTTTATTTCCTCATGTGTTGTTTATGCTCCATGCTGGGCTGGCTGTGTTATGATATTTATGTAATGCTATTATGAAACCGGTAATAGCAACTGAGGATTACAAAAATATATAAAGTTTATACGAGATATACTTAGCTAAAATCCATTAACTGTGGTAGTTATATCTCCCAGTTGTCCTCCTGGCCTGAAACCCTCCACGGGGTTAAACAGAAGTTAAAGAGACATCTAATAACGCCAAAGGCCCAATTCACTCGACGCCGGTCAGGGCACGAGTGAATCGGCTCCGAGATAAGTGGGTGCTACGGGGGAGTCAAAGTAAGACATGTACTACATGTCATGCATAAGTATAACGAGGTTGGGGGGGGGGGGGGTTGTCTTGCTTGCCCTAGTTTTAGTTTCCAACCCACGAGCACAAGCCACCCGAGACCTATGCTCGCCAGTACTACATGAAGACCTGCACTTGTCTGTGTCGAGAGGGCCCACCCTTATAAACTTGAGACGGGCGACTGCTTCTGTATCACGGGCGTAGATCTAGAAGTCTCAACTGTTACTCTCCTCACACACACACAAAACAAAGGTAAATCCGGAAAAAGCAGGCCTAGATACCTACAATAGCCATCCCCAACTGAGCTCAGAAGGGTCACGGAAAGATGGAGGTGAAGGGAATAGAAAAAGAGTGGTGCGAACCGAAATGTGGATATTATCTGTTGCCTCGATCTCACTGCAATTGAAACCCCCCGGCTTGGGTCAACATGCACCTTGAAATCAGGGATAGGAAAAAGACCTGTATATGTGTGTGCATGTTGGATGGGGGCAGAAAGTATCTTGTGGCATTTGTTCGTTGATCACAGAGCATCACTCGATGCACCGTGTTGTGGAGAAATGCGGATTAGGAAATGCGTTACCAAACCTGGCACACGTGTAGGTACTAGGTAGCGGTGATTTATGGGGAAAGCTACTCCCCACAACTCTCAATTCTCCCGGCAAAACCTTGTTTTTGCCCTTTGCCCTTTGCACTAGTAGCAATATTTAAATCTATTATGTAATTGGCCGCACTGACAACCCTAACCCAAAACCTTAGAGGGATAGGCTATTTGGAAGGGCCTGGAAGTAATACAGGATTTCCGAGTTGGCTAAACAGGAAGATGGGACCTAACCAGGCCCCAGGTGTTCCTGTTATCACAATGAAACTATTTTCTAACCGAATCATACCCCATGATTGTGCCAAATCAGGCTCTATGAAGTACCGAGTCAGATTCTATGAAGTGTCGAGGCAGACTCCATAGATCTATTTAGAGGCTGCCAGCCGCATCCCTTTAACAAACTCTAAGACTTAGGGAAATGGGTATTTGCGCCTTCCTTTCTCCCTTTCTTCCTTTCTTTCTTTCCTTCGGTAGGTTTTTGGTCAATCAGTGCCTGTCAGACTTAGGCCTAATCGCAACCAAATTTATTCACAACCATCTATGCCAATGACCGATTTACCAGTTTCACACGGTACCAGATTTGCGGCCGCGGTGGTAACGCCGAGCACCTTAGTGCATAATAATGGGAGTGGTAAAATATATATTTCATATAACCAATTCAAATCCCTACAAACCAAAACCCTCTCCCCTTGTCTCTTACTATCTATGTAGCTGCCTCAGCAAAAGTTTTCTTTTCCTCTTTTGCCTGTTCCTCCACTCCTTCGACAACCTCCTTTTTGTCCTCTACAACCACGTCCTTCGCTACGTTTTCTTCAACTACATCCCTCTTCACGTCTTCTACGGCCGCGTCTGCTGCAGGCTGTACTTCAATCTCTTCCTTCAACTGCTTAACTTTAGGTTCTTCCACCTCTTTAACGCCTGCAACCTTATCTTCGCCCTTCTCCACCTTGGCCTTCTCGCCCTCCTCTTTTTCTTCCTTCTCTTCCTTCTTATCCTTCTTGTCCTTCTTGTCCTTCTTGTCCTTCTTGTCCTTCTTGTCCTTCTTGTCCTTCTTGTCCTTCTTGTCCTTCTTGCCCTTTTTGTCCTTTTTGTCCTTCTTCTCTTCCTTCTCTTCCTTCTCTTCCTTCTCTTCCTTCTCCCCCTTCTCTTCTCCTTCATCCTTTTCTTTCTTGCCCTTATCCTTCTTCTTCTTCTTCTTCTTATCCTTGACCTTCTCCGCCTCATCATCAGCCTCTGCCTCACTCTTCTCTTCCTTGTCATCATCCTCTTCCTTCTCTTTACCCTTGCCCTTCTTATCCTTCTTCTTCTTGCCCTTCTTGTCCTTTTTCTTGTCTTTCTTGTCCGATTCATCTGATGACTCCTCTGCTGCATCTCGAGAAGTGTCATCGAGGTCGAGAGCATCGGCACTCTCAACATGAACAACCTTTACAGTTGTGTCTTTGTCTTGCGAGTAAATGCGAAGACCAATACAAGCAATAGGATCCCAAGTGTCCTCATCCGTGGGGGGTTCGGCGTCGGTTGGTACTGGTGCTTCGGCTTGGGCTACCTCGGTCTCAGATTCAGAGGAAGAACCAGAGGAAGAACCAGACGAGGACCCTGACGAACCAGATGAAGACGAGGAAGAGGATGACCCTGACGAGGACGAAGATGACGAAGAGCCGGACGATGAAGACGATGAGGACGATGAGGACGAATCAGAAGAGCTTGAGGACGATGACTCGGAGCCAGATTCGGAACCAGATTCGGAGCCAGACCCAGACTTATCGTCGTCCTTCTTCTCCTTCTTAACCTTTTTGTCTTTCTTGTCTTTCTTGTCCGATTTTTCAGATTTTTCAGACTTTTCAGATTTTTCAGATTTTTCAGACTTTTCAGACTTTTCAGACTTGTCCTTTTTATCCTTTTTGTCCTTTTTGCCCTTCTTGTCTTTCTTATCCTTCTTATCCTTCTTATCCTTCTTTTCTTCCTTTTCCTCGTCGTCTTCCTTCTTCTCCTTCTTGTCTTTGACTTTTTTGTCTTTCTTCTCTTCCTTCTCATCGCCTTCGTCTTTCTCCTCCTTTACTTTCTTCACCTTCTTTTTGGCCTCATCATCACTTTCCAACTCCGCCTCGTCACCCTTGGTGGCTTTAGTGTCTTCATCTTTGCCCTTGGCCTCGCCACGAACTCCACCCCTACCCCCACGTACACCGCGTGACTTATTTCGGGAGTGACCTATACCCGCACCCTCACCTGGCCCATCACCTACACCCTCACCATCATCCTGCGCTACTTCGGGTGTTTTCTTCGTTTTTTGTGATGCCTCCGCCTCCTCAACGCCCTTCTTATCTTTTGGATCAACTGCAGCTTTCGCATGAGCCAAATCGTATGACATTCCGATCTGCAAGAACTTCATTCTGTTGGTCTTGCAGGTCTCCTTGATCACCTCTTGAGTCGTTTTGCGGTGTGTCTTTGTGGCAGTAACCATAAATAGGACTGTGTACTTCCCTGGCTCGAGCTCCAGCTCTGCGCTGACACTTCTGGTCTTATGGATATTGGGTCGAGAACGAGTGATGTACTCTTTCTCTCCCTTTTTGTGGACTCGGAAGTGGATTTTGAAGTCGTACTGGCCTTCCAAGCCTCTGAAATAGCGTTCATCAAGCTAAATATAATAAGGAACCCACAAAAATAAGTCACTGTAACCCTAATATATATGGCAATGGGGGTGATCCAACACACCTGCGAAAGAACAAAAACTACAGGGCCCTTCTTCTTGATTTTAACTTCGAACCTAGTGGGACTGTACACCTGGGCCCATGGCACTGGAATTTTTATCCAACTGGAAGTCACTGTCCAGGACGGGTCGAAAAGGCGTGTTTGGTCGATGTGATCAAATTTATAGAGAAAATCCTTGTCTATTAAGCTATCATTAGCAATCTGACAGAGAAAACACGTATATATTTTGTACTCGGGAAAGTCTTACAAGACATCCAAAATGAACCATCGTTTCCAAAACGATGGTCCAACAACGTCAGCCATTCAGCAGTCCATTCCTTTGATCCGTCGCTCCATGGTCCGGTCCATTCAGTACAGCCCCAGGGATTTCTGTGTTCCACTTTAGTAAGAGCATAAAAAGGAAAAGCGAATTATACATACCTAACTAATACCAATCGCTGGCCTTTAACTTCGACCGCTTTGAGAACTGAGTAAGCATGTCCTGCGAGGATACCGGAACGATCAACTGTGCCCATGAGGTACCCAGAAAACAGGTAATCCTTGTTTGCAAGCGTCAAGTCCTCCTTCCAAAAGCGATCACGATCTAGAAGATCACATGTGTCGAATTCAATTGTCACGCCTCCGGTCAGATCTTCAATGGCCTCGCTATCACAAATTCAGTACACCAAAAAACAAGGGTTGAGATCCCAGATTAAGAGTACATACCCAGACCATCCACCTTCTACTGCGCCATAGTCACCATGGGCCTTTGCATAGGCCTTCTCCAGCAGTGGTAGCCAAGTTTCATTAGGGTCCTGGCAACTGGCGTACACCAACGCATTGGAGCCTTTCATGAAGGTCTTCTCGTACACATCTTCTTTCCCGGACCACACAGCCTGGGTATAGCTATCGGCATCCTGATATTCTGGTCTGTTTGTGTAGAGCTGGTCGTCAACAATTGTGGAAATCCACTCGCCATCTAATTCAAACAGCTGTTATTAGAATGTACTAGATCCCCTCCGGTCAGTGGAGGATTTTATTGCATACCGCGCATGAAGATAAATCCGTATATTCCAACAGCTTCATCTCGGGCAACACAAATCTTCTCGATAAGGCCCGGCACGTTACTGATGGTTGCAACTGCAGCTAATAGCCAACAGTCTCCAGTCTAGAGAAAATCAGATCATCTTAACAACCATTTCATAGATTTGCAGTCTTACAGCTCCTTGTCTAATATCTCCTGCACTAACACCATCCTTGAAAAATTTTGGATCCTCGAAGACATCCTATACATCAATTAGCCAAATAACCTTCACCGGGACGACCGGACTGGTTGCCTACCTCAACTCTCAAAGTACCCTCAGGGTTCAATTCTGACCTGTGCTCAGGAAGCAGACCGTCCAGACAGTATCTACCATCCCTCTTCAAGTCAAAGTGAAGATCCCGATATTTCCTGTTCGCCATACGACATTCTTTCGCAATTTTCTCCACCTTCTTCCTGCAAACTTCAATAGCCTCTTCTAAGCCACGGGTTGCTACGACAGACTTCGATGTGTGATGGATCGATGCCGCAGCAGCATCGGCCAGCTTATTGTGCGGAAGCAAAGTCTTGGACTTTGACTCCGCAGAATCGGCTTTCTTGTCGTCCGGCATGAGGAGTGTATACAGACTAAAGGTGGGCAATGATACTTTTGATAGAGCTTTTCAACGGGAGAAGGTTGCTACTGTGTGTTCCGAAGCTCAAGCCCCTGCCTGTGGGGGAGATAGTGAATTTATATCTCAGCAACGAGAACCAAACACGCGGCAGTTTTCTTGTCGGTTAAACCCCAAGGAGTTTCGGCCTTAGCATTCTAATTGAGTACATGTACCTATAAAATTCGCCCATTGAGCCACTAGGTGGTGTGTGCATAGACTGGCAATGTGTTCTAGTGCAGGCATGAGAGCTGTGAGCTCTACACGTGCCAGTGGGCTACACCAACTCTCAGCCCCACGGGAAATTAAGGCACAATCAAGTTAAAAGTGCAGGGACGGTCCCAATAGGTATCAGGGGAGCTTGGTGTGATGAAGATGCGTTTCTGCCCCCACAAAGATGCAAACGTATCAAATTGGGAATAGTAGCGCTCGGTGTAAGCCAACGGCGTAGGATGTATAGCTCGAGAAGCTATGGGGGGTAGGTGTGTAAACTTCGGCGTTTTTTTAAAGAATCGGCCAATCAAACTTATAGAAATTGGCCATAATGGTACTAGCGCCTAGGCTAACCCTGACATTTCCTCAGATTCCCATACAAACGAAGTTGACACACCCGCCCTCTAGGCCTTCTCGCGCCATAATGCCTACCAACTATATCTATTGGTACTTTAATGGCATGATAAATGATGATCAACCATGAGATGGAAACGGGCACCAATTAATGGCATGAAAGGAGGTTACACATATCGTAGAAACACAACATGTATCCTCTGCTCATCTATAGTTGATCCCTGTTCAATTCAGCCCCACCGTTACAAGCGCGGGGCGGAAGAGGTTTATGCGTCAACTGGTATTTATTCCTTGTAAGAAAAGCGGGGTACTAGAAGTGGAGGGACCCGATCCGAAGCCGCCCTAGCTTACGCCCAGTTACTATATATTAATTACTAGGTGCAAGGGGAGCGAACGACCATCATAAAGAGCTCTCAGATACTTAGATGTAAGTATCGTGTAGTAAGTTGCGCTATGCATGTTCTTTGATGTGTTTAGGTACCGCAGTACTTGTTCATATCTGTTCGGATCAGCCGCTCTGAAGATAGGAATCAGATGACAGTGCCGGGACGATATCCTGCTGTGCGATGTAATGCAGTGCAGCTGTCACTCGGGGCAGAGTAGAGTACTCGCGTCTAGGATAAAGAACCAGAACATGCAAATGCCTAGTTTGTATGGCAGCTCAGCGCCACTCCATACAAATAATCCCTGCTTTCTCACTTGCATGTTCTGGTTCTTTTTCCCTGACGCGAGTAATCTCTGCATAGACGGTAATCTCTGCATAGACGGGCAACGACGTCCGTCCATGGATGTCGAGCGAGCAGGATTACAATCCGTAACCACAACTGTTGCCTAAAAATTAGTAAGAGGGAAATATTGCAATGACTGGAAATACATAACGTCCCTGATATGGTCTCCTAAGTCATTCCAGCAGGGCTGGTAGGATGCAAAGTCCCCCTGGTTATTAATATTATTATTAGCACAAACTCAAATTTAGCGATCCCAGGCTCCTGTGCGCCATACACCAGCAGTGGTTTTGCCACACATGTGCGGTATCAATTTATGGGGTTTTCTGCATGCACTCATCCAAGAGTCTCCTTGCTTAATTCCCTCAAACATACAATAATGGTTGTATCTAGGGGGACCTTGCGGGGTACATTCTTGGCTCACACAATCTCACTCGGACCTCTGCAACGCCGCAACAAAAACCCGAGAATTCATTAAATTACTAACCAAATGGCATTATTAAGGTAAAATAAAGTAAAAAAGATATATAAAGAGAGGGAAGGCCCTAATTGGAGACTATCAATACATGCTCAGTCCGTATTTCCGGTCATAGCACTCCAGCCACTCCTTCAGCGCAGTAGAAAATATACCTAGGGCGTCGTTAACTTCCGGAAAATGCCTCTGCTTTTTGCCACCAAAGATATCAAAAGAATGCACAGTGTTCTTCATTAGATATCCGAATATCTTGTTTCGTGGGGTGGGCATGCCACATGTGGGGATATCATGGGATACAACGTTTTGGGGAGCCCATTTTTCGCTCGATAGTACAGAGAGGGAGGTCCATGGGTCATATTTACCCCCTATATAGGTCAGTCAGGGTTAACTATTCATACATATACTAATATTGATGGTTTTGGTTTACCCGTAAAGAATGTGTTAGAAGCGCGCATGTTCCAGCCTTCAAACTCTCCATTCACCTTTTCTACCTGCGGCTTGTGCGGAAGGAACCCCGAGGAGACTCCAGTCGGGAAGTAGTGGTAGCAAAGATCTTGCCCGTATTTCTGACTTAGATACCTTGATACGATTTGGTTTGGGCCCAGGTTGACGGATTGGACGAAGCCTGTCACAAACCCTTGTTAGAGTCCTGCGGTAATATAATAGAGTGAGCTTTGACAGGTGAGGCACGTACCCCATTCACTACAAATTAACCAAGCCCAAGAGATGCTTGCTGAGTCTGTTCGTGCAGCATCAAACCTATCGCAATAGATGGTCCCGTCGTTGCCAGTACCATAATACCCTTCACAGTTCTGGCCCAGATATCTGTTGACCTGCGTTTCTCGTTAGTACATTTCCCTAGGAAAGTCACTGTTTTGTGCAATCGATCATTTTCCTTACCATCCCAATAAGCTTTGGCCACTGGGCCCAGCGGTCGATTACCCATTGGACGCCCGTTTCTTTCGCCCAGCCCTGAGCTCCAGCCGTCACATTAGTTTCCGGATCCGTTTCCATATAGTCGCAAAAGTTTCTCAATCCCCATTCTATCCGCCCATTTCGTCAGCAAAAGCCTCCCATTTCTATCTATACCAGAGCCACAAACCATTGCCACAACAGCTCTCCATCCCCCATGCTTGCCAATTATATAGCACCAGCGACAACGCCAACCCAAAGCCTCCATTCCCCACGCCCTCCGAATCCTTCCCCAAAAACTTCCTCTTCAGCTCAGCTGCTGTTGCCGGAAGCCGTAGCTGCTTATCGATCTGCTGAACCGCGGCACGCATATCCCTCGTGCAGTTCCCAAAGCCAAATTCAATAATGCCTCGCGCGATCTGTTCAAAATAGACTGACATGTCGATGCGTGCTTGGACAGGCGCCGAGGAGGCATATGCGGCGAGGAAAGTGGTGGGGTATTTGGCGCGGGCAAAAGCTGCCCGCGTGCCTGAGTAGCTACCGCCAAAGATAACCCAAGGGGTGTAGTCGGGGTCAGAGGGATAAGGGGCCAGTTTGGACGCTCGAAGGTGCGGGCGAATACCTGCCCATGCATTATATATCATTAGTGGAATTAATATCATACAACGTAGAGGGAGGTGTACCGGAAGGTCAGCGAGTGCTTGGGCGGTAGTTAGATACTGCATCTGCTCCGGCGTTGTGTTGTTGGTGATATCATAGGGCGTGGATCGGCCATAATACCTGTAAGGAAACACAAAAACTTAGAAAATATTGACTATGTACAGAAGCCCAAGGAGTAGCAAGGGGTTACCGATGTTCCCACAAGATCACCATGGCATTAAACTCGCGGGCTAGATCTCTAGTGGGGTCATATTACCCCTGAGATAATATTCAACAGCAAATAAAGAATTTGACTCGCCCCCGTCAATCACTACATGAACAACTTATTAGCTGAGCACAGTGGGGAAGGGATACTTCTGTCCAGGGAGCAGACAAAACACCGGGCCTCCAGGCTTGTAGAACTCTTCCAATACCCAGTATCTATTATTGAAAGTAGCAGTATTATTTCCAAAGTGATCCAAAGGGAGCTGATTTCTATGAGTTAGATAATCCTTTAAGTATCAACGACAATACAGAGAACACTCACGGTCACAGTCTGGTGGTCTATAAATGCTTCAGTTTCTGAGGATAAACTGCCAGCGCTGTTGCCCATCACTGGAGTTGCCTCATCAAGCTCGCGGCGGTGAAGCGCCGGCCATGGGTGGAGGAGAGCTTGCGCAGATCGCAGGAGCGCAAGCCCGATTAACAGGAGATGCTTGTAAAGTACGTACATTGAGGTCTGCCCAGAAAGTGTTCCAGGTTCAGTATTAAATGAGGGGATGTTGGATCCAAGGATGTTGTTTGAGTGAATTGAGATGGGGTCTAGCAGCTATTTAACAATCCCATATCGTTTAACATATATAGGATAGATGGAACTATATCCTGATCCATTCTATAGAACTATTGGTAGTACTTCATGGTACGTATATAAGGATTTGATATCCTTATCTGTACGCATGTACTCATCGAGCACTAGGGTGTATCCAATATATATCGTGTGGTGGGGCGATAGCATATATCTTAGGGGTACCCGCGAATCGTCTGATCATGACATTGGCTATATGAAGGCGCTGATAATAAGTCTAACATAGAAAACCCACAATAATGTCGCACTAGCTGGAGCACCAATAGAGCACATGGGACATATATCTAGAGGGATGTGGTTTTCTTGATTGAATGTTCTGCATTGAATCCCAGGTCACTGTACCAAGCAGTTGGGAGAGTGCACGGCGCCGCTGACCCAGCCCCCGATAGCCAGTCCTGAGCGTTCTAGTTGGGCGAAAGCTTAAAGCCCAGCGCGGGTCCCTGCATCTCAGAAAGTAACCTTCAACGGTGAGTGTAGCTAGGTGTAACACTAAACATGCTTTTAACAGCCCCAGTTATATGTATGAGAGAATCGGCGTTCCCAGTAAATCTTATTTATAAATATATCCAGGAGGCACAAGGCTACTACGGTAGTAGCGTAGTATTTAGAAATGTCTGTATTTATATCAGCTTAACTCTTGTATGCGAGTGAGCTTCTGTGACTGACTTGAGATCCTGCGCATGCCACGGATTTGCAGTAGCTAGAGCCGCTTTAATGATGTTGTTGCCAAACAGCTTTGGTGGTAACGCGTGGGGGGTGGCCTCAAGACATAAAATAGCAGCGCTTTCAATATTGCTATATATATGCTCTTAAGATCTTATCGCTGGTGAAAGCGGATGATTGAGGATTTGTTCTTTCTAGGCTTGGTCGTCACTGTACTTTTTCAATGAGGCTATGGTAAGACTTAGGTCGGTTGAATTAAGGATCATGGTTGTCTCGCATTTGCTATTATGGATTGTCAAAAATAATGGGACGCAACAGGCTTCATTGCAACGTAATAATCTCTCAACCACGACCGACCACAAACAGGATAAGTAATAATTATTTTTGACAACCCGCAATAATTATGGGCGACTCGCGCGGCGCAAAACCTGCTTCAATTATCATTGGTTTGTTCAGCTCGGCCGCTTAACTAAAACGAGAATTCTATCACAAGACAGGTCGAGCCAACCATATGCCCGCTTCGCTCTACTGGTAGCCTCTTTGTTGGTTGTTGGCTTCTGATTTGTGTTTATCCATCACATTTTCCATGTCGATGGATTAGCAAGGCTGGAAGTTCTCTTTATCTTGCTGTGTCTTGCGCTGTCAAATACTGTTTGATACTGTGGGCCGATCGCAGCAATGCAATTGGGATGACATCCCGCTAGCTCCCCGCAAACCTTTGAGCTCGACATCTGCTAGGAAAGAACAATGAGTACTGAAGTAATAGACCATCTAGTAACAAGTTTGATAGATACAGATCATACGCGATGTAACCGCCAGTATCGGAATTGGCCTGAATTAATACATAGACATAAGCGTCTATGTATCTAACGTTAACGCGTTTATTGCTTTGATTCAGGCAACCCATATTGTCCAGTATCGTTCATCAAGTGGGAAAAATCTGCACGACCATGCACATCTCAGGCGCGCCCCATGGGGTTTACATATGTATAATATCTCAATGTGCCTCTACACACTTCTTTCTTTCTGTGATACCGAACACATCACTGGCAATTCTAGCTAGGTGTTCAGGCCGCCATTTTATATATCATCATTAGTGTCTTCGCGATACAGAGGAGAAGATATTAAGAACAGCTAACATCTCTCCGGCCTCCAAGTAGCCGATGGACTTTCACCAGAACTAGAACCCCCTGGCTTCACCAGCAAAAACTCGCTACAAAAACGATCGGCGATAAACACAAAAATAAGGTTACCACACTATTCTAGGCCTCGTGTGCTTTATCTTGCACCATCCACGTGCACACCCCTCGAAGATGCCGTTAACTACTGAGCAGCTCACGTCAACCCTCAGTGAGGCCTTGTTTCATTATCGTGAGGTCCTTAACCTCAGAGAGAAGGAGAGAGACGAAGTTCTTCCTTTGAATGGAAAATTACCCGCGACGGAGGACGACGATGCTTTGCAGGCAGAGTTTCGTTACCAGTTGGAGGCCATGGATCGCTTTCTCGGCTCCGTAGACGATATGGTCGCTGCCCTCAATAGACCCAACGAGTCGTCTTTAGTAAAGTACCAAGCGCAAAGTCATCCCAAGTGGCTGGAGCCATTTATTTATCAGAAGGATGAGTCCTTCGTAAATCCATTCACAGGCCTAATTGTCGAAGCCCCTTCTTCCAACGCCGTCTGCTCAAGACCAGGTCCCTCAAATAAAGAAGGACCCTTGCAAGAGATACCAGATAGCTTTTGGGAGAGCTACGTAAGCTGGAAATGTTCATATATCGTAAAGTTATTGGAGCTGAATTAAGTACTACTAGGATCCGAGCTGCAATCCTTCTCCAGATGAAGACTTGGCTTCACAAAAAGCAAGCACGGTCCCTTCGCGTTTGAAAGATGATTATAAACCGCGTGACCTAGAAATTGACTCAGACGGTCGTATGGATCCTTATGAGGCATCGATGAGATCTAGATCTATCAACGTAAGCTTTTTTTACTTCTCCGAAAGATTCAAACAAGGGTCTTTGTCCAAAAACCTAATTGTCCTAGGGAAATTACTTTCGTCCGCACATCCCAAGCTCTGGGTTCGGGGATATAAAGCGAGAAAACGATGTTAGTCTCCCAGGTACCTGGGTCAATAGCTGGTCCAATTCGACGGACGAAGAGTTCGATGAATGTTTCCCAAGGGCACAGGTGCCCGGGTCTTCTAGTATTTCACGCACTTCGAAGATCTTGGGCGCAGGCCGCTGGAAGACATGGACGCCTCGCATGCACTCCTCCGCCGCCATTCAGTTGGAAGAAATTCAGGCAAAGAAATCCGGTGCCAAGGCTAAAAATAAACAAAATGACATCTCTGAAAAGCCGGCTGAACAATGGACAACAGCCCCCGAGACGCAAGGAATTGTAGGTGGGGTTGAGAAGGCAGTCCGCTTCTCACCTCCAACTACACAATCAATTGAAATCGGAGGTAAGAACCAATTTCTTCCGTCATTTATAATCTATCTTAGATTGGATAATAATATTTGGGGTACCTATCTGAATTAATAGAAGATGGATTTCAAATATTCAACGAACCTGCCGCTGAACCCCGGGTTACTCGTAATGGGCCCAGTATGTCAAAAAAACATCCAATGTCTTCTTCATCCTCAATAGAGACATCAAGCTCCGGAGCTTCTTCAACAGCGGAAGCAAATTGGTGGGCAGATAATCAAAGGCGAGCCTCGGGAGTCGAGCTTTTTGAAAACTTCTCTGGTGAAGAAGAAAGAAATGACCCTGCCTCGGCGAATAGTCCCTTAGAAGAGCCTACTGAATCGAATCGTAAAGGGTTCGAAATTCCCGAACACCCCCCTCAATATGGTTCTCGTGACCAAGTCGCCGCGGATGAAGCCCTGGCGGAGAGACTGGCAAACTTTCAGGCTGATTTCCAAAGACCATCCGATCTGTTTGATGAAGAAGAAGATCGAGAATCAAACTCCTCTGCGTTCATGCGTAAACAGTATCAACAAGATAGAGAGTTGGCAGAAATGCTCTCTGCAGGCTTAGACCCAGATATGGATCGCGAAACTCTGGAGTTGATAAAAAGACTTTCAGGAGATTCACCTCAAGACTTCCACTCATTTCTTGACCAAGAAGCTGAGAGTGAAGCCCTGATCGCTGAGCTTTCTGATTCACATGTATTACGAGATTGGGAATTGGCTAGGCAGCTGGCCGAAGACACGCCACAAGATATGGAAGAGCATCTAAGACAGCTTAAAGAACAGGAGGAGTACGCACGCCTTGCACAGGAGGCCTGGGATGAAGATATCAGAAAAAGAGAAAGAGAAGAACTCGCCGTATTAGCTGAGATGGCTAGGTTAGAAGAGCTGGAAATACTGGAGCAATTGCGGAGAGAGCGCATGGCAGACTGTACTGCATGCTCGGAAGAGGGCGAAAAAGCAGAAATGGCAATGTTGTCTTGTAGCCATGGGTACTGCACGGGTTGCATAAAGGGTAAGATCCTTCAACTATCATAAACTTGTTTATTTTCGAGATTCGGCATCACTAACGATTGTGGAGAAATATAGTCGCTTTTGAAGGCGCATTAAGGGAGAAGAAACCGTTTAGATGCTGCGACCAGGTCCCCATAGATTCTATCGCGGCACACTTCACTCAAAACTTTGTCAGAGATTATAACGATCTCATGCTTGAGCTTAATACTCCGAATGCTCTCTATTGCTCGGCGAGAAACTGTTCAAAATTCATTCCCCCCACCAGCATACGAGCCGATACTGGGACATGCCGCGCTTGTAACAGTAATACGTGTAGACATTGTCGGTCTCCTTCGCATACCGGTATCTGTCCAGCGGATGAGGATTCAACTGTAGTTCTTGGCTTGGCGAAAGAGAAGGGATGGAAACCCTGCCCCGGTTGTCAGAATATGATTGAAAGAGTTGATGGTTGTTTACATATGACATGCACTAGGTGCCCTAACCGTACAGAATTTTGCTATAACTGTGGAAAGCTCTATAGTATTTGCCCTGCCACCTGTAGCAGGTAATATTGTAGATACTTGTACGTAGTAGGAAGTAGTCAATGTATATAATCTTTATTTTGTCAAATTTCGGCTAGATGCAATATTTATCAAATTTTGTCGTTCAGCAGCCATAAAAATAACTTCTGTGTATCACGTTTATACTATATCACGCTTATACATTCACATACATCCAATATTTATTTGCCCAACTTTAAAACCTTGAAGCCAAACATTGATCTGACAGTTGTAGTATTGTAGGTACATGTAGTCATAACACTAGCCTAATTAAGAGATAGTTAATGATTGCTTAATAATTTACATGCAGGCTACAAGCGAATATGACAACGTGGCCGAGTGGTTAAGGCGACAGACTCGAATTTCCAGTTCTTGTTATCTGTTGGGTTCGCCCGCATAGGTTCAAATCCTGTCGTTGTCGAGATAAACTTTTTGCCTCAGACTCTGCCGTCCTAAGGCATTGGAATAAAAAACCAGTGGACTCCTCCCCACTCCGTTTGGTGCGTGGGAATATGTTTCCGCGATCGGACTCTCATACTGTCACTCCGAGGACCTCTGTTGGTTTTGCGTCTGAAACACCAACTCAAATCTCATAAACTATGAGAAAACCGTCGGAAATGCGATCACCTCTAGAAACCAATTCAAGTAACTTTAACGGGCTTTGTGGCTTACTAGCCTCGAACTCAGGCTATTTCTTTTATTCATACAATTTTTATCTCATGGTATTCGTGGTTGGCAGCAAGTTTGTTTATTCTTGAGTGCGAGATTCGCGGGTTGAACTTGCTCGGCCTTTTGCAGTTTAGATAAATCTTTAAAGGTTCAATTATTACGGGCTCTGGGCCTTGAATTATCGGAACACGTAGCTCAGTCACAAATCCATAAGAACAGAGTCCTCATAGAAAATCGACCGCTCTGCGATCTATAGCTTGAGACTTTTTCTTCTGGTCGAGGTATTTCGTGACAGTGCTATGACAATCACGGATCACCGCCTAAAAATGGATTTCTGTTAACCTACAGTCCCAAAACGATCGTGGAACATGATGCATGTGATAACTCACCTTGACTTTCCATATAATGGTAAGGAGGTCGCAAGCCTTGTGGATGGACTCGACGTTTTCTGGAAATGGTCGTAATTCACCGGATCTTAGGTAGAACATATTGTGACCGACACATGACATGTAAAGAACTTGGGTGAAGCGGCCTACATTCAAGGTTAGACACTGAAAGATATAATGATTCTGATGCAGTAACTTACCCTCGTGTAAGACGCCAACCACAACTAACTTTTTGACAGTTTCGGGGTCATAATCGACAATCTTCTTAAGGTTATTGAGGATGGCACGGCACCCAGCCAGTAACTTGGTAAGATCTTTGTCTCTCTTTCCTTCATTAGATGTTTTGGAGTCCGAACTCGAAGATACTTCAACTACAGCGTATTCGAGGTGGTGACTATGATACTGCCACCTTGTCTGTACGATCCCGTCGTAACGCACATAGGGAGATATAAAAGGGTTAGGGTCGCTGGTATGTGCTGCCAGTATGATCTCTTTGCTACTTGGGTGATTAGCTAGAGGATCCGTGATCGAGATAAAGACATCGTTTACCGTTGCATAAATAAGCCAAGACGAGCAAGACGAAGAATACAGGCGTCCATCACGTGTGCGTACAAGCTGTCCCATACTCCTTCTTTCAAACCACGGTAATCCAATAAGTTTGAGGTCTGTGTAAGTAAGAAGAGACTGCGATAAACAAAACATCGATAAGCATGAATACACGACTTTGTGCAAGATTGAGAGACTCGTCTGCTGGGCCATGGTAATCACGTACGTGTGCTCCATCACATTATCAATCCAGCGCTTGTCTGAGTACTCAGATGTGCTCTTATCCCACCCGCTCTCCGTAGAATAAGCAGTTTCTATACAGTCATCCGTGGTGGCGCACTATAGGAATTAGCATCTAGGACCGCACTTGGATGCCTTAGAAAACGGTGTTACTTTTGTATAGCTTGTGATATGATCGGCGAGCGAACAAGGGAGTTGAGGTATTGGTGGGGATTCATCAACTATTTGTTTCCACTGATCATCATCAAACAAATCTCTAAAGTCTTTGTCGTGGGCATCAATTATTGACAACGAAGGAAGGTTCAGCTGGTCAATATCTGAAAATTCTTTTGCATAATCCCGTGCTATATCTTCCAAAAACACGCCGCCTACAAGTGGAAATTTACTGTCCATGCTTTGATTGGTCTCAAACTCGGGTGTCAACGTCACTGATTCCGATGTGATACTATCATCTTCTTCATTCTAATGGATACAACATTTATTTTGTTAGAGTCACATAATATTTCATGAGATAATTGTGGAACTACATTTTGCTCCCCTTCTATTTCAACCTCTTTCGAACCAGCAAGACTCGATTCAACAGGCTTAAATCCAGCAGGTGGCTGGGGAAACGAGTTCAACGTGCCGACGTTCCCGCGGACAACAGTGCCGATGGTCCCATTATTTTGATGAATCACCACCTGTGGTTTGGAAACGCGTTTCTGACGCCGTCCAGTTAGGCGGTTTTTATCCCAACAGCGGGAACGAGCCTTGTCCGATATACGACCCTAGGAGAAATAATGAGTTAATTGAACCAATACCCTCCCCCACTGAAGTAACAGACACCAAGTAGGTAATCTGAGATTCAGTGGGACCACTGGAACGCGGAGCAGACACCCAGTAGGTAATCTGTGGTCCAGTGGTCCACCGGGACGCGGAGCAGACACCCAGTAGGTAATCTGTGGCCCGGTGGGAGCCGACAGCAAAGCAGAAACCCAGTAGGTAATCTGTGGCCCGGTTGCGTCAAGTAAGGGCATTGGTTTTCCAATGAAATTGATTAAAAGGTTGGAAGGCTTGAAGTGACTTACCCCCCGACTATATTTAGTCAGCAGTAACTTGGCTTTTGATAGTATGGTCGCATCTTTTGTGTTGGCGACAATGTGGTTGAGAGAAGCGAGATAGTGATCCACGACTTTGTTGAAGTTGAAAGGGGTTTTGTGCTTACGCGAGCTTTGGTACTCCTCGCCTAAAAACGTCACCAGATCCCAATCGATGGGGACTTGTGAAAGAAAGTCCTCATCAATTATGACTAAAGGATGTGTCAGTAGGGCTCAAGTGGAGTACGCGATATTCGCGATGGTGATTACCCGGCATCGTAGTTTTGGTGTTGAGTTTGGTGTGGAAGGAGGATGTGGAGGAGTGGGGGGAATCTTGGGTGCATGCGCTAGTTGTAGGATTTGGCAAAAGAGGGGGGCTGGTAGTGCCAAGACGAGTGCGCCAAGACGGATATGTGCCAAGATTATGACTGCTCAGCCAAGAGCGGTTTACCAAGACCTTGGCAATGAGGTAGGTACATGTATCCCCGTAGCAACCGACCTGGAATCTAGCTCTGGCTTGGCAAGGCCGATTGATACGAAGAAGTACATGAGCTCATTGTAAAATTTAGCTCAATTTTTCAAACTCCCGAACAGGTCTATTAATAATGCTTTGCAATCTAGAACGGTCAGGGAATCAAAGAAATAAGTGACCACCGTCTAAGGAAACCAGTTTTAAAAGCACCATCTTCTATACAACTTGCGCCTGTATAGCTAATGCTCTAGCTTTGTACTTCTACAACCTCATGATATCCTCACGGACACCATCGTTTCAATTCGCCCCTCTCAATCTGGTTCAGTCCATCAACTATACAGGCTCCCTGGGGCTTGAACAGACCGGGCTAACCTGTGGGGCAAACAATGCCTCAAGTGCATCGATAGACATGGCCCACTTCAATATTCGGCCTTTTATAAATCCTAGAATCCACCATACAGTATGTACTCCACCAACCACGTTCACAGCAATCACTGCGAATAGCCAGTCCGAGTACCTTCTTCTATCACCAAAAAACCGCCAGTCCATGTCTTTGTTGGGGCCATGTATGACTTGGTTGCCAACCTTGGTCCAGAAATAGCAATAAAATACTGTGAAAAATGAGAGGAGTAAACTCTCTATCGTCATCCGTTTCTGGTCCCATGCTGATAAGGTCTCAAAGGCTGAATTCAGAAGAAACAATTCAGCAAGCGCAACAGCTGAACCAAAGCTATTGAGGATTAACTCTAGCCTAACGACTGGATGGTCTGATGGAAGTATAAGAACGAAATATAACAGTGTGCTTGCTAGCGGGAGGACCATGACAATAGTATAAAAAATGTGGAAGAAAAATCGGTTCGAGCCACTTTCACCACTCGGGAAACTGGTAATACGGAAAAGATGGCCGTTTAATACCTCTTGGAACGTGAGTGGCATATCGGCCGAATATGGACTGTAACGACAGCCCGTATGCGCATACGGGAGACGAGATTGGTCTTTCGAGATTGTATAAAGATACATCCAGTACTATGAGTTTGAGCCATTGCGCCAGTGAGATAAGATCATAAGGTAAAGGGCACGGTCAAACTTACCGAAGTCAGCCATAGATAGATACACTGTCCTATCCATGCAAGATCCATCAGCCGGAATGCAACTATCTTGCCACGGCCAGCGAGAACCTCAAACACGAGATATACAGACAGAAAGAGCGTCATGGAGAAAGCTAGGAATAAACGAACGAAGAAAAGATGTCTGCTGGACAAAAAACTCCATGGTGATTCAACGACTCTCAAGAAGAGATCTGAATCTGTAGGTGGGATGTGATCTACCACCTGGCCGAGCAGTGGGGTGCTGTCATTCATTACTCTCAAACAGCTATCCAAATGGTGATAGGATGAAATACATGTATGGTCGCTTTGATGCTTGGAAGGAAGAATATAGGTCCCACAATAAAGCCACATATATTTCTAGATATTTTTTCACGCTATATCTGG
The DNA here is from genome assembly GCF_003444635.1 of Morchella importuna. Taxonomy (NCBI): domain Eukaryota; kingdom Fungi; phylum Ascomycota; class Pezizomycetes; order Pezizales; family Morchellaceae; genus Morchella; species Morchella importuna. Next base: position 932,599 of record NW_025763400.1, on the reverse strand, counting down.
ATACTGCGCTACATATCGGGCATGCTCTATCTACATGCATATTGTTAACGTTAGCAAAAACTATAGAAATTCTTAGAATACTGCGAAGCATTCTTATACGTACATGCAATTTTTTGTATTTATGTTTCTCAATTACCTGCATCATAGTAAATCACTCGCCCGAGTGGCTGTCTTGGTTAGTCGTTTTGATTGATTGATTTCATCATTAGGAGCTCAGTTCGTCGTTTCAAATGTGAGTGCATTCAACAACCATAGATAAATCTCAACCACTGATAATAAAAAAGTATCTAATAATACATCATGCCTCCGAAATCGATATTACCGGGCTTGACTGATAACTCCGAACCTTTGCCGTTCGACCCTTCAACAAATCAATCACCCCTCTATGTCCTTTCAACATCGCAAAATGCAACAAACTCTTGCCATCTGCATGGTTTATGTCGATAGTAGCTCCATAATCCAGGAGCTTTTGAACAGCAACCTCGTTACCACGAGTCACAGCGAAATGAAGCGGCGTCTGTCCGTAGCTAGTCTTAGCGGTGACATCGGCCCCCCTGTCGAGTAGCAGCTGTACCACTGGGTCGTGTCCATGGCCCACGGCTTGATGAAGCGCGGAGTGACCTTGGGTGGTTTGAACAGAAACGTCGGCACCGCTTTGTAGCAAGAGCTCCACCACTCCTTCATGCCCACGAATAGCGGCTAGGTGCAACGCGGTCTGGCCGTCGCTCGTCTGGCAGGTAATATCGGCACCATTCTTCAGAAGAACTTTGACTGTTGATTCATCGGCGTGTGCTGCGGCACGGTGTAATGCGGTATGGCCATCACAGTCCATCGAGGTGATATCGGCACCATTTTCTAACAATATTGTTATGATAGCATTGTATCCATGAATTGCCGCTGTGTGGAGTGCTGTTTGCTGGTTTTTATCGAGTAGATCAACATCAGCACCGTTATCTAATAGTGCCTCAATGGCCTTGTCGAGCCCATGCCGTACTGCCCAGTGCAGCACCGTCTTCCCATCAACCTCTCCAGCAATGGATATATCGGCGTTTTGTTCAAGCAGAAAGAGAATCATCGCCTCGGATCCGTAGCGGCACGCCCAATAAAGAGGACTTTGTCCCCTTCGATCCTGGGCATCGATGGAGGCACCTCTATCCAAGAGTACTGCAGCCACTGGGGGGTCCCCATATTGGGCCGTGACATGAAGAGGTGTTCCACCAGTATACATGTTGTCTTGAGCTGTATCAGGGTCTGCACCGGCCTCGAGAAGTAGCTTTGCAATGTCGGCGTGGCCGTATTTTGCAGCCCAGTGGAGCGGTGTGTCTCCGTGAACATCCTTCCCCGTGACGTCGACACTTCGGTCCAGCAGAAGTTTGACGACACCCTTGCTACCATTCTTGACGGCTCGGTGGAGGACTTTACCAGGGCTATTGTAGACTTGGTCTTGAAAATTGATGTTTGCACCTCTTTCCAGAGCAAGACGAGCAAGACTTTCATTGCCATGATCTACCGCCCAAGTGAGTGCAGTGACACAATTGATTTCCTGGATGGCTCTCTCGTTGAGGAGCGGGGTAAGGGCAAGAGCATGGCGTCGATTCGTTCGAAGGAGAGAGTTGAGATCCTTGACACTAAGCCTTTGTGCAAGAAGCTTGAGGATTTCGTTTGTGAGGCCGAGGGAAGTCATTTTGCTATTGAATACAGATGGTTTGCGAGTTTGAATTTGTGAAGATTTGGAATGAGTGTATAGTTGGGGAGTTGAATGCCAGGTTTTGATGCTAATTGTCTAGGCATTGTATGGCATTACCGGTAACAGTTGATTGGTGATAGATTGGCTCCGATAAATATTATGTGCATTTATTCCCTACTTACAGAGCTCGGTATTCACCAACCCCTCGGGAGGGTGATCCGAGACGGTGGGAATGATGAGCTCACATGAGAGTGATCTGCCCGAGTCTTTTCTTCTCTTCTACAAGCCACTCTCTGCCGTACAAACCTTCTAGAACTCGTTTCATAGAGTCGGGTCGGGGAATGGAGGCACGCGGCGTGGCTGGTTTCCGGTGTCTGATATTGAGTACCCCAAGTGGAAAACAAGGCATATCTACAAACAAACAAGAAAGCCTCATAGAAAGAATAAATCAATTGTACGCCTTGGGTTTGAAGATACAGTCATAGACTCCATGTAAAGAAAATTTTACAAAATCACGTATTGTCACTCGCAACAAAGACAAATGTACATGTAAGTCTCGGCCAGGCCATTTCAATATTACTCGTGGTCTGAAGATCTCGAGTCAGATACTGTGAATGATGTATTCGACGAAGTACAACTCAATTAAACAGTGAAAGATCGCCTCCTAGGCTTCTTTTTTTCGGAATGACTCACAATAATTCTTAACAAGAATGGCGGTATTTATGTCGAAGTACCAGTAAATACATACAGCACAGACAATGGAACACACGTAGTCTTTAAAAGCACAAATCATTAAGCAGTGGGGCGTCGGTGTTATTGGCTAGATATATATTCCGGAAAAGCACATATATGTAGTAGACGCTACGAGCACAGACATGGCGCTTAACAGTTGTGTCAATCATTGAAGTCACTTTTTATCTTCTTCTTCTGTGTCATTGTTGCTACACACAACAGAGTGACGTTGCTCATGGCCAAGGTAAAGATAAAAAATTTAGTATATTAAACATAACTGTTGATATCCCAACACATACCGTACGAAAGCAATTTCGTAGTAAAAGCTACCTAATTACTAACCGCTCTCTTCCCGTAAACCCTTAACCTTTTTACTCCTCCATCCGGTATGATGACCATTTTGACATGCGTCACTACATTCCCTGATACATCCTTCAGCATTGTTGAAGGGAAAGCATGTTCTTTGTCTGCTTCGCATGGGTGTGCTTCGACAATCTTCTGCCACTCGGGTGCGCTCGCGGCCACGACATGGTCGGACCCAGCATCTATCGCGTAAATTTCGACAGCCTGAGGATAGTTACCGCGAAAATGGAGTGTATCAACCACAACTTCTTCAATATACCCTGGTGCGCCCTTTTTTAATTGGTCAAAGAATAAGTCAGTTTGCATCATGAAGACCACTTTTAGAAAAGACCCTAAAGTTAGACAAAATCAAAACTTACGAGCTTTACTATCACCCAGTCTATATGACTCGCTTCTCTACTCCGTTTAGTCTCCCAACCATCACCCATATCCTTGCCCCTGCCCGGGAGCAACAGGTTGTCTTTAGTACCATAGTGTTGATCACTGCAAGAGACTGCTAGTCCCCCGGATGATACATGGGCAAGGTCAATTATCGACTCTGGGTCTACGGGAAACACGGGTACAGCATTTCCGTAAAGGCGGAAACGAGCAATCCCTACAAACTCCTGTCAACCTTATTGCGTGCGCCCAGCACAGATCAAGATTAACGAACCTCCATCTGGGTACATGTTCAGCCTTACATGTGAGTAAGCTTTTTTTGTTGGTTCGTCTAGCTTCCAAAGGTGTCGCTGAGACGGACCTGTCTCCTGTTTCGGGAGGATCTCGTCCCACTGGAAACCGGTGTCAGTTACAGCCTAACTACTACGAATAGGCTTTTCGTAAGAAACAAAGGTCTAACCGCAGTGTTTGCATCAGGGTGGCCGCCATCGATAAATGTCCCCTCGACTGAAACTGCGGGCGCATGATTCCCGTTAAAATATGTCGTGTCGATTTCAACCCCAAGAACTGTTCCACTGGCAACTCCGAGCTATATATATATATTGTGATGAGCTCCCCAATCCAAATAAAACCCCACGGATCCATCCTCGCCAAATTTACCTTTATTACAACCCAGTCTGCCGGTTCCTTATTATGCCTCCTGGTTTCCCATCTATGCTCAACTGAGTCAGATGAGGAATCTTGATATTTTAAGACATAAGGTTGGGGAAATACCCATCGTACCACGCCCCCGACGGGACGAAAACTCCTGGTTTATGGACGGGCGGCGCTGGGTTGATCAAATTTTCAGCATCTGCAAAGAATTGATCGCTGAATCCGAGTACCTGGCCACCGAGTGCTGCACTAATCAAATCTACGCCACAAGTATTCTTGTTAGCTATCAGGACATGGGTACATAATCATAACTGTCGCGTGGGCAAATGAAGCTTCCTACCAATACTAGAAGACCCAAAGGTTTCTTGAACTTGAGATATATCGATACGTTGAGGCATTGTTTGGTTAATTTTGTGCTTTTGGGGATGACAGGAGGTGCGGGGCTGTGGTGAAGATATATGTAGATACAAGTATCTGTAGGAAGTCTCAAGTGCTTGCTTATCGGCTGTCCCCGCGAGTCGGGTCTTGCCGCTGAGATAGGCAACCAAGACCGTTTGGGTTAGAGTGGATGACTAGTGTGTCTCACCGCCCCGGGAAGCTTTATGCTACTATTTCTAAAGTAGAGCACTCCAAGTAGAGAGTACAGATGAGTAGATTTGGCCGGCCCGATCAACCAAAGCGCAATTATATGACCTTTCAACGAATTTAGTGGTGGAATAATCTAGCCAGCCAATGTCGCGTCCAAACTATATGTACCTACTAATGCATCAAGTTAAATTATCCGAATAGGCAGTTTGTCGCACCCTCTGTATGTAAAGTACGTACTCTACGTGTCAAGATGTCTATACCTAATATACATGTACTCATATTATATTATGCCGATTATACCTTATATATTCTTGCTCACGGTAGTATTCTCATGTCAATTTGATGAACACAAATGATCAAAGTATTACTTGAAGTAATCAACACTGTAGGAAAATTTAATTTTCCATCTTAATAGTTCATGGGAAGTACATGTACTTCTACGGATATGAAGGCAACGAGGTATCCACATGTGCCCCTTGGCCTGGTGGTGAGATGTGCAGATTCCGGGGGCTTCTTAACATAGGCACCAGGCCCTTAGATCTGCACGTCTTACCAGGCTAAGGTCCTTCGGGTGCATCCATGATTGGGGAAAAGTTCAGTGGCTGACTCATGTTACTTGTGCAGCAATCTTAACTTTCGAATCTTCCTTAGTTTTCAATGATTAAATCTACAGGTATGTAGATACACGGTTTTGTAATTACGGCATTATATGTCACGATCACAAGCAATTCTTCTTGATAAAGTTTGGCTTGGCGTGTGCAATAGTGCGGTACTAATGTAAGTACTTGTAGGTACGTACACAATGTATCCACGGTAATCGGCATGCAATTATCGGGAAGGGCCGAAACTTGGAGACAGCGAGATAGCAGGGTCTCGTTGTTCATTGAGGGAATTGATTTTGAGTTTTATGGAGGGAGACTTTGTATCGGGTATTAAGACTGGCCGGGATCATACGGGAGAGCATAGATACAGTGTAAGTACAATTGTGTATTATCAGATGACGTGACGTGATACAACTGTAAAATGCGAAATTTGTCACTCCCAAACAGTTGTAGGGCTCTAGACTATCTCAAGATGAGAGAAAAATTTAGACGGCCCAGCCCGTCATTGTAGTGTGTTCACATAAATTGTTTAGTCTTCTTATAAGCTAAGGAATTCATTCTGGTCAAATTAGTAGCCCGCACTAAATGTTCAATATTCAGCAATTAATTTTAAAGCGCAATACACTGTTAAACAATAACACAACACCTTGATCTATCCTTCCGCTAAAAACAAGTGAATTTGCGAGCTTTAGGATACTTTCCGAGAAGAGAAACAAAGAAACGAAGATGCATAAAGTACATAGTATTCCACAAGAGTAGCATTTTCTGGAGGTAGAAAATATTCCTCTCACTCGGAAGATTCTCTCACTCAAAGGGTTTTCTCAGTTGAGATTTCAGTCAAACGTTAAACACATAATCTTCGCGTACCGCGAGTGTTTCGTAACTTCCATGTTCTGCTTGTGTTTATCATTGCGCTTTAGCTTCAAAACTTCCCGAATCTTCACCCTTTGTCCAAACTTTCTCAACGTGAAGACCGTACGTTGAGCCATTATTTGAATCTTTTCTTTAGGGGTAATCCTCATATTCTTGGTTTCCCATTCCGCAATGAACCCGCTCAGTAAGGTAGATAGCTCTTGATCTGACATGGAGTAGTCGATTACCCACCTGTCAAGACATTTCCACTTCACACTAATCGCAGGACCAAACCGAACAATGATATCCCACTGACCAACACATTTAAGGCATATACAATAAAAGCCCCAAGTATTCCAAATCCACGCACGTCTCTCCACAACATCATCTTCCAGTCTCATCTTCTTTTTGGCAAGGTCGCGTGTTTGAGATAACGCTCTTCTTGTCCTTTCTGGAGCTGGCTTATTGAGTGACTGAGGAACCAAATAACACCTCGTGAGCTCTTCCCCTGCTTTGATATCTCTATAGGCATACAGACGGATCCGTTTGATTTCTGTGCATGGATCGTTGTCCTCTATTTGGAACATATTTGGTATGCAGCTGTGATTGATAGTCATGAACGCTTCAACAGTTCTGCTATTCCAGGCATCGTGATCTAGATATACCGAGAGGATAGGTTGTCCACGATTTATGTTCTGTCTGGCAAACAAACCATAGCCAGCGTCTGTCTTGGTGTGCATCTTTCCCCAACATTTCCCCCATTCCATCTCGACTGTTATTTTGTGAAAAGATAATCGGTGGATATTCGTACGTGCTTCTCGGTAGCCTGCTTTGCGTTGAGAGAGGTCCAGATGAACAGGAAACTATAGATGAATATAGTTTGGTATTCACATACACACGGGATAGCTAGATTAGAGTATGAAAGATCAAGACTTATCCGCGAATCGGAGCACTTGAATGAATGTAATCAATGGTCCATGGAAGGTGTATTGAGTGAGGTTAGAGGTTGACGGTGTTGGTTTAGGCCTTAAAGGATCGACGTGTCATGGAATGATTGAAGCTTACTCCGTAGCAACTACATGCGGTGAGAGGTCACCACCGCTCCAGTCACAATACCGCTTATCTGCGTGGATTGTATCACAGTAATAAAATCCCCAAATGTGACCTATAAAATGTCGTATGACCAGATTTCCGGATCGATCACTTCTCTAATCTAATGACCGAAATTAAGGATCAAAGGTATCTTGAGATGAGCACACGAATTCTACAACATTCAGCACACTTTTATCGCCGACATGTATATCTAGTAGAAGAATCGTTTGATATAGAGTTCCGAATATTATAGCTTCGAGTTGCAATCAATGAATTAACAATAATGACAGCTCCGAGTCACACGACTTTTATCGAGTGATTTTTGGTGATTAAACTACAGGCGTCAGCTATCTGAGCTTCGAATGAAAATGTATCTGATGTAGTTGGTTTCTCACCCATCTGGCCATATTTGTATTCACAAATAACTAGAAGTATCGTGATCTATACATCTCAAACAGATCACACCGTGTCCTCGGTATATATGCAATCTATATAAGGAGGAGCACAGTACGATGAGCATCCGAGTTTACAAATCATAGATCTAGACACTCTTACTTCCTTTCGTCATTTACTTTATACCGTCAGTAAGCGAACTCCGAGAAATTTGCTTTTTGGTATTTACACATTCCAGAAAATGCATCATATAGTAATATCTACGGTATAAGCCGATATCACACAAACATGCATAAATAGCTCTTCGAATCACATCTCTGTAGCATTGCAACTCAAATTTAGTGATGTGACGAGAGAGGCGGGATGAGAAGACCAAGTTCGCTTATCGTGCATAATATTACATGTAGCACATCTAGCGGACGGTACCGGCCTTTGGGGAAGTGAGCTCTGTCTTCTTAGGCTTTGCTTGAATCGATGAGAGTATATGTGATGCGGAGAATGGACGAAATGTTTTGCGAAAAGCCTACATACCTACCTACATGCAGTACTACGGCAGTAGCAGCTGATCTGTGTTACCAACAGCCCCTTGGGTTTTTATTCACGGATCTCTGGGTGTACCCTGATAAATTATGCAACTGAGCGCGGCCTTTGCGGCTGATTCCGCATCTTATTATTCGCTTTATGTGTAGTGAAACGTCATTACCCATGATTACTACTGCGGGAAACATTTTTTAGGATTCTGGTTCCGACAAAAAGCAATACACTTGGGAGCAAAAGCTTATCCTAGAATTGGGCCAATAAAAGCCCCACAAAAGAAGTGAATTGCAATCATGAGTAGCTTGGCGCCGTCTTGAAACACACACACGCCGTTTTGCGGTAATTTATATTGGTTGATGAAATGCTTGTTCTTGAGCTTGTGTGTCGTTGCATCGTGAGGTGAGACCGATGTTGGGTTAATACGTGTCTACGTTATTAGTACCTACATGTACCCTGGGTACCATACATGCAGTTGAGCAGGAGATACTTGATCATGATACCAACACCATCATCTCGAATGATACCTCATACTTTAGGTCTGCCTATCAACAACGCCCGATGCCGATGACCGAGAGTTGCAGTTACCAGGCTAGGGGCCAAAAGGTGGGGAATACTTATGTAGTACATTGAGTTACCGGGGAATCCTGCTGCCCTGATGGTGTTTCTTGGGCCCATGTGAAAGATCAAGTTCAGATGCGGGATTTATTTTGCCATTCGTGTCTGGCCCTGGTGATGTCTGTGAATCAATCTGCATTCCTCTACGCACTGTATGTAAAGTACATGTGTGATAAACTAGAGTATATATAGCTTCCTAAGGTGTGCACACCAATTTATCTAGAGCCTCTACTCTACATCGTGCAAAGTAAATAGAGGAAGCCATGCACTGACACATGTGTCCACCTATCACGTTAGATATTCCACGATCTGATGCATTATTCCGGTTTTTAGTTGGTGGGTAGGATTTGTGATACTTTTTGCTAATAATCATATTGTTGATCATGGAGTATATCAGCTCTTTCACGCCTCAAGTGCAAAGGCTCAAAGGTGACGCTGATTAACTCGATACGAAAGAGCTGAGACCTTTAAAGAATCCTTGATTCTACACTTGATCGATACTCCGGTTCGAATCCGGTTCTAAACCCACCAACACGATACTCTTTCGGACAAGCCTTGCCGATATTCAGCAGAATTGGAGGGATGCCAGGATGGTGATATTAGTTGGAGTACAGCACTTAAGTCAAAGGCCGGGCGGGCAAGCGGGCGGGCGGGAGCTACATAAAATAGAGTACATACATGCGCAGCGTGCAGTTGCAAATCCCCGGTATTGTAACTCCACCTTCGTCATCAACGTTCTGGCTTAGCGCGAAACGCCTCTGTTGCTTGTTTGCGTGTTCCAGAAGTCAGAGGAACACCAGGCCGTTGAAATCGAGAGAAATCAATAAATCGAAGTCACAAGTCAGCCGCCACCGCAGAACAGCCGCCCACCGAAACAGCTGCTGCTGCTGCGCTGCCCTGCCTTTTCTCTTCTTTCTCCCTTCTGATCGTACCCAACCGGAAGCCGAGAAGTCCGCTGAAACCTATCTGTCTATCTGACTGTAGACCATCTGCACTCTCTAGCCGACTGACTTACTCACGAAGTGCTCACTAATAAGTAGAGCAGAGTACCCCTCATCCTCACCATCCCTCTCCCTTTCTGTTCCTACTCCTACTCCTACCTCCAACCTCCCTCCATTCTATCTCTCCGTCCTCTACCTCTACGTCTTATCTTATCTGAGCGGCTTCATTTGGTCTTTCTTTCACTGATTCATCACCTTGAATCGTTATCTGCCTGTTGAACTGGTAGTGGCAACAGACATATCATTTTTCATAGTAAGTCAAACTCATTTCATACTTTATGTTTCTCGTAATTTTTCTTTTCCTTTCTTCGTTCTTTCTCCCTGTCTCCCCAGCGAGCGTCCAAGATATAATTTTTTGAATTTGGAAGTTTGCACGAGGATTGGGACTTTTCCTCGTGTTATCTTTCGTTGGCCCGGATTCTTTTTTTTTCTCGTTTTTTAATTTTTTGGTCATCTTTTTTTTTTTATCATTGTGGGCCCCAAGTGGCGGGGAAAATTGTATTTGAAATCTGATTTGGGGGGCAACGTGAATTTCAATAAAACTTGGACCAGTCACACTTTCTAACCTACATAATCTCACAGACTCCCTCCATCTCGCAGACTTTTTTCTTATTTCTCAACCAGAGGGCACTTCTGTGTTCAAAGTTACAACCAGCAGTCCAGTTGAGGCTCACGAGAGAAAAAAGCCCCTGCATTTACCCCTCAATCACCCGCTATCCTCCCAATCTCAACACCATGACGTCTGTACTCCCATCTGTTGCGCCCACCATTCAGAAACCGCCGCTTTCGCAGACTCACCCTTACACATGCAATGCCTGCCAGGTTGCATTTCGCAACAATGATCAACAGCGTACTCACTACCACACCGACTGGCAGTAAGTGGAATTTCCGGGGCTATTTCCTTTCACTGAAGTTTGGTTGCGCTAATTATTTTGCGTACCTTAGTCAATACAATGTGAAGCGCAAAGTTGCATCTTTGCCACCACTCTCCTCTGAGACATTTGCCGAGAAGGTGCTTAGTGCGCAGGCCAGTAACAGATTGGAACGCGAGAAAGCGTCTTTTGAAAAAAATTGCTCGGCATGCAACAAAGTTTACTATTCCCAGAATGCATACGCGAATCATCTTGGATCAATGAGACATAAGCAAAATACTGCATCGGGTTTGAACAACCTCCGCGCTGGTGGGAATGCATACACCGGCTCAAGATCAGGACGAGTCATCGATGACAAGGATGAGACTGCTAGCGTTGTCAGCAGTACATTTTCGTTGGGTGACCCTGTTGCCACCACCACTGATGCCGATCAATCGCTCAAGGATAAAGAGAACGAGATCGCAGATGTTGAATTTGCCAATGTTGTCAAGGGTCTGAAAATCTCCTCTGATGATGCTAAAAACGATGAGATCCCCTCTCCATCTGGTGAAGAAGCCAAGACATCCGAGGAAGAGCCAACAGAACTTGCGCTGGAGGCTTGTCTTTACTGCTCTTATGTCTCGCCTTCTCTAGAACTCAACGTCTCTCATATGTCAAAGGCCCATGGGCTTTTTATTCCCGAGCGGGCTTTTCTGGTGGATTTGGAGGGCTTGATCCGTTATTTGGGTCAAAAGCTCCTCCTCGGAAACCAGTGCTTGTACTGTAACAAAACGAAGGGGGGATTGGAAGGCGTGAGGACACACATGCGGGATAAGGGTCATACTATGCTTGGATTTGAGAGTGAGGAACAGCAAGTGGAACTTGGCCAGTTTTATGACTTCCGTAGTTCTTACAGCGATGCGGAAGAGCACGAGGGTTCCGGCGACGAGGGGGAGACCGAGCCTAAACAAAGAGGGCTCAAGCCTAACTACATCGTTCGTAAGGAAGGAGAAGTTGAGGACGATGAGTGGGAGGGTGTATCTGATGGTGGATGGGAAACGGATTCTAGCGCAAGCTCTCTCGATTCAACTGAACTTTGTGCGGTTCCCATTGACCAAAATGGTCACTCTCACAAGCATCATGGCAAGTCAGAAAGGCACCACATGCAGGATGGATGGCACAGCCATGCTCACTCCCGCGCGCACGTTCATGCCGTCTACCACGATGATTTCGAACTACATCTCCCATCTGGCCGCTCAGTGGGTCACCGCTCGCTGAACCGCTATTATCGCCAGAATCTGAGGGACCACCCATTGAACGACAAGGATGTTCGCAGGATTGCAGACACACCATACCCTCACTCAGGCGACGAAACTGAAATCGTATCGGATGACGATGAGGATGGTGGTGTTGTGGTTGCGGCTGATAGCACCGCGACACCGGCGAACAGACGGAGGTCTGCTAGGGAGGAGAAGAGACTGGCACTCATCAGCAGAGCCAATGGAGGGTTGGGTATGCTTGGTGTCAGCGATGCTAAGAAGAAGGAAGTGTCGACGATGGAAAAGAAGAGTCGGGACATGGACCAGAGAGGAAGGAAGCGTTACGAATGGGGAACCGAGAAGAGGTCAAACAAGCAAAAGCACTACAGAGACCCGCTGCTGCAGTAGATGCAGGTTTTTGTGGTTGTTACGGGCATATTTTCTTTCTTTCGCTCATGTGTCGCTCTTTACGGGATGGTGTTTTGAGATTGGCTGGTTGTTGACTTTGGCTTCAAAGACGATATGATCGATTCCCTTGCATTTTTCTTGTCCTTATATCCCTATTTCCCGTTCATTTACCCGCTCTTATCTTCTTACCTTCCTTTCAAAGGCTCTAAGCTCCTAGCTAGCTTGGGTGTCTTTTTTATTCTCTTCAAAAGTTTTCAATGGTTCCTGTGGTGTGTTCTTCTTTGCTTTTTGCTTGCCTGCATTGTTATGGGTCTGATGAATTGATGGTTCATGATTCTGTATGCGTTTACGGTATTTTCCTGTTTCCTTGCTATTTTTCTCCATTGGTTGGGGTTCTCGGATCGACCGGCGGCGGCGTATTTGGCGGGGGGTGGGGTCAAGGATTGAAGATGAAGTAAATAAAGTCAATAATAGAATGGCGTTTTTATTGAGCGATGGCTCCTAAGCGGAAAGGTGGGTGTACTCACAAGATATCACTCGGTGGCCATGGACATGCCCGATTAGTTACCCTGCCTTGTGAGGTGAAACAACTTTATCTCCACGATAGGCTCCACGATTTTGTAAACTGCAATGTAGTGCATGCCAACCCAGCCTGATCGTATATTTCCATAGGGCCTATGGCCACGGGAGATCGAGCAAAACCCCTCAATCTCTGCCGCCGGGTGGGCCAACCAGGAGGTCAACCTGCAAGGAGATAAAGTGTAATCGAATAAGAATAACCGCACATCACATCCTCCCCACTCACAAAGGGGGGGAGAGAACCGACACGCGCAGCCCGGCTCCTCAAAAGGGTTTATCTGTTATCTAATGGATCATGCAATCCACTCAACTTTTATCTAATGGATCAACTTTCTACGGCCGATCGGGTCTGTGAGATGTGAAATATAATAACTAGACATGCATGCAATTGGCACCACCCGCCTCCCCTCCAGACCTTGTGGATAGCGATTCGATGCCTTTTGTAGATGCGATTGAAGTAAGCGGGGCGGAGTGCGAAATGGGGTGGAGTTCATAGACTATTGAGTAATACCTCCCCCTTTGTGATATGTACATACAATATCATGTAGAGGTGATCACGTTGGGGTAGTGTAGGTTACTCTAATTGGGCTCATGTACCGGCCGGCCGGCCATTCATGTATTGGGCCATTCATACAATCCTTTCAGCACGCCCACCTCCAGCGGGCACACAAACGCACTTCTGAACGATCGAGCCATTGTTGGTCTTTCCAGAATTAAGCGCCATCTCCACGCCAAGTTCCTTGTAGTTAGACCGCTACTCTAGTGTTTCCCCCCCCCCCCCGGCCGTTCAATGAGAAATTACGGAGATGAAAAAGTGGGACGGGGAGCCCTAACCCTATACACCTTCTGCAGCCGCTTTACGGGGTTGATGGCGAGGGTGTAGATAGGTGGGGGTGGAGAAGCGGGCGGGTGGGGGGGGGGGGGGTGTGGTGTTTTTATATACTAATACCAGCAGGCAGGCATCTAGTACGGCTTCAGAGCTATGATCCTATGGACCGTTTTTTTCCAGCCATACAGATCATTGGCCCCTTTCCGACCCAATTACAGTTATGAACGGGACCAATGTTCATCCTATGATCTCATAACTCCTCTTTTCCCGTAATCTAGATCATTGACCCCCCCCCCCCCCCCATTCCCCTGCTTCCCGGTTCTACAAATCTATAAATCTACAAATCTTGCTATTACTATTACTTTTTTTTCTTTTTGACTTGCGACATGGAATACTGATGGAGAGCGGTGGGAGAGCCTTCTTGTTTCTCACATTCTACACCTCTACCCAACCCCAACCCCACCACACCCACCCCACAGACAGAGAGCTAATCCCACATCTGCCGCACATTCAAATTAACCCTCTTGCCGCCCATCCATCCCGCCCACTCCCCCATACCAGCACCAGGCCACCCCGCAACATAACCCGGACAGCTCCCCGCCACCACGCGCGGCACCGAATGCCACGCCCACCGGCTCGCGCCGCCCATGACCACCACGTCGCCGGAATGTACGCGGAGCACCAGCACCCGCTCCCCGGCCTCGGCGCTGGAATCGGCGTCGGGGTTGCGGGGGGGAGGTGCAGAGGAGTCGGGGGAGTCGGGGGAGGAAGGTACGGGGGGGGAGTCGGTGGCGGGGTCAAGACCAATGACAAACACAGCATCACACCCCACCGACACACTGACCAGCGGCGCGCGCGAGGCCTCCGAGACGTCGCGGTGCGGGGCTAGCGTGTCGCCGGGCGAGTAGAGGTTTGTGATTGCGGCTTGCGGGGTGGTTGTTTTTGGGAGCTATATCCACACACCCATCCCCGCTATCTGTCAGTCGCCATCCACTCACTACAGGGGGGGGGGGGGGTCAGAAAATACGAGGTCTGTGATCAACCCGCCCACATCGGCCGGAAACGACACGGAAGAGGAGCCAGCGGGGTACTGCTTGAGTGTCCAGTCGTACTGCGCGCCGAGCGTGAGCCAGCGCAGCTTTTTGGAGAGCATGCGGTGGGTTGTGAGGGGCGTGTGGGTGGGGGAGAGTGGCGGGAGGGGGGTGGTGGGGGGGAGGGTGAAGAAGCTACCGCCGACGGAGGAGGCGGTCTTGATGTCGGAGGAAGAAGGGGAAGAGGGGTAGGGCAGGGTGTAGTGCGGGTGTAGGTTCGTGGCGTGCTCGGGGTTCGAGAGATGCTTGTGCAGCAGCGCGGAGAGCAGCGTGCGCTGCGTGCGTGGTGGGAGGAGCGAGGGGATTATCTGGAGTCCTGCCCGCGCCCGCGCCCGCGCCCGTTAGCTATTGCATCTCCTGCAGCAGTAGGTGGGGGAGCGTGGAGCTGCACCGGGAACGAAATCATGCTCATAGATTGCCGCACCCCCCCTCCCCCCTCCCCCCGCTGCCTCCTCCTCGTCGTCGTCACCGCACCCAGCCGCCCCCCGAAAGGCGCTAAACGCCCCCCTCGCACGCTCACCCGGCACGTATCCCACGAGCTTGA
Source organism: Morchella importuna (assembly GCF_003444635.1). Taxonomy (NCBI): domain Eukaryota; kingdom Fungi; phylum Ascomycota; class Pezizomycetes; order Pezizales; family Morchellaceae; genus Morchella; species Morchella importuna. The sequence goes on along the minus strand of NW_025763400.1, from coordinate 917,544 downwards.
GGTGCGGCGCGTGCCATTGCCGCGCGGGCGTGTCGGCGGCTGCGGCGGCGAGGTCGAGGATGTGGCGGTCGTGGGCGAGCGCGGGGACGGGCAGCTTCTGGTAGGTTTTGTGGATGGCGCGGATGTGCGGGGGTGCTGTGTGGTGGGCGTGGGAGAGTGGTGGGGGCTCGGGGGCGGCCATTGTGGTGTGGAGGGAGGGTGGGGTTGAACGGAGGTTGAGACATGAGGCTCTGTGGGTTGTGAGTGGAGTGGAGGGCACGTGAGGGTGGTGGTGGGTGCAGGTGCAGCTGAGTACAGAAGTAATATGAGATAGCTCTACTTACACATACTCTACTATGGTATCACCGACCCCGAGCACCGGCCGCACAGAAGCCCGAACTCCGGATCACTCATCGCTTTATTTATGCTTGGGTGGGTGATGGCAGAGGGATGTACCTCAAAGTAGCCATTTCACGGAACAGGACAAGAAGAAGCTTTGGAAAGAATGCAGCTAGCTGACTTTATCACATCTCGCCTATGTACTCTACTCTCCTCTGCGTACCCGTGAGTGTTCTATGTAGGTACATGTACTCTACTCTTGTTTCTGCCCAGCGAGAAAGAAGGAACCCAACTCAACAGCAGCGGGCGGCGGGGTCAATATTTATCCATCCATCCATATTATATCTTGTTGCTTATCAGCGAGAATCCTCCCCGCCAAGCTACCAGGGGCCGCTACCTACATGCAGGGTAGTGGGTCAGCCTTACACATTAATTAACCTTACCTCATGTACATGACACTTGGGCGGTTACTCGAGTGAGGAGCACGAGTGAGTGTAACCAGCAGTCCGGCTTGGAATGTAGCACGGGGGGGTTATCGGTCAGAAGTATGCAGAAGTTGCACTGCCTGTCTTGTCTCTGCTGTGCTTGTTTTCTGTGGGTGGGTGTTGAAGGGTACCTAGAGTAGTATGTAGAAGCACACTAAACTGCGGGGTCGCTTCCGTCTCCAACCCTCTTCTCTCCATGGGACTCGACGAATTGGCAGACAAGAAGATCGCAGTCTAGAGCAGATTTGGGGAGGGGGGGGGGGGGGGGGGCCTCGATTCGAATTCTTGAATGATGCTGCAAAGAAGGACGGCTGGCTGGCTGGCTGTTTCGTTTCGTTGTTTATCAAACCAAACCACGGGGCGGCCCTATCCCATACATCCTGCAGGTTCGCTGGGGGGGGGACCCTGTGCTGGTCAACCACTCGTTGCTTTGGAGGGAGGGGGGCTGAGACGAGCTAAAAATGACTTGCAGAGAGAACAGAGAGTGAGAGAGATATCAGCTGCGCGTGGAAGGGTGGAAAGAAGGAAAAGGGCTGATTGGGGCTAGCATAGGCAGAAGAAGAAGCTAACACTGAGGATCTCGAGAAGAAAGACTCGAGGAAGAAGACATCTAGAAGAGAGCTGCTGGACAGACAGAATTTACCCGCCACTGCAAAATCCCAGGAACCCGACCAGAGCAGGTCCAAAGCCCAATATCGAGAGATAGACCCAGGATTTTACACGGCAAGCTGCAGACGGCCCCTGCTGCTGGGCGCTCTCTGGCTACTCTACACCGCACTCGAGGTACACTGCAGGCATCACAGACAGGAGCCCTACTTTCTTTCTTGTGGTTGGGGTACGAGTACGACGCCCGCCCCTTTCAACCGCAACCACAACCACAACCACAACATCGACCTCTCTCCCCCAACATCGACCTCCAACATCGATAACTCTTAATCTTCCCTCTTCCCCCTCTCTCTTCCCCCTCTCTCTTCCCCCTCTCTCTTCCCCCTTCCGGTCTTTACCTGTGGTTTTTCTGCTGTCTGCTTTTTTGCTTGATCTATCTCTCTCTTTATCACCTCTTATCCGTCTTCCCGCCATCTTGGGACAGAGACAGACAGATGTGCTGCTGAATATCCCCTGAACCCTTTCCTCGACAGCATCCTTTCTAGGCCTAAAACATCCCATCCCGTCTTATCGCCAGCCTCCCCCCACTCACCCCCTCCAATCTCCAATCTCGGGATAATATTTGACGCTCTGGCTACTATCGATAATTAATTCCTATTTTTTTATTATATTTTAAGCCGCCTGCTGCTGGCAACCCACTCAACCAACCAACCACCCACTTCCGCTCCGCACCTGCTTCTCCCACCGCCGGGGAAGCAGTCCAATTCCAGCAGCCCAGCCCAGCCCACCATGGACCGCCTCGACCGCTCCTCGAAATGCAGCCGCCTCACCCTGCTGCTGCGCAACCTGGCCATCGCCATGGTAGCCTACGTCGCCGTCGTCGAGGTGCTCTCCATCTACCAGACAGGCTCCATCTACCCACTCGCCAAGAAGCGCCGGCCCTCCAGCGACACACCAAAGGACAACGGCCCGCTCTCGGGCGGCGTCAACTGGCGCCTGCGGCCCCAAACGCTCGTCGCACACATCAACGACGCCTACCTGGGCCCGCGGCCGCACGTCGACACATTCGCAAACTACACCCGCCTCGTCGAGTCGTGCCGCGGCTCGCTCACGGGCCTGGAGAAGATGAAGAACGTGCACGACTGCCTGCACTACCTGGCATACGCGGAGAAGGACTACTTCTTCGCCCCGCAGGACCCGCCGTCCAGGGCCCTGCCAGCGTATCCGGCGGTCGAGGCGGCGGCGCCGCACACGAATGAGACGATCGGCGAGTGCCCGGGCCCCGTGCAGCTGTTCCATACCTACTGGACGGGCCCGGCCACGTGGCGGGTCGAGCTGTTCGTCAAGGCGTACCTGTACACGCAAAACATCCCCTGCAGCCGCCTGTATCTCTGGCTGGAATCCGACGGGTTCCCGCACGCCGTGGAGGACATGCTGGCCGACAAGAACTTTGCACGGTTCCTCCCGCTCGTCGAGCGCGGGGACATCGTGCTCAAGGCGTGGAAGTTCCCCTCGCGCATCCCGCTCCCGCGCGGCGCGGTCGAGGAGGACCCGGCATACGTGGGCAGCAAACCCGTGCGCCGCACGAGCCCCGACGACCCAAAGACCGTGCGGAAGGAGGTGTACATTGCCGACGGCGTCGTGCGCGACGAGGAGGACGGCAGCGAGTGGCTGGTGCTCACGGAGCGGCAGATGACATTTCTGCCCGTGGCCGTGTCGGACGCCGTGCGCTTCATTGTGCTGCACCTGTACGGCGGCGCGTACTTCGACATGGACGTCATGCTGCTGCGCGACCTGCGGCCGCTGCTGCTGCCGCCCGACCACTCGTTTGCCGAGCGCTGGGCCGTGCACTCGCACCCGGGCGACTACAACACGGCCGTCATGTCGCTGGCGCCCAACACGTCGCTGTCGTCGTATCTGGTGCGCGGCGGGATCCGCATGGGGCTCAACTTCCACCCGCGCATCATTGGGCGCATGGCCTGGAAGGATGGAAGGAACGAGGAGTTTGTCATGTTCGAGACGGGCCTGTTTGACCCCATTTGGGGCGAGTTTAATTGGGGCCGCGAGGGCCGCTGCGCGATCCCGTGCTTTCGGGACTATGGCGTGGCGTTCTTGGGCGGGAGGGGCGCTGTGAGGGATGAGTGGGAGAGTTATGATGGGGCGCCGCTGGAGCTCGTGCAGGTGGGCGGGCCGACGGGGGAGTTGAGGAGGCGCGGGAATGGGGAGCCGGCGTCGGCGCAGGATGAGACGGAGGCGGTGAAGGCGGGGCAGGGGAAGCCGGGGCCGGATGGGAAGTATGGGGGCGCGCCGTATGCGTTGAAGGATGATAAGTATCCACCGAATAATCGCACGCTGGAGAACTTTTTTAGAGGCGCGTGGAGTTATCATATCCATAACCAGGTTTGTCTTTCCCTGGTCTTTCTCTTGATGGTGATGATGGCGGGAGTGTAGATGGCTAATGATGTGGATGTGGTGGGGGAAATATAGTGGTCAAAACACCCACAGCCAAACTCGTGGTTCGACGTGATCCAGAAGGCGCACGACGGCTTCCTCAGCGGCGAGCGGACGAACCCGTATGGCGAGAAATGGACGGGGCCTGCGCTGCTGCCGTATGATAGGTGGCCGGAGTTTGACTGATTTCCGTTATATTGATACCTTTTTTTTTTTTTTTAATTCTATTTATTTTTATAGTTTTGTGGTTTTTTTTTTCCTCTTTCGTTTCATAAGGGTGTAAAAAAAATTTATATAGGATTAGCGGTAACACTTTTTTTTTTTTTTCTCCTCTTTTTTTTTTTTTTTTGGTTTTTACTTTTATTTTAAATTTTCGATTGGGATTCAATTTTTTTTTTTTTGAGTGTGGAGTGTGATGGTGATGGTGATGGTGATAGCAGGCAGATATTACATGTAGTGCGAAGCTAGCGGGGGGGGGGCGTTTTGCATTCTGTTTTTTCTTCTTTTCTCTTTCTCATATACACCCCCTTTACCCTCTAGTTTGGGGCAGGCAGGCAGGCAGGCAGGCAGGCAGGCAGGCAGGCAGGTGGATGTTGATGTTCATGTTGGTGTTGCAAAAAGGAGCAAGCAGGCGTTGGAGCGTAAAAAAGAAGGAAAGAAAGAACGAAAGAAAGAAAGAAAAGTTCTATTTCACTACATGTAGAAGAGCAGAGCGGAGCAGGCGGAGGATAGAGTAGAGAAGAGACGACGGCCAGGTCTAATGAGAGAGAGAGAGAGAGAGAGAAATAGAAAAGACCTCCTGCGGAGGTCGGGGGTTTCTCGCACACATATGTATCAGGAGTGAAGGAATATAATGACTTTACCGCTTTACTGCTTTTTACTGCTTTACTTCTTGGCTTGGTTCGGCCCTTTTTTTTTTTTTTTTTTGCTTGTATTGTCTTGTGCCCCCGTAGAATAGAATATAGGATTGGAAAATAGAATGGTACCGCATCGATCACTCGTTATGTACATGTAGCTTGGTGGGATGGAAATGGATGACATAAGACTGGTAGCGCTTTTTTACCCGCAGATTGATCATTGACCTATACTAGTACCAGTACCACCCACCCATGACCGCACCGCACCCCACCGCACCGCACCGCACCGCACCTAGATGAAGAATTGAGATGGATTGTGTTTTACTTTTATTTTTTTTGTTCCACCGAAATGTTTCCCCGCCCCCCTTTCGTCCATTTGAATCACTATCGTTGCTGCTGTTGGGTTTATATTGGCGTTTCTGGCGGGCACAAAGTTTGCTCGTGCATTCTATATTACAGTTGGCGCGGTGGTAATAATGTGGATGATATGATACCACCGCCCGCTCCCGCTCCCCATTCGGTGCGAGGTCGGCTTTCTACGTTTCCCCCCCCTTTGTGTATTTTTGCGCTGTGCTTTTTTTTTTTGAGGGGGGGGGGGGGGGTGTGCCCTTCTATACAGGAACGGCAACCGGCGCGGGGGGGGTGGGATATAAGACGCAAGGAATTTTTTTTTGGCTTGAGATTTTGTGTTTGTTTTGGATTCATCGTCGACAGTGTACTGGGTGGCGGTGCTTTGGCTATAGCTGAAGATCTTTGTCACAATTCCTTTTTTTTTCTCGATCAACGAACGGTATATCGGACTCTACTCTTGTATACTCATACGAGTATTTTTTTATTTTTTTTCCTATATATCTTCGACAGCGATATCATCACCCTAGATACCTATCTACCTATCTCCACTCCTCATCCTCACCACCATGCATTCTGGAAACAAGTCCGAAGAGTCCCCACGCTTGAGCGTGGACATGGCGTTATCCGAATCATACATCCAGAGTGATGCTACTGCCGCCATCGGTATGTAAAACCAAGCCATACCCAGTCAACACTAAGATGCTGACATTTTTTTTTTCCAGCATCAAAAACAGATGACTTTACCATTCTATTATCCAACCTCTCCCTCTCCCCCTCCCACACCCGGAGCACCACCACCCCCGATCCCGCATATGCATCACAACTCCCCCTTGAAACCTCTTCCGGTGCGAGCTCAGTCTCAGCACCCTCACCCACCAAAAAATCACCCCACCAACACATCCCCACCGACAGAACCACCACAGTAGCACACGGAGGCCGCCAGTTCAGCCTCAGCCCCCGGGCCCCCCTCCCTCCCGGGGCCGGAGCCGGAACTCGGAACGCCCCAACGCCGAGAGTCAAAGCCCTCCGGAAGCCAGACTCGGGGATCCTGCTGTCGCGGTCTGGGCGGCTGTACTGCGGCGGTGCGGAAGAATATGGAGATGGAGCTACGTCTGTGGGTGACTCGATGGCTGCGGGGTCGGTGTCGGTGTCGGACTATGCGGGGATGGGGGTGGGTCAGATGGGCGGCGGCGGTGTGGGCGGGTGGTGCAGGGATGTGGTGGGGAGGGAGATGATGGCGGCGGAGAGGGTTGGGTGGCAGCGGGGGGTGCGGCAGGGGCCGCCGGCGGGAGGGGGCTGCGGAGTGTGAGAGGGATGGGGATTTGAGATGCAGGAGGGATCTCGTGATATTTGTTAGCTGTGGGCTTTGTGGAATCTTTTAGCAATATATTGTTATTCAGCGGTGCTTTTACTACAATTGTGTTTCTCTGTCTATTTTTCTTTCTGTCTTTTGAGCTCTGGCAGTTCTACTTTAGACATCTTTCTTTTACGGCGTACAGAGGACACCTACTAAGATCAGGTGTCCCCAAGGCTTCTCGTGTGTGGCCTGAAATCTATCATGGCTTTTTGGAAACAATTGGGCCCAGTCGTGTTCTGATCAAGATCGTCCTTCTCTCTCTCTAAAGATCAGCTTTTGGGTTTTAATTGACTTGTCTGTCTACGCGCTTTCATATATTCTTCAACCAGCAAAGACTAGTAATCTACTGCTCCAGGTTCACTTTCACATCTTGTCTGTACCCACCTCCATAGACATCACAAGCCAACAGAAGCCCAAGTACTGACAGCAGATAGGCACCAGACACCAAGTCCCCAACCCACATCCCAACCCACCCCACCCGACCATGAACTGGGAAGACTGCTGGGTCCAAAAAGACACCCACACCGCCGCCGGCACCGGCCTCTTCGCCCGCCAAAAGATCCTCCGCGGCCAACCCATCTTCCGCATCTGCCCCGAGGCCTCTGTCAACATGTACGTGATCCAGCTCGTCAACCACAGCTGCATCCCCAACCTCTTCGCCCTCCAAGGCCTCGACGCCGGCACCGGCCTACTCGACTGCCGCTTCTACGCCCTGCGCGACATCGCCGCCGGCGAGGAGCTGACGCGCTGCTACGACGACCGCGTGCTGTTTGAGGAGAGCGTTGCCGTGCGCAGGACGTGCATGGCCGAGCTGTGGGACTTTGAGTGCCTGTGCCCCAAGTGTGTCGGGCAGTGGATGTACCCGGTTTGGGACTGCCCCGAGGATTGGAAGATGGACTATGCGCAGCCAGATGAAGTGCTCTCGGCGTACATGAATGGCCTGGTGAGGGAGTTTAGGGATGAGTATTTGAGGCCTGGTGCGGTCGAGAAGACGCGCATTGTGGCGCAGAGGACGCTGTTTTCGCTGCAGTGCTTTCGCGAGCAGGTGAAGTTCACAGCGAGGAGGTTGAAGAAGAGGACTTTGAGCACGAGGTATAGGTTTAAGGTTGGGGGCAAGACGTTGCATGATTATGCGTGGAGTCAGAATTATAAGAAGTTGCTGAAAAACTAAGAAACAGGACTTTATACGCCGAAAAACTCCGAGAGACAAACAAAAGAAAAAGAAAAAGAAAGAGAGACTAAAAACGAGAGAAAAAGGATTGAAAAGTAGTAGATGAAATTACCCCCCTGTTATAAAACATTTTGTGCAAGAAAGAAGAATTTAGGATTAATGAACGGAATCCCCGTCGATGTGATTGATGGCTTTGAAGGAAGAAGAAGGTAATCTTGAATGTACTGTACTACTGTTGAGAGAATTGGCCAAGGCAATTCAAAACTGTATAATATTGGAGTTGAGTATTTATTATAAAGGGTCGTATGTTGTATCCTGTGCATGCCATGAGATCATTAGCACAATTTCTAATAGACCCATAGTCGATTATTAATCCTCATCTCTTACTCTTTCTGTCAAAGCTGCAATATACGGGGATGCCTACACTAATTCACTTTTACTATTTACAAGATCGATTCGATCACTTTTCTGGGCGGGCCACATTCACGAAGTTACGATACGATAAGCTATAAACGGCGTCGCCACAATGACAAAGCCTAGTATCACGCCGATAAGGAGATTCGCAGTACACGTCCTCCCCCTCGGCGAGGGTCTCGACAGCGGCACCTGGCGCACAATATTGTACTGTGGCAGGTTTGTATTGGTGTCGCGCGCCGGGAAGCTGTACGTCGTTGCTAACGGCGCATCGTACCTTACCGGCTCTGTGCTCCTGCTGGTATAATAGTGGTTATGCGACTGCGCCGGCTGCGTGGGCAGCTCCAACGCACCCGTCCCTATCGTCGTTGTCCTTGTCGCTGTCATAAATTGATGCTGCTGCTGCTGCTGCGTCGTATCATTTCTTCGTGAACCTAGTAGGTAGCAGTAACATTAACGGCATGCACACACCCAGCCTACACAACCACAAGGGTAACGACGGCAGTATTTGCAGTCGGGCTCTCACCTTCATCGTACGGCGGCGGGTCGCCAATGCCGATGCCGACGCCGATTCCGCGCTCGAGGTCGTCGTCGTCGGCGCCGAGCGAGTCGTTGTGGTCCCACATGCGGTGCGAGCACGTGTGGCATTTGAGCGACTCGACGTCGCCAGCGCCCGTAAAGTCGAAGGCGCAGCGGCCGGTGGTGCAGGGGCAGCGCGCGCCGCCAGGGAGGAAGACGTTGCAGTGGCCTTTGGTGAAGTTAGACATGCGGGCTAGCATTTTTGTGAGTTCCAGACGGGTTAGGCGGTGGAAAATGAAATAGATGAAATAAAGTAAAATAATATTATTTAGAGAAGGTAGGTTCAAGACGCTATGCGTAGACCTAGAGTTGATAAGTAGTCAAAGAGAGAGCGGGGGGAGCGTAGCATAAAATGGACGCCTTGCTGCTACTTGCTGCTTGCTGCGAGAGAAATATCTTGGCCCCTAGAGCTGCGCTGGATGGAGGAGTAGAGTTACTCTCGATCGGGGTGAACCTGGGGAAAGAGAGCAAAAAAAAAAAGGTATTTATTTTCCTCTCTGCGCGCACAATAAAAGTGCAGTCGATCTTTTTTAATTTTCCCACCCCCCTTTCACTCAGTCACTCACTTCACTTCACTCCTCAGCTGTCGCTGCAGCTGTCTTATCCTGGCCCGCCTTGCCTGCTTGCTCGCTTCCCAGGAGATTTATCGAGAAGTTTTGATTGAGACGACGTTACGGACAAGGTTGTCATACCACAGCCACAAGGGCTGGCTGGCTTGCTGGATTAAATTAGTAGATGTATATAAATACATTTTTTTTGTACTCGTGCTTTTCCCTGCTGTGTGCATGTATGTTACATTAAGCCTGGTGGCATGCCGGCCGCTTATTTACTTATTTGTCTTGGGTTACATGAACTGTATGTAGGTATGTAGGTAGGAGGAGGTACATACCGCGATCGATCTTATCAGAGAGGTTTGGTTTGATGTTTTATCGGTTTCAACGGGTTTCGGAGAGATTGGTTGGTGACAGTTGTACCTACATGTAGAAGTACTTTACATGTCCTTATATAGATTGCTTGATTTGTTGATAAAATTGAAGATTGCAGGGGGGTTGGAAGGCTATATGACGTATGGGGTATATTACTCAACTGTTTGAGGAATGGATTTGTGTTTTATTATTTGATATCTAGAACACTTTGTTTCGATTCGGATTTTTAATTATTATTAGTGCTTTAAATCCAACTAGAAATTTGAAAAATCAGCTTCCCGATTCTAAGGAGACGTGCTTTTAAGTATTTTGATTTTTTTTTGCTTTTTCTGTGTTACGCAAATATAACAACCCCCATAGGCCATGGCATCAAGTTCAAGCCTTCACTCCAGACATTTTAAACTGACAAACTCCTTTATCGATTGGGTGGAGAATACCGGCCGTACCACTACACCCTCCTACAAAATAATCGCATAATGGAATTGATCCTGCCAAGCATGTATGGGAAACTGGTCCATACCCCAGTTTCGCTCTTGGTAAAGCAACAACTCCTAAATGCAGGTATATTTGTGGAGCAGTTGAGTGATGGGATTGTTGCCTAAGATAGCAGCAGTCAGGCGTATTTGGTGTCAGGTTGCCATACTCAGCAGAGAATCGACCAATCAGAGGCGACCCCCAAGAACCGCCCGAAAAAACGGTACCGGGTCATGCAGAACTTTGGTAAAGGGCCTTTCTCCTAAGTATTCCGTGGTCGGGCTATTTCTTCGTGTCTTCACACTACTACAGCGGAAGTGCTGTTAGCCCCGAGTTATGTTGATTAGAGAAACCCGTTCCCTAGTTCTACAAATTCCTGTGTGGCGTCTGCGCCTAACTAGTAGTGTAAACCCATATTGAGATTCTCTCCTTCCTTGAGAAGCAGCAGAGTTGTCTCCAAGAGTCTAGCAGTACCGCTTCATAAATTTGCTAGCACAGTTGGAGTTGGCGCCATCTAAGATTGGAGATCCTGTCTCACTGGTAATGAAGAAACAGCTACAATTCTGGCTGCTTATATAATATAAGTTCTTCTCTTAAGTTCTTGGCGAGTAAATTAAACTGTTCTCAGGTGTAAGAGCGCGGTTATCCTATAGCTCGAGACGTTCCTTAAACGATACAGAATTTAAAGATAATATATCTCGTTAACCTTTCATTGCAAGATTTAAGATGGGGAACAGGTATCCGGCATTGGTAGGAAACGATGAGCCTGAATAAGACATTTCATAATCCTTGATATATCTTCGGCGAATATATCGAACCGGAAGAAACCCGTACCTGTCATGACGAGATCGAAGTTGTACTAGCCTTGCAGAAGATCCTCTTGGATAGCATAATTGATCAAGTCGAAATGTAAATACTTCTGTATTTGCTGATAGCCACTAGACAAGCTCAGACACCGAGTAGAGCCACTAAACCAGGTAGATATAGATTGTCGAGTTTGCATCGCTCTGATTCTGCAGAACTTGACTCTCGTCAATGGGTAGAGCCCTCCTAACTCCGACGAGCTATGTCGAGATTCGAAAAACCATATACGTCTTGATTGCATCTTACATAACTCGTCATGGGTAGCCTAGCGGTTTTCCTCCAGGAGTGGTGTTTGCTCTCTGCTGGAATTCATGTGTCTGCCACCAGAGATATTAAACGGCCTTATCTTTGTACCGACTTTGTCCGAGCTGCTTTGTACATGGATTGCTGTAAATTTCCTCTCTCTTCAAGTTGGGTCTTTATCTCCTTATCTTTTGCTGGAAATTTTTCTTGTTGAAGTAATCCTTGATATCCTCTAGAAACGATCATGCAATGGCAGGAATGTTGAAGTCTTTTTGACTCGTTTGAGACAAATGAAGTAGTCCATTCCTTTGTGTCTTCTGACCTCATTCATCTCGTGAGGCAGAGTTAACTGAGGGCAGTGTCCTGCATCACCCGTTTGTTGAAGATCTGTCTCGACCCGGGACCACAAATGTGTATGTAGGTCTTCAACATCTGTAGGAAGGTGTGCATGTGTCAGGAAAGATGTTTCACCAGACCAGAAGGAACATGCTTGTTTAAGCCACGAGGTCTAAATTGTGCGTAGCCCTAACCCGACGGGAAGGCTAGGGTTAGGGTTCCACCGTAAACCGCATGGGTGTTAGTACATACCCTACCTAACCCCGGAATATACATTACCCGCCAAGGCCGCCCAAGCATCTTTCGAAAGTAGAGTCCCTTACCTACATGCATGTAAACGGTAAAGCAATGACTTCCTGCAAGAGAAACTCTACACCTGCTCGGGGAAGCTTCGGAAGCTTGGATTTATCAGCTTATTAACTTAATTGCTTTGTGAGCTCTTATAATTATGACAGCTATTACATATGAAGAAAAAAAAAAAAAATAAACACCAGAAGAACGGTTGATACCGGGAATCACGACTCATCGCAGTTTGCCGAATCCTGGAAAGCTGGGATCCAATTAACCCCGCAACACATCTTTATCAGCATCAATTTTTTTCCTGATCATGCACTTCCTCAGCCGCGTGTGCACATTAGTATAAATTAAACGACATCTTATTATGCTTCTCCCTTAATTGTCCGCGTGTGACGTCTTAAAACGGGTATCCAATGTACCCTCAAGCAAGTTTATGAGATTTTTTTTTCGCTTGTACTATGGTGGCTGGCAGGAAGGCAGGGATTCTCATGTCGGCTCTTCGGCAAACATTAGATGCCCCCACAATCATAGCTTCCGGGAGGATAATTATCAATCAATTGCAAAAGCCCTTCTTATATCCGGCTTTCAGAGATTAGTATATATCTGGACATTATAGCACTGACAGTTATGAAAGAATCCATCAGATTAGCTGTCGACAACCTCGATAACGTCACTTTCGAATTTTTACCTTACGAAAGATGATGGCCCACGATAGTAAAGAAGCTGGCCAATTGCCTAGTCCAGCTTCTCACGATAATGATTTGGACCTGGAGAAATCAATGCCACCTGAGTCACAGCTGGAGAATGGGCGCAATAATTCTCGGGGTGGCGGGGATGGGTCAATGAGCTCTTCGAGTTCAACATCGGCAGGTGGAGAGGAATTCGAGGTGAAATGGGAAGGCCAGGACGATCCTGGAAATCCTAGGAGTATGAGTAAGTTCAGGAAATGGTTGTGTACCTGGGTTGTGAGCTTAGGTAGTTTATGCGTGTATGTATTCCAGGACGCCAATTGTGAATTCTAAATGCTAATTGAGCTTGATATTACAGGACATGTACTTCATCAATATACACATCTACCTATCGTCAAGTAACCGCAGAAATGCATGTCTCTCAATTGGTTGCAGTATTGGGTCTATCACTCTTCGTCGGAGGCCTAGGAATTGGGCCCATGTTCCTAGGGCCAATGTCGGAATTCTTTGGCAGACGTCCCATTTATTTAGTCTCCTTTACCTGCTTCACGATATTCCTGATACCTTGTGCATTGGCACCTCATATCGCAGTTCTACTCATCTTCCGGTTCTTTGCGGGAATGGCTGGATCAGCATTTTTATCTGTTGCAGGTGGAACAGTTGGAGATATGTTTGCTGGTCCCGAACTGAGTGCACCAATGATGATTTATACTGCATCACCTTTTGTAAGAAAGACAAAGCCACTCCTTATATATATATAAAAAAGCAATAAAAAAAGCAATAAGCTAATATTTCTCTTATATAGATTGGCCCTAGTTTAGGTCCATTGATAGGCGGCTTTATAAACCAGCAAACTTCCTGGCGCTGGACATTCTGGGTTCTAATAATCTGGTCCTTCTTCATGCTCGCCTCCCTCTACTTCTTTGTCCCCGAAACGTACCACCCGGTCCTTCTCCGCCAGCGTGCCGTCGCCCTCCGCACCCAAACCGGTGACTCACGCTACCGGGCCTCCATCGAGAAGCTCGACCGCTCCATCACCAAGACCGTCCTCTGGTCTTGCACCCGTCCTTTCCAACTCCTCATCCACGAGGCCATGGTCTCTCTCCTATGTACTTTCACTGCAATCCTCCTCGGCGTTCTATATCTCTTCTTCCAGGCCTTCCCCCTCGTCTTCTCACACGTCTATCACTTTGACCTGCAGATGATCGGCCTCACCTTCCTCGGCCTCCTAGTCGGCATGGTCTCGGGCACTCTCTCGGACCCGCTCTGGGCCAAGAATCGGAACCGTCTCGTTGCCAAGAACGGCGGTGTCTCAGAGCCAGAGTTCCGCCTTCCCCCAGCTATGGCGGGTGCTGTTCTGGTCCCTGCCGGGCTGTTCTGGTTTGCGTGGACGACGGTGGAGGGCGTGCACTGGATTGTTCCCATCATTGGGAGTGTGTTCTTCGGTATGGGGACGCTGTTGGTGTTTTCGGGCGTCTTCACGTTTCTTGTCGATGCCTACCCGCTGTATGCGGCGTCTGCGCTTGCCGCGAATTCTTTTGTCAGGAGTAGCTTTGCGGCTGGGTTTCCGCTGTTTTCTACGATTTTGTATCAGAGGTTGGGATATCAATGGGCGAGCACGCTCTTGGCGTTTTTGACTATCCTAATGGCACCGTTTCCCGTGATCTTTTTCATTTATGGGAAGCGGTTGAGGGGAAAGAGTCGGTTTGCGACTGTACAAAATTAGAAGGGTGTAGGACTTGAAGAGATATTTTTGGTACTGTTTGTAATGGCGTTTTGGAGGGTCTATGTATTTATTCACGATAAATCCTGTTTGTTTAATGCACGAGAATAAATGTTTAATGTACGTATAAGACATGAGGTTCAATTGTAATTAATCTATCAACTTGATACCCCATGAGATCTAGGCTAGTTATTTAATTGCAAAACAAATTTTGCGCGATCCAGCAATTCAGGGAGCTTCGCCATAATCATGAAACGCCCAGCTCTTGACCCAGTCGAGTGGTGTTGCCCCCATGATATCTTCGATGTCCCTTTCAGCACCCATTCTCAGAAGTAAGCTCATCATCTCTGTATCCCTATTGAAAACTGCCAAGTGCATAACAGTATCTCCATAAAAACTCTGAGCATTTAGATCGACGCCGTTGTCGACCAGTAAGGCTAAAACCTCTATAGACCTTAGTTCTACTGCTGTATGAACCGGCGCATACCCCAATTCGTTCTTGAGGTTGATATCAGCGTTTTTATCTAGCAACAGACTTGCAATTGATTTGTCGTTTCTCTCTGCAGCTTTATGAAGTGGTGTATCGCCATATTTGTCTCTTGTATTCACTTTACCACCATTTTGCAGCAGCATTTCGACCATAGTATCAGAGCCAAACTGGGCCGCAAAATGAAGTTCTGTTCTATCAGAGTTTCCGCGATTATTGATACTGGCTCCGCTCTCTAAAAGAATCTTAACAATGTTTTCGGAGCCACCCTGTGCTGCTTTGTGGAGCGCTTTCGAGCCTTGATAATCCGAATCCTCAATATTGACCCCCCTCTTAATTAGCTGCTCTACTACAGATACACATCCCTTTTTTGCTGCATACTGAAGCGGAGTTTTAAGGAAGTTGTTCTTCTTATCGATATCCGCACCCTTATCCATAAGCAACTCCGCAATCGTACCATGTCCGTACCTTGCCGCAAGGTGGAGAGCAGTATCTCCACAAAAGTTCTGGAGATCGACCGAACTGGGGTTTATATCTATAAGATATTTGATGACCCTTTGATCTCCGGTACTGGTTGCCCAATGAATTGGAAATTCTGAGTTTAACAAAGAGTGCGGATGCATTGATTGCACACTCTTCCTCAATAAGAGCCGAAAGATCGGCTCATTTCGTTTTTTTGCAACCCAAGAAAATGTTATCTTTTGGTTTTTGGTTTCAATTGCTTTAATGTAAAAAATTGGGGTTAAAAGAGTAGAAAGATAGCGATTTGTTTGAACCAGTAAATTTATATCTTCTGGTTCTAAATAAATCTTTGCAATGTTGTATAAAATGTGCTCTGGAAGTTTGAAGATTGATGGAGTGGTACCATTACTTTCTGTGATCTTTTTAGGGGGGTCGAGGAGTATTCTATCAATGAGTAACTGATTAGCTGGTAATCAGAATGCACAGTTCTAGAAGTGTAGGCTTGAGATTACCTCTTTACATCTATTCGTTGACCCTGAAGTTTATACTCTGGGTAAGCGCTTAATTTTACCAACTCTGTGTTCTTGATATTGACTTGAGATGCTACCTCCGGAGAGTTGGGAGATCTGCTTAGTCCATTCAAGGAAAGAAGTTGTTCAACGGTTTCTCTATCTCCATTAAAACTAGCCACACGCAGCGGTGTGTATCCGTCACGATTTCTGAGATCGATCGTTGCCCCATTTTCTACCAGCAATTTAATTATGTCGTCACATCCGAGATCTGCTGCTATGTGAAGCGGGGAGAAACCACTATTATCCTGAGGGTTTACGTTTGCACCATACTTTATGAGGTCTTTAATGATCGACTCTTCTTCTTTCTGCACCGCTTTATGAAGTGGTGTCTGGCCATGGATGTCTTTTGCATTAATTTCAGCTCCTTCCTTCAGTAGGAGTAAATGTATCGGCTTGCCATACGCTGCTGCTATGTGAAGCGCGGTCCATCCCAAATTATTTTGCTCATTAACGTTAGCCCCGCGATGAATCAAAAGCTTGCTGACGTTTTGGATCCCACTTTTGACTGCTTTATGAAGTGGATTTGAACCAACAATATCCAAGTGATGAACATTGGCTCCATATTCAAGTAGTAACGCGACCAGATTCTGGTCACCGTTTGCTGTAGCATAGTGAAGGGGTGTTTCGTTGCTGAAGTCTTGGCAATCAATAAAAGAGCCCTTCTCTAATAATTGCTTCGCTATTGTCCAATATCCATGTCTCGTGGCGAGATGGAGTGCAGTAACTCCATCTTGGGTCTTATAATTGACGTTTATGTCAGTTTCTTCGAGAAGTAGCCTCAAGACCACTTCTTTTCCCATTCTAGCTGCCCAAAGAAGCCCTGACTCAGGGTAATCACAATATCCCTCACATTCGCGATGAAACCCTTGGTTACTGAACAGTTTAAAGAGTAAATCTTCCTCAGGCTTTGGGTTATCTTCGCCCGTTGTCAAGTTTTTGTGCCTTTCAAAATCGATCTGATAGAGTACGGGGACAATTATGCCAGCCAGATATTCTGTCTTGAGAAGTGACTCGACCTTCAGTCCTACATATGACTCTGCAAATATTTGCATAGGTATACAAGGCAGGCGGCCTTTGCTTTCCGACCCTGAAAAGATGGCCGAGTCTTCGTCAAGCGAATGTCCTGAGGATGAAAGGGTTTTCGACCCTAGAACCCTACCAACCTCCAGCTGCATCTGATGCTTGCGTTGAGTTATGCCCGGCTGATCATCTTGAGCGAGTCGATCCAATTCGAAACCAGGCATTCCGTAGGGGATATGGAAAGATTATCTGATATTAAGATAATAGCAAATTATTGTGATAGAAGTCGCGTCTATGATGTAAGTGCTGGTGCAGAGGTGATGGCTGATGTGATGAACTACAAGTAGGTGTTTGACGCTATGTTTGCATGATGACCGTTAGTGCTAGCTCTAAGCAACGTTTTCATCAGTGTGCGGCCCTTTGAGAATCGGTCAGTACGAATAATAGACACATATTTTAATGTACAAATTTCTCCATTTCACAAACCATCACTCGTAACACGTGAAGCATAGCACTGAGACCGTCGGGGGAAATCGGATGTTCCTAGTGCCAAGAAAATAGCCGGATATTCATCCCGGGTAAATCTTTATCCACTGGTCATGAAGTTACACCCTGTGTTTCCAGTTCCACGGAACGACAGGAGGGTATTTTAACGAAGATGTGTGCTCTACCGGTGGTACTACATGCTCTACATGTAGCTAGGTGCTACACCAGCCCCAAGTCTCGACAAACAGACTCATCTTTTTCTGTTCTCATCCCATGCAGTTGCGTATGGAGGAAACTGCACCTAGGTCTCATAGGGCTGAACACGTGCATACGGTGCTATATGTACTATACATCTGGCATTGCTTACTACAAAACCTTTTGGTCGAATCTCTCTATCTTACACTACACTAGGAATCTATCTTGGATAATACTCAAACACAGTCAGGCTAATGTTAAGCTCAGAGAAGAGGTTGGGCTACATAGTACTATGACTGTGAGTGCTATCTCTGCCGTTCTGCATGATATTCTCAGACTAGCTAAAGCAGCCTCTAAAGGTAGCCGATATTCTACTGGGGTATTTCACCGCCTGAAATTGCCCACAAAGCAAACGCCCCGGGGAATATTTGGAGCAGTTACCGAGACCTCTATTTTTTTCAAAATTTCAATATAAATCATACCCGCTAACATATACGGCCAATGAATGACACTAGTACCAAATGACAAACGATGCTTATAGCTATAAGTCGCAGGTTAAACATTCCACATAAACGATAAATAAATGGGTTAAAACTCTCCTCCAACCATAAAGGATATAAAATCTGCAATTCCATAGAAAGAGTTATGCCATGTACGTAAGACGGTAAACCCCGATCATGGTCGACTTCCAATTACCTGCCGCATTTCTGGATACGGAGGAAAAACAAAAACAAATAAACACCGGTTTCCCCGCCAAATTGACAGGTATTGGCCGGTCCATTATCTTAAAGCAGAGCCAATTATGTGAATATTTATACACACTTCCTGATATCAAACGGGCCCAGCACCCACAGGTACATATTTTACCCCACACCTAACAGTGATCGATGGCACCTCCGAGTGATTCCCCATGAGGAAGAAATCCCGCATAACTCCCCATGTTTTCTGCCGTTCAACCCAACACACGTACCGTACGTACGGCAAAGTAACACATATTTTAAATTAGCCCGCAGCCGCCCTTGTGCAGCAGCGGGGGGAAAGTGAAGGTGCATTCAGTTTTCCGAGGAAAACGTCCCCCGCGTGGATAGGATACCCACTTTGGTATTCTTATATCTACGTATGTAGGTAGGTTTTAAAAGCCCAGTGCATCAGGCCTTATGAAACGAGAAATGCGCATTAGATTGAAGATATGTGTGCGTAAAATGCTGACAAGTAATGAATTGACTGGGGTTAGTTTATGAGAAGCGGGACAAAGTCTCTAACGTAATATACGGGTTCCTTATAAATCATCCTCCGTCAAGAAAATACCAAGTACTACCAAAAGAGAAAGACCCAAGTGGCAGAACAAGGCAGATAATTATAATTAAGCATCGTTAACTGCTCAAATTCTTTAACCCCCCGGTCCTGCCGTAACTCCCACTCTTCACAAATACAAAGAAAAAGCTACCCCAAAGAATGAAACCCATGCAAAAACTGTAAAGAAACCAAAAGAGAAAAAAAAAAAAACTTTTTTTTCTTATCACCCCCAAAACCCCAGGAAATGACATTAGTTAGAATAAGCAAAGGTAAAGGGAACAAAGGTATAAGGCAAGGAAAATGCAAGTCCAGACGCCATTATCAAACAAATGAATGGTATTTCAAAAAGAACGGTGTGCCCCCCCACACGGTTTCATGCACAATGACCCCCACGTTTCAACATTGGGTGCATATCATAAAATTCTTACCCCACCATCCACGAACACCTGCACCGTCGATCCTCGTTGTCGGTAATCTAGATGGCATCTGTGTCGTGTATCGTATCAGACTGTTTCCCGCTATCGCGCAGACGCAAAACCAGGCTAGAAAGCTGCCACCCCTGGTCCCGTCCGTCGGTACGTATTTGTCTAGAGATATACCAATTAAAATATCAAACTTGCTGACCGTGTAAAATCGGCAAAAACTATTCACATATCAGCTAAACAAATATCATCATTTGCTAAGATAGGATAGATCTTACATTCCCCACGATCAGCATTGGGATATCAAATACGTCTCTCTTTATGGTCCAGCAAAATGCACATTCAACCTTTCCATCCTTTGCACCAAGTCCATCCATACCCTTCGGCCCTCGATTGCCCACCGCATCTCCGTCAGAATCCCCGTTCTCAGCCTTTGCCCCAGAGCCGTTTGGTTGTTTTTGCGGCCGTGGGGGTCGATACTTAAGCACTTTGCAAGTCGTCATAACAGCACCCCTACTGTCTCCGAACGCTAATCGCGCGAATTGTTCATAAAATTCGACTACTGATTCATCGTCGAGTAATTCCGCAAGGAATACAGGCTTCTTCTGCCCTCCAAGCCCTGGCTCCTCTAACGGAGGGGGCGGCAGGTTTGGTACACTGGTGTGTGTAGGGACATTTGTATTTAAGTTGGGTCTCTCCCCGAGCAAAATAGGCTTTTCCCAACCTGTAAGCATGCAAAACTCTTTTCCTACACCGACAACTTCACCTGTACGCCGACAAACAAGTGTTGGTGTACCGCAAGATTGTATGAACCGTTCGTATTCCCATAGGGTGCGCTGGAAGCATTTCTCCATAAACAACAGATCTTCCGCCTTTAATGTCTGTGTACACGCAATAAATGATGGCCTGAAACTTGCCATTGCTCGCGCTATTCGCAACAACAACGGTTTTGGGAACCTGGACTCGAGCATATGGAATAAACGGTGGTAGTGAAGGGTATAGGGATATGGCGCGGTTATGGTTGAATATATCTGCGAAGGATCGTCGGGGAGGCGTCTTCGTCTTTGAATTTGCTGAAGCGGTTGAGAAGCCGATTGGACTTGTTGAAGAGATGAGTGCTGCGGATGCGCTGTAGTGCGATGGTTGCTGTGCTGGTAAAAGCCCGGACTACCCATTGGCCCCGTGGTGGGGGTATCTGGATATCCCCCGCCTTGTGATGTATTTTGGACATAACCTTGCCTAGGACTCTCCACTGGCGGGCTAGGGCTTGTTAGGCTGCCCGGTCCCGCCTCAATCATGTAAGTTCCCGCAAACCCGCCACCAATGTTGCTGTGATTTCCCGCGGGGTTATTTCTAGTATTCCCCGCCCAATTATCACTTCCGTATCCTTGAGGAGTTTCTCCCTGGGGTGCTGCATATCCAGTGTAACTTTCACCCGCTGTTGGCATTACTGGGGAATATCCGTAGTTACTTCCCCCACTTGTACCCTCTGGTCCATCTTGAGCTGCTTGCCCACCCATCTGTCCAAGCACTCCAAACTCTAGCGCACCGTATTGACTCCCAAAATTCAGGCTCGCAATATCAAAGTTGAAGAGCGCCGGATCTGATGGGTCAAATAGCGGGGCACCAGAAAAGTTCTGTTGTTGTGTTGGTGAATCTTGCAATACATTACCCGGTGATTCAATCGAGTTTGGATTTATGGTTCCATCAGGTGGCAGCATATCCCCGGTCGGCTGAGAGGGTGGCGGAGGCGCTGGTTGGTAGGCATAAGTAGAAGCAGTAGAGGATGGGGGTGGGACCGCAAATTCGGGAGGGCCATCGTCAATTGGGGCATCATGAAGATATTTGGCCTTCTTACGTACGCCATCATGACAAGCGTCTTGAAGGCCACGTTTGATACATCTTTGGCAAGGGCGTTCATCACCTACAAAGAAACAAAAAAAAAAGGCAAGAAACGAACCCGTTCAGTGTTTATTCAACATATAAGAGAGGCAGGGACTATGGGGGAATAGCGGCAATGAGATAAACCACGATTTGAATAGCCTGGGGATAAGCAATTCTTGTAAACATACCACACGTGAGATGGGCTCTCTGACACGCAAAGCAAGCCCGACGAGCTTTCTTGCGCCGAGGTCGGCCAGGATCTTTGGCAGAGCCACCTACCACTGTAGGGGGTGCGGAGGGGATAGTAGGTGTCGCGGAGCCACCGGGAGCTGTCCCAGAGGCATTAGAGCACTGGTCGCCCGAGTGGGGGAAGAAGGTTCGGTTTTGAGTTCGGATTTGACCATGGTCGCGTGCGCGCAGAGGGAGGAATTTCGACAATGTACGAGTGGCGGGACTTGAAAGGCGTACGTAGGTGACGATCGTCAATTATCAATACTCACAGTGAAGGAGTAGTGAAAAAAAAAAAAAAAAAAAAAAAAAAAGGGCGCTCTGCGGACTTCCGGGAGAAGTGGTAACGGCTAAGAGGGGGTTATAGGTAGATGAGAAGAGGAGGTTGTTGAGGGAAAAAGGTTTAGTGGGGACTTTGACGAACAACCTTGGTAGTGTAGCCGAGTCGGGCCTCGCTCCAACGGAAAAACAGAAGCAAGCAAGCTGAAACTGGGAAGAAAATTGGGCTGTTTTTTTTTATTTATTGAAGAGCTGCTTGCTATCTTTATCAATTGAGAGGAAGACCAGGAGCGGTAGGGATTGTTTTTGGTGGCAGAGGCATCTCACAAGCTCTTGGCTGTTCAGCGAATTTTATACCACCTTCGCCTGTGTTTGTTGGCAGGCTGTGATACGAGGGAATGGGTGAATGAAGACGAAGATTGAGGGGCGAAAGAAGCGGCAGATGAAGTAGAGAAATAGAAAATGATGAACAAGGGAATGAGGGGGGGGTTATGATGTGAGAGAGTTACAGACAGAGATCAGAGATCAGAGGAGGGGGCAGAAGGTGCTGCACTGGGAGGGAGATCATCAGCAGGAACAGCAACGGCAACAGCTACAGCTACAGCAACATTAACTGGGTGAGTGAAATAGACAGCGAGTAAGAGAGAGGGGTCCAAAGGTCTCTCTGGAAATCACTCGAAGAGGCTACTCTAATTATGTGTAACGGTCAGCTAGGGAAAAAAAGTTCACCGCCGCGAGAGAAAGAAAAAAAAAATCTGATCATGTTCATGTAGGGCTGGCATATGTGAATCAAATCGAGACATAGGCGTCATTCATCCTACAACCGTGTCACCCTTGCCTATTCTTTTTCCTCAGTCGTATTTCTTTTTTTTTCCATCGCTCTTGCATAACCTATTTTATTTATCACTCTGGCGCTCTGGCATCTGCCTCACGAGTCAAACCTCCTCTGGCTCCACTTGCCCTACTACTACCTACACTTTCTATTTCTAGATCTATCAAAGGAAATTTACTACTTCTATTTAGTTATATTTCCTCCACGTATTCTCTATCTATCTCTACGTACCTCTCTACCCTATCCTCTAGCTAAATATATGTATACTCCTCTGCATGCAAGTTATCGATATCTAGTCTCTAATCTCCAATGACCAGCCTTAAATCTTGATCCCCAGACAGTTTCCAATCAGTCTTCAGTCCAACCAGATCTCCAGTCAGTCTCTCTCGCCTCTCTCCACCTATTGTGTAACGATTTTGGTGAACTCTCCTTCACACCCCCTGTTATTTCGTGCACGCCTGCTCATTCCCCATGCAGCTATACGGACATATGCTCTTGCTTGTTTGCCCCACATGCCAGGACGCGGGGCATCATCACTTGACTCGACGTCATGAAATGAAATAAAATAGACCAAACCTCAGAAAGAGCTTCTTGACTAAACCCTCATGTACGATCATGATTCTTACATACTTACCTACATACATACTGTACTCTACAGGTACTACATCGTTTCCAATTCTTCAATCCTTGCCCATTGCGCAATCTACCTACTACCACGATCATCATCCCTTCCCGCCCGTCGGTGGCCCCGGCTTTCATCAATCACTCCGTCTTTCCCGGTTACATATAATATTATTATGATCCACATAGGTACTTACATGATGTACTCTCGTGTGTCCTAACCTCCCACCCTTTCTCTGGATCTAACCAGTTGCAACCAATCAGAGTCTGGATCGAAAAACAGCTATCTATCCAACAGACTTATCAATATCACCCTACCTTAAGTTCACCTACCACAACGTACTACACCTACTACTAAACAAACATTTTTTCCTATTTCCCACGTGGGTCAGAATGGCGAAGTCGAGTCGTGTCTTCTGCTGCTCGGGGAATTACTTACATCCCACAAAATCTTACTATGAATCTCCCAAAGAAATTAAATGAGGAAACAATACTGGCAATCCCTTTACATTTCAGCTACAGCTACCTCCAATTATCACCACGGCAAACGACCCCGCGTCACTTTGCGCCAACATTTTATTTTTCACTGCATGCAGCTAGATTTCCTCTCTGT
This sequence comes from Morchella importuna, assembly GCF_003444635.1. Taxonomy (NCBI): domain Eukaryota; kingdom Fungi; phylum Ascomycota; class Pezizomycetes; order Pezizales; family Morchellaceae; genus Morchella; species Morchella importuna. Next base: position 894,006 of record NW_025763400.1, on the reverse strand, counting down.
AGCTACCCGTCCAACCAAGCCATTGTGTGAAACCCACACCGCAACCACTAAAGAGCAAAGTCCCGAGCAAGTATTTATAACAAGAAACATTTTGTACTATTGCATGGCGTACTTGACGCCTCGATGGCTGACTGGTTGGCCGTATTTCTAGAAATATGGTGTGTGGTTGAGGATCGTCCGTTCGTTCGTGAGGCGACTAATCGAGTGAGGGTGTGTGTTAGTTGTGCGGGTACCCGCACCTCAACGCATATATGTATAGCGGCGCCGCTTTTAATGCCTCAGCACCCCTCGAACGTGCCTCTTATGCCGTAAGGCCGCGACCGGACTGCAAGCGATCACTATATGTATCTCCCTGATCGTTGGATACAGCTGAGGTTTTGGCCTCGCGGGCTTGCTTTCACATGTAGCGGAATCGCTCACTCGAACGAGTCGGCCTCTCCGGTCAAATGGCCGGCGGGCTCTGCCATACACAGAAAATACCCTCAATGCCTACTTTCCCCCTTTCCTGTTATGTTACTCCTTGATTTCCAACCAGTCCACCGACCGACAGTCTTGAATCAATTATATTTTCTTTTCTAGCTAACGAGATATTTCCATGGGGATCTCCGTTCATCTGTGCTATCGAAGGTTCTCCTCCCGCTCTGCTATCATATCTTTATAGCCCTCGGCATTCACGATTTCCGCGATGAAAGCTGGGCCACTCATCCTCTCGCAGCATCGAACAAGGGCAAACTGAATCTCCAAAACCAAAGAGTTCCCAAGAGATAAGACGAGACATTCTTTCTGTCCGGGCCGCCGCAGCTTCTCTTAGCCTGTCAATTATGGTCTCGCTTTTTATGCCCTATCTATTCTAAATCATCTTGCTTTTATAGATTTTTTAGCCAAGGGGTAATCAAAATATCCACCATATTCATTTACTTGAACGTCACTTTGCAACCTCTCTATGCAGATACTGTGTTGCACAAACTCTTGTTTCTTCGTAGACCTTGCAGAAGGCATATAGATCAAATTTAGGGCTTACCGGTCTGTAAACAGGACTGCAGAAGCGGAAATAGGGAGCAATGTGGAGAAGATTCAGTAATCATCATTGGCCACTTAAAAGGGCAATAGGAGGCGAATTTCACTTGAGACCTAACCACCATAAACGCCAAGAAGAGGCGAACTCTCTTTTGAACCGGGTTTTTAAATATGCTAAACGATGAGCGTGCAAGTACATTTGAAATAAGGTGTCGGATGCCGAGCAGATATGCTACCATATGTGAAGGTTGAGTCGGTCACATGGGAATTTCACAGGTTATCACTCGATGGTTTAAAGTCTTAGCAAATTTTCCCTTTTTAAATAATCCAAGGTCATGCATGTCTCGTGATCGACCGGTAAATTAAACCATGTGATAAGCCAGCGAATTGGAAATTGATACAGAGATGTTGAGGGGAACACTCAATCAGGTTCTATATACCGAGTATTATTACACTTTGGTCTTTAGATCATCATGCGTACAGACTTGTAGGGTTGAGTAAGTACATGATGTAGTATGAAGGTTGTAGGTTTGAAGTATGAAGGCAAATAAGTGGATATAGTATTAGCAGATGATCACTGGGCACGGTCTCTGAATACCTTGCTGGTTTGCTGGCGGCTGGAATCGTTGCATCGGCCATCATGTATGCTTAACGCCACCCAAACACCGGTTTTCCACTGACACGTTCATCTGTTTTAGTTGTATTTGAGCTGGGCTCTGGGGTGATTTGGCTTTTTATCTTCTCTTCAGTCTTGACAATTCTTACGAACCATTCGTGAGATCCGCCTATCCCTTAAATCTTCCATATATGCCCGAGACGTGTAAATCATGCCAGATTCTTCTTTCTGTCCAAGTTAATTCTCAATTGAAACCAGGAAATAAGATTTTTGGACTTCGGATGGACACCAATTCTCTTGAATACGGATAGGCCATAGCCTACAAATAATTACCCTAAAATAATGAGCACATGACAGGTGATCGGAGGTAGCTTCTATCTTCGATTTCCTTATATGTTCTGTTCTATTGCCTTCTGCCGCTGAAACCTGAGCCCGTTGCCGAGCGGTACTGTATATCTTTGACACATAAGTCATGAATAAGACAACGAAATCCGGCTCCCTCCCTAATCCAACGGGAGGCACTGCTTTTTCTTCCCTGTGGCCTTGAAGACCACTCAACCCGTGTGGTACGAACTTATTGATTCCAAATCATAGAAGATCCGCACATCACCCTAACCTAGGCGGGGTATGTTATATCTCATTTCGGATTGCGGTATTGAACTATGTTGGTGTCTGATGAAATAGTTGGGCAATATATCACCAATATATCTATTGCAAATAATTAGAGAGATCACCCAATGATGTACTCTATCAAGAATCATTGCTGTTATATCTACTGCAATAATAATAAGTGGGCTGATCTGGCTGATACTTCACTCCGAAAGTCTAACAGCCTTCTTGCATATTCCAAGACAAAACTTTCACCTGATGGCTGAGACTGATTCACATATTGACGCCTACATGAAATTGGTAGATGATATATCTGGTATATTAAGGTTGACCAACAAATCGCCAGATCCATGCGCCATGATTACGGTGAGTTTTACCATTCTTACTTTTATGAAACTCTTAATGTATCTCACACTCGTGGCTCCCCGTCAGAGCATTTACATGTACTTGCTCGGCGTTTTATCAAGAACGATTAATCAGCTAAAGCTAGAACTAGTGCCGGAGGGGACATATACAACCAATCAATATTCAACTTCAGAAAAAGGTCAGCTTGGAGATATTTATATTGATATCTTCAGCTGCATAGATCTTTCCCTCCTTCCTAGGCTTCTTTCCCACCTGAAGATCAGTGGTAGAGTATATATATGTATCTTCTATTTTACAAATAGATATATACATATACGTGTTACAAGAAAACCAGTAACCGTATGCATTCCTATTGCTATATATATATCCATACCCCATGTTCTTTATTCTATAGATCATCTCATGGCCCATGCATTTGTGCCTTTATAATATGCCCCTTTCATGTCAACAATATGAGAAGAGATAATTGTCCGAAACCGTGCCAGTGTATGACGTTAGGAGCAATTGACACCGTATATATTGAGCTGGTTGACGTTGTCGGGGAATACCATTCAGATGACAGCTAGTACTCACGTACGGAACGGTATTGATCTGAATCTGATCGATGTTTTACCATTTATTTTAATTTTAATTTAGCCTTTGGGAAGATTGGGCGCACAATGCTTGATGTAAGGGTATCCAATAGAATTAAGTGACCGCACAGTTCCATAATAATAATTGTCATCACTATTGCATCGAGTCAAAGCATACACAAAATAAAGCATCCAATCCAGCTGCCCAAGAGTTCGTCAACGTACCACAAGGCCCACCACCCCGATTAAATCTTCCTCTCCTATACAATACGGAGAACACAATCCCAACCCCCATCTGCCTCGAGCTCTAGGGTATTGGATTAGACTGTCTACATGTATACAGGAATTGTGAAACAACGTGCGTACGTACGTACGGTAGTTTAAGTTCTTATTGGGGAAGGGGAGACGGAGGGTCGATCCGGTCTGGGTAGGGTCATGTGTGACAGGCTGAATTGATTGAATGCAGTGTGACGTGACAATCACTCTACTCATTGCTCATTGCCTCAGTCAGTGTGTCAGGGGGTGAAAGGGGGGTAGAGATGATGGAGTAATGGATTCTTTACATGAAGTCTAAATGAGAGGTGTGGTGAAGTAGTGCCTGATTTGGTAGAGAAACCTTTTCCTCCACATGCAGCTCAGGGCACCCTCTTCCTTTTATAATTAGTCTTTATTCTCCGTAGCTAGGGGAGTTAGTGTCGATGAGAAATCGATTATTTACTCCAGTATGATTCACTGATTCAATCATCCGGACCAACCAACACACTCAGTGGGCTTTTTCATCTTCATATCATGGCGCAGTCAATGCAACTGAGACATATAATGATAAGGCTAGATGTTGATAACCTAACTATATTATAATTATAGGTCGAAAAATTCATGTTAATTTCTAGTCCACACCTAGCTCAAGGCCTAGGGGCTTATCTAGCCACTATCAAGGAAATATGATCGATTGGTTTATATTTAATTTATAAAAAAAAGGCTTCAATATATCACATGAATCAGAGGTTCTCTTAGAATTCAATAGTTACTAATCACGATTCACTTTTCCACTGTGAACAAGCCCCATTTCATCGGGGTGCGCATCTAGAACCCTCCTCAAGTAGGAAATCCTTTACTTACTGGTTAAAGATTACAGTTAAACTCACTTCGATATACCACGTCAATGGTAAGATTGCATTCTACACATCCCCGGCCCCGGCCCCTGCCAGCTGCCCTTGAGTGGCATCATCGAGTGCGATGTCAGAGATATAGCCTTTGGTAAAATCCTCTGCAGGTATAAATCTACTTTTCATGCGGCATGATCCATGTGGATGCGAATATCAGATACGTATCTTTACCATGAAGGGAACGTCGCGTGGTTTCTGCTCATTGGTAACTGAATCACAGATAATCACTCGGCCACGTTTCTTGCAGAGGCATCATAAAAGTATCATGCATATTATCCTGTCAGGAAAGATATTTCTAGCTTGTATCAATGGATGAAACCTCTCCTCCATCTAATCTGTTTGCTTGTCTTGAAACGGCATTTTATAAATATTATTACATTCCAAGACCATCCATTAATTTGGGGGAGGGGGATACTAAGATACTAAGTGGCAGCTTGCGATCGGACGCGCCACTTAATGTAGTAATAAAATAGCACTCTAATGTGCACTTTCTTTTAGGTATTACCTAGGTTTATCTAAACATATACGTATATACGGTCAACGTGTATGGGAACACAGCGTTAACAAAAGAGTCTGTTTGTGGTATGCATTGCGGGGAATAACGGGTGCAGCGCGGCGCTGAACCTCGGACACTGGTCGGCACGTATTCATGCATGACATATGCATGTACAGCTTGGGGAAGAAGCATAGGAAGATGAATCTCAAGTGCTACCATAAGTTAACACCAGTGCTTAGCTACGTACATCAGATAGAGATCGGTTCCGACAGGACAGGAGGAGCGCACATATATGGTCTTTATAATCATGGATTATTGTGCCGAGATCTCCATATAGCTAGAATCTTTAGTGAAGTGCAAGTGCGTATAATCCTCTCATTCTTCGTTAAATACCGGAGCCAACTGATATCGGAAGACAAAGTACATGTAACAGCCATGCAATATGTCGGGTTGTTGGATACTTTGGGCTTCCTATCAGAATGTTTGCATGTAGTTCAGTAGGCTATCATGACTCCTCGCCCACAGCGAGATCCACAAGGTCATTCGAGGCGAGGAATAGCTAGGGATGCCAACAAGGTACCTTGATCTTACCTGCTTCTAGCCTTTCTCAGCCTAGGGGCCCTAGCTCTAGCTGTGAAAACGACCCAATGGCCAGCTCAAGATCGAGGTATGTTAGACAACCTCGTGGCTCTCAGCCTTGTTTAACATCCCTCGTGACCTTATAGACTGTACTTTTTCATCCGAATCAATTAGATACTTTCGATTAATTCCCCATGAATTATTATCAGTCGTTCCGGGCGAGGCTTCAAAGTGCTTTTGTACATAGATGTAGTTTTATGTAATCCAACTCAAAGATGATGTAGTGCGGCGGAATAAGTCACGTTCTTCCCTTGACCAATTAATCTGCAGGTTGCCCTTTATCGCACCGTTTAATTTCGCCCCTTTGTTCCAATCAGCTACAGGTATCTACCCACTCTCATAGTGCTAATATTTGTGTCGTACGTACTAAGTTCAATAGAATAATCTGTCATATATTTCATTAGCCATTCCACAAATCATCCTCACTCTATCTCGATGTGAGAAACTAGTAGTGTATTTCGAGTGTAGGTAATGTGGTCAATAAAGTACCTCAAGGCACGTGATTGGTGATTCGGTCGATCCATAGTGTTGCACAGATTTAAAGAGAATTATGCCTCGGGTTAATGCCTCGAGGAATGCGCCTCGGAGGCCTTGTGAACTAGCGCTGGGTATATGTCGAGTAATTCCGCCCTAGAGTCTATGGAACTTCATGCTGCATTAAATAGTTGTCCCCAGTAGATGCTGTATACTCTATAGACGCAGTACTAGTAGATGACAGTTGTCACCAGCAAAAACTCGGCAAATTATAAGTTTCTATACTAACGGCGGACTGGCATGGCCTGCTGTCTAGGCAAGGAGTTTCTTGGATTTTTAAACTATAGTAAAGGCATTTCTCCTGGTGTGAGATATATATATTCAACCTCGAAAGACGTGCGTCTACGGTTTCTAACAGAACCGGATGTGGCTCGATACTCGAGTGATTCCGAGTGGCAGGTGAGAAGTCATGGAGCTCTTTCCTTATCATTTCCACGTGCTAAGCCCCAAGCGGCATAGCTTCGCTAGTATGACACGTGAGCGAGTGATTAACTATGATGGGTAGCTAAATGTTTCAACCAGACGAAAGGTTGAAAACATAACTGTCAAGGACCGAAGTGAACCCAGAAGTATTGAGTCTACCGCGTGACTGAAGAAATCATATATATCTACGTGTGGCTGCCAATGATCAACCTGCTAGGCCTCCAGCCTCTCTTGGCTCGAGCTATCATTAGTTACCCGGCTTCAAAACTATACTAATCCCAATTGCAACCTACACCATTGCAACCCGTACCCCAGACACATCAAAAATCCTCAATGCTCGCCAGTCGCTTTCCCTGTCTCATCAATCCTCCGTGGCGGGCATGTATTCAATTTACAATAACCAGAAACAAATTTTCAGCCAGCACGCGTCACGAGTTAGACGGTTTAAAATGGACTAAACTTCGAACCGAACCGCTAACTAAAGCTCCAGCTAGCACTGTGTCGGCGAAGGCAGGGGAGAGTAAGAAAAGTATAGGAAATAATGGTACAACCACTGGAACAACCCAATCTAAGAAAAGATGGTTTTTCTGGAAGAAACCGCGACGTGATAAACTACCCACCAGTACTACTGTCAAGAAGAATTTAGGGACAAAGTCAAAGAAAACACAACCGAAGAAAACACAACCAAAAACACCGCCGAAGAAGAGAAAGAAGAGGAATATCCCAGAGGTTGGGCCCGGGTTGGGGGTACCTGAACAAGTGTTTGATGAATTAATACAAACACCAATAAATACCCCAGTTTTCGAAATAGACAGTCTAGGAAGACGCTATGAACTGCGATATATTGACTGTAAACCAGATCCAATGACTGCCAGGTTTGTGTTGATCGACCAATCTCTACATATAACAACAAATCGGGGCACCACTGATATATACATCTTCACCCCAGGATCTACCACCCAGAGGCTTCATCTAGCCTCAATGGAAAGATTCTCTATCTACCTACCACAATCTCAAATAGCTTCTTCCCATCTCACGACAGCATAATTTCGACTCTCTCTAAAATTACGTCTTCAACGATCATATACCCCGTCCCACCCGACACCCCCGAGCCCTTCCCGCAAAGCATTCACAACCTCCTTCGTATCTATGATGCCACTACCGATAAGGCGCCGACGGCCATAGTAACTTCAGGCATAGCAGCGACCACGGCCACTGCGATGGCGATGACCGAGCCAAACATCAAAGGAATCGGTATCTGGAGCGGAATCTTCGACCTCACAAAGTCCTCCGCGACCTCAACCCGCTGGAACCGGCCTCTCGAACACTGGGAGCACCTCCCGACCAATGCACTCCCGCCAGTCCCGGAATCAACCAATTCCCTCGCAATAACCCGAGATGAATTCAAGGCGCTGCGGCGCCACTACTATCCTAATCCGGAAACGTGGTTGGACCCGTTTGCGAGCCCGTTGGCCTTTTTCATGGGATCAAATGTGATATTCTCGCGCATGAATTTGACCGAGATCATGGGCGAGGACATACGTCAGAAGATGGCGGGAATGGTCAGTTATAGTGAGAATGACTGGGAGGCGGAGGTGTATATATATCCGCGCATCGACTTGATGTTACGGACATGGAACTCATTCCCACCGGCTAGTAGGAGGGGGGATTTCCCGAAGATTCGGATTGTCGTGCCGGAGAAGGAGGAGGGCGCGGAGGAGAATGGAAATGATGTTGCCTTTGCGCAGGCAGAGAAATTTGGAAAAACTGCGAGAAAGGGGCTGGCAAGTTGGTTGAAACCAAGGCTACGGTCAACGACGAATTCGCCGGGTATCTCGGCGAGTACGCCGACATTAGATGCGGAGTTAGATGAGGAAACGGAGGCCAAGTCCGAGGCAGAAATGATAGTTCAAGTGGACACATTATCCAAGGAAGATACTGGAGTAGAGGAGGTGAGCCTGATGGCACGTTGGATAAGATGGGTACTTGAAGGGCCGTCGGCAAGTGGGTAGACCTCCCTCAATACTGTATGTACTTTTATGCAATTCATAGCTATCAGGAATAACTTTAGCGGTTATTTAAATTCATAGACCAACTAGCGCTAGCATAGTGCTCGCGATCACTGTCTCTAAAGCTCTTTTTATTATTTTTTATAACTTTAATGCCTACCAACATCAAGCATGTACATAGCTGGCAGCGATTTAATCATAGGGCACATGTATGAGCTTGAAACAAGAACGATATTTAAACATCTGAGGGTTAGGGTTCATTTGTATTTAGCCATCTAGTGTCTACTATTTATCCAAACTAGGACTCTTGATGGACTAAAGTACTCATATCGATATTAGTTTAATCGCATGTACTTCTTAACTTGAATGTATAGAAATATAAGTTACCTGATACGTGTCTCTCCTGGTTCCTCTTCGTAACCTTGATTTCGTCACCAACATTAATCGTTTGCCCTATTAATTGCTCATGCCCATTAGCACCAACTCTACCCGTTAAGTTTTTCCTGACCTCTAAGATAGTACTTACCAAATTGCTCACAAAACCCATATTTTCCAAAACAGGGACTAAATGGATGCTCAGGGTTAATCCTCCTATCCTTCATCAGCTTCTTGTATACTTGCTTCTCCGGCGGCATCGCCTTCCCCGTCGCATAGTCCACATTGATACTCGTACACCTCGGCGTATTAAAGGTCATATCCAGCCTCACTGCCTCACCACTCCCCCCATCTTTCCTCACCTCCACCTCCGCCCATAGCTCCTCATCATACGCGTCCACCCCAGAACTAGTGGTGTCCACGTATATATTCGGCCTAAACTTCGTGATATCAAAGTCCTCGCCCGCACGGTTTGAGACGTCCTTCAATGAGACGTCTGTCGCGAGAAGAATAGGAGCTACGTCGGCGAAGGAGATTCCTTGTGGGTGCTGGGGAGATGGGGTGATTGTGGGGATTGTGGAACGGTGACTGGGTCCGATGTGGACAAGGTGTGCGGGGTACTTGAGATAGGTGCTGAAGAAGAGGGAGGCTTCAGGACCCATATCGTAGCCGGTGGTGGATGTATCACAGATGGAGATGGGATAGGTCTTAGTTCCAGCGGCGAATGTGGGGGTTAGGGGGATGGTGATGGGCGTGCAGGAGGGGGTGGATTTGTGCGTGACGTGAAGGGAGGTGAGGTCGTCGGAGAGGGAGGGTTGAAATAGACAGAGCTATGGGGCATCAGTATCATTAATTATATTGCTATTTATATTTATATTCCTAATTGAGGCCAGGGCTAGTAGGATGTAAAAGCAAGACCGAAAGATCATTTGGGATCTGATAAGCCATAAAATATATAGCGCAGGTGATACCATTTCCCAAACGATATCTCAGATTGCCCATAGCTAGATATAGACCCCGACTAACGGACTAACCTCTGGGTTATCCTTAACCGTCAAATTGACGACCTTGCCATCCTCGGGATCCACGCGGATCAGCATAAACGTGCGGTCATGCTGCAAGCCATTCGGCGTGATCGTGGCACTAGACACAGGGATGGGGAGTATTGATTTGATGGGATGGATAAAAAGCTACCAATCCTCTTAGCTATCACCCGCAACACAAAAACTATTAGAGAAAGTCGAACTTGCCTTATCGATTTTCATAGTTGCGATAATTATTAGTTCGTGAAGGAGGTGAAGAAAGGCTTTAAAAAGCGGAGGCACCCTCTGGCTAGCCGTGGCAAAGTAGCTCAGGGCTACAAGAGATGTGGGGTTAGTTAGCTAGAGTGTGTGGGGGTTGCCAATAGCGGGGGCGGAGAAACACCTGCCAAGGAATAGGGCTTAGGGTGCTGCTAACTCTGAGGATTGCCGCTTCTGTCGGGATTAGTACTGCAGAGTGAAGGAAGCTAGGCCCGAGGCGATTTGCTAAGACCGCTTCTCATAGGGAAGCCTCAACTCGAGCCATCCATGTAATAACGCTGATCTTATAAACGAGAAGGCTACTGATTACTGGTAGAAAAGGGCGTTATGAGACACCTATTATATCGCCCCCCAAGCACTATTCGCACGCCGTAGCTGTCCTCAGTAACCAACTGGGCAATAAAAATATTAGCCGCTAGGTCTGGCCTGACATTCTCAACGATACATGGCTGCAGAATCTAACCTCCATGCAGACCTCATTGTTACCCGCAGCTAGTACACCTTCAAACTCCGCCAAAGAAATCACATTGTCTTATTCACCTCACCCAATCCAATTTCTCTTCCCAGGCAAGTCCGACTCTCGTGCCACGCCCTCCCCCCTCCCTCGCCCTAAACACGCAGTCTAGATTCTCGGATAAGATTCAGCCGCGTTACATGGCTAAGCATGGCTACTTTCTTGGTGACTATGGAGAGGTAGTGTAAATGTAGTTCTGGCCCATCCGTCAACCCCTCCTCTCCACTAACCTTTGGCATACCGGAGGTTGTCAACTGGCACACCACCCATCAATTGCAACCCTCTCAATATATGATCATCGTCGTACCGACGAAAGCAGTTCTACATCAGCTCCAGAAGCGGATCCTTGAAACAACGGTGCTCACAAGGAATGAAGCGTAGCAGCAGCAAGATACATGACAGAACACCTCTACCCTGTGACGTGGACAATGTCGGCTCCCTTCTATTGGATTTATTGCAGTCTACGCTAATCCTACCACCTATGTTTGCAGTGTAGCTTAGCCCCCTCATCCGAAGGGACCAGTTTTAAACACGCGTTGGCCACCTCCATAGGAAATGAAACCCTCGCGCGGAGAGTTTATCGGTGCCCTATTCGGCTCAAAAGTATGTGCTAGACAGGAATCTCTCTAGACGACACGTATGTGTATCAGTTAGGGGCAGAATTGTGCTGGGAGATCCACCACTAGCAAGCCCGCCAAGGGCGTATAGACTACACTACTAAAGCACTAAGTTTTCGACAACTACAAGAGATTCCACCAACATATTTACCTCAATGTTTCATCTAATACGAAAGCAAGCTCGGAGATTATGTGATAATAGAAACGGGCAATGCATACTACCATCCACACCAAGGACAGAGATGGACAGCCCAGAACTTTGGACTGGGCCAGGTCTCTGGAATCTCAGCCCCATAGATGTTAAAACTTCGAACCATTGTGTTGGACAAACCATTATACTCTGTTGTGTATATTTCAAAGCCCTTGGGCACATGCTCTCGTGGTGACCAGAGCGATGGCATAATCTTTCTTCCTTTTTTTTTACGACCAAACGCCTTCAGAATCAAAGGGACGCTTAACAGCCCCATACCAAACCTCCCCGAAAGGTTTTCACTTACCCTAAGGGTAATTAGTGCAGTGAGAGCTAGCTGGCGTCAAGCTTGCCCTAAATTTGTCGGAGACTTTCATTTCTCTCATTTTTCATCATCTCCTCGCTGCAGCAAGTCGACAGCGGAAAGAAGAGGCATTCTAGCTTCTAAGAACTTACCCTTTTAGATTAACCATTCTCCTACTCTCTACGGGTAGTTTTCTACGTACCGTATGAGCAATCACGACAGTATAGGTCAGCTAGGATAGAGCCTCCATCTGGGGTTTTCTATTTAACCAGACGCGTTTTCGCGTTTTCACCTTTTCACCATGGGCTCGTCGTATCCAGAACAATGAAAAAGAAGCACAAGCGCAAGCATTCCCCAAAGATATGATTAAGTAATGAAGGCACAGAGAGGCAGGTATATATGAGTGATATTCCATGACTGGGCCTAGGATCTCTTTCCCAGGAAACTGGCGAGTATGCCCTTGTATCAAATCTGGAAGACATAGAGTACCTACATACGCTCTCCTCGCTTATTACATCGTTCAACCTGGCCGGTTTGGCTAGGGTTTGCTGACCGGGATGTGACAAAAAGAATTTCTGATCTCTCTAGATTCCTATGTCTGGTGCTGCATAGCTGCCTGGCGTTTGTTTTTCGGGACATTATTGCTGTTCTCGGTATGGTTAGCTTGACCTGTCAACGATAATCCCACATCCACTATACTAGCTGGCCGTTTCCCCGGGACTCCTTGTCAATGTCCCGGCCGGTTGGCTATATGCATGTATGCGCACGAGCTATCGGAGCACATACCCACCTTCTGCTTTCGGCGCGGTTTTGATACATATCACCACCATAGTGCTAGCGAAATAGCAATACTGAATGGGGCCGCGAGAAGTAATCAAAACTGAGTATATATAGACCTCGCCAACTTCACTACCCCTAGCTCGGTGAATCAACCTCGCATTGCATCACAACCTGCACTCCATTTTAAACAAAGGTCACAACAGCCCCTTCAAACGACTGGTTAATTCGACAAGCCGATCTGATAGAAGTCCCTTCTGTTCCGAGCGACTAAATTACTTTTTTCAGTGAAGATTAGGTACGGGTATCTGCGAAGCGTAAAGATTCTGGTCTTGTGCCAGTCCAACATAGAATAGTAGGGCCTTTATATGAGATCCTGGAGCCCCAATGAATTGGTTTCACATGATCATTGACCCTACCGTGTCGAAAAAGAAAAAAAGGTGAACTTGAGGATCGAGCTCATACTTCCGCTGAGAGGCTTCCACGCTTCGTTATTTCTCATTACCTCCTCGCCGCGGCCAGAGGATAATAAAAGCAAAGGAAGAGGCGTGCATGAAAGCCTTATGTAAAAACATCACTATACCGGCCCTTAGAGCTACCTTATATCCATCCTATCTTTCCAGGTGCCGCAGTAAACAGCTCCTTCACGGAAGGACGGACACGAGACCGCTTCAAGGGTCGATGAAGGTTGATCGGCTTCTAGGGCCCTTTTACTAAGAGGCTTTCAATCCTCCCCTAAAAGGACCTACTAGCGGCGTCAAAAACTGATGGAGCTTTTCTTCGTGATGTAGGCACAGATCGGCGCTGTGGAATTTGACGGTGAGGAATGAATGGAGGGGATGTGTTGTTTAAATAGTTTTGGTGAATTGGTGCCAAGGGGAATGTTTAGCCAATTCTAGAGCTATTAGGAGTGATGGCGTGACTCTATTCCCTTCTTTGGATATAGAGATCTTTTCTGGGTGAAGGCTTTGATTATATGTGGGTCCATGATCTCAAAGGCACTAGTTGCAATTGGGTAGAGTACTAATTGGAGAAAGCCCAGCATAATTTAGTAATCAGCAACGCCTTCAACCCCGCAGTCACTATCCCCAATTATGCCGTAAATTATAAAACTACATATAATTATCATTATTCTTTAACTACTATTTAACATTCATACAAACTCCGTATAGGTATAGTTCTCGTTCAAAAATCATGGGACAACGCAACCACGAGTTGCTACGGGGGCTTGTCCCAGGATTTTTGACATGGAGTTATACATATAGCCCTCTTAACTACACACACAGCACCAACTCCCATGCCTTCCCGATACCGTAGCTTTCAAGGATCATGCCTGGTATAGCGGGTCGGCCCGAGACCGCAGTGTCGGACCAGACTAGAGTATACGCAGAGGAGAGCAATTCTTTCGGGCCGAGCACCCCGCGCGCCTTGGCTTTCTGGCCGGATACAAACACAGCCCTGCTTTTCCCTCAGCCCAAGAGCACACTTTACTCCACCTGGCCATTCTTACCGGGCTGCATCCACATACATGTAGTGCATACAGCCAGCCCTCTTCACCCAGTCTCCAATTCTTCCAACCGAGTAGAGCAATCCTTGAGAATCGAGCTCAATTAGCCATCTAAATACTCTATGGACATGGAAGTACTGTCAATGATCCTGCACCTTCTTGAGCGAGACTAAGCGCGTTAAAGCGCTTACGCGGCGTGGGTTTTCCACACTCTGGGTGCTGTTGTAGCGAGGAGAAGAGCCATGGTACTCTCCGTGTAAGAGATGCAGTGGGTGCATATGCGCCCATGCATGCAATGCATTTCTACCAGCACTACCATGGCAATATAAACAACCCTCCCCGGCCGCGGCCTTGGAAGCGATCGAGCTTGGGTGGCTTTTTTTCGCCTGTGGGAGGGTATATAAATGCTGCCTATGATCTCTGCGCTTCCCCGGGCCGTTGGAACTCGATTACTACTCAGCCCCACGACAAACAAAGATATCATTACAACTGTAAAGCTGCTTGCCGACCCGACCCCACTCAAAAACTACCTTTGACTCCAAAATGGCAGATACTCACGAAGAATCGCCTATTATAGTAGCTGATGTTAGTTCCTCTATGGATTCCCCCCCCCCCCCCCCCCAAATACTGCTTGACAAATCGTTTCTTTGTCAGCTGATCATGATAATACTCAACCTTTCAGGACGAATATAGCAGTACTTCTGATGATGATGGCTACTCATCCGGACCAAACAGCTATACCACCTCCCTAGCCTCGTCCATATTAAAGTACAAGTACGAGAATGGCCGCCGCTACCATTCCTTCCGCGACGGTCAATACGTGTAAGTACTCCCCCTCAGAAGAAAACACTCAAAACCTATCACTCACCCACCACCCGTAGCCTGCCCAACGACGAAGAAGAGCAAGACCGCCTAGATCTCTTCCACCACATCTTCACCATGATCTTTGAGGGCAATCTGCACCTGGCCCCAATCGGGGACAACCCCCAGCGTGTCCTCGACATCGGCACCGGCACCGGCATCTGGGCCATGGACTTCGCCGACCGCTACCCCTCGTCCACGGTCATAGCCAACGACCTCAGCCCCATCCAACCCGCCTGGGTGCCACCAAACTGCCAGTTCGAGGTCGACGACGCAGAGAGCGAGTGGTCGTACTCGGCAAAGTTCGACTTTATCCATATCCGCGCGCTTGGCGGCGCCATCACAGACTGGCCGAAGCTGTTCAGGCAGGCGTACAAGCACCTCAACCCCGGCGGGTGGATCGAGGTGGTGGAGCCGCAGCCGAGGCCGTATTGCGACGATGGCACGCTGTCGAAGGACGGGTACATGATCAAGATCTCGGACCTGTTTGCGGATGCTCTGAGTAAGATTGGGAAGATTGGGGACCCCGCGGAGAAGCAGAAGGATTGGTTGACGGAGGCGGGGTTCGTCAATGCGGCGCATATAATGAAGAAGGTACCGAATAATCCGTGGCCGAAGGACCCGAAGTTGAAGGAGTTGGGGGCGTATCAGTTGCAGAATATGCTTACGGGGATTGAAGCGTCAGTATTTTTTTCTTTCTTTCTTTCTTTCTTTATTTTGCTTCCTCGGGGTTATCTGGAAACGTTCTTTCGCTGATGGTGTGTGGTGGTAGGTATATGATGGCCCCCCTGACGAGAATACTGGGCCTGTCGACTGAAGATGCCAAGTTGATATGTGATGGCGCCTGCAAGGAAGTTGCAAACAGGAGAGTGCACCTTTATTCGAGAGTGTAAGTTTATCTTTTTTTCTTTTTATTTTTCGGTCCTGCCCCCCTCGTATGCCTATGCTTCGGTTTCTGACATCCATCCAGTTGGATTTCTACTGCTCAAAAGCCACTTGAGGACGAAGAGTAGCGGGTTTTGGTTTTTGGAATGCTTGGCCCTTTCCGATCTATATCTAGCATAATATATAAGGATATGGTGTTGTGTCAATGTGAAGGTCCCCTCTTATCTTCGTTTTGCAAATATATCAATGTCATTTTAGTAAGTAGCCAGCTTGCTGTATGTAGGTACAGCTCTGCATGGTTGAACTAGTCGGGAGGTGATCCAGTGTAAAATATTATCACAGCCCAGGCTCGGTGTATATATTCTTTTGGATACACTTCGATCGACAACATAACCCACAATTACAACCACTGGAGGTACCTGTACCTTACCTCTACTGTAGCACAAAGCGAGCCAGCAACCAACCAGTAACACCTCTCAACATGCACGCTAACTACTTCCAACCCCCATGCCCAGCCACCGACTAATTCAACATGCAGCCTCCGATTTAGACGCGGTGAGCGTGTAAATGAAAGAAAAAAACTACCGATGCTCTAGTCGAGCACCTAGCTATGGTGCAAGAGGGAGTAGACGGTGACCCCGCCAACCCTGTACACACCACTTCAGTCAATTCCTTCATTGGCTCCGGGGAGCAAACATTGAGGGGCCTCACCTTTAACCCGACTTTATGGCTGTAAGGGCTACAATACTGAACTGGTGTGAACAGGGATGGCAAGGTCGCCCCCCAAGGCCTCTCGCACCATAGGTGCATGTACCCAAGCCATGCAATTCCTTAGCTTTGTCGGGCCGGCCGGAATTCCAAAGTGGGGATGGCGTTGCTGCTGGTTTAGGTAAGCAAGGGGTCAATGATTTGTTTGCGGGTTATATGGATAAGGCCCTGTAAGTCGGGTTGGAGGTTGGTAGAGATGTTGTAGATGTGGTTGGGGCGGATGGAGGTGTTGAGAAGGGAGAGAGGGGGGGCAGGGGTAGGTGTGAGTCAATATGTGTAGAGGCATTGCTAGGCTTGAGCCTGTCACGTCACTTCTATCGGTCAAGCTAACGTAAACTGCGAGCCCAGACGGCTTATATGGAGTCAATACTACCCACAGAGTAACTGTGAGCCTGGAAGTTTACAATCTGTATCGTTCAACACATCTAGAGGCTCCCAGGTGGAGACTCATTGATGAGTTTCTCTCTCTCTCTCTCTCTCTCTCTCTCTCACGTCACTTATAGTTCTTTTACTATTCTCCATGATATCCTTCGGACCTAGTCTTGTCGCGTCTTGTGGAATGAGTGCATTTGTTTTGTTTTGTTTTGTTTGTTTTGAGATAGGTTTGAGAGAATCGAGTGAGTGGTTGTGAGCCAAGACTCCAACAAAACGCCTTTTTTCTTTTTTCTTCGTTTGTTTCATTAATTGCATAACAAAACGCTTTGCACGATAATACCTTTGGAGATATTACCTGTTTCTTTATCTATCTTCAGCTGTTAAAACGCCCATAAGACCTATGACATAGTATATTTTGGCAGATTTCAAGCTGGTCTCGAGACAAAAATAATATTTGGTGTCCTGTTCGAGACAAGGGCCTCGAGACAAGACTTCAAGAAGTTTTGTTTCATGAAAAACACTAAAGATTTTGCTATTCTCTCTGGAGAAGGCTCAGGAGCGACTGTTAATTACTCATTAACCTGGAATAATGTAATTGTGCACTGGCTGTGTTAATCACCAACTGGGCTCTCTTCCTCCTGGGATTTCGTGTTTGGTTAGGTAGAGCTACTTGCTGGAGAATCTACCGCTTAGTACTTGACCTTCGTTCAGAAAAGTTTCCAGATCTACGTTATATGCTCAAAGATTATTATTTGTGGTTTGTGTAAAAAAATGTGGTGATTAAATCTGCTTCCTTACAATTTTCTATCTCCCGTTCGGGTGGAGAGCCCAGGAGAACCCCCCGGTGGGCCGGGGCCCCAGAGTATACTTTCTTAAGAGGCCAGCGCCAAGACGCATGGTAATCCCTAACCCTGCCAATGTCAATGTCGAATTCGGAGAATAAAAAGCTTATTTCACTAAGCTTGGCATCTGATCCACAGGAAATCTGGCATACCTCTTCTTCTAGTTCTTTCCCATGTTTCCCTTATTTCTTTACGGCCGATCATCAGCGATCAACAAAGTTCGTTTCCCTAGGTGCTAGGCGATGATTTTTGGTATTAATGAACTTTAATATTATTTTCTAACGCTACTACTCACGCAGGTTTACGGTGGGGAACGCTTGATAGAAGACGAATCTACTCAAGTGAATACTTCTTTAAGAAGTAATCAACGGTATATTGTCATATATGATAGATAGTAAGTTCCCCGCCCCTTCGACCCCATGCACACAAGAACTTTGGGATTTTCCAGGGCAAACGACCCAGTGGTCAATGCTTGCTAACGATAGTCTTTTCAGGTTGGCTTACGGGAAATTGGGGTCGGGGACGCCCGAAAAGCAGTGGGGTGGTCTGAACAGGCCAGAAGTCGAAAGACCTTCTTACGGCATTGAGGATTTCTGAAAAACTTTCTGGTGGTAGAACATTGAAATATAGAAGGAAACTAAACACATAGTCCGGGATAGCGAGCATCTCCTAGTTTGCTTCACTGTTTGCCAGTCATCTCTCCAAGATTCACCCACAACCTCAACCCACATCTATAGGACGACCAGGTGATACCTTAGGGACTAAACGCGGAGAAATATGACGGAACTCGAGGGAGTTGGAGGTTCTCCTGGATTATTAAGGGCCCGCTCTTTGAGAATGTTGTTTCTTTTTAGTATCGAGTGCCAGGGAATCTCAATAGGACCCAAATCGAATGACGACACACTTTCTGGCCGAGCCTGTGCAACTCTGATTCTCTTCCCCATCATGAGTTGAAGAAAATGCAGTGCATTATAGAAACAAGTTGAATCCAGCGTTTGGACCAGTAACGTGCTGCGCGTTGTTGTTTAAATTGCAACTAACCAGTTGTCATAACTATATTACAGCATGGGGTATTCGAAAAAAAGTCCAGTTGTGGGTGGAGTCGATAAAGTTACTGAAATTATCTGTAGACATGGCAGAAACCCGTTTGTGCGGTTAGTTGACAGGATCATAAGAGATACCGCTACTATATACGCCTTCTTTTTGCTGAGGGAGCTTAGAGTTATCTGAGAACCAAGCCATAGATCCCTGTATAAGTGATATAGTTAATTATTCCTATCCAATGGCCCATCATGCCACACCGACCCCTTTCGCAGGGTCAAAAAAAAAACGTCTTGTGCCATAAATCTCTTATCGACCATTGAGTCTCTCGCCCAAACCTTCTGCGGAAGTTAGTTCCAATAACAATTGGCAATAATTGGCGGGCTATGGGACACCATGACATATGTGACGTAGCGGTTTGTCTCTGCGATTCTTAATCCATATGCCAAATATGACTCGTCCCATGTTACCCAAACCGAGATCCTGGGACTGTCAACAACGATCTGACTTAACGGGGATACTCTACACTAGATATGATCGAATGTGCCATATCGCTTTTTAAAGATTTACAACTATGGGGAACTATCCGGTGATGGTATACTGACATTTGGATTTCTCCCTCTATACATCGTTACCATAGGTATTTAAACCTGAAAATCTCAGAAAATCTCATCCCGCTGCTACATAACTCTTAATGGCTTTGAGGGCTTGTATATGGTATAATCTCTACGCGTATGTGGCTTTAAGTAATCACACGATCTGGGGGCGGACATGAATGCCATAAATTTGCGATCTATAAGTTTAGGTTTGTCTTATGTAGATACTACTGTGTTCAGTTCTTAAATATCGATGGCCTTGGACCTTTCATTCCTATAAACAATTGGTATTTCTATTCTTTCAACTTTGTCGAGTGATAACCCATGATTAGATGAAACATGTTATTAACCCCTTGCACTTATCCTCAGATCACCTCTTTTCATCTACCAATCACTCTTATTGTTGCTTCACAGTCCTAACTTTTATCTCACTGCGGCATTTGTTTCTGTTTTCTCTAATCTTGGCATTATGGTTACACTCGGGCATTTCACTATATACTACATACACACGGAAGGAACCGGTCCACTAACGAGGTATTCCCACAAACAAATCAGTTTCTCTTGAGTGGCAGAGTTTTGATCTGAACAGTAACTGGCAGAAACAGGAGCATTTGTCGCATAGCTAAATTCTGACGGATATGGATTAATGCCCATCTCTCGTCCTGCCCGCTCGTTTCCCCTCCTTGCGGGGCCATCTACTCTTATCTATCATCCCTACATCCACTACTACGCATGGCATCAAGACTCGAGGTCTAAAAGAACTAGACTCAATATGCCAAGTGATTTCATCTCATCCAGAGACACCATGGTCTCGGAGGTTTGAACCGGATACAGTTAGTAAAGCCGCTCGGGGTTGATGACAGGTTAAAAATCAAAGTTCCAATTAGGCAGATAGGTAAAATGACTGAGTGAGTTGGTGATTTATGTGCGGGGAGTGAGACGTGGCACAAGGCGTAAAACCAAAGGAACAATTCGTGATGCGAATTAGCAGAGGTCGATATACTTACCCGCCTATGTGCTTCAACGCGGTCTAGGGAGTATAGACGTGCAAGTCTGAACAAACTGAATGGGGGTTGCATGATCTGAGGAGAATTGGTAGCCACTCTATACCTTAGCTTTAAGGATTATCGAAACAGGTCATTACGTCTTTTGTGGAGATCATCCATGGTCATAGGGCAATCACTGCATACAGTAATTCAAGCCTGTCTGAAAAGCACGAATTCACAGTCAGAATGTTAACGGCGGATACCCACTTCGATCTTCAAAGGCCCAGGCCCTGGTCTCAAAGCACCGAATACGTCGGCCGGTATTGTATCGAGTGAGATCTCTTGATCCTCAAGTGTTTATTGGTTCTACCAGCTTCTTGACCTCAAAGCTAGGCAGTGTTTCTCTTGGCATACATACTGACCTACATATAAGTCGGTGAGACGGTCGGTCATATTCATGACCATGGGTTATATGTCGTGCAATAGAATTCTTCCTCGATCCGGATATGTGTCAGACTTGTCTGGATCCCACGATAGGGTAGGGACGGAGCGTAAATCCGTCTTTACGTCAGTTTCCAATCGATTTTCAGTGTATGAAATCAGGTGTGCAACATAAAATGAGGGGGAAGTGTAAATCTACAGGATTTGACGACGTCGATTGTGGTTGGGTATAAATGATCCAAACGTGACTGCTGTTTCTGATATGAAAATCCGGTTTTGGCACAAATGAAAGTGGATATGCATACAATGGCAAATTTAGAGTCCAATGGCACTATGACCATCTGTCAATATGAATTTCGACGGTAGAAACATTGAAATGTGTCTTTGCGTTTCTGTTCAAGTAAGTCAGTACTGAATCATATAGATACGTCTCTAAGATAAAAATAAACATTCACGTTGGAAGCACCAATTAACTCTCATCTTCCCATAGAATTAGACGAATCTACTTGGCCGTTATTGCAAAGCTGAGAAGTCTTTGAAAGTTGTAAGAATTTGAAACGAAGGTTGGGTACGAGCCGAGAACCGCAGGGGTCCGTTAGGTAATAGCGTCCAGCTGACAGATTCGTAATAAATTTTCTCGACGCCTTGTCTTTTGGTACTAAACGAAAACTGATTTATACAATTTCAATATAAACATAGAGGGAGTATGTTATGTGCTCTTTTCTTACCAATCATATACAGCCGTTTCTACCTCACATATAATAGTTGCCATATTCTCTTTTCGGCTTAGCTGTGTCTCATCTCACTCGTACTAATAACCGGGATTTCAAAATGTAGTGCCGAGGCTATCGTTCTACGCAGCCATCTCGTTTTCTATGGAATTTGAGCATATCCAAATCTTCACTTTGGGGAAGTGATACAAGCGATTCGGGTTAAATACGAGGTCGAGGCCTATGTGCGCCTGTTCAGTTAGGAATCTACAGTCTTCTACTAATTTCATTCGCACCAGGCGTTTCTCTCTCCATGGAAACCATAATGATTCCTTACCTACGTTTAAGTAAGGCACCCTTTACATCCTTCATACGTAGCAAGACAGACTCTGTATCCACGCATTATCACTCGCAGACTATACATGACTGGTAATTTCTTTGAAATCAAATAGATCTATGTCTTTAGATTTGTCATATTCAGGTCGCTTATAGAAGATTAAGTGGCAGAATCATCTGTATCTACGTTTTTTTCATTACTCGCCGACGCATCTCCCTCGCATAGGCCATGGTCTCAACCACTGAAACTAAGCTAGGATGAAGCCAGTCGGCGATTATTGTTTAAACTACGCCACACCGGTAGGACTTGTATTCGCAAAGTAGTTATATCGTATCTGTGACCTTTCTAGGTCCGCCATACATGCTACCATAATTACCCTGTTGAAAACGTGCCCCCCCCCCCCCCCCCCCGGTAAGTCAAGTACCGAATTTATCGTTGCAGTTAACAAGGTCGGAGCGGGGCGGGGTGGGGCGGGCGAACTTTCGGGGTTTCCGGGGCCCGATGCAGTGTCGAGAAGTTCGCCCTGCCACCGATTTCAACGGGGTGCGGTCAAATTATTGCTATCCGAGCGAGTTTCGGCGCCACATGTCAAGTAAGCTCGGCCTACACGATAAAATGCGACATTTTTTTGTTTTTCCTGTAACAAGGGAGGCGATGAATATTCGACGGATTCGAACATAAAAGTGCCTCGGCGATATGATTGTCTTAGGCGGAAGCCGATTAACGAATCCCGAGCCGAGCTTGGTGCCTAGGCAACTGTGCTTACCGTCATGTGCTCTCACTCGTGAGCCGGGTAAACGTGCGTTGTGGGTCTGGGTGTCAAAATTGAAATTGGATCCCTATATTGGCTGCATGATATAGGCTGACACTAGTTTGGGTTACCTAGAAAATCCATCAATATCTAGTAACTTAATTTGCTTTGTATGATTGGGGCCCTTAAGAAGACATCTCGTTGCACGCAACACTATCACCACCAGACGAGTGGCCAACCGCATACTAGTTACTGTGCCTCGGGAACTTGATGATATAACCCAGCTAGGTGCAATCGCATGTACCATAGATCAACAGATCAGTATATAGCACACGCGGTTTGCCGAGGTCGGGCTGAAGGCGAAACAACGCAGGCAACTGTTGGAAAAATACCGCCTCCAAGTAAATGCTCATCTCCCGGTGGAACAGGGTAAGTGGAGGCGGACAACTTTAAAAACCGCGCCCCTATTTTGCGTAAATAATGTGCAACACATCAATGACCTCCCAAAGCTCAAACTCGGTGGATCACTATCATATATTAGCCCCAGATTTCTTCACTCTATGTAGATACCCGGGGGTGTACCTACATGTGCCACCCTGCCGCACCGCACCGCATAGCGCAGTGCAGGTGCCCTTCCCCGAGCCCGACCCATGCTTTGATCTTGTGAAATCGGTACCATAAATTCAAAGCCGCCTTTTCCGGATTAACTAACTAGGTTCCTTCCGGTTGCACGCATGCTTGGTAAACCATAAGCGCAACTAAATCATAATCAACCATTCAAGGAATGCCTAGCCTTCGACATTTACCTACCTATTGCAATTTCACGATTAGAGATTCTAAGGATAATATGTGTAATATCATTATCATTATGAATTATGAAAGCGGCGACCCCCGATCATGGTTATCGCAGTGTGTGAATACCTTTGTGCAGTGTAAAATACCACTATAATTACGAGAGTACATAGTACATATCTGCAGACCAGGTTCATTGTAAATAGATTAGGGGTGAGGTGTGGATTTATTCTCTCTACGTCTTTATTAGCCCTCAATTAATCTATCACGAAAAAGTGTCAGGAGAAGTGGAAATGAAATTATTGGTGCACTACTAATTATAATTACAATTCAGCCTATAGCAATATTCTCTTAATGTACGTACATACATGTACCTATTAAGTAGATATGTAAGGTATGTATTCATGTACGTATGATGTGATACGTTCAAATTGTTCTGAAACCCTAAAAGTAAATCAGATGATTACTGAATATAATAACTCTCTCCGCTATCCGTTGAATGTTGGTCAGTGCGATCAGCTAGTGCAAATGGCGGGGTACTGAAAACTCGGGGTTGGGTAATAAAAAAAACAGGATATATACCTGCATAGCATATGGTTTCCTTTCACTATTCCCCTCAATGCCCATGACCACGGGGCTGAGCATCAGGCTAACTGTGGGCTTCGACATATCATAAGCCCTGTTTGCAAGTAAGTGGGCCCCCGGTATTGGTTCGAAATGACCTCTTTCATACAGCGGCTGGATCTTAAACCATGTGAACACGATCCAGCGAATCGATTGCCCCATAAACAAATGCAGTGCATCTCCTCTAGCCAATGCAAGATGATGAATCGAATGATCACTCGTAGACCCTACCGCCAAGGTCGAGGATAGATAGACAGATGGAAGAAGATAGGGTGGGTATTTCGGTACCCCTCGTTGTCGGTGTGGACGTTAACGATAATAAGGATGGCTGGTGAATCCGGCGGGGCAGTGGATGGGGGGATGAAGTGCGTTGATGGATAGATGGATGGGATAGGTGTCCGCTCAAATGTCATATGTGTCGCGATCGACTTTGATCAGCCCAGCGGTGGCTTCATCGCCCCCATAGCACGAACAACTTTCCTGATTATCGGGAGGTGAGAACGGTAGTTAAAAGAAGAGTACCGGCCGTTGGTTCGCGCTTATCCCGCTTGCTCCCAATCATCTTGTAGGTACTCTATGTATTACTGGCACGGCGTGATCTACTCCACTGGAGTACATGTAGTGTACATGTGCACCACACATTGCCCTACTGCCCGCTTCCTGCAGCTGCGGATATATGTACATGTATGTATGTAGCTGATCACTAGGTAATCCGACCTTCTCTCCGAGTTATGTAATTCCCAGTTACCACTTCTCGGTACCGGCACGGCTGTCAAGTGATGGACCTACTAGTACCATGTTTGTGATCATGAGGAGATATGTACTTGTAGATAGATAGAGTAGCATTTATGCTTTTGTGCCTTTGTAAACGCCACATGTAGCTACATGTGCTCAACTCGAATTTACAGTCAAGTCGAAAGGGAAGAACAATATGAACAAGAAAATAGATAACAATGCAGCACATACACAGTACGGATACATAGACAAAAAAAATACTTCTTCCTGTAGCTTTCCCACCACCACAACCTTCCTAGTAGGCCCCTATCATGATAGAAAATACACAATGAGAAAAAAAAAGAAAGAAAAAGCAGGATATACAAAAAAAAGGTATGAGCTGATAAGAGGAGATAATATAGTAGTAAAGAAAATTGTAGGGATTGTGTGATAGCAGTATCCAGATAATTTAGAGGATAGCATCAAATGCAAAAAGGTGTCGATGTAGAAGTTTAAGGAAAAAAAGGTTCCGCGATGACGGCGACGTAAAAAAGCAAAAGACCAACTGACCGTATTAGCCCTCCCCCACCCACCCACCAAGTCCATCTATCCCATGCCTTCCCGGATATGAAAGAAAAATGCTCCCAATAGTTAAAAGAAAAGAAAAGTGAAGTTTTTAAAACATAAGACAATATTTAAAACCAAATATAGTAAAAGCAATTCCCGCTCCCTAATGCCCAAAATGAAGAAATATCAAAAACCCAGATTATTGAAATATAAGTGGATGGAGAGAAAAAAAACACTCAACATCCAATAAAAATGGACAAGAAGTTAAAAGAGAATCACACTCAGAATGCTGAAAGGGCAGCATCCCAAAAGAGCGGACCATTGATGAGTGCGAGGGTACCCACCGGTAGACTGCCCATCAGACTCGACCAATCCGCTGTTCGAGCTGAAATTAAGAAAGAGCCGGGTGTCTTGAAGCTCAACGCCATAAATATAGTCATGACGACGAGACACGACCGCAGAAGAAGCCTGACAATCTTTTCGTACAACTCTAGACTCTCAGCTTCTCCAAACGCAATACAATCGATAAGAACAGCAGTCATTGTCGTCTTCCGGTATAACGGTTTCATATCCGCTGTGAGGAAGTGTTCATCGAGAGTGCTCATGCTAGAGCACTCGTAAACCGTAGGCGTCTGAGCGTCTTCCGGCGGCAAGCTATCGAGTTCTGCAGATGTTTTCCTACGTCTCCACCACGATGTGATCTTCCATCTCCAATCCATCCAGCTACTCGACGGGAATTTTCTCTCTTGTTTTGGTGAAAGAATATCCTGGAACAGCGGGAGATCATTGATTTGTGCCAACTTTCGTTCATCTGGCTGTGAAGTAATATCGAGATAAATTGTCTGCTTAGGGTCCTGGTGCGAGAAATATCGCGCAAAAAACCGAGGATTTGAAACCCGGACTGTCAGATGGGTGGGTGTAGGAGGTGGGGTTAATTCCGGTGTTGCAAATATCGGCTCAGAGGACAGCGTTAAAGCCCGAGGTTTTGGCCGTGTCTTGGACTGGAAAGTCACGACTTCCGCAACCTTGGTTGCATTGGACTCGGGCAAAGTCAAGGTGACTAAAAGAGGTTCATTGTAAGTTTCCACCCGGCACCTGAAATAATCCAGCCAGAGTTTCTGCATGCAACTGTAAACATTTTATGTCAGCGCCATACGATTTTGAATGCGATTTTTCTCGCAGAAAAGAATTACAAACCTCTCCGCTTTGGTTGCGTCTCTTTGACCACTTCCAACAAGGACCTCCGGCCTTGTATATACAACGGCCTTCTTTCTGTATAATTTCCATGCCTCATACATAGTTTCAGGCACTGCCAGAAACGTGTTATATCCCCATGTAACGACAATGTTTAACCCCCTCCATGTACTTCCGGTAACCATGTCAAATGATGGTGACACCGAAAAAGCCCTTGCAACCATGCTCTTCGTCCCGTCTCTAGCATGCACTACCATGTGCATATCCACCCTTGAGCCCTCACTTGAAAAATTATCCAGCGGATCCCGCACTTGGATGTGATAACTTCCTGATCGATGATTAAATGGTGAAATATGAAATGTCTTTTCCATTTCGCCTGCAAATGTATACCCTTTCCGGGCCGGTGGGTTCGCCGGGTTGTCGCTATGGAGAATATAGAGATGTTTCTCGCCGAAAGTGTTGTTTACCTCTAGAACAACGAGTTTAAGCTCCTGCTGAGCCGAATAAAGATAATAATAAGAGACAGGATTGAACGAATAGCCAAAAAAGCGAGGTGTTGTGACGATATAAGTGAATGGATATAGTGATGGGTCAATTCCCTATTTCAAAAAAAAGTCAGTTTCGGGGATTTTACATTAAAAGAGTCAAGTATTCAGTCTCATACATGATGAATCAAGACAGATTCTAGCTTCTTCTCGAACGGAAGTTCTGGGTTTGTATAACCCGCCGGGTCGATAGAAAAAAAGGTGAATCGATCCCTCGATTTCCGGCCCAGCTTCAAATTCTCCGCCTTCTCTGACTGTGACTCCACCACTGAAAATAACCCTCCTACAGCATTCTTCATAGTGACCGGAAATCCGACATAGAGTAGCGGATATTTGAATGTATGTTTCTTAGGCAAGAAACGAGCGTGTGTCGTTGAACAGAAAAAGAACAACGGCCTAAACTTTCCGGGAAACTTCTCCTCCAAGTTCATCCGACTGCTCCTCACGACCATCCAAACGAACGGAGCCACCTCGAATAGACATATCCCCAGACATACCAAGGCGAAATTCCTCAAAAACCCAAATGTCAAATCCCAGATGTCGAGCAATTGGAGTGCCGAGGCGAAGACAAGGGCGACAGTCGCGGTCCTGAGAGCTCTAGTCTGGAGTAGCGGTTTGGTTGCCAGTAGAACGGACGATGCGTTGAGCAACAACAACCCCCGAGTTAGGAGGTCTCCGTCGCAACACATCGATGGTAGCGGGATCAAGAGACTCCGAAAGCCTCTTGCACACTTCCTTTTCTTCCAACCACACACGCACACGCCTGATGTGAAATACTAAGGTAGGTATCGATAACACTAACGATATGTATGATTTCCCAGTGGACTGGTTTTGCTCGGAGTAGTGACAGGAAGGATTTCTTGATGTGCCTCTCTTTCCAGTCAGTGTTGCCTCTGCCCTCAGTCTGTGGTGTCTCCGGAGTGCAAGTACTGTTTTGCTGTGTCGGAAAATTTCCTGTATAGTGTTGTATCCCCGCGTAGGGTAAAAATGTGGGAGAGCCGCTTTTGTATATGTGGGAATGCCGAGAGGCCAAAGAGAGCTATCACTCCGTTGGGTTTGGGGGAGGGGGGGGGGGGGGTGCTTGTGGCAAGTGTGTGCAGCTAGTGGTGACCCACGGGTCTCGATTGGGAGGGGGGTTATAATTATAATGCCTGGGGGGGGTTTTATGTTTTATGTTGATGATGCGTGTTCGCTCGTGGTAGATTCGTTCCCTGGATGTCGCATGATATAGCTTTCTTATTCTGGCCCTTTTCCAATTCCAGGCTGTACGTGCGTCTGAGGGAAACCGCCGAGGTCTGTGTCTTGTATGTACGCAAAGTAGAGTAGTTATACTAAGAATTAGATGCGCCTACTTTTATGGTCCTATCGGGACTGTGCAGAACGACCAATGAGATATTATACAGTTTAAGGTTGGTACAGCGACGATATAGTATCGAACTGCAACCGCAACTGTATGTACTGTACTGACGATCCGGGTACTCGTAGCGGTGGAGGGCCCAGCTAGCCAAAACAGAGGGAGAGAGACAGAGGGAGAGAGACAGAGGAAACAGGTCCAGATTTGATGGAATTGGGGAGAGGTGAACAATTGGACAGAGTGATCGTCGACTGATCAGTGGACAGGTCCGAGGAGAGGTCCTTGTACGGACGCTATGTACGTACGTAGATACAGTAGACAAGGTAAGGTAAGGTATGGTATGGTATGGATGTACGAGGGGGGAGGGGTGTGTGGATATGGGTGGGATGTATGTAATGCGTGTGTGAGATTCTCGTCTGGACCTTGATGCGGGGACGAGAGCGAGGACGATAATGTCTCTCCTTCTTTGCTGCTTTCTTCTACCAGATCAATTCGGGATATTCCTACTAATACTCGACGAGACGATGCATAATTCTAATTTGGGGTAGATTGGTTTAAATGATTGAATTGCGAAAATGCAAGGAGTTCAGGGAGAAAGATGAGGAAGGTATGATGGTGGTGATATGATGATATGATGATGCTGGAGGTTTCACGATACCACCATATAGAATGACAATGAGGACAAATGGGAATAAAAGTACAACGCAGTGCAGGAGCATCTAGCGAGGAAGAGAACCGAACTTGAAAGCTGTCCCTCTTTCAGATTATTGAACTGTCAACAGCTGTGGGGACTTGGATCCACAGTTGGTCCGTCCCGGTCACAGACTGGGGAGGCAGCATTTCAAGGTACAGGGCAGCAATAGTAACCTGTGATAGCGTAAAGGGGGGTGTGAGTGGGACAGAGGCAGACTACCAGACTGACTGAATGAGGTTTGTCTGGGAAGGGGGGGGGGGGGGGGGGGGGGGAACTGACTTGTTGCTGAGGTTGGCAGGTTGGCAGAAGAAAAAAGGGAAAACACTGGTGTCCGTAAGGGAAACCATCCCCGAGAACCAAGACCGTCAGAAGCTTCAAGCATTTGTCCCTGGTGTCCCGGTATTCTGGTGTTATTGTGGTGGTAAACGGAGCTATTTCTCAAATGGGTCCGAGATCCGAGACAAGGCTCGGAGGAGGACGCCTAAAGCAGGAGCCAAGATACATAGCGCCTCATTAACGGAACCGAACCTTTTCGCTACAGTTTACTATCGCGTTAGTAGAAGGGGAAAGGAAAGAAAAGCACGGTCATAACTAGAGTTTTTCTTCATGAAACGGCTGAGTTTGGGCATTTATTTAGATGCAGATTGTTAGCTGACAAAATCTTTATTCAGCACCAGAGTTCTTCTCTACTGTATCAGACTACTATTTACTAGCAACAAAAACCGCAATTGATAAGTGTAGTAGCACGTGCAGTTCTACTATTTAGCTGTGTGTACCTGGATGGATGGATGGCTGACTAGTGTCGGAGGTAGGGACTGCGGTTGTGGAGCCTGGGCGATGTGGGGGAATTATTCACACGACGTTGCCTTGCTACACGACGTCGCCCTGCCTTACCATGCAATTCCTATATCAGTTCAACATCCGCAATCGAAAAGCCACCTTCCCAAATATAAGTCAGCCAGGTAAACGCTTACGGTCTCGACAACAGCTTCCACCTTGTGCTGGCTGACGATGTATGCGCAACCCACCTCTCGTTCAATTAAAGACCTCCACCCCCCTCCAAAAAGCTGATCCGGATCGCTCAACCGGGGTACCTACATACATACATCAATAAAGGGCAAAAAAGAAAATACAAGAGTACGCCCGCGGCGCCACTACAGCTGTTTAAGCTTGTGATCGTTATCCGCGATAAGGTGCATGGCTGGTAGTACCTGTGTTAGGCATCTTGACATGAAGGATGGGGCGACAAAACTTAATCGTGAGGGGAAAGATGAACGTTTTCCTCTCTACTTGCCTGCTGACGCAACTATTCCGCGATGCGTGATATTAATTATCATGTCAGGGGCCTTGGAAGTCAGCCAATTATTTTCTTTGTTCCATCTCGAGCTTTAATTAGGTGGTGGTGTGCGCAAATATCTGTATTATGTAGGTTTCCTGCCTGATGACGAACGAACGAATACAGCTGCATGCTTTGCGAGCTGTCAGAACTCATCGCTCCGCCTAATCAAGCCCCTCGGCGCCACCGCCATCATCATCTTGGTGGTTTAAGGGGACTCGGAAAATTCCGAGAACCCTGAACCTGAAATCTGAACATAACATGAGCCACACTCCTCCTAGCTAGAGTCATTCAGTACCTCTAACAACCTCCTTACCCAAGATGAACCCCGTTTTACGGCAACCTCACCGCGCGAGCACGACATGGACCAAAACGCAAACTGTCAAACAGCAAATAACCATGATCAAAAACCTACCTACCCTACGGGTCCAATCTTAAAAAGAAATAGGAAGGGATTTGAAAAGATAAAAATAAAAAAAATAAAAAATAATACCTAATAAAAAAAACAAAGCGTGGAGAAAAACGATTGCGAGTTTCGGCTTCTCTCCCCAGGGTCTCTACTATCATCGCATCGCCCTGATATCGCCCTACCATCGGCCTCGGACGACGATCCTTCCCGTCGCCTCACAATCGGGTTCCGTCCTGTTTGTTGACCCTCGCTTAGGTACTCTAGAGTTGAGTATTGAAAATTAATATATTTTCATCGCCCCCATCTGCATACATCGGGCCCCTGGTCCCCCGGCCCTTCTTGCCCTGCCCGCACCTTTCGACATGATCGACATCCACGATGCAAAAACCGGGCAAGGGGGTGGGGAAAGAAAGGCTAGATACCGAGACGAGATGTCGCCGGAGGCACTGTTTACGCTTACTTTTTCTAGCTGTCTTTTCTCCTCCTCCCTTCCCTTCCCTCCCCTAGCTCAACTCCTGACCTGGCCTGACTGCTGCTACTGCTGCTCGTTTAGATCTCGCGGTGTTAGATTTGCCCCAATTTGATTTGATTTGATTTGCGTGCACCCCAAGGAAACGGGAAACAGGGCTGCAAGGGCTTCTCACCTCCACTCTAGCTTTTCCTCGATCCCTGGACTATTGCTTTTTTTGTCTTGTGAGCCATCTGTCTGTCTTCCCAATTCAGGGGAAACTCCCCGAGATTTCATAGAATTAACCCACTTTAACCGCTACAGACAGAGCAGAGAAGTGGTACACAAAGCAATCGTCATGCAACAATGGCATTACACTGCCTTTTCTTTACTGTCTCTCAATCGACTCATATTCTGTTTCGTTCGTCGATAGCAGATTCTCGTTTGATAGTCAGTCAAGCGCAGTGGGGTCGTGCAGCCGAGTTGGGACCGGGAGGGAGGGGTGGTGGTGATAGTAAACGAAACGTTTTCTCACCGCTCACTCGCGCGAGCAAAAAACACCGACTCACTTACTAACAGACACACACACACACACACACACACACATACACGCTAGAGGAATATTGACAGCGGCGCACGTGCAACTGTTTTTTATTTCGTTTCACCGCCAGAACCACAAACAATCAAGGCCCCAGAATTACCTGCCTCCCAGGGAAGAAAAAAAGGGAAAGGATATTGGAAAGTAGTAATAACACCGACGACCGGGAGATCCAGGCACAGCGGGTCACGACTCACAAAACCTCTTTCTTTCACTCAAACCCTTGCGGCGCGATATTTACTCATCACCATGAGCAATTGAGTCGACGGCAAGTCCCGCCTAAGAAATAAAGACAAAAAAAAAAAGCTAGACGGCATGTTAATATGTAAGTACACCTACCTAGATCTCAAGGTGAGACTACAGCACATACGATCTGGCCGCCGCCGCCGCCCCCATCCCTCCGGAGGTTTCCCAGAATGAAAGATGGGGGTTCGAGGTATGTGAGGTTGATGGCTGAATCTGAACCCCTTCCCGAAAGCTCAGGGCCACCAAACCGATTATTTCACCACCACCCCTCACCCCGTTTTGATAAGAGGAGCAGTGCATGATTGCAATGGACCGATGAGGATTACTAACGATGTCGACAAAAACTAAAAGAGAACAAAAACCGGCTCTTAGAAATCATTGACCGGTAGATGGATTCAACCTGAGCTGACAGTTGCATATAAAACTTATATAAACACCATCTATATATATGCTCCACGCGTTCGGAGTTTAATTGGGACAGAAAAAAAAAACTGTCATCCCCCCCTAACTAAATAACGTTCGTACCTACATTCATATGTATGAAAAACCAGGTATGGGGGTGTGACATACAGGCCATACCCAGAAATATAAGAAACAAGCACTACATATTATACGCTGTACCATCTGTGGTCGGAATTCGCTAGTGGTTACACCTTTCCCTTACCAAAAGCAAGGCGATGTAACGGGAATGCTATATCTCGTATATCAAGATCAGATCTCTCCGCCGCGGGGAACGCGAAAAATTCCGGGTGACGTTTCGTTTCGGAAGGGGACAACATGTAATCTATTATCTATATCTATATTACCGAAGAAAAAACAAATGGGGTTTTTGTTTTTGTTTTTGTTTATATACATTTATATATTTATATATTAGTTTTCATGCAACTGTAGCTGGATGGAATGGATTGGAAATTAGGCTTGATGCATACAGTATTGTACATCTCATGTTGTGCTACTGCTACTGCTACTGCAACGAATACGTGCCTGGGTTTATGGATTTAAGGTGATGTGATATTGGTAATTTATGTAGTTATATTGTTGGTGGTAGTGGCCATGGTAGTGATGGTTATTGCCGGTTATTTTAATTGGCTGCAGTAGCTAGGTAGTAGCTTGCTTACCTAGCTACCTCGAATTTTCATCTCTCCCTAAGTTCCTAAATATATAATTATAATTATAGCGAAAGAAATTGGCATCTCCTGCGTTGCTTGCAGATCTTAACATTAACACTCATCCCTTCTGAACCCAAAACCAAAACCCAAAAAGAAGCGCCTCGAAGCCCAAAAATAAGCGCGCCACCGCCAAAGAGAAAGGGCGAGAGCAACGACTGGTTACCAATCTCTCCTTCCCTCCTCTCCACAGTTCCCTTCCACACTTCTGCATTTGTCTTCTGCGTGCATCATCCATCCAAAGGGGGAAACACACCACACACTGACACACACACAGAGACAATACAAATTGGTACCTGCGTCTACACGCTAACGAACGCTAACCCTCCGCCCATCTCTCCACGGAAAATTGCGTTTGCTGCGCGCGCGCGCGACTTTGACTTACTAAGGGTCTTGTAGTTTCCTGACCTAAGTTCGCCCACTATCCTTGCTCGCCAGTGCGCAGACGTCGTCGACAGGCAGACAGACAGACAGACAGGCGGTTGCGCGTTAGAGCCGTCGACGACAACGTTAGTTTTAACGCTCGAGCCACATATTCCAAACAGGACCCGCACCCTTTTTCCTGTTGGAAGTGCTGGGAGGTGGAGGTAGTGGAAAGCCACCGTTAGAGGAGTAGGGGGTGGGAATTTTCAAGAGATCAGGGCAACAGGGACGCAACAACCCGGATTCCGACAGGGCAGGCTGCAGGATCATATCAACTAAGGATGGGGTTGGGGTTGGGCGCGCCCGTAATATGGGTCAGTGCGGGTTGGTCTGGCTGGGTGAGTGTTCGCCGTCCATCTATCATGCAGGAAGAAGGTCTCGCTACTCTAGAGTACTCTGCTCTAGTTAGAGAGCACTAAAGAATATCGCGATGCAGTAGAGTAATAATGTTAGTGACATTGCTGTCTGTTGCTCCACTACAACAGCTCGACTCTACATCGCGATCATCCAGATGGACTCCACAAATAACGAATGTTCCACTCCCCTGATTCACCTCCACGAGGGTCACGCTCTCATTCCTGCCCCTACTTTTAGAAACACGAGAGGGAGAGGAGAGGAAGGAACGCAAGGCGGAAGAAATAAAAAGGAACGAAAGAAAACAAGGAGAAAGGGAAAAAAAAAAAAAAGACCGATCGACGCAAGGGTTGTGTGTGAGTGTGTCGCTAGCATAGGTCGCGTGGTTGATGATCATCCGTCACACAAGCAAGGGCGGGGCAGGGCAGGGGGTGCACGTAAATTCAAATTCTGCTGCTCATTTGCCCGCCCTACGTACGCCGGCCATCGTTTTTCCCCACCCGCCTGCAAAGACGATTCCCGAACGAAACAAAGGGTTTCAAGCCTCATGAACGCCCACAGAGGAAGAAGATGCAGAGGAAGAAGGGGTAGGATTAAAAAAAAAGGGTTCAAGAGTTATTTGTAGAATTCCTCACCCTTTTGGGGAGGCTCATTCGCAAAAATACACAGCACGACGCACAGCTCGAAATCTCGGTACAATAGGGGGAGGCCGCCGCGATCCGAAGTCGCAAGTAGGAAAATCATTCAGAACGCCTATCGTGCATGCGCCACGTGGATCTAGGGGTCGAAGAGAGGAACTGCACTGGAGCGAGGTCCCAAGAGCTTGTGCTGCATATTCAACTATCACGCCTTTGGTCGTTGTAATAACTATTATGTATGTACCCTACATAAAAGCGCCCTAATGAAAGGTCTACTGTCAAGAGTGGGGAGGGGATTGGGCAGGTGGGATATCGTAGAATCGCCTTATGATACGTCTATGGCCTCTGATTGATTAGAGTACAGCATATACTAAAGCTATAAGTATACATAGTAACGGCCAATACTCCTTGGAAGGGTCTTACAACCAAAAAAAGGGCGGCAAGCATAAAAATGATTCGTGCGGAAATGTAACCGGAAGATCCCATCTCAGGAGGAGGGGGAGTCTTGGAAGAATGACAAATTCGGACCTCGCCAGATTTCCTTTTTTGACGATGATGGTTGTCTTGACATATCTTGCATACATCGAACATGTTGGGTTCTTTCTGGTTTTTCTCGTCATGATCTTCCGGGAACGAGTCAGAAACCTACATTGATTCTGATATATGCAGGTCACCCCAAACATGAGAGTGTCTGTGACCCAGGGCGGGTTCACAACTGTCAAGACTTTTTTTTTCTCTCGGAAACCAGTTGCGTGATTGTAGGCGATAGGCCTCCGCTCAGCTATGGTTGGTTACCTTTAATTAAGGTCAGGTACTTTTACCAATAGGTGTCTGTATCACCCCTAGCCCTGAACGAGAGAACGTCTTGCATATCTTTGTGATTCGAAGCATCTTTAAAAACGATGTTCCTAATCCGCGGTCTGGACTTGGCCCCCTTTCAACAACGTGATCTCCAGTTCAGTTCATCAGAGACACACAGGTACCCGGGTGATTTCCAGCTATGCATGGATTCACTCTTCTTTTTGGGGCGGAGCTTCCCATGAAAATCGGAAGAACAGAACCTAATCAAGCGCTGCAGCTGTATGAAAAAATATCCGCGAACGTTGAACCAGTAGATGACGAGCTGCATGGGTTGTCACTCGAGGCGAAGGGCCCTCTGGCCCAAGCCAAGCCAAGAATCCCCCCAAGAGAAGGGAGATTACGCACTCGTGTTACCGCGATAATTGCCGAGATTCGCCGTCTTGACCTTGGGGTGTTGTTATTACAAGGGGATTTCCTTTTTTTCTTTCTCTTCCTTCTCAGCTCCGTACATAGTCTGTAGTGGGATTCTTTGTGTCCTAAATATAGGTAGAGAGATATATTGCAATTGCAATAGAGCTGCCAAGAGTCGTTGGGGTGCATCCTAGGGAATTGATAGGTCCCAGGGGCAACGAGGCGGATACAGGGTACAATAACAATCAGCTCGGACAAAAGGATGTAGAGATATAGGTCTCATATTTCTCATGACAGCTTTGTATGGTAGATAGCTCAATACATACCGATATAACCCCCCCACAACCTCGTGTAGTATTATGTACCACGTCAGTAATAACAGGGGTGTAATAGGTATGTACTAGTAGAGTAGGTAAGTACCTAACAAGTACTTGGGATTCCAACACAACTGGCGAAAAAGGCGGGCGCATCTGCACAGTACGTAGTCGGGCATAGGAATTTTATCACGCGTCGTCAGGGTCCTGCTGTAGGGAGGAGCAGATCGAGACGCTGCCGGGTGTTGTTCGCGCGTCAAAATCTCCCCCACAGTCTGTTGTAAGCAAAATTTCGTGCATCGGTAGGCACTGATCTAGAGCATTGTCTTGAAGCTGTTGTCAGAGTCGGCGGGATGGGGGAGGGAGGGGTGTGAGACTGCGCGCGCACAATAGGTACATACACACATGTCAGACTTTACCCTTCTTCTTCTTCCTCAGCAATTGCGCATATGTCGGAAAGACTTGACATGTATCGCCTCCGGCATCTTGTTATTAACGAGTTGCAGGACGCTGTGCTAGGACGTTGAAAGAAGCTATGTCTTGCCAATGTTTGTGGCTGAAATCACGACCCGTATCGGGCTAGACCCAAAGCGAAACCCATCAAATTCCTGTCCCTTTTTTATTTTTCCAGATCCAATAATCGCCAATAATTCGGTTATTTGTGCCCCTATTGGTCGATAAGACAGCCTGTCGCCCATCGCCCGTCACCTCCGCGTTTCGACTAACCAACTATCACTCTCCTGTCATTATCTGCAGGGCCATTTCCAAGAGAAAATAAGTAAAGTACCTCGATAGATGCCGCACCATCCGTAGAGGCTGCTGAACTATTGCTGCTGATGATGGGACTTTTGGGTATTTGATAGGGTCTGGGATTTTCCGTGCATAAGACTAAGCGAAAGCCCAGCCAGCCAATGCAAGCCGGGGGGGGGGGGGGGCTAGGTAGCTTATTAGCCTTTTCCCTGGAATTCGAGATTGATTGATTGCCATCT
Source organism: Morchella importuna (assembly GCF_003444635.1). Taxonomy (NCBI): domain Eukaryota; kingdom Fungi; phylum Ascomycota; class Pezizomycetes; order Pezizales; family Morchellaceae; genus Morchella; species Morchella importuna. The sequence continues at coordinate 856,764 of NW_025763400.1, read as the reverse complement.
TGGCGGTCTTGGGAGTGAGGGTTTGAATCGTCGAGAACAGATAGCTAGCCAAGGGAGTGAGCATATTATTACAAAGTCAAATTAGCACTTACGAGAAAGGCCATGGGCCTAGAACAACAACCCAATGACCCCGGTGCGGCAGACGTATTTGTAATCATGGATTATCACTCGCTGTCGACATCGATCGGTTTTGGCTGCCTTACTGCAACCATCGTGATAGGCAAAAATTTCGTGATGACTTGCCTTAATTGATAGTCCCGACAGTGTGTTACTGCAAGAAAAATGTTCCGTTGACCATCTTTGATCGCCGGTGTGGTATTGATCATAGATAACAGCAGCCGCTAGTCTACGAGGCCGAGGTGCTTCGTGCCTAGCTCGCGTCGAGATTCCTCCTAGGCCTCCTGGATAAAAGACGGAAGATTTTGAGTATGATTGAGTACAAAGGAAAGACGAGGCTGGATGGAAGTTTTGTCAAGTAGGTGCCGGGATGGATAGTCATGTGAGAGAGAGAGAGCAGTTGACAGCAAACTCGCTGTCCACGAGTACATGTAGTTCCATTCCAGACAGACAGATAGGCAGACAGACATCCGTTAGAGACACTCAGCAGCTAGCAGCAGGGCAGATGCACCATGACTGCATGTTCGACTGCGCTACCACATGTAGGCACAGGGAGATCTGTTAAACTCAGACAGCAGCCAACGTCATCTTTCTGCACTTCCCCTTCTTCTTCCCCTTCTTTTTTTCTTTCCTTCTTTCTCTCCTCTTCCTCTTTCCATTCCACCCCCCCTTTCCGTTCCAGTGATCGCCGACCAAGCCATACCAAAGCATGCAAGGGCCACACAACACACCCACATACTGAATCATGAAAACTCACTCACCCGCCCTGCAGTTCTTGGCACGCACCCCCGTGCTCTGATAGGCTCTCCACAGCACAGCCAATGGAAGCGAAGCAGTGCTGCACTGCAACTGCGCCGTCTATATACAACACCCCATCAACACCACCACAAACATCTACACTTCGGACATGACGTTTCACCCCCAGCTAGAGTACGTCTCTACCACAACGACGGACCTCTATTTTGGGCGTGGTGGTACGTACGTACGTCGAAACCGATCAATCAGCTCATGGCTCGGCGGCGCGTATGAGATTGCGACAGTTCGGCGTTGGGACCGTATGTCGGTCCAGACAGGTAGATCACAGCATAGCCCGCCCCGGACCCGGGGCTCGTATCAGAATGGGACCTTAGAGGGCCAAGGCTCCGGGTGTGGGATTGCAGCATTCAATAGGCTTTGTCGCTATCGTAGCAAAATATTGGGATTACCGGCCGCCTGGGCCGGAGGGGCTTTGCAGATCGGGTAGGTGGAGCTATCCGTACCTGCGGGGGAAGGCTCCGGTTCCACCCGCTGCGGTCGAGCGGTCATAATGCGCCCGGTCGGGTAGGCCTGGATGTCGAGTCTGAGGGTATCCGGCTCGTTTGCAGTAGTAATAGGAAGAGTGAAACAGAGAGAAGATATCACTAATCCGGCGGGCTGCCGCTCAAGATCGCACTGCACAATGCTTTTTCAGCGTGCTGACGACAACTACCTAGATGTATATAGTTGATCCACGGCTCCAAGACCCGTCTCTTCCTTTTGGATAAAGGTAAAGAAGGAGTTCCTGTTTTGAACCTAGAGCCGACAGGAATTGTTTATATAGGGTAGGATTTATCTACTACAATATATGAATGTTTTAATAACTATGGCCCTCATTGGCCATAATGGCGGAAACCAACCCTCTTCCTAACATTGAAGGTTATCTAGACATCAAGTGAGGGGGAGCCAAACCTACTTCCGAGTTGTAAAGTGGCAGGTTCATGGTATCTGTACATAACCTACCCCCATAGTCAAGGTAGTCTCCCCTTTTTGAGAGACTCGAGCGAGACCATAATCTCCTAGCTAGCTGCAAGTTCTCGATATAAACATCTCGGTCTCCCCAATTGCTTATTATATTAGTACTTGACCGCATCGCCGCCCCCAGAGACAGAAATAAATTCCCGATATACGTTACTTAGCTAATGGTTAGCACCACAGGAGATAAAACTCGGATCTCAATTGACGCATTATCATTTTTTCTTTTTACCTTTAAGCCTCGTCTAGTATTTGAACCTTACCTCGTAGGTATACACAGAGTGTATTACTCCCGGCAATATTAGACTACCTCATATCTATCTAAATAGTAATGGTGGTGATATTAGAGATAGCCACATCACCTACACTTCCGAAGACTGATCGGTACCACAGTGAATTTACATCATGATATATCACTCGCACCATAAGACCGTCCGGCTCCTATCATTGATACACCGCCCCTATTACGCTTGATGATAACACCCCCGGTTTTAGAATAGCGCGGTATTGTATCTCTCGATGCCACTATCCCTCCGTTGTCCCAAGGTGAGCTGGTTAATGTATTAATAACAAGTTAATATCCCAAGGCAGGCTATCAACATGATTCGCTGAAGTGATACCCATGATCCAAAAAAAAGCTCAATTCAAACCTTCCCCATAGTCCACCACACAGTCGTCTATAACCTATAGGTAACGCCTCTACTTTTCCAAGGATTGGGAAGCGTAATCGTTCCCCTCTATCTATTTCTAGGATTTAATTTAAACAGCAATAGTCACGAATGTAGTATAAGATATATACTCATGCCCACCCACGCCCACACCGGCCCAACCAGGCGCACATGGCACCAGAGCCTGCTGTGGTGCGTGTCGGGAAGATCTGGCCCCACAACAAAAGAAGTAATGACCCCTCCCGAGTCTCTCAAACAGCAGAAAAGCAAGGGAAGGGGGAGAGGGGGAAGGGGGGAGGGGGGGGGGTATTTATTGACGGGGTGCTGCGGCTGATGAGCAGCAGCAAGCTGTATCCCACACAGTGGCGTGAAATCTACCAAAAACAAAGCTCTTGGAACTAGAAAAAAGGTCCTACTAGGGCAGGCAATGTAGGGGTAGTTAGAGCGAGAGGGAGAGAAATGCCAAAATTACACGCAAGATTTGCACCAGGAAAAAAAAAAAAGCCAAAGTAATGCACTGTAGGAAACGATTTAAACGAACTAAAACGAAGATTGATAATATCATGAGCCATCATGTCGATTGATCAAGCTCAAAGAAGAGGTTGCCCTAAAGAAATAGTAACAGTGATCTCATCCGTGGCAATAGCAAAACTTTTTTCGTTCCTTCCTTATCCTCCCGTACTAACTAGTTGGTAAGTTATAAAGGAGTAGGATTGTAAGAGGATTGATATGCCGAAATAATATTTCGTTGATATCAATCAGGAGACACATAAAAAAGAAAAATTTGAAACTACAGAAAGGTCCCCCAACCAAACAGGTAAAGAAAATGATATAATAACAGAAAATGGGGTATGCAGACCATGTACGAGGTATACTCCTCTACCCTGTTACATAAACGTGATCATGAGAGATACTATGATGTAAGAAGAGTGAAAGAATGGGAAGGATGGACACACCGCCAAGTAAGCACGCATATTCCATGCGTACGCTAGGTAGGCACACAAGATAAGAGAGGATATAAAAAATAGAGCCGTAAACTAAAAGGAAACAGTGATGTGCAGCCAGATAAGCGGTGAATAGATCGGGATCTGTTCGCCAAGCTTTTGGAAAATGGTAAAAAAAAAAGTCCTAGTAGGGCGATGCTGTAACGGAATACTGTGTTCGACATCAGGATATCAACGCTCGCTGCCTTATCACCGCAAAACAAACATCAAAAGTAGGAAACAAAAGAAGGGAGGGAACTGTTACCCATGGATATTAATTAACCCCACTCACACCTCCGCCACCCCTCCCACCACCTGCACCCTTACGTCGTTCCTTCTTCTTAACAATTCGTCCTCCTCTTGGCCGTTTTGGCTTCGTAGGTCCAACTTGAACTCTGGGTTGTTGTGGCTGCTGGTTTTGAACAGGCCCCGGAGGCTTCCCGTCCGCAACAACCTTATTCACCTCACTGGTTGCATTGGGGGTTGCTTCAACTGGTTCAACACCAGAGCTCATACCTACATTCTGCTGACTGTCGTTTGGTCCAAAACCATACATCCACCCTGCATTCGCATAATCCATGTGCCCAGGAACCCAATGCATTGCCTGTGGGACTGGTAAACCCCCACCCATGAACGCGGGGCCCTGGCCTTCATCGTGCTGCGAGAATACGGGTGACGGCTGAGCCGAATGTTGGTATTGCGCTTGTCCTGGGTACCATGGCTGCGCATTAGGATCTCGTATATTGGTATTTGGAATCATGGGGAACTGTTCAGCCCAGGGTGTCTGTGGATGACCTGGTGCCATGGGATACCCAGGTCCCCAGCTCATATTGGGACCGCCTTCTGAAGACTCCGGATAACCCTCATTGCCATATCCCCACCCTTCACCTTCGCCTTCACCTTCTTCTTCACCCTCCACCTCACCTTCCTCGCCATTTTGCTCATCCCATGGCTGCTCCATTCCTGTAGAGAAATCGCTACGGGAATTACGGTGCTGGTGCCGAGAGTTCCAGACATTCCCCCGATCCTCGAGCCGGAGCTGCGAAAGGCCATGATCATCCGCATCGACAGGGTTGTTAGCTCTTACGAGAGTACATTCAACCGCTTTTCTTCCCCGCGTCCAGACATCTTCCAGGGTAGCGCTGATACCCGTCCATTGAGGTTCTGCTACTATCGCTGCCTTATAAGAGCCCCCAGGCATGTAATCAATTGCATCGCCTCTCAGACTGGAGGCCGCTCCTTTCAGACTAGACCCAGCAGACCGTGTATCCCAACCATCCTCCTTCTTGACAATTGCCTCCTTTATTATACCAGCCCTTCCTGTCTCATCGCCATCACGGTAAAATCTCTGCCCATCCTCCCCTAGCATTTTTTCATCATTTTCTTTTTCAGCTGTTGGCTTCGGGTTCGTCCCCGGGAAGTAAAGATGATCGCCGTCCCTTGCCGCACCGAACAAACCTAATATAGTAGATATTGGAGTACTTAACGGTAGCTTCTCGGTCCTCAATACAATACTTTCACTTGGGTTCGTCGGGAGCGGAACTGTTATACGAAGTTTAAACCCTTCTCGTGGCGGCGGTCTTTTGGGTAGAAACGGGGGAAGAGCATTTGATTTCGAATTGACAGAAAGAGGAGGATGCGGTTGGGTCCCACCACCGTCTTCATCTGATGATATCTCGATTGGTGAATATGAGCGGTTGATTACACGTGTAGGGCCAGGATCCTGTGTCGGAGGGTTTTTATGAATATTGACTGCAGATGAATTCTGTTTAAGATTATTACTCCTTTCGAGTAGCTTCCGCCGTAACTCGGCTTGACGGGACTTGATAAACTCGGTACCCGAAAGCGGTTCTGGGGCTACATCACCATTCTTTGCAGCTGTCGAGGCAGCAATTGTATGGGGGGAGGTGGCGGTGGTAATTCAATTTGTGCAGGGGGCTGAGGATTTGCAATTGGGCCAACAGTTGGAGGAGGGGTGACCCTTTGCCGCTTCCCTTTTCCATCAACAATGGCAGTCTGTCCCTCAACCAGCGGCGAGGATTTTCGTTTCCGAACCCCACTCTCTAAGAGTTTACGTCTTAACTCGGCTTCTAGTGCGGCAGGTGTCTTAGAAGACTTGACCTCATCCTCTTTGATTTGGGGGGATATCGGTGCAGGGGAAACAGGCAAGGCTTCTCCTCCAATTGGTGATTGTACCGGTACGGGGGCTGGGGACTGTGGATGAGAAATACGAGGTAGACGTGGAGGAGGGGGAGGAGGAGGTCTTTCAATTTGTCTTGAAAGCTTCTCGCGCAACTCAGCAGCACTAGTTGAAGGCTTTGGTGGGGGTTTGAGTTTTGGCGAGAGTGTAGCCGTTGAACCACCGCTACTACTACTGCTACTACTTGTGTTGCGTCTTGGTTCTAGTTGTTGTTTCGGTACTGGCTCGTGTTTCTTTATTTCCGGCTTTTGATGTGGCTCGGGTTGGTGGTGCTGTTGAGTCTCCGACGTGGTTTTCTGTTCTCGCTGTTGTGATTTCCGACCGCAGTCTTGCGGTAGTGATGTATGAGGCTCGTCCGAAGGCAAGCCTATCGACGCCAGTAATTTGTCGTAGAAGGAATCCGCGTCTGTCATCGCTTCTATTGTGCCTTCCTCCAAAGATATCCCACTATTGTTCCAGAAAACTGCAGCACCAGCAGCTCAGTCTTCCTCTAGCCCTAGGCAAAGAAGCCACTAATATTGCATTTACTTCTGTTGATACACGGAAGGAATGTTTATTGTCAGCGAAGCCCTGCCAAACGTTTGAGCTATCACAAAACAGAATGGATGGGAAAAGAGGAGGAGATAAAGATAAAAGAGCCCGAGAAAGAGAGATGGAAAGGGTCTCTTTCAACGCTGCGAGAGGATAGGTTTTGTGAACCGTTTGGGATCAACGCACCCCAACGGATCAGATAGTAAGCGAAACAAAAAAATCTGTGGTATGTGGGCGACCAGGGAAGCAGAGACCAGGCAGAATGTAGATGGTGAAATAAGGTAGTGTGGTGAGTAAGGCCAGGACAGAGCAGGAAAGAAAGAGACGATATTCACTAAGATCCTGTCGAGGGAAGGCGCATTAATTTGGACACCAAGTGGCTTGTTCGTGCGTTGCAGTGGGGTTCCTTTGTGGCAGTGCAATACATGGTGCTTCTACTAGTAGTAGTAGATTACATGTAGTCGACCTCGAATACGCGGAGATAGTACATGTACTTACCCCTCCTTTTTACGATTTACAATATATCCACTTGCTATTCTTTACATAACCCGAAGTTAATAGTTACAGGCGCTAGCATTCAAACATATCTTCCTCCAGCATTTTCAGGCCTAGCAAAATGGGGCTCCTATCACTTCCTCCTGAACTTTTTATCCAAATCTGCTCTTACATCCCTCTCCCTTCAGCATATTCTCTACTCCTCGTGAACAAGCATTTGTTCCACTTGTTATACGGACATATCACGCACTCGTCATTTGCTCCATGGCGGAAACATTATTTCAGGTATCAGCGTATCTACACGCGTGTTTGCAGAGAAGCAGATAAATACATAGCACAAAAGCAAGATATGATGCGCAATAGAGACCAAGCTACAGCCGCTCTTAATGGGCAGGAGCAAATCGGATTTTCGATAGAGCTGGAACTTGAAGCTATTAGTCGGGAAATGGCGGGGCACCTTGGCCTGCTTCCAAAGCATAAAGAGATCTCAGCTAGCAGCAGCAGCAGCAACAGTAGTATCGACCCTGGTGCAATCTCGCTACCTCAAATTACCATCAATAGCTTGTTCACTGCACTTCAACATGTTTCCAACCTAGAGACCGGATTCCAAAGACTGCAACCTCTGGAATGCCCGCTTTCTAGTATTATCGAGATCCTGCACAGAAAATACCCCCATATAGAATTTGTCCAAAAGCTCTGTCCTGTTGCTCTCATACCAAAATCATCAACATTTACCATGCCACTTGAGACAGCAGCAACATATCGAGTCTTCACAGCCTATCTCTTATTCACCTCTCTCACACCTCATGATATTCTTGAGATACTGTCGGATGCATTGCTAGCCAGTGAAAAAAGCACCTACTCCATGGACTCTATTAGATGTTCCCAGGAAGCTGCATTAGTGGAATATTTCCATTTTCTACTTTTATTTCTCTCCATGTATAATTTTGATTATAGAATTCGCCACCTTGAGACTTTACCCCTACTAGACAAGAATATCAGCTTCCACGCGCAGCGAATTCTCAGCTGGAGGTTGACTACATGGATCCAGGGATACTTTCGCCCAGAAAGACCTCTATTTCCGCCCCCATTGAAAATGGAGAGCGATGGTATACCCCAAACAGAGCTGCCGATAGGCATTCTGTCGGGGAGGGAATCAATGAATACTACTCCTTCCTCCCCATTTCTGGAAATGGGTTCGGTGCCTAGCGGGGCATCGTCTTGGCCGACCTTGAGATCGCCTCAAACATATCCAGCTGTCGCTCAACAGCAGCAGCAAAATCCAGCATACTTCTTGACGCAAGAACAGCAGAAGGTTGTAGACACAGATGTTAGCGTGGGTGAACTCATGCATGTTATAGCGTATGGTGGGACAGGAAAGACCATATGTTTGGCGGAGTATGCAAAAAAAAGGTACGGCCTCTACGCACATATCGCCCAGTTTTCAAATTGATATTTTGAAGGCCTCATAAACGTTTCCTGTATATTACTTCCAGTAGCGTCGCCGCGTCAAGTGCGGAAAAGAGGTTCCCCGGTAATATTGCATGTGAGTTTCGTTTCCTGGGGCATGCTATTGAACTGTGGCCACTTACTCCGTAAAATCCATAGGTAAACCCATGTATTCCGTCGCGTATGACGCTATAGTAGCGGGTGCCTCTAAGACTAAGGGCTCCCTTCCCGATAGCGGAAAGCCTCTCAAAGAGCGACGCCATGATTATGAACTCGAGGAAGTAATTGGTGTATTGGGCCTGGACGAAGAAAAAATCGGATCAGCACTTATAAACCCACAAATGCATTTGCAGCCAGGCGCGAGTCGTGGCCGTGAACAAACAGAAATGAAAATATTTCCTAGCGTTAAAGAAGTTGCGTTGATGGTTCAGAGAGTGTTGGTGAAGTACTGGGAATCCAAGGATGTTGAGATTGGATTGACTAGTCGTTTTGTGGAAATAGACAATATGGGGCTAAATAGAGATATTATAGTAGAATGGGCGAGGCAACTCTGGAATGAGATGCTTAATACAAAGTATCTGCTCCATGACGCATATACTAAGATTCTACAACTCAAAGGAGGACTGCCAGATGGATCAACTATAGGGCAGGGAGATGTCGATACGTTGGCTTTCGGAGAATACGATATCATCATATGGGATAGGGCACAGGTACATTCCCTAACTTTATTTCATTAGTATAGTATGGAATCAAATGAACTGATATTGGGGTATCAGTACTTGAGTGGTAGCGTGATAGAGATTTTTCTTCGACAGCGCTTGCGGGCAGGCTTAATCATATTAGGTGACCCTTATCAAAGGATTCACGGCCCCGAAAGGAAGAAAGATGAGGCTTCAGATATCAAAACCTATAAGCCGACGTATTCTTACTATCTCACGCACTCCTTTCGTTTTGGGGATGCGATTGCAGGAGTTGCCAATGTACTCTTAGGATACTTAGGGGAGGATACTGCTATCAACGGTGTTAGAAAGCATGATAGTGTGGGTGTGAGCTACTCACATATAAGCGGGAAAAGTTTGGCTCAAAAATCAATTATACTCAAGCCTGGTCCTACGGAAAATGGAGGAAGTGGGAAATACACTGTAATATTCAGACGGGATGCTGGTAGGTTCATAATCCTCTCTATTTAAAGCTCCCGGCTTCTTTGCTTACCTTTGTAAATTATAAAGATCTGATTGACTATGTCATTGAATACTGTATGCTCCACTCGAATTCTGGGCATCGGATTAGTCTCGGCACGAACTGTGGCTTTAACGGGAGCAGTCTTCTCACTCTTCTCAGAGATGCATATACTATCTATACCGGGGGGGCCGTTACACATGGCGTCCTCGCAGAATACAAAACGTGGAAAGCTCTCGGAGAAGCTGTCAATTTACCTCATAGTGGCCCTGCCCTCGTCAAAGAATCCAAGCTTCAAACTAGATTTCGATCGACAGATTTCCTCAGCACTCTTGAGCTTTGTGAGAAGATGGTCCTTGACGATTCCTATAAGGAAACAGAGGCAGATGTTATATTTATCACTGTTCATAAAGCAAAGGGTCTTACATGGGACCGTGTTTTCGTTCCGGACAGTGTCCTTCGGTACCGTTTTAATCTTTCGGCGGAGAACCTCAACAAGAATCAGAGACACTGGTTTTCGAGGGATAAAATGTCACTATTCTATGTAGCAGTGACAAGGGCAAAGAAAGAGCTCATTATAGGGAAAGGGATTGCGAGCTGGTTGGTAGCAAAGATGGGACTCTATCGGTTCTATCTTAGCCCAATACAAGGGAAGGGTGCTTGCCCTTCATGTTTGGATAGGATAGAACAGGGTGGTGTTCATGGGGAGGCTAGACCCAAACGCGAGGGTGTGGTCATTGGCTGGGAGTATCTACTCCCACAAAAAAGCTTCGGGGTTACTGCCGACAGTTATGGGAACTCACTCCCACAGAGCCCCAAGAAAGATGCGGTTGCTTGCGATATCTGTGCAAAAAGTTGGAATCGTATGGCGAGGGCAGCGCATATGGAGCTGAAAAAATTCGCGAATCCAATCACGAGAGCACTCGATGGGCCTGATAGTGCTATGAATCAAATTATCCTCCCGAACATACGATGGCGGCCACCGCGCGCACAGGTGGGGCGCCCAAATTCGAGGCTGTTCAAAACTATGTACAAGATGCAGACCGAAATGGTACAAGATTGCGATGAGACTCCGTACATGCATGTCATGCCTACGCGTACACGCCGACTATAATAAACATAATTACATACAAGTATCTGTAAGTAGTATATGCTTGGTTATTTACATGTATTACTCAAGTATTTGGCTGTTTGAAAATTGAAACTTGCCGGTGTATTCCTGATGTTATTACAATTAAGATTGAAGTATGCCAATTATGAAAAAATAAGTACATGTACATGTACATCTTCTACATGTACACAATTATTTGTACAGTCGCAATTACTTATTTGGATATGTATTCCAAGAAATACAGATTATTTGACTTGACGATAGATAATATATGTAATGCAGTTAAACACATTAATAGTCCGTGGCCATAGCCAGGAATAAATTCATCCCATGGGGGCGCATCATCATAGCACCACTACATGTAGTATCATATACTAGAAGATGAATAAACACTCACTTCCAAAGCCCCAACAATCCAGAAGTATCCTTCCCCTGCACCGGATCATCTTCGGGTACCTTTTTCTCCACCAAATCCCCTCCGGGGTGTTCACCGCCATAGTTCATATCCCACTTCTTCGCTCCATCCGGGTAAGCTCCTACCATAGTGAAACCGTCTTTTTCACTAATACATCTATGCGCCACGCCAGCAGGAATGATAATCACATCGCCCGCTTTCACGTCCTCCTCCACACCCTCACTAGCATTTTCCTTATCGGAAACGCCGAATCGTAGCCTCGCACTTCCAGAAAACACGCCGAGAGCCTCATGCGTGGTCGAGTGATAATGGGATTGGTGAAACATGGAGTAACGCCATTGTGGGATCCAATTATTTGACCTAAAATGGGCTTCAATTGCTTCTGTAGTGGTTTCAGGCGGAAAGGCAGAACGGTAGAGAAGGAGCGGAAAGGCCGAGTTGGGGATGAGAGATGTTGGGGATAGATTGATCGTGTGTGGTTTTGGGAAAGGCATGTTGAGTTGTAGGAAGTACGCTAGGCATCTATCCTTGAAGAATTGGATTGCACTTTGTGAATGGATTGCTAGCTGCTTAAATAATAGTAGGGGGTTAATAAGTGACGTCATACTTCTCTTTATGGCAATACCTAGGTCGATTATCGTCCGGCCACTCTACCTGAGTCTCAGGACCACACAAATAGGTCGACTTCTTGACCTACTCGTTTGGCATCTACTGCGACAATCGAATCATACATGGAGCAGGCGCTAGCAGGTGGTACCACTAACGTACTTCACATGCAAAATTAATAAAATCACTCGAATACCAAAACGCATTAAGAAATCTGCATGTTTCAGTTGGGTTGGATGGATCACCAATGCAAGTAATTTACCAGGTACTCATAAACGAGTGCTATTTACTTCCCCCGTGACTGAATTTGTACATGGCACGAGATGATCTACTATGGTCCTTATGTACTATAAATCAAATTAGGTGTTTAGATCTAGATCTTAGTCGGCTTTATAGCGCCATACAAATTTAATTCCGACGACCGCCAACTTAAGACCTGGTCCACACACTACAACCTGTTGTTACAATGATTGAGAAAGCCATGTATGTACAAGGCTCTGGCATTTAGTTAGTGGACGGATCCCCACCTATCAATACCCCCATGTAGTTCGCTCACTTAATGCTAGGGCCTTGTATATACACCTCTATAGTATAGTACTGTAGTGTTACTGAAACCGAGATGCTACTAGATCACATATGACCACTCGATCGAGTCTCTGGGAAGAGAGATTAGCGATTAGTACCAGTGGCTACGGTTGTCTACTATATCGGGGCACTTTAAATGGGTAATTTGAGAGCACTGTAGAGAGTATCGGCCTATAACTACGGTGAAACTTGATTCGCACGCCGAACTAGTCAATTATACAGCTAAATAAGGTCGAGAGGTTTTATTTTGATATCATGCCATGGAAGGGAAATGCCGAAGGCAAAGTGTCTAGCTAAACGTCTTAGGCGAATGAAGATAATATCTCGAGAATTAGCAAAGTTAAAACTGGCGTACATTTATCACATCAAGAAAAAGTTTAATAAAAGAAAGACATCAACTCCTGTTCCCCCAATCCCAGCAACCCTTTCTAAAATCGCAAAGTAATCCGTCTCAATCGTCTACCGGTACCCTCAGCATACATATATGGGGATAAAAATAGTATGCCAACATCAACTACAAGTGGCCTTTTGTTCCCAACGCTTCATAGCTGCTCAGAATCTCGCTATTCTCATGCGTATCCTCTTCAAACCCAGTGACTTCCGCAACAGCTTTTGCCAGTCCCTTTTCCTTAATGAGAGCTTTCAAATCCTCGCTCTGCGAGTCATCCGAGTTCTCGTACCGCAAAGCTGCGGCAATCCCCTTGATTAGGTTGTCGTACTTCAATCCGTACTCCTCCGCCATCTTTACCGGTCCAATGAGACGGTCATCGGGAGCAAGTTTCCGCATAGGCTCACGCCCAACACGAACGACATCATCGTGGATGTATGGGTTGTGGAATCGGCTTTGGATCTTATCGATATACTTTTCGTGCTCCTTCGGGTCAAAGCCATGCTTTTTGCAAAGCGCAACCCCAGATTCGAGCATAGCTCCTCTCACAATCTCTTCGATCCTCTTATCACCTAGAGCTTCATCAACGGTCGAATAGCCCTTCAAGAAGCCTAGGTATGCACATATCGCATGGCCGGTGTTGAGGGTGAATAGCTTGCGTTGGACAAAAGCGATAAGGTTATCAGTCAACTGCATCCCTGGGATATTGAGCTTAGGACCCTTGAGGGCGGTCTCGTCGACAATCCATTCGTGGAAATTCTCGACGCCGACTGCGAGGATGCCCTCGCTTTCTTCGCTAAATGGTGGGACGATGCGGTCTACGGCGCAGTTTGGAAATCCAATCTTTTCCGCAACGTATTTCTTATCTTCTTCTGAAGTAAGGTGCTTCAGGACTTCATCGTGGAGTAGAGAAGATGCGCCGGTACGGTTCTCGCAGGCAATTATGTTGAGCTCAGAAGTTACACCAGCAGCGCGGCGTGCTTTCAACCCCGTTGCGATGTTGATTGCGACCTTTGGTAGCACGTTGGGACCAACGGCGGTGGTAATGATCGAGGCTTCGGTGATAATCTTTTTGACATCTGCTTCGTTCGTTGTGAGGATTCCAGAAACATGGTCGACTGTATCTGTCTTTCCTTTGTGCTCCTGGTCGAGTATGTGGATTTTGTAGGAATGGTCCTTATTTAGGGCGGTGATGAGAGGTTCGGCGACATCGGCAAAGGTGACTTCGTAACCTGCGTTTGCGAGAAGATCACCAATGAAGCCACGGCCAATATTGCCTGCACCGAAGTGAAGGGCTTTCTTTCCCGCGTTTGGAGACATTGAGAAGATGGAGGAGAAAAGGTGTTTCAAATGCTTTAGAAACTTCATTGTAAGTACTCGTGCTTGTCGATACATATTTGTGTTTGAGGGTTTTACTTAGATCTGTAGAATCCGTGAGAGTAACTGACCAGGTTTTATATAATGTTACCAAGTCTCGCAAACTGATAAAGCCCAATATTATAAATCTCCGTAATAACAAAGATCTGGGAAATCCGTTGTCAGTGAGATGTTTTTTACGCCCAATAAGCAAACAAGCCACTAAGCTTGATATCTAATTAAAATATCGCCGCACGCAGGAGGGCTTAGAAGAAGGAGAGAGAGCGGTGTTTTTACCGATGAGTTTAATCTTTTAATTGGCCGAACACGAACTTCTCAACGCAGTTGTCGAACGACTTTTATCTTCCAAGTCAATCGAACCAGCGATGGCGGGTGTAGGTAGGCTGTCAGAGATAGCTAAGTCAAAGATCTTTTTCACTTAATCGGGTCAAGGTGGAAGTTTGGGGTATGGTCAGAGAAGATAAATAAAAGGTTGTCAAGGGACCGAGAGGCCCTTAATTAACCACGAGGCCATGAGCTGATTTTCCCTTATCCCCCTCCTGCGCTCGCGCAGGTACGTTGGGGTTACGTCAAGAAGACCGAATCGTTTTTTTTTACCGCAACGTCATTCTCGCTGCAATTCGCGCCGGCAAGCCGTAAGCTGGAAAAGCAGGGCTTTTTTTTTTTTTTTTTTGCGCAGATTAGACAATAACTTTATGAAATTCAGAATTGTGATATCGGGTGAAAGATTCCAGACAGGTAAAACGGAGCTCTTGTACTCTACTCTGTACAGTTGTGTACCTTGGCACTAGTTTATAACTACACCTAGCCCTGCATCGGCGGCTCAAGTTTGAAATCCAGCACCACGCCAGGACAGTGTTCGCCAGTGAATTGATCACTCACCGCCCTTTTTATTTTGCTCTCTCTTAATTCTCGAGTGAAAATTATTTTTTATGTGCCCCATCCGGCTGCATCTCCCAGCTACCAGAATTAATAGATCATGATTCATGGTTTGAAGCGACTTGAATTATGAGGCCCAGGTTCCAGGCAAGCTAGCCCGCGCAGCGCATCGTTGATCACGAACCCCAGTCCAGGGTCGTGTTGATCTGTTACAAGGGTGATGACGACGTCAGTCAGCTACTTACTTTGACGAGTGGAGTGCAAGGAAATCTTAGATGAACACATTTGAGACTTCGTAAAGACAGACACAGATCCGCTAGTATACCGTCATCGTTACCTGTTTATGTACCCATGAGCATCGCGGGTAGATGATAATTGACAGGACTAAAAGTAGAACCGGCCCGTAAAGATGCCAGGGGAACGGGATGCAGCGGCTACTTTTCACTTCCATGACAACCAAAATGCAGCCTTCCCAATCATTACCCCGCAAGCGTCACTATTTATTAGTAAGTCATTTTGACACCTCGTCAAGGTGTTACCTTCGGCCTTTCCCAATACAAATCACAAGATAAGACTTTATCACTATTAATTTAACCAAGAGAGTACCAGTGAACAGGTTTTTATAGGATTCAACGCTTGCATCTCAGCACTAGATACGTAGGTTTTCAATTACTGGCCATATTAATATAGTAGCCCAGTATGCGGCAGCCAGGCTACCAGTACGTAGACTGCGTATTATTTGGCATCAAGTGGCTGGGCATGAGGCGGCTATTGGTTTACATATCCTTCTTTGAATTTGTCGTCACTAGCTAGTGTCCGAGTGAGGCAGGTGGTCTTATCGAAGGGGCGGGATACAAATCTATAAACCCAGCATTACTAACTTATGAGAGTGGAAGTGGTACATATTATGAAGGTATGGCTGGGGGGTGGGGAGATTGTAACTGAGATATATGTATCGGATGTGTTTTGGCACGGAGGTTGATCTTCCCGGCGCCGAAAGGTGAACAAGTGCTGCACCCGGATATAATAGTTCCAAACTTCGTACCCCCGGCGCTTTCGGATAATGCTCGTAGTACTGCTACTTGCGGCTAACTTACTTTTTACCCTTCGAAGATAGCGAGTGCACTTATAAGTACACGCAGTCTTAATTATAGAGCATATATATATACTGACTATAGGTTCTAGTATATAACGAGTCATGTGAAATCACTCGTTTAGCTGTTCGCATTTGCGGGGCTGTGCCAGGAGAGTAAGGCACTGCGGCATTTGCTTCTGGTATCGACATGTGTCGATATATAGTACACGTACCCAGGGGTGCCGGAAAGTGATGCAACGGTCAAATAGCCCATACTTCTCAACAACCAAACTAGCTAACAGAATGTGGAGCAAATCTATGGTAATTTAAAAGCTGGAGACCATAGTTATGGCGAGAGTTGATGTGGTTGACTGTTGCTTCTCCTTTTATTACTGTCTCTTGTCACAAGTTGTCCTTCCCCAGGCTAAAAACCCCAAACCAATGACCTGAAAAATTGCAGACTCTGTTCTAGAGACTCATTTATCATGGGTATGACTAAAATATCTATCCTGCCCAAGCATTGTGCTGTGTTAAAAGTTGAAGTTCTGAGTACATTTCGGCGTTGCTAGGTCAAGCGTTGCATCACTTTCCGGCACCCCCGGGTACATGCAGCTATTATGCGTAGCTAAGTCTCATACCCATCCACTACGAGAAGCTTTATAATATGTGTTGACTCGAACACACAGGTGTCACCACCCTAGGGTTCTCTACGTGCATGTGACAAACCACATGCACATGTCGTGTCCGCACAAAATCAACGCAAAGCCTTTGATAAGTATAACCCTTATCGGTTTTTTTTATGCGAAATGTTGTGACTTGTATTTGCTTATACATATATCTCTTCCGGGAGCATCGATTCCTGCTTATGCCTACTAACAAAGGGCGGGAAATTTGTGAGTGTACCGAGAATAGCGAGCTACCCGTATACTAAGAGATAGGCACAATATTGCAACATTTGGGATAACATCCTAGTTGGGTAATTAATTTTTGCAGTTAATCTGCTTTGGCGTAGGTAGTGCAGGTCGAGTGATATATCATGATGGAAGATTGGTTCGGTATGATTGGTTTTCATCACACTACATTTATCCCTGTTTATTTCTTTGATCTACATGCATAGTATCTGCCTATACCCGGCTGATACCCTTGGGAATGTGACTAAAAGACAAAGAAAAAGATGGCCGGACAAGCGGTTTGTAAAAAGCCGGAAGCTTTTGGGGTTGGGGATGGACTACACTTATGAAAGCAGAACGAACCGTTCAAAGCCTTGATGGCTCTGGGCAAATGTTTCCTTATACTTTCGTGGTGTGGGTGTGTATATATATGTCACAACAATGGCGAAGAAAGTACGCCGAACATGAGGCCTTCTGTCACTAGTTAAAGCTACATATAAGGAAGTGAAAAACACAGAAATCCCGAAAGATATGTATATAGACTAAAGTATCGAGAGCATCTAGATACTTAGTGTAGAGATGTCCATGTGTTCTGCACTCCGCTTATTTACCTTAAGATTAGTGCCAAGCATTGTAGCATCGTGATGAAGCTATGTATCTCTAAAACTTTCGCTTCTTCTTTGCAGGCGCCTTCTTTTTAGCTTCCAGCTCTTTCTCCAGCTCTCTTCGTTTTCTATCTGCCTTCTCGTCTTCATTCTCCTCCGGCGTTGGCTCTCTCGGTGCCGGAGGGGGCGGTGGTGGTGTCGGTGGTTTAGAAACCGTCTGCAATATACAAAATCAGGACATAGAACGACTTGGGCGTTCATTAAGATGTGGTGACATCAGTTGATCGGGCGAATATCAAAACTCTATTCCACGCCCACAACAAAGACAAAGACTAATCAGGAGATCTGATAAGATCTTTGATTTTCATTTGAGTTGCGATAAAGCTTGAATAGCATACAAGTTTTGGTAGTCGCCCGACTTTGTTGATTTCACGAAACCTTGATAAACACTCAACCAGGAAGAGAATATAACTCACCGATGGGCCCCCTCTATCGCTCTCGGTTTTAGTTTTACCAATTCTCCCAATTCTCCCAACTACCTTCTTGACCTCTTTGGGCGGCTCTACCTCCTCATCCTCCGTGTCATCCGGAACTACGACCGGCTTCTTTTTCCCGCCAATTACCATCTTCTGTTTCGGCTTTGCGACACTTGGGACTACGACTGTGTCTGAGTCTTCCGTTTCATCATCTGCAGCCGTAGCCGCTGCGACGGGAGTATAACGCATTGGCTCATCGACGCTTCTTCGGGATTTGGGAGGAGGACTGAGACTAGGCTTTTTAATGAATTTTCGTGGCGGAGGTAGGTCGAGGGTGTCGGAATCAGACTAAAGAAAGGATTTAGTAGAGAGACAATAATATTAAGGAGACAACTTACAGCAGTATCATCGGGTTCAGGTGCCACAGGTTTGGGTGGAGGGGAGGGCTTCTTTAGTGTAAAGGCGTGATAAGGCTTTGGTGGAGGTGTTTTTTGGACCTAAAAAATATTAATATCATCCTTAAAACTATTACATGGAATTATTTCTCGGCAAGTGGGGAGATATGTACCTCAAAATCATTATCCTCATCATCGGAGTCGTCAAACTTCATTCTTTTTGGCGGCGATAAGTCTCCACTGGTGCTTTCCCTCTTGGGGGAAGCTATTCTCCTTGGGGATATATCCCGCGTCAATGATCTTATTCCGTCGTCTGCCCGTCTCGGTCTTTCGCTCGACTCCCGCTTTTCAATCTTGGGCTTGTTTTCATCCTCTTCAATGGTTGTCCACCATCCTTCTACCATTCCCAGGCCCCTCACTCCCGGCGCTTCCCCGCATCGTACGCC
The DNA here is from genome assembly GCF_003444635.1 of Morchella importuna. NCBI lineage: Eukaryota > Fungi > Ascomycota > Pezizomycetes > Pezizales > Morchellaceae > Morchella > Morchella importuna. Next base: position 838,124 of record NW_025763400.1, on the reverse strand, counting down.
CTCTCCGAATACCTCTTTGACTACCTCCCCTACCCGTTTCTCTCCTTCCTGAATATAGTCCTCTCTCCAGGCCTCCACCTCGAACCTTTCCAGGCCGCGTCTCCTCGCCCTGCCCCCACCCAACAAGTTCTTTACATCCAGACCCTGCTCGGCGACTTGGTCCGTAAGGCGCTCTATTATCTTATCTTTATCCTTTACCACTCTCACGAGACTTTCAACCTGGTCAGCAAGCGTCGACACGACACTCAACACCGGCAGGAGGAACAGATTTGTAAACTCTGCGTCTGGAAGTCTGGTAAGGGTAAACACCCATTTTAGCTCTTTGAGTGGCGGGGGAAGCTCTGTAGACGTGTGGATCTGGAGGCCGCCGGTGTAGGTGGAAGTAAGCGTGACGTCTGTGTGGGCGGAGGCTGTTGACAGGGCAGATTCTAGCTTTGTAAGGAGGATCGTGAGTTGCGAGGTTTCGGTGGGGTCTATGGAGGACTGGAATGTGTCTGCAAGAGCAAGGATGGCCGGTTTGGTGGCAGTTGTGCTCCAGATATGCACAAGATCTGTAAGGAGGATCGTGTAGGTAGAGGAGGTAAAGGTAGACTGCAGGAGGAGTGGTGGGGCCCCACGGATCGGAGTGGTGAGGGGGAGGGGGTGCCAGGGGGTTTTGCTGAGCGGAGGCATTTTCAACCGTCTTGAAGCAGGAAGAACAGTATCACAGGGGACTGTGGAAACAGTGACCTGGTGATACAGGCAAGAGTTGTGGGGAATTGTTTACACAGCTCGCATGGAGTTAAGGCCCCTGTAGCTAGGGCTCATCTAGAGCCGCAGCAGACGTCACAACCGCAAAATTCACTTCATAGATGATCATTCGGTCGTTTCAAATCTTCGGTCTCATAACGGACATCCATCTTGCACTTCAAATTCCAAAATCCAAAGGGAAAAATATCATTTCGCCTATGCCCTTGATACCAAATAATAAAAAAGAAAAACAGAAAAGACAACTCCGCGAAAAAAAGCTTTTGTATTCCCGCTTTTTTAAGACTTTTTTTACATTTCTCCCCCCCTCCACCGTACACAGAAGGGTACCTAAAGAAAAGAGGAGTCTTCACCAGCACCAAGATAGATGAGATGAGAAGAACGAAAAATATTTTTATTTTAATTGGTCCCCCATTGATCCCGATCCCTCTATTTCTTCTTGGCAGCGGCTTCCTTAAGGACCTGTATTCAGAGGATTTAGTTAGTGTTTCTGTTATTTTTCGCCGAATATCGATATTTGCGGGGGAAGCTCGGATGCTGACCTTCTTCACAATCTTCTGCTCCTCGATCAAGAACGCACGTACAACGCGGTCCTTGACACAGTTGGCGCAGCGAGAACCACCGTAGGCACGCTGAACGGTCTTCTGGGGCTTGGAGATTTGTGAGTACTCACGGGGGCGGAGAGCAGGAACCTGGTAGCAAGGGTTTTGTTAGTAATTATTGTGTCAATATCTCTATAGATATTGGCTTTTTCTCCTCCGCTTCGACTGGCTGTGGCTGGAGGTGGAACAGCTGGGGATCGGTGCCGCGATATCTCCAATATCCAGTCCATATCTTAACCTCCAACCATCATGATACGCCCTCTTTCTGCAATGTCCCAACTCAGCACAGCAAAACCCCATCCAACCTATCCTACCCGTTTCATTCATCCAACCAGCCAACCAATCCAGCAGTCGAGCCAATGTCGTATCCAAAACCGAAGGAATTCATAAACTCACTCCAGGAAGCTTGATGCCACAGTCACCACACTTGGGGGCAGTTCCCCTCTTCTTGATGTGGAGGTAACGAAGCTTTCCACCCGGGGTCTTGATGACGCGGACCTTGTTGGAGCGGGTGTTGTACCTGTGAGCGGCCGACCGTTAATATTACGCCCCAAAACCGGCGCCCCGGTTCCTAATGCGTCGAGCGAGAGCACTTACGGATTCCTCCGCCTCTATTGTCAAAAAGTCAGTAAAGTTTCAGTTTCCTCATCCGCCCCTCCGTTCGCGGAGGAAAAAAAAACTCACGTAAGTCAATCTAGAGCTGGCCATTGGAAGAAATGTAAACTACTCCTGGGGTGGGTGGATGGTTAGTTGAATTTTTCGTCGTTGGCGTCGAGGTTGGTCGGTGGGAGGAGATGTGAATTTTCGTGATAGTATCCAAGTAACCGCAGTGGGGGAACTTGCGTTGTGGGGCGCCACACAGAGCAAATCAGGGAATAGCAGTCACGTCAAGGGGCTGTAACCTGTGGCGCGCCAAAGCGTGGCTAGCCATTGATGACTAATGGCTCATCCCGGTCACTTTAGCCTCAAAGCTTGCCTCCTGCGCCACTTAAGTTAAAATCTCAAAACGGGTAATTTACTTCAATTTCCTCCAAATCCAGCAATCGTGACAGGCAGGCGCGACCTTCTGCTTCACATCGCGTTTTTCTCCCAGTCGCCACACCGAAGTGAACACCTCCCCTCAAAGGATCATCTACCAAACTAACTTCACCCGATACTTCAAACCAGCTTGACTCCAAATCTTAATTCCCAACTCCCTTCCTTCCCGCCATTGACTATGGCTTCTCTGCCACCACCTCCTCCCCCAGGCTGGCAAGGTGCCTCAGCTCCCGGCGCTCCTCTTCAACCTCCTCCGCCAGGCTACAGACCCCCAGCGGATCCACAGCAAGCAAAATTCGACCAGAAGAAGAAGGAATGGCTGCGGATACAGAAGAACCGATTCGGAGAGAAGAGGAAAAATGGTTTCGTTGATACTCACAAGGCGGATATGCCGCCAGAGCATCTTAGGAAGATCGTTAGAGACATTGGAGATGTTAGTCAGAAGAAGTTCTCGGCAGATAAAAGAGCTTATCTTGGAGCGTTGAAGTTTATGGTATGTCCATTTCCTTTCTGTTATGAGTGGCTCTCGAGATGGAGACTGACGCGATTGTTTGTAGCCTCACGCGGTCTTGAAGCTCCTTGAGAATATGCCTATGCCTTGGGAGAGTGCCAGGGAGGTTAAAGTGCTCTACCACGTCAATGGATGCTTAACACTTGTGAATGAGATTCCTCGTGTCATTGAGCCCGTTTTCCACGCGCAATGGGCGACAATGTGGGTATGCATGCGACGAGAAAAGTCCGACAGAAGGCATTTCAAGCGAATGAGGTTCCCGCCGTTCGATGATGAAGAGCCACCATTGTAAGTCTATATCTTCCTACCCCCAGTCTAACATGTTGACCTCGAATTGTTTCTGATAGGGCTGCTATGTTAGGTCATGGAGCGAGAATATCGAAGATGTGGAACCCCAGGAGCCCATTCAGATGGAGCTCGACGAGCACGAAGATTCACCTGTGATTGAGTGGTTCTATGATCACCGACCATTATTGGATACTCCGCATGTAAACGGGCCATCCTATAAATCATGGAATTTGGATCTTCCTCAGATGGCGACACTGTACCGTCTTTCCCATCAGCTACTATCAGATTTAGTGGACAAGAACTATTTCTACATGTTCGACAGAAAATCATTCTTTACAGCCAAAGCCCTCAATGTCGCAATTCCTGGAGGACCTCGGTTTGAACCTCTTTACAAGGATATCGACCCTAATGATGAAGACTTTGGCGAATTCAACGCAATCGACCGTATCATCTTCCGTTCTCCTATTAGGACAGAATACAGAGTTGCGTTCCCGTATCTTTACAACTCCCTACCCCGATCTGTACACCTATCGTGGTACCACTACCCACAAGTCACCTATGTACGGGCCGAGGATCCCGACCTTCCAGCATTCTACTTCGACCCTGTCATCAACCCCATTTCTTCCCGTAGTGTAGCGCCCAAGAATCTTACTGTCTCACATGAGGACGAAATCTTTGGCTTCGGTAATGATGAAGACGACTTTGAGCTTCCGGAGGAGGTGGAGCCATTTATGTCGGATGAGGACCTCTACACAGATAACACGGCTTCAGCTATTGCTCTCTGGTGGGCTCCTTACCCATTCGATCGCCGTAGTGGAAAAACTGTGCGTGCAGAAGATGTGCCGCTAGTAAAACAGTGGTATCTAGAGCATTGTCCTCAGGGCCAACCGGTGAAAGTCCGAGTTTCTTACCAAAAGCTGTTGAAGACCTTTGTATTGAATGCCCTACATACAAAGACCCCTAAAGCACAAAATAAGCAGGATTTGTTCAGGACCCTGAAGGGGACCAAGTTTTTTCAGACGACTACTATTGATTGGGTTGAGGCTGGTTTGCAGGTGTGCAGGCAGGGATTCAATATGTTGAACCTGCTGATTCACAGGAAGAATTTGACTTATCTGCATTTAGATTGTAAGTTTCCCTTTCTCCCATGGGATATGGGCTTAGCTAATACATCCCAGATAATTTTAACTTGAAGCCCGTTAAAACACTCACAACCAAGGAGCGAAAGAAGTCTCGTTTTGGAAATGCTTTCCATCTCATGCGTGAGATTTTGCGCTTAACAAAACTCATCGTCGACGCGCAGGTGCAATACCGTCTCGGTAACATCGATGCCTTCCAGCTCGCTGATGGTATTCTATACGCCTTCAACCATGTCGGTCAACTCACCGGTATGTACAGATACAAATATAAACTTATGCACCAGATTCGTGCATGTAAAGATCTCAAGCACCTGATCTACTATAGGTTTAATTCTGGCCCCGTCGGAAAGGGTCCTGGATGTGGTTTCTGGGCTCCCGCTTGGAGGGTGTGGCTGTTCTTCATGCGTGGTATCCTACCCTTGCTTGAAAGATGGCTTGGGAATCTCCTTGCAAGACAATTCGAGGGACGTCACTCAAAGGGTGTGGCAAAGACTGTGACCAAGCAGAGGGTAGAATCTCATTTCGACTTGGAGCTTAGAGCGGCGGTCATTCACGACATTACCGATATGATGCCTGCGGGTATGAAGTCGAACAAGGTCAACACAGTCCTGCAGCATCTTTCGGAGGCATGGCGTTGTTGGAAGAGTAACATTCCGTGGAAGGTTCCCGGACTACCGGCTCCCATTGAGAATGTCATTTTGAGATATGTTAAGAGTAAGGCGGATTGGTGGATCTCTGTCGCGCACTACAACAGAGAGAGAATTAGGCGTGGCGCTACCGTAGACAAGACTGTGGCAAAGAAGAATCTTGGACGTTTGACGAGGTTGTGGCTCAAGGCTGAGCAGGAAAGACAACACAATTATATGAAGGACGGGCCTTACGTTTCCTCTGAGGAGGCAGTGGCAATCTATACTGCGGCTGTTCATTGGCTTGAGTCTAGAAAATTCTCCCCAATTCCTTTCCCTAGTGTTTCGTATAAGCACGATACAAAGATTTTAATTCTTGCCTTGGAACGTCTCAGAGAGGCGTACTCTGTCAAGGGCCGTCTTAACCAGTCTCAGCGAGAGGAGTTGGCCCTTATTGAGCAGGCATACGATTCCCCCGGAACTACACTTACACGTATCAAGACTGCGCTATTGACCCGTCGTGCATTCAAGGAAGTTGGAATTGATATGAATGACAATTATAGTAACATCAACCCTGTATACGATGTTGAGCCTATTGAGAAGATCACAGATGCATACCTTGACGCATATCTCTGGTACCAAGCTGATCAACGTCATCTGTTCCCGGCATGGATCAAGCCCTCAGATTCGGAGGTGCCACCATTGCTCGTGTACAAGTGGGCACAGGGTATCAACAATCTTCACAATGTGTGGGAAAGCGCCGATGGCGAGTGCAACGTTCTCATTGAGACACAACTGTCAAAGGTCTACGAGAAGATTGATATCACTTTCCTCAATCGTTTGCTCAGGTTGATCATGGACCACAACTTGGCGGATTACATCACGGCAAAGAACAACGTAGTACTCAACTACAAGGATATGAACCATACCAATATGTACGGTCTCATCCGTGGACTCCAGTTCTCAGCCTTTGTGTTCCAGTACTATGGCATGATTCTCGACTTGTTGATTTTGGGCTTGGAGAGAGCAAGTGAGATCGCCGGACCCCCACAGAGGCCGAATGAATTTTTGCAATTCCAGGACCTCAACACCGAGACCAAGCATCCAATCAGGCTGTACACTAGATACATTGATCGCATTTGGGTGTTCTTCCGCTTCACTGCGGATGAAGCTAGAGATCTCATCCAGAGGTTTTTGACTGAGCAACCGGATCCAAATTTCGAGAATGTAATCGGATACAGAAATAAGAAGTGCTGGCCTAGAGATTCAAGAATGAGGTTGATGCGACACGATGTCAACCTTGGCCGTGCGGTGTTTTGGGATTTGAAGAATAGGCTTCCGAGGTCTGTTACGACCATCGAGTGGGATGATACATTTGCGAGTGTTTACAGTCGTGATAACCCGAACTTGCTGTTCTCCATGTGCGGCTTTGAAGTCAGAATTCTTCCCAAGATCCGCAACAACAATGAGGAGTTCCCGGTCAAGGACAGTGTTTGGTCGCTCGTAGATAACAACTCTAAGGAGCGCACTGCGCACGCCTTCTTGAGAGTTACTGAGGAGGATATTGCGAAGTTTAACAACAGGATTCGTCAAATTCTTATGTCCTCTGGGTCCACTACCTTCACTAAGATTGCCAATAAGTGGAACTCTGCTCTCATCGCGCTATTCACCTACTACCGTGAGGCAGCAGTCCAGACCGAGCAGCTGTTGGACACAATTGTCAAATGTGAGACCAAGATTCAAACTCGTGTTAAGATTGGTCTAAACTCCAAGATGCCTTCGCGTTTCCCGCCGGCCGTCTTTTACACCCCTAAGGAGTTGGGAGGATTGGGTATGATTTCTGGATCGCATATTCTCATTCCTACGAGTGATCGCCGATGGTCGAAACAGACGGACACCGGAATCACCCACTTTAGGAGTGGAATGACCCATGATGATGATGTCTTGATTCCCAATATCTTTAGATACATTCAACCATGGGAGAGCGAGTTCATTGATTCCGCCAGAGTGTGGTCCGAATACGCACAGAAGAGACAGGAGGCGAACCAACAGAATAGGCGTCTTACTTTGGAGGATCTGGAAGACAGTTGGGATAGGGGTATTCCTAGGATCAACACCTTGTTCCAGAAGGACAGGAGTACCCTGGCGTTCGACAAGGGTTGGCGTGTCAGAACTGAGTTCAAGATTTACTCTATGATGGTAGGTTGCCCTTACGGAAATACTAGAATTCGAGCTAATATCACGCTGTAGAAATCAAATCCTTTCTGGTGGACGTCTCAGCGCCACGATGGTAAGCTGTGGAACTTGAATGCATACCGTACAGATGTTATCCAGGCCCTCGGAGGTGTTGAAACTATTTTGGAGCACACATTGTTCAAGGCGACTGCATTCCCATCTTGGGAAGGATTGTTTTGGGAGAAGGCGTCCGGTTTTGAGGAGAGCATGAAGTTCAAGAAGTTAACCAATGCCCAGAGATCTGGTTTGAACCAGATTCCCAACCGTCGGTTTACGTTGTGGTGGAGTCCTACTATCAACAGAGCAAACGTCTACATTGGTTTCCAGGTTCAATTGGATTTAACGGGTATCTTCCTACACGGAAAGATTCCTACTTTGAAGATTTCCTTGATCCAGATTTTCCGAGCTCATTTGTGGCAGAAGATCCATGAGTCTATCTCTATGGTTCGTATGAACTCTTCTTCTAGTTTGAATATTTCTAATTTTCTTGTAGGATCTGTGTCAAGTCTTCGATCAGGAGATGGAGGCGTTGGGTATTGAGACGGTGCAGAAGGAGACTATCCATCCCAGGAAGTCCTATAAGATGAACAGTTCTTGCGCCGATATCCTTCTCTTCGCCGCGTACAAGTGGAACGTGACCCGTCCTAGTTTGCTTCACGATACCAAGGATGTCATCGAGCAAAACGCGACCAACAAGTTCTGGATTGATATCCAGTTGAGATACGGAGATTACGATTCCCACGATGTGAGCAGATATGTACGTGCCAAGTTTTTGGATTACACCACCGACTCGCTCTCAATCTACCCTTCGCCCACCGGTGTTATGATCGCGATTGATCTGGCCTACAACTTGTACGATGCATATGGTCAATGGTTCCCTGGTCTCAAGCAGCTCATACAGCAGGCTATGGCAAAGATCATGAAGGCGAACCCTGCTCTGTACGTTTTGCGTGAACGCATCCGAAAGGGTCTCCAGTTGTACGCCTCTGAGAGTAACCAGGAGTTCCTGAACTCCCAGAACTACTCTGAGTTGTTCAGCAACCAGATCCAGTTGTTTATTGACGATACAAACACCTACCGTGTCACCGTCCACAAGACATTCGAGGGTAACTTGACTACCAAGCCCATCAACGGTGCCATCTTTATTCTCAACCCCAGATCTGGGCAATTGTTCTTGAAGATTATTCATACCTCTGTCTGGGCTGGTCAGAAGCGTCTTGGACAGTTGGCGAAATGGAAGACTGCTGAGGAAGTAGCGGCGCTTATCCGTTCACTCCCTGTTGAAGAGCAACCGAAGCAGCTCATTGTTACAAGAAAGGGTCTTCTGGATCCTTTGGAGGTGCATTTGCTTGATTTCCCCAATATTTCTATCAGAGCCTCCGAGCTGCAGTTGCCTTTCCAGGCGGCTATGAAGATTGAGAAGTTGGGTGATATGATTCTTCGCGCGACGGAGCCCCAGATGGTATTGTTCAATCTGTACGATGATTGGACAAAGACCGTCTCTTCGTACACTGCCTTCTCTCGTCTCATCCTTATTCTTAGGGCATTGCACGTCAACCAGGACAAGACCAAGTTGATCCTGAGACCAGACAAGAATGTCATCACTCAGGAGCATCACATCTGGCCCACCCTCTCGGATGAAGACTGGATTAAGGTTGAAACATCCCTCAGAGACCTGATCCTGAACGACTATGGTAAAAAGAACAACGTCAACGTGTCTAGTTTGACCTCCAGCGAAGTCCGAGATATCATTCTTGGTATGGAGATCTCTGCACCGTCCATGCAACGCCAACAGGCTGCCGAGATTGAGAAGCAGCAACAGGAGCAGGCACAGCTCACTGCTGTCACCACACGGACTCAGAACGTCCACGGTGATGAGATGATTGTTACTACAACCTCCAACTACGAGCAGCAAGCATTCGCCTCTAAGACCGAATGGAGGAGTCGAGCCATCGCCGCAAGCAACCTGAGGACTAGGTCAAACAACATATTTATCTCGTCTGATGATATCCCTGACAACGGCCAATACACGTACATCATGCCCAAGAATATCCTTAAGAGGTTCATCATGATCTCGGACCTCCGCATGCAGGTCGCCGGGTATCTATATGGCTCCTCACCCCCCGACAACGATCAAGTCAAGGAGATTCGCTGTATTGCCATGATCCCGCAGATTGGCTCTCTGAACACCGTCCAGTTGCCCCATCTCCTCCCGCAACATGATTACCTCACCAAAGAGAACGGCCTTGAGCCCCTTGGTTGGATCCACACATGGGCACAGCCCAACGAGACCCCCTACCTGAACGCGTTCGACACCACTCAGCACGCGCGGCTCATGTCGGCGCACAAGGAATGGGACAAGAAGACCATCACCATGACCGTCGCCTTCAAGGCTGGATCCGTCTCCCTTGCGGCCTACGGGCTCACCCCCGCCGGATACGAATGGGGTGCGCAGAACAAGGATCTGGGCAACGACATGCCCCCGGGCTTCCAGACAAACATGGGCGAGAAGTGCCAGCTGCTGCTGTCGGACAAGATCATGGGCTTCTTCCTGGTGCCCGAGAGCGGCGTGTGGAATTACAGCTTTTTGGGGGCCAGCTTCAGCTCCGAGGCGGAGAAGAGGCAGTATCATGTCAAGATTGATACGCCGGGTGGCTACTATGCCGATATCCATAGGCCGCTGCATTTCCAGAATTTTGCGGAGTTGGAGGACATTTGGGTTGATCGGAGTGATAATTTTGAATAGTTTGTTGGCGAATAGTTTGGGTTTTAGGGTAGGGTAGAGGAGGAGGGGGTAGGGGGGTAAGGATGAAAAAAACAAATATATGCTGTCATGGTTCTTTTTTACGTTTGTCTTTTTTTTTCCTTTTTATAAAAAACTAGAGATCATGAATGGTGGAATGGGTTGTATCATACGTACGAGCTGATGTGGTTTTTTTTTTTTATTTTTCTGTTGCTTTTTGTTCTCTTGTGTTGTCTTTATGGGCCGACTGGGGGCATCGTTCATGGTTTCTGGCTGTATTACTATTGATTTTTTTTCTTCCGTGTGCGTCGTACTGTTTTATATCTATATCAAATTTTCATGTCGGTAATCATGCACGCGGCCGGATGGATGGATGTCTGTGAGAACAAATTGATAAGTGCTGCTCTGTTTGGCATCAGCCCTGTGAGAGTAAATACTTTAATGGTAACAATATCCAGGGTAGTGGTAGCACACAGTGCACACACAGTCAGCTATTTGTTGGTAGCGAGTGAGTGATAGTGCACAGCCACCCGCACAGGGCTTTGTTCAGCAAACATTTGGAAGCACGGATCTGCAGGGCGCCCGTCCACTGCCGTTTCCTCCACAAGACAACAAGACAGACAACAGAAGACAGGGTTGCGCCAAGACCCCGATCTAGCGTCAACCTATTTGTCATGACGCAAGCAGCAGCACGGGTGGGGGAGCTCTGGATATAAAGAGGCCGAACCCAAGACACTCGCAGCAAACATCAGAATCTGCAAAATCCAGTCTATCAATCCACTGCAACATTGACCCGCCCACTCTCGCCCATCCACTTCCTACTACTACTGCTACTGCTACTACTACTCATACCAGCAATGATACCAAACCTCCTCCAAAAGCTCATGCGCCCATTCTCCAGCGCCACCATGGGCGTCGCCGGCCCCATCGGCACCGGCATCGGCTCCATGCCCGCGCACACTGAGAAGCTGACTATCGCCGCCGGGTATGTTTGTCCTCCCAATCCCTTCTGGGAAAATAGTTGGGGCAGCTAGTTAATATGCAAGTGTGCAATAGGTGCTTCTGGGGCGTGGAACACATCTACCGCCACCATTTCGGCGGCGGGAAGGGACTGCTTGATGCCCGTGTGGGCTATATCGGCGGTAACACGGAGAACCCGAGTTATCGTGCGGTGTGCTCGGGGAGTACTGGCCGTTTGTCTCCCCCTCCCCCTTCCTTCCTCTCCCCCGCCTCTCCTCGCCCGCCATATACTAACTCTCAGGATATAGATGCGGAAGCGCTACAGGTCCTCTACGACCCCAGCGTCGTCTCGTACGAGCGCCTGGTCGAGTTCTTCTTCCGCATGCACGACCCGACGACGGCGAACCGCCAGGGGCCCGACGTGGGGTCGCAGTACAGGAGCGCCATCTTTTACCACTCGCCGGAGCAGGAGGCGGGGGCGAGGAAGATCTTGGGCGCGGTGGAGAGGGAGTGGTTTGCTGGGAAGAGTGTGGCGACGGAGGTGCTGCCCGCGGGGAGGTGGTGGGATGCGGAGGATTATCATCAGTTGTATTTGGTGAATAGTGAGTGCTGCTCTTTTCTTTCTGTGTTTGAGGGGAGAGAGGAGAGTGGATGTGCTAACGGTTGTGATAGATCCTGGGGGTTACGAGTGTCCGTCGCATCATGTCAGGAACTTTCCGGAATTGTCGGTGTTGTAGTGCTGGCGGCGCGGAGTGCGGGTGGCTTTGTGATTTTCTTCTCTTTCTCTCTTTCTCTTTTTTTTTATGTTGTAGACAAAAGGGTCTGCCCATATGTGTTATTACAATTACAACACTACGTGGGATAGAATCCATTGAATTATATCTTCACCTTGACCAATTAATCGCGGGTGCTACGCCATGGTGCATCAAGCCCGGGCTCTTGAAGACAGAAAACCACATATCCATGAAGCTATCTTACCCTCAAGGCAATGTTTGAACCTCTTAACTCATGTAGACAGTTTCGTACTTTCCGGGCTTGTTTGAGATTGACACTATAATGCACATTCATCACCCGGTTTCTATTCAAGTCCCATACATCTCCGCTGGCCCTCATGAGCGGTGTGTGCGTAGGGCGGAGAAAGAGAAGACCTGTCAATGCAAAACCTACAGCAGCCAGAATAACAGTCCCTTGATTGACAAAAACAACCACAGTCGCTGTCGCGGGGGCGGGCGGATTGTAATCGGTGCTAATCCAACAAACAACCAGCACGCCCGGCCTATGCGCTCCTTCATGAGATATCACTCGCACACCAAACCCCCCCGTTAATAGACTTTCAATATCACCCACGCAAGTTATGGTAAAGTGAGAAACAATGAAATGGCTTATGTCATGAAAACAAAGATACATGGCCCCCGCGAGTGATCTCTCGTTAATTCACCGCTTTCCATCCCACACCCAGTCATGAGCAAAGTAAGCCAAAGACATGCACCAAACCATATTCCCCAGCTCACCACAGCCAAATAAGGCCCCGCTTCCAAACTTCCAAAGAAGAACAAGAAAACTTAGTAGAAGAGGATTATCTTGCGCTATAAGCTCTTGTGTATAAAGGCTCACACGCACACAGCCACCACTGGTATACCGGACACAATCCAGCGGCTTGTGGTGCACCTCATAAGTAGAAAGATTACAGGTTGCTGGTTGTAGGACGCAGGTCTAAGGGTGGCAGTCATTAGCTACATGTAGAGTTCAATAGAGTGTTATTCCCCGCCACTGGTGCAAGGCTAGCTGTGGTACTCAGAAAACCTCGCTCGCTGTGACATCTATTTGGCTATAGCATTCTAGATACAGGGAGAAAAAAGATGCTTTGTACCGTAGTCTTTTACCGTTAATATGTTAAAAGAATTATACCAAGAAAGAACAAAAAGTACTGCATTTATGGTCTGGGCCATATATACTACTCCCACCCCTGGATTGAACCATGAACCTTAAGCCATAGCACAACCTCGCGGTGTTCCGGAAGGCAAGTGATAACCATTAGACCACCACTCGCCCTTGTGTAATTAGAGCTGGCAATGATAGTTCTGCGCCAAGTCTGGTCGTAGGCGTCTACTGAATTAGGCGCGCCAGTAGCTCGCTGATGTGGCGCTGACTTAACCCCCCCCCTGCAATTCTGTGAGGCTGAAATCTAAACAACACCAAACCAGATCCGCACGTTCAACAACTCATCCAGAGCTATCGATATTAATCTCCGCCCACCCCACAAACCCCACAAAAAAGCTCAAGCTTCACCAGCAAAAAACCCCCCCGCAATGCTCATATCTCTCACTGTCGGCAAGGTTGATGCCGGCCTTGCAATTCTCCTCACGGAGGAGAAGCGTATGGTACAAAAACACACCCCCGACCTGACTCCCCGACTCCCCCGACCCCGCGAGAGCTCGCCAGTCGAAAACTAACCATATCTCCTTCCACAGATCGAATTCCCCTCTGTCCTCCTCCCAGCCGGCATATCCAGCGGGTCCATAGTCGACATCCAGGTCTCGCGCAACCACGCCGCGGAGGCTGCCCAGCGCGATGCGTTCCACTCGCTCCAAGAGGAGATCTACAACCTCTACGGAATAAACTCCCCCTCGCGCCCCGTGCTCCGCGTCCGCAATGCCACGCAGACCTCGGTGGTGCTCGAATGGGACCCGATCCAGCTCGCTACGGCAACGCTGCGCTCCCTGACCCTGTATCGGAACAACAGCAAGGCCGGGTCCATCCCGAACCCGACCACGCACACGAGCACAAAGATCTCGGGTCTGGCCGTGGACACCGAGTACTCGTTCCATCTCGTACTGCGCACCTCGGCCGGCACGTATAGCAGTGAGAAATTGACTGTCCGGACCCACAAGATGACGGATCTCTCCGGGATCACGGTGTGCCCGGGCATCATGCCCGGCGAGATCCGGGAGGAGCTGGAAGTTGTCCTGGCGAGGATTGGCGCGAAACCGCTGCAGGACTTTGTCCGCATCGATACGACGCATTTCGTGTGCACGGAGGGCCGTGGGCAGCCGTGGGAGCGGGCTACGGAGATGAATATCCCGGTCGTGAGGCCGGAGTGGTTGCTGGCGTGCGAGAAGGATGGGAGGATCGTGGGGGTCAGGCAGTTTTACCTCAGCGCGGATATATCAAAGATGCGGCAGGGACTACCGATGCGCGAGCGTGCGCAGACCGGTGCGAGCGTAGCATCTTCTGTGAATCAGCAATCCCAACACAGGCCTACGCAGTCTGTCAGCGAGATACGATCGGAAGCTGTTGTTAGCCCCCCTCCGGTCGAGACTCCGGCGAAATCTCCCTCGCCGCCGCCAGTTGCCGAGAACCCCAGGCCAGAGCCTGAGGCGAAGACCCCCGAGCCAGAGGCAAAGGTGGAAGAAAAGAGTCCGGATCCAGAGAAGGCTACGAGTGGCGATTCGGGGACACCTGAAGTGAAAGCGAAGGTGGAGGAGGGGTTTGAGGATGTTTCGCTCTAGTAGTAGAGAGTATAATGTATCAGTTATAATTAGTACCTGAGTTCTGCCGCCCAGGCCTGAGCTTGACAGCTTTAGGTGTGCGGAAACCTGGACTATATAGCAACTTTATCCAATACCTTTTGCGTTCGCAACTAAAATTAATACCACTATTTCGCAGTTCCTAAAAATACGTAATTGTGAAAAGCTGATATCTGTGGTAAAGGTTGGATTCTAATACATGTACGGATAGCCTATCATTGGATGGTCTAGCTGTATGTAGAGTAGTAAATCATGTTCTTCATGAGGCGGTCATTCGACTTCCGCGCCTAGTGAGCCACTTCCGCGATAAACTTAAATTGGCATCGTAGAGCTTACTTGGAGCTTCTCTAGTTGCTACGAGTATTTTTAAGGGGCGATTATTGCTTCCACTAACGTCGATAAGCAGAAATCTAATTACTCTACTAGAGTATCGAGTATACTGACAAAAGCATTCCAGCATGGTTTGGGCTACTTCACCAGGACGATTTAAGCTCCACGACAAACTGTGTCCATAATTTCAAGTATGTGGAGGGATATGACTTGCGCCTGCGTTACGAGAGAATCCAACACTAATATTGTGATACCTTCACGTGTGTCCACGCAGAAACAAGAACTCCAGAGAAAAAAACAGAAAAACAATAGTAAGAACCCGTATATTCCATCTAGAAATACGAAGTCCGGGCCCGCTTCCCCTTCCAGTTGCACAAAAGACCTCTGTCGAAAAAACCCAGCAGATACTGAAAATTCCCTTTTTCATATGTTTACAGAAGGTAAAAAGCACGCCCAGAAGTAAGAAGAAAAACCCCCTCCCTTTTTTTATTTAATGACAGAAAGAGTAGAAGACCGACAAAACACTTAGGCCTTGGCCGCAGCCTTCCTGACGTCGAACCTCCTCTGCTTCCTCAGCACCATGACGCGGAATCTCTCGAAATCGGTCAGCTGTCGTCTCCTCTCCTTGGCGACGAGCTTCTGGGCCCAGGCGGACTTGTTCCACTGGTTGTCGACCTCCTCCTTCTCCCAAACCTTGGTAACCTTTCCGTTGCGGGCACCACGAGGAAGGGACTTGCAGACAATGGGGGTCAAGATAAGGTGGGCGAGAGGAATCGAGTGGCGGACGAGCCCGGTGCAGGAAGGAGCATCAACGAGGACCTATTCATTAGGTGTCAGAATAATGCATCTGAGAGCAAAGATGAAAGCTAGTTTTCTCGTATTATACGTACACGCTTGTGGTCGATAACCTCTACGATGATGGCCAGTTTACCGGCGTATGGTCCCTCCTCGATACGGACGATACGGCCGATCTGGACAAGGCTATATTCAGAAAAGAAAAAAAATACGTCAGCGCCATCTTCTTTCAATAAATGAAAAATTCCGCCCCTTCTCCCCCACTCGGTTGCAAGCCCAATTCTCCCCTCCACTTCCAAGACCGCCGGTCTTTCCCCCAAACCATAAAAAACCAGGAAAATGAAAAATCGGAGACATACCGCCAATTCGAGGTCTGAACTTCGGTGGACATAGTGGTTGTGGGAGGTTACCGGTTAGTCGATTGGGCTCGGGATAGTTTGTTGTATTGATGGTCGTGATCGTGAAATCGAAAAGAGCACACACTGGAAATTCGCCGGGGTTCTCTCTGCGTGGCTTGGCAGAGGATTCCTGACTTGTGGGTGTGTACAACAGGGGGTGTGACGGTGGTTAGGGAAGGGTTAGACCTAGCGAACTCTTGGCGGGGCTTTAAATTCTAACTGACTTTTCTTGAGACCAGGAACGCAACCTCATCAACACGTCTTCCTCCTCCTTCCTGTCGCGTGCGACTGTGACGCCGTCCGCGAAGAGAAGGAGGAGGTTATAAATGTCAAGGTATGTCCACTATCTCATCATTCCCATTTCCCCATTGCCCTGGATTTCATGTGATGAAATAATTTGCGATTGAGTGCCAACTCGGCGAGTTCACGCCTGATCTCAAATGTCGACTGGCACTTATGATATTCAATTCTTACATATTCTGATACCTTTATCCCCCTCCCATTTTTCTACATCATCCTTTTACTCTTGTTTCCTGTGGATCAAAGGCTAATGGTCTTGAAAGATTTCTAGTTGACCGACAATAATGCCCCGGAAACCGCCGCCCCACTTACTACTGACTTGAAAGGTTTGTCTACCCTCCTCTCCTGATTTCCACCACCCACAACCCTATGCCTGTGATGATATCTATGCACATAGATAGTATGCGATCCTTCGGGAAATGCGCTCTCTTTTAACACCAAGATCACTGAGGACACATCCTTCTACACTTTTATGCTTTGAAAAGTTTTGTAGTGGACGTCAGCTAATTCGAAAATCAGATAGATATAGGTTCACTCTCTCAATGAATCAATTCAGCTGGTCTGAATAAGGGATTATTATGTCAATAGTAATAAAATAAATATTTGCAAATATAATTTTCTCCCATATATAATTTAACATAATGTGAAATTCAGAAGTTGTCTTTCTTTTGGTGTAGCCATATCCCGCTCCAAACCTATATGCGAAATGAAGATATTATATTAAGTGTAAATGTATTTCTCGTATTGAAGTGCCATGACTACCTGACGAACTATTACATATATTAATCGTCCATCGCCACGACGAATAGGGATCTTTAACAAGGCAGTGGTGTCCAGGGTCGAAAGTAGAGTATCTACTATCTAATTGGCGGCGATCTGTATTTTATCGTTGCCCTCCATTTCATTCGACCATCATATCATGTTCCAAATCATATCATCGGTGCATGCACCAACGTGGATTAATGTTACTTTAGAAGCTTCTTATCCCTTCCAGTCATATTTAACTCTCAACCCTTAATAATTTGTGTTCAAGCCCATGTTCACCACTTGATGGTTGCCCTGCATTATGTCTCATATATGATATCATCTACCATGCACATAATTACCCTACCGTAAGCATATAAGGTTTAAAGCTCCCATGCCAGCAATATATGACTCGAAGCTTAATCAAGCTACGCATGGGATTAAGCAAACAATGACAACCATCGAGGCTTCCCAAAGCCAAGTCAAGCTCTCACTGCCACTGGTACGCTCTTGTAGTTCCAGGAGGAATGTGCTGGTCGTTAACATAATATAATTAGGAATACCAAAAAGACTTATTCCATGAAATTGGTCAGGAAGATGAGCTTGTAATCTTAGCGCGCGGACTCGGTCTCCTCCGTGTCATTACAAACTTTCTCCATGCGCATGATGCTGCGGGTGACAATCTTATTCTAATTGTTGGCGCTGATGAAAGAGAAAACGGGTGGATTGGGGAAGGTAAGTTTGTCTATATCATGAGTTATTTTACGTGAATATATGATTTATGATTTCGTAGCATTGGCAGAGAAGGCTGCTGTATCTCAAGCCGTGAAGGCAAGGGGGTTAAGTATTGTCAATACAGAAAGCCAGACCGTTGCAGCGAGGTACCCATCTATCTAGTCTAAAGCTGAACAGTACTAATAGCTATGGGTACATGTAGGGAGAAGTTATATGCTAAAGGTGGAATCTTCTCGGTAACGTCGAGAATATTGGTGGTGGACTTATTATCGAGTATGATGTCAAAACGCCAGTCGAATATGCGAATGGATTCTCACAATACGCAGGCTTAATAAAACCGGAGACTATTACGGGCATCGTAGTGCTCCATGCAGATAAGTAAGACATCCTCTATTAATCAGGATTCTCTAAAGCACTCGATGCTCACATAAACAGAGTGATTGCAACCTCTCTCGAGGCATTCATTCTTCGTATTTTCCGTCAAAAGAATAAGTCAGGTTTTATCAAAGCCTTCTCCGATAATCCTGAACCATTTTGTACAGGATTCGCCCCACTTGCAACTATGATGCGCAATCTCTTTCTTCGGAAGCCCTCACTTTGGCCACGCTTCCACGTAACTGTTGCAAAGTCACTAGAGGTGAAGCAAGCAGAAGTAGTTGAACTCGAAGTAGCAATGACGGACTCCATGCGGGAGATTCAAACTGCTGTACTCGAGTGTATCGAGGTTTCTATATCTGAGCTTAAGAAAGGCAATACTGTGCTCGATATGGAAGATTGGAATATGGACAGCGCTCTCCACAAGAGTTTTGATATCATTATACGACGACAGCTGGATCCCGTGTGGCATAGAGTTAGCTGGAAGACAAGGCAGATTGTGAACGATTTAACAGTGCTAAGGGGGATATTGCACTCTCTGTTGACCTGTGACTGCGTTACGTTTTATCAGCATCTTGAGACAATCCTTGCAACGCATTCTCCGCCTGCAGGGACGACTCGGCAGTCACAATCTCCATGGCTGTTTTTAGATGCTGCCCATACCATCTTCAGTGTTGCGAAAGCACGGGTGTATACAGGCACTGCGAGTAAAGCCGTGATTAATAGCAACCCAATTGGAAAGATCCCGTCAGCTCTCACCCCCGTATTAGAGGAACAACCAAAATGGTCTTTGTTGACAGAGATACTCGAAGAGATTGAGAGGGGAGCTCATTTTAATCAAGTACCCCAAGACTCAACATACGGGACTACACTCATTATGTGTAGCGATGAAAAAACATGTCGTCAAATACGGGAGTATCTACAGACTATGAACGAACGTCCCCTAGAGGATGCTGGTGATAATGATACCGACGAATCTCTCAAGAAAGAATCATCTGCAGCATTTATGATGCGCCGACGACTCCGTGGGTATCTTACTTGGAAAAGTGATTTCAGTAAAATCAGCGCCTCCCTTTTTGCTGAAGATCAAAAGGCAAGACTCGGCGGTAATCCCTCTTCCGACGGACCTCGACGACAACCAGATTCCTTTCGTGGTAAAGCACCACCCAACAAACGAAGAAGAGTCCGAGGGGGGGCTAGTGCTGCATCTGGACCAGGACGCAGTGCCACCGGGGTCATTACGATTTCGGAGGATCAACCTCTAAATGTAGCGGAGCTATTGTCTGGAGTAAAACCAACGGAAGAAGAGAAGGCACTCAAGCAAGAAATCGGAGTAGATCCGTTCGATAATATGGAGGATTATTTTCAGCCATATGAGATGGGAGACCTGATTGTAGTACATCCATATGATGGTGATATGGATGAACGCGTCCTTGAGGAGCTAAAGCCTAGGTATGTAATTATGTACGAACTAGACCCGGCATTTATAAGAAGAGTAGAGGTAAGTAAATCTAAATTAATTCTTGCATGAACATGGTGTGGTTAATACGTTTTTGACAAAGGTGTACCGGAGTTCGCATAGAGACCGCAATATCAGGGTGTATTTTATGTATTACGGGAACTCGGTAGAAGAGCAACGCTATCTTAGTACCGTTCGAAAGGAAAAGGATTCATTTACAAAACTAATCCGTGAGAAGGGGGTCAGTTTTTCCACATGATTAGAAGGGCCGACGATCACTAACAGATCTAACAGAACATGTCGGTCACCCTTACTCTCGACTCAAAGGGTGTAGACGACCCACAGGAGATGTTCCTCAGAACAGTCAATACTAGAATAGCGGGTGGGGGGCGCCTAGTCGCGACTGCAGAACCTCCACGAGTCATCGTTGATGTCCGTGAGTTTCGTAGCTCTCTTCCTTCACTTCTGCACGGCCGCAACACCTTACTTGTGCCATGTACTCTAACGGTGGGCGATTATATCTTATCACCCGATATATGTGTTGAAAGGAAATCAATCAAGGACTTGATCGGATCGTTTAAAGATGGGAGACTCTATAGCCAGTGTGAGACTATGCTACTACACTACAAGTCTCCAATGCTTTTGATTGAATTCGACCAGAACAAATCCTTTAACCTGGAGGTACCGTCGATCATACGTTCTCACTCGCATTCAAGTTGAAGCGAAAAATAAGCTAACAAAAGACGTTGGAGAGATATAGCCATTTGCAGATTTAACATCTACTATTGGGCAACATGATCTTCAGTCCAAGCTGGTGCTCCTGACAATCGCGTTTCCAAGAATCAAGATTATTTGGTCATCTAGCCCTTATCAGACCGCGGAGATCTTTGAGGAGCTCAAGGTAGATTCCCATTATCAGAAAATTTCTTTAAATTAAATCTAATATGTCCGTGAGAAGAAAAATCAGCCAGAACCTGATCCCCTAACAGCGATCAAAATCGGTCTCGAGGATGGGGAGGACTCCACAAACCCACGTGCACATAACCAGGCCCCACTGGTAAGTATGCCTTCTCTGTCCTGCTCGCATCTAGATTTTAATGGCTTTATTTTTTTACCTTAGGATATACTCCGAGCGATTCCTGGAATAACGTCCAAGAATTACAAGAATATCATGATGGATGTGGAAAATATCGTAGAACTTAGTAATATGGAAGAAAAGGAGGTAGCTGCACTTATTGGCCCTGAAGCAGCTAGGAAGGTGTACAGATTTTTTAATAAATCTGTATTTGAATAAACTTTGCGCGCGTTCTACATAATCATTATCTGTCATTACAGACTTGTTAATGGCTTGAATTCTCGTATTCGATAAGTAGCTATTAGTTAGTACAAACATAATCAATATAGGCAGGTTTGACGACTCCCTTATTCTCTCACCAAGGTCGGCGCCCAAACCCTGCCAGAAAGCCTCGAAGTGGCAGAAATATGCTTTACCATTGGTCACATAGATTGCGCATGGGCACTTGGTTAGATCGAGATTGAGAATGCATGCCCTGCAACTTCGAGGGCTCTATCTTCTTTAGATCTAGTAAATCCCGAGAGCGCTTCGCGTCTTAGGCCACCAATACAAATGACTGTCATACATATACTCTCTCTCAACTTGACTTTATTTCAAATTTATGTTCGAAACGCCACGATTACTGAAGACAGCGTGCTGCCTACTCTGCATGATAGGGGTCCCATGAGTGGATCATCTACGTATGTCATCGTAACCCCCCTTATACACAAAGCCTCAATTAGCTCTCTCCAGCGGGTGTTTTGTCTCGTTACGTTTCTTGTTCTATTCCTGTCCCCTTAGTTCTTCCTGTGCTTCTTTAGATAATTCGAAAGATCTGTACAGAGGGTCGGGATGGAGGACAGCAGTGGAACGTTGATCCCTAAACAAATACCGTTTTGCGCGGCTTTCCTATTCGACTTCCCGAGTAAGGTTGCACGCAATTGATGAATTAAACAAAAAAAAAAAAATTTCGACTTCCCGAGATACATCACAGGCTATCACTCGATACCATTCGATCCCAGATCTCACCTGGTACGCGATAACGACGACTAGTACCAAAAATATTTATGCATAAAACTGTGGGTTGAGTGTCGATCTCTATATTGTCTAACGAATGTGCATAGGATTAGCAAATGTGTAATCGCTATCAGGGGGGCTGGGAAACTGAGACACGTATAGAGAATAATTAAACCCAAGTCTCGTGCTTAGACCTTCTTTTTACACTTTGGATGCAAAACTCTGTTCTCTGATGCATTGGGAGCAGCTAACGCTGAAAACCAATCCTCACCTTTCTCCCCCTCCCCATCAGAAACGGCGAAAAGAAAATCTACAAAAGAAAAAACCTCTATCATTACCACAATTTCCCGCTCCCCAGCTAACTAAACGATAAACACACCAATCTTATATAACTACATCGGAGGGTCATGGACATACGCTTATGCGACTATTGACCTGCCAAGAAGGTAAATATAGATAGCCCTTAGAGGAGAGAAAACCAAACAATTTGTTTTCTATGGCACAATTATTGTAGAATCTGTTGACGACCACAGGAGGCTAGTGTACCATAATTAGCGGCGGAATTAATAGTTGTATAGTCGATCATTGATGTATTACTAATAGTGGACGTTTATGCTTAACCTTTGAGGCGACAACAAGTGACGTAACACTTATCTCTCATGCTAATACGGACGACACGAAATACAGAGGGCCAATGCACAGTATCTCTTTTCTACATCCGATCCACACCCGACACTCCACGTTCATATTCTTTAATTCCCTTGTGTGTACCTTTAGAGCAGAAACCATGCACAGGGCAGTTGTCGAATTTAGGGACGACGTGTTTCTCATAAGCTCTCTATAGCCAGAACAGAATGGGCGACCAATACTTCCTGGAATAGCGGCCACAAATACTTGAACCCCACCACACCATAATGTCAAGAAGAAAAAGGAGTCCGTAAGATATTGGTGGATGTTTCATCATTTACAAACTTGAGCCACATCCATGCGTCGATAACAATTTGCCGTTGGTGTTGTAATTACGTGTGACAATACTCTACAGTGAAGGGCTATGGAAACATGGATATAACTTGCAAAATTTTGTAACTTATTTTTGGTAGAAGTAAACATTTCGAAAACTTGGTTGAGCAGTATGTAAGTTAGTGAGGTAGGTTAAATCAAACTGCATACACCAACAAAACATTGAAAAGTAAACTAGCGCACTGTAACCAGTCTTTCTCATTGATAACTCTGTTCTAAAACGCTAACATTATACAGAAATTTCACCCCCTACACTGCTCAAAAGAAATACTATACTGTGAATGGTTAAAGGAAAATGGTAAGGGGAAGGTACGGCAGAGAGAGATAGCCACCCAAGTATTTGTGCCTTTGAGGAATACGAGCCAAAGAAGGAAAACATGGTAACAATAAAACCAGGAATAATCAATCATCTCTGTAAACCTAATTAGCAATTGAGGCTCTAAGCTCTGAGACTTACTGTCCTCCATCTCTACTAACACCTACGTAGTCACCAAAGTTGTGGATGCTAACATCCATCCGTTCTCTTACAGTCTCACTCATAGGCTCATCAAAGCCGTGGCCGTTGACTTTAACCCCGTTCATTTTCAGCACATCAGCGACATCGCCCTCATTAGCAATACCGGCGGCGACAGCTTTGATAGCGGCTTCTTTTCTCTTCAATTTGGAAGTCTCGCCACGAATACTTTCGAGCTTTTTGAAGTAGGATGGATCCACGGGAGTGACGTATTCCCCGTTAAAGACTCCAACTTCAAAGTTCTTAATATGGCTGGAGAGAGAAGAGCAGGATTCAATGAGATCTGGGAGAGTCTGGTAAATGACCGCATCTGCACCGATATGCTCTGAGATTTCTTCTTCTGTTCGGCCATATGCAACTAGCTCTTTGGTATCGGCAAGGTCGATCCCGTAGATGTGGGCATTCCTATACAAGAATCTCAATGTGGGTGACTATGACTTTAACAAAAACTGGATCTTACCTGATGGGGGGTGCACAGCTGGCAAAGTAAACCTTCCGTGCACAGGCTTCCCTAGCCATATTCACGATTTCCCGACTGGTTGTTCCTCTCACGATACTGTCGTCAACAAGTAAAACGTTCTTGTCCTTGAACTCTTCTTTCATAGCATTTAACTTCCTCCTTACAGACTTCTGCCTCTCTTGTTGCCCAGGCATAATGAAGGTCCTTCCAACATACCGATTCTTGACAAATGCCTGGCAGTACGGAATTCCCAGCTTCTGGGAAAGACTGAGGGCTGAAACCTCCGAGGTTGTAGGGATAGGAATGACAACGTCAATCGTTTTGACAATTTCTGCGCCAAGCTTTGCTAGAACAGTGTTCGCTAAGGCCAATCCCATATTCTGCCGGGATCTATAAACCGAGATACCATCGATGATGGTGTCCGGACGAGCGAAGTAGACATACTCAAAGATGTCCGGAGCGTGATTGAGGATGGGATGAACCTGTCTAAAGATAGGTTTACACCCCTTCTTAATGATAACAGCCTCTCCTGTTGAGAATCTGTTAGTTTTATGATCAATTTACACAGGGAAGCCTCAAACCTTACCTGGGTTGATATTACGGTGGTTAGTGAAACCGAGCTGGTCCAGTGCAACACTCTCGCTGGAAAACATATAATCCATCCCACCATTAATACCATTTCTCTCTCCCAGAACGAGGGGCCTAATGCCGTAAGGATCCCTAAACCCGATGATTCCAAACCCTATTGAATGTCAGCTCTATCAGGCAAACATTCACAATGATTCCTAGGATAATTGGAGATATTACCTGCAAGCATAGCTATACAAGCGTAACCACCCTGGCACCGCCGGTAGATAGCCTTCAACGCAGTGAACAAATCTTCTTCGTTAACACGGAACTTTCCAGTCTCCTGCAAGGCACTAGCGAAAATGTTCAGCAGTGTCTCGCTGTCAGAATCAGTGTTGATATGTCTATGCGCTTCGTGATCAAGGTAGTCTCGTAGCTCTGATGCATTAATGAGGTTGCCATTCTGTTAATCATGTCAAAATACGTCGTTTTATACAAAGTGCAAGAAGGGGATTTACATGGGCAAAGCAGATCCCGTATGGCGAATTTACGTAGAATGGCTGGGCTTCGGCATTTGCTGATGAGCCGGCGGTAGGATAGCGCACTGTCGACACCCCAATACCATACAGTCAGACACCACCTCGTATAAAAATTTATCCATTCGAAAGACATTTACGTGGGAAACAATAACAGTGGGTGTATCGCTAGACAAGGAACAGGTTGGAGCGATGCAGCATGAACCGCTGCGATACATCATTTCAAATACGGGGATTGATATAGGGAACAAATTCAAGGGAACCATACAATGTCCAAGCCCCATGTTCCCTGGCAAATCCATAAGCTGTTCAGGGAACCTAAAGACCTCAGAACAAAGCCCATTGCCTTTGCGAGTATAAATTCGACCCCTCTGACCGCAGGTAGCAATTCCGCAAGCATCCTGCCCTCTGTGTTGAAGAATTGGAAGACCGTTATGGATATCGGTGACGGCAGATCCGTTAGGATCAGCAAGGATGATTGCGATGATTCCGCACATCTTATATATCTTGAGCCAAAGAAATATTAGCTAAGGAAGTTGTTGTTGTTTAGAAGTCGTAATGGATGGAAGGGGGGGTTAAGCAAGTGCGCAATCAAGAAAAATATTTCTGCAGAGCCCCTCAAGGAGACCTAGAAGTCTAACATAAAACATTCATGATGTTGTAGCAAGAGTAACAGTGTGAAACAAACGAAACAAAAATCTAGGTTTTCAACATACCCAATTGAACTCCGAAAAAACCTGCTATTTGCCCTATTTGTCGATCAATATAGCCTACTTGCTATGTCGAGGAAGCAAGTATGTTCTAAACTTGATGATAGACCTGTGGTTGCGTACGTGCTTGTGACGGAGGGGGAGGGAGAAAAATCGCCCGACCACAAATACAACCAGATGACCTCAACCGGAAATTGTTCTCGAGCTAGGGATCGGGGGGATCAGAAGTATAAAGAGAACGAACAGACTGAAACCCGGACTTGGCTGGTAAAGACGGGAGTAAAGTCACGGTTGTAAAAGGGTTCTCTCTCGCTGCCATCTTCCCCTCTCTGAGTGTTTGTAATTTCTTCGCTCCTGGGTGGAGTAAGAAATAGGGCACTGCGCGCCGGGCAACACGCAAAAAAAAAAATTTGTGAAAAATTCCGTAGTGCAAAATTCTTATCCACTAGCGCGCCAAGATCATCTAGGATTGATGATTCCCCCCACCTTTCCCCATAAACCAACCCCCCCTCAAGAAAAAAAAATCTAAAACGCGAACAAGCGAAATATCCACAGTGAACCAGAAAAATTTAATTTTTGCATGTAATGATATCCAAGAATGATTTATAATACAGCGTAACAATTAACTAAAAACATAACGTTTCATGTTCTGTGTAAAACTACATGTACATTACACCAAAAAATAAATCCTTTCAACCTACACTCCTATGGTTGTATACATGATCTACTGTACGTAAGTACATGTACATATATGTACTTATTAGTGTTACTTCCTTGCCTTCCCACGTCCCTTGGTTGAGACTCCGCTGCTGGCTTTTGATTTTGCTGCAGGTTTGCTTCTGGTCGTTTTGGGCTTCTCATCCTCAGAAGTCTTTCCCTTTCCCTTTCCCGTTACCTTCTTCGGGACCTTGACATATTTGTCTTTGCTTATATCCATTGAGTCATCTTCAGCCATTTTTGCTTCTGCATCTTCTTCACCAATGGCACCTTCATCCTCGCTTTCTACAATTGCGTCCTCAATGTCAGGGACTTCTTTTTTCACAGCCTTAGGTGCAAAGTCACTGGTGGCTTTCATAAATGGCATGGGGTGAGACATCTGGTTGTATCTGTATATCCGTTAGTATAAAGCTTTCCATTGTTTTGTGATCGAGGGATTATACAGTCTAGTAAATGAACTTTTCGTTTGAGAGGATATGTTTAAACTGCTATCAGCCATGGGGCCAACGCCAAGTTCTACGATAGCATCCCAATCCTCCTTTGTTAAGAAGTAATCATCCATGAGTTGAATGATATCTGGAATGACATCTTTGCCTTCAGACTCAAGACGTCTAACAATCAGGTTGTGCAAGGTTGGTATGTAATTTTGTCGGACTTCATGGCGGTCTCCAGACGCACGCAGCCGAATATGCGATTGAATTTCCTTAACATAACGTACCAGTTTGCCTAGAAGTTGTGGAATTTAGTTGATAACATCCAAGTATTACTTTCCAGACAGACTTACCTTGCTTGGAGTTCATTCCTAACCACTGCGTGAAAGAATATTGAGAGCCACCGTATCCGCCATACATATATGAAGATGGTTTCACAGTTGAAAACATGCCATGAACCGGCATTAGGCTCCATTGCTGCTGTGGCCCATGAATAAGCGCGTCAACCAAATCGCCATCCGAGATACTTTCAGCAGCATTATCCGCCAACTCTAGTAATTTCAAGGTTCTCTCTCTTCCCCTAAAATTACCAGCCCTCGCAGGATTGGTTTTGAGGTAATTCTCTTGAATCATGAGATACGAAAACTCGTGGTCGTTGAAATAAAGCTCTATTTTGTCATTGAGCGTCTTTTTACTATTAGGGTTGAACATTTCGGTGCTTAATAGCTTCTGCGCAATATCCCAAGGTTTGAGGATTACATGCTTTTCCCATGATTTAGCTCTACTTAGTGTCAGTTATCTCAAGGCCATCACTGTCTATAAGGCGAGGTTTCGTACAAATCTTTGCTTTCCTCAAAACTCATACTTGATTGAGTGGTGCTGTATGTAGACAACATATTAATGATTTGCCGAATATCGGAGTGTGTTCCCTCAACAAGTTGGTCAATGACGTTTCCGGGAAGTTTGATTCCCTCGCGATAAGCAATAGACATAATTCTAGAGCGGACTTCGTTGACATTTGGCCGCCTAAAAGGCATATCAAATGTTACATTGTTGAAAGGCTTCATTTTTTGAAGTTTTCGTTCATTGCAAATGCAAATTATGGGAATCTAGGATAATTAGATATTGGGATTTTCTTGATATGACCAAGGTCGAGAATATACCTGAGTTTTTCTACATAGGCTTGCAAGTTGGCCTACACCGCCGCGGTCACCGGCGGACATACCGTCCACCTCATCCATTATCATAACAAGCTTCTGCTTGGAGGCATCGACTTTCTGCTTGTCTCCGGCAAAGTAGCCCATGAGCGACCTATTATCAAGAACTCCACGAAGAGTTTCCTACTCTGATGTCAATTGTGATTCATCATTAATATAGAAAAACTCATCCATACCTCCATTAACTTTTTGCTTCGAGTATCACTGGCATTGGTTTCAACGACATCATAACCCTCCAACCTGGCAACTAAATGCGCAGCACTAGTCTTCCCGATACCAGGAGGACCATGAATCATGGCCACCCGAAAAATTCCGTTTCCATCTTCTCCTCTCTTTTTAAAACCAGACTTCAAGTTTTTTGGCCAGTTTCTGAGCCACTTTTGCAACTTTTCCACCTGACCTTTATTGCCACAAATTTGATTTATTTGTGTAGGGGCATATTTAACCGTCCAAAGCTGATCAGCCTCCTTTAGAGCCGCCTCTTTACCCTTCGACTTGGTCGCTTTATCCATTTCTTTTGCCATTTCGCGAATTTTGGTTTCTTCAATTGCTTTTTTGGCTTCGTTTGCCTTTGCGGCTGCGTGGTCGCCACCGTTCGCAGGAAGTGTGCGAATCAAGTGGAATAAACCCTCCTCTCCAATTGTTTTCAAACCGTGTTGTCGGATAGTTTCTAGCTTTTTTGGACCAGCATCGTCACCTAGGACTACGTAAGACGTCTTTTTAGACGGTGCTCCGGTGATTTTACTGTTGATGCGTTAGGTCATGGGTGGGGGAAATGTATGGGAGCATTACATACCCTCCATATTTCTTGACAAGTTGCTGGCCATCCTCCCTTGATAAGCTTCCTAGAACGCCCGTGAATACAAACGTTAAGCCAGTCAAACAATTTTCTTCACCCTCTGGCATTTCCACAGTTCCTTGTGCTACTGGGCCAGCCCTTTGTTTGAAGTCCCTAAAGTTAAACTTCTTTTCTTCCCCGGAACGTGGCGGGGGCGAAGGTGCTCTAACGGTGGGGACACTATCAAGTATTTTTCTAACTTCCTCGTCCTCAATGTGTTCTTCCTTCTTCTTCTTGGGAGCGGGAGCCCGTGTCTTCTTAGCAACTGGTTTTTTAGCCTTTGGCTTTAGCTTTTCATCCTCTTCCTCAACCTCTTCCTCTTCTTCCTCGTCCTCGGAGGGTAAAGATCTTTTTTTCGTCCTGATTGTGGGTTTCCTCCTTGGTTTCATTACAACTTCTTCATCTTCATCATCAGAAGGCAATTTCTTCCGCTTGCTACTTGAGGCGGCGGGTTTTCTCTTCGGTTTTGTTGCTTCCGCTTTCTCGTCCTCCTTCTCTTCATCTTTTTGCTCTGCGTCGGGAACTAAATCTTCCATCTCATCGTCCCTCTTTTCTTCTTGATAGTCGTCCTCATGCTTTTTGAACTGGTCGGCAAAAATTCCGAGATCGATATCGTCATCATCGTCAATGTAATTTTCCTCTGGGTTTACCTCCGGCTTCACTTTTTTCGGCCTGACTGGAGCAGTCCGCACAATTTTGTTTTTGCCGTTACTCTTGAAATAGTCAGAGGTAGTTGTGGGTTCTAATTTCTCCTCTTTCTTCGCAGATTTTGCTGTTGTTTTGGGTAATGCTATTTTCTGAGTTGTTTTCTTTAGAGGTTCTTCATCGTCATCATCAGAATCTGGTAATCAAGGTTAGATCGAGCCTGTAAATTGGATATGTCTAAACCGTACCGACGACCCTCCGCTTTCGAGCTGCAGCTTTCTTCTAGAAACAATCGTACTGTAAGTGCCTTGAAAACAGTTTCGATTCAATCCCGGGGGTGAGAGCTACCTTAGCAGGGGTAGATGTAGATTTGGCTTTATCATTGAGTGAAGGTTGGCTACCTCCTTTGGGAGCGAAGAAGCTTCTGATATCGGGCATGTTTATTTTTTTTCAGTACCTTTTTGGCTTGGACGGTGCTTTCTTTAAATTGTCGAAACTTGAGCAATTGGAGGCAAATAATAAATAGACGCGTTGAGAGGTGACGCGCCCAACTTTTCTTGGTGGAGCTGGTCAATTTTCTACTTTGGGTTAGACCAGCCAAGTGCAGTTACCCTGTCCATCCGTTTCACGTTCTCCCAGAAGAAAAATATCTAGCTAGCGAACCATTTTCATTATCGACATAATCATGAGCAAAAGACCTCCCCAAAATAACTCACACGAAATGGATAATTCCAGGAAAAGAAAACGGCCGAATACTTTCACTAGCGCAGGACCTTCCGTTGATATTACTACAGCTAAGCAATTGGAAAGTTTACTAGGTGACCTTTCAAGCCAGGAGGGTTTGGAAAAGGGTAAGATGAATCAACTAATTGATTTAGGATATCTGATTGGCACGCAAAAGATTAACACATAAAAATAGGCGCCCATCAGTTTTATTCATTCCTTATACAATGCTCTAGAATACACAATTGCTCCGAAGAAACCTTGCAACAAAATTTGAAAATTTTAAAGCAATGGTTGGAGACCCAAAGCAAGAGTGCCGGTGATACTGAAGAGGGGGAAGGTCAAACAAACGCATTCAGGAGCATTCTTCAAGTTTGCAGTTTTGCTGCACAGGTATTTACAAACTGCTCCTGGCCATTTCTTCAAAGCATATCTGAACAAAACTTCACCTTAGAAACCCTACCATACAGTAATGATGTCGGTCATGTCATCCCTGACTAGTCTTGTGCGCACGTGCTCGCAAAACGATGAGCTAAAGCCATACGGGACAGTATTATGCAAAGCCATTCTTCAGCCAACCTACTTGAAAATTGTGTATCAAAATTTGAGGTCCAATCACGACCGTATCTCCACACCAACATTAAAGTTACTCACTGAAATCAATAAGTTTGATTTTGGGAGTATTTGTGGATTGCTGCATTCGGCATTTGATTTTACAACCAAAGATATCACTAAAAACTTTGGAATACGAGGAGGGAAGGAGGAAGTCATGGTAGCTACGGAAGAGACCAGAAAACCTTCGGTAAGAACATCATTTGTGAGGTTCCTTCTTTCATTTTTCCAACATGGAAGCTCTTCTGTGAAAAATGAAGTGCTCCAACAGCGAGTATGGATTACAACACTATTCAAATATCTCAAATATGATGCACCTTTTGTTGTGCACGAGGTCTTGGAAGCCATTGGCAAGAGGATATTGGAGGATCGTGGTATTCCTCGAGCGACCAAAACAAGCATTTTCCATGAGGGGACACTTACCTCTATTCTCGCCCTATATGATCGCACTGATGTCGTGAATCTTGAAAGAGCGGGAAAGACTGAGGAAAAAGCAGTCAAGGAAATATCACACGAATTTCTGATGAAAACATGTACTACACCCGGCAATGGTGTTTGTTTCCCGGATTCTGGATGGTATCCGTTAAAGCGTGGCGAAAACGACGAAAAACGCGCCGGTCCGCTCAGTGTACACAATCGTGCCCTCGCATCGTTTATCATAAAAGTCCGTCCATATTTCGACATCCTACAACAAGATCTTTTGTTGGAAATTTTCAAAGCCTGCCCGGAACTGGTTGCAAGTTACTTTCAGAGTAATCCTCCCTTTAGCTTTGATCCAAAACTTACATCCACATGGATCGGATATTGCGCCTTCCTCACATCTACCGTACAACTACCTACACCAAAAAACTTTGGTATGAGCGAGTTGTCTGTCATTCCTCCACCGGTCAATATCGCCATTGAGAATGTAGTTCCAAAACCGCTCAACAAGGCTACGTTGACAAAATGCTTACAAGAAAACTCTCTTATTAAATTTTCTGTCACTCGTCTTCTCATATTTTCGTTTCAAAAGCTCCGAGCTGTACTTGATGCGATTGATGATGCGTCAAAGTCGATGGTTGACCCTTCCTCAAATTGGATCCGAGTTCGATCTGAGCTTATTGAAGAGTTTTGTAAGCGGGTACCAGATATGTCTTTCCTGGTGGGCCTAGTCCACTCTTCTTTCAAAGGCAAGAACCAAATTCAAGGAAAATTGCAAAAGGAGGCTTCCAGCAGATTACTTGCGGATTATTTTGAATTGTTACCAGAGGTTGCCACGGCCGGGAATTTTGATATCTCCACTGCTCTAGGAAACTTTTTTGCAAACAAAGATAATGTGGAGGACAGAGGGTTTAGGGTCCTAGAGATGGGGCATTTATTAAGGGTCGCAGAGGATGCCTCTGACATCAAGTGGTGGAATAAAGGTTCGTTTGAAAGTTTCACCTGAAACGGGTTTGGTTCTAACCAAGCACTAGGCTCAATGCAGTTTTCGCCTTTCGTTTCAATCCTCAACATATGTTGCGGCCCTGCGTCAAAAATGCCTTTAAAACAGATCAGGAAGCTTCTCCGCTCTTTTATCACCCCAAGCAATTTATTTCAGAGCGACACGATAGCATCGCCGCTCGAGACCCTGCTGGAAAGCCTGTCGTGCACACAAGACCCACTGGCCCTCAACTCCATCCTTTTATTTATCGATCAATGCGCGATACGTTGTATACGTACTCCCTTCAAATACACCGATGACTACGCCGAGCTCGCTCTGGAGACCATGAGATCGAAACCACTGACTGAGAAATTTCCTGCCGTAAGCCCTCTAACAATGACACTAGTGGAGCAATGGAAATTCTTCATGAAGTCGGACTCAATTCCTGCCGTAAAAGACACCGCTTCAATCTGGCTTGTAAGATTTCTTGAGTCGAGTGTGATATTAGGAGAGAATAAATATGTTCTCGCTGTATTGTGCGGACGTCTCGCTACCATATGCGAAGAGACGGGTCATTTAGATGGTAAGATAGTATTTACAGAGCTAAAGCTTCAGCTGGAAAACGAAAAGTATTTGGAGCTCGAGAGTGGGTCCTCAAACCAGATCGCACCCAATTCTCTAAACGATTCATTATCGACTAGAAGGTTATTCAGAGACCTGTGTCATTTCAATATTGCCAACATCGAGCGAGTAACGAAGTCTATTGAAGAAAGGGAAATTGATGTATCGCTACTAGATGTTGCAGTCGCTCAAAAGGCAATTATCTATGTTCTAGGATCCCAGAAGATAAGCTCTGATGATTCTTGCTTGGCATTGTCCAAGTTAATGGATCTTATGGAAGCCATTCTAGTACGCCTAAAGGAAGGAGAGGATACTGGAATCTGGAACGATGCCAAGAAAATGCTTGCAACTAACGAAGATTGGGTGAAATTATTCCTGGGACTACCTACAGAGCCAAGTGGAACCTCGACAAAATTACGAGATTTTGCAAGATATGCATACTTCTCAGAAAGTAAGTTAAATGATTAATCTCTAAATATACTCGGTAAATACTGACCTTTCTTCTCCAAGGATATTCAAATCTCCTTAGGGCTAGTTTTGATAGTTACGAGCCAATATTAAAAATCATTTGTGTTCAAGCACAATCTTCCATCGAAAGCCTGGGTCGTTATCTTGAGGACAATCCGGATGACCACTTTACAGAGGTATTTTGACGCAAGAGTCCTAATTTAAGATATGATGTTAATTTCTTTCTAGGTTCTTTCTACGTACAAGTGTATAATCACACAACTTTTTTCTTATGAGCACATGTTGGATTTCATCAAAACTTTTATTCTCGTTGAAAGTGAACCAAGTGAGCTTAAGTTCGAGATTCTAGCATTATTATTACAACAATTATCTTCAAGGGGGCAATACCTACCCCTTAAAGATTTGGAAACTCTTTTGGCAACAGGCGATGCCCCCAAGACATTTTATAATGCTCTTGCTGGATACATACTCTCTGTGCCGAAGGAAGAGATTGAAGATCTTGATATCGAGCATTACCATATGGATTTTGAAGCCGAATTGCACGAATGGATGGTCTCACTTGATTGTGCCTTGATAAAGCAGGTCAAGTCTGTGCGCGAAGCAGCCCTATCTACCTTAGACACGAATTTACGCAATGGAAAAAATATCCCGCATCTAGAAAGACATTTCTCGACACTCCTAGCAAGCTTTGCGGTACATAGGGAAGACGCTGCTGGATTTGAATGGGAGGAACCAACAGGCTCAGAGATTAAGGAAAAGATGGAGAGACTTTTCTCTGTGATCCAAGACAAGATGTTTGAAAATCCTCCTGATGCACCCCAAACCGAGGTCTTCCTGATGGCGGCATCGCTGTTGAACTCGATAGACAAAAACCGCCTTCTTAAATTTATCACAAGTGATAATCGAAGAAGCACTTTGACGGCGAATACAACCGCACTGCTTAACGTTTTGATTCGGGATATGAATTCAGGGGAGGCAGAGTCCGTCGAACTACGTAACTGGCTGTTAATGGTGTTTGATCACCTTACAAGGCGCTTTGCTGAGGACAAAATGCTCTCCGATAAGATTTTGGACTTCACTAAGCAACTAGGTATGTTCTCCTTCCAGATATTTCACTAGGAAAAATTCTAATGTTATCAGAGCGGTTGCTCAATCTTGGAACGATCAACCTCAATTCATCTGTACCACGACCAACACTGAACGCCGTGCTTGAAGTCGGTTTGGAAAACCATATCCACATACCGGAGGTAGTTTATTTCGCCGCCGTGATAGTTTCTCAGTTGCCGGCAAATGTAAGATACTAGTTTCTTCCTAATACGCTAATAAATACTAACACTTCAATTTCGAAGGCTCTTGAGGTTGCAAAACTACTACAGATTGTTCTTGGACATTCTCAAAATCCCCTCCTTCTACGAAATAACTACTTCGATACCCAGGAAATCTCATACCACACGGCGTTTCTTATCTACAGACTGTTTTCCATGGCCAGTTCTAGACAATCTAACGTCACTACTTTAGATGGGGTTTTGTCTCTTTATCGAGGTTCAAATGATATCATCGATGCCGCCTTATATATGATCATCTGCGATATCGAAGCGCATCTGGCGCGCAGTATTGGAGACCGAATCGCCTCCTGGACAGTTGTGGAGAGTTCAGATATACCTTTGGTTTCGCGAGTACGAGGACGTCTTACAGTCACGATTGATTCAAAAACACTGGCAAGGAGCGTTTTTCAATCGTCACCCAATCGACCAATAATTCCGAAGGAAAAACTGAAACAGCTAGAATTCTTCATGACCATATCAAAAAATGAGGATCAACATCTCTCCAAGACTTATGACCTTGAGTTTATTCTACCCGCTCTCACATTTTGTCTCAATTCAGAACAACAAGTTATCGAGATCACAACTATCATCGAAAGACACTGCTTGGGGTTCACCATAACAGGTCTTTGCTCCGACCGCAGCCGTGTGCGTGGTATGGCGATTGGATTCATTATGACTTCGATCGCAAAGTTAGAGGTAACAATTCCCTCCACTCCCTCCAAATAAATAACTAGATCTAACATCACTAGAAATCGTCACATCGCGAAAAACACCAAATTCTTGGATTGCTCTGTACACTAGTCGCCTCAATCAGCGATAAAGAGAAAAAAGATGGCGAACAAGGCTTGAAGCACCCGATACCAACCGTCCTTGGCGTCTTTTTCGCCCAGTGTGTTCAAATTGTTATAAACCCTGGGCATTTCCTCTATGAGAAAATTATGACATTGCTTCTTCAACAAGGACCCATTATGGATCTTTACGATCTGCCCTACATCTTACAAGTCGCAAGCCTAGAAAGAGGCGATGACTACTATAAAGAGATCTCGTGGGTCCTGGGGATACTGGTTGCAGGGCTAAAAACAACTCAAGTATAAACCTAAATTCGTCATTCCTATATCGACAATACTAACCAGAACACAGGACCTAGCGATCTATCACAACCGCAGGATTTTTGGTGGCTGTCTCAATGCTTACGTTGCACCCCACTGCAGCGACAGAGCTAAAGAGAGGATCCTTGAACTCCTCTGGAACACCGCCGCCGTTGAAGGGGGTGCAACCACACTCATCACTCGTAACGCCATCATGTCCTTCATTGAGACCCAGGCAAACAGTGCCGAAAAGGACGATTTAGTTCTGTTAAAGAGACTTTCGGCTAGACTCTATGAGGCGTCATCAAAGGGGCATGTAAAGGAGTGGGCAAAGGGTAATCTGGAGGCTCATTTAGAAGATATCTTCGTAAAATAGGTAGATACACAGAAATTAGTGATACCATGTGAAGCGAGAAAGCTGTTACTATCGGCTTTGAGATTTAGGCAGTAATTCAGGGCTTGTTAGATCGGTGTTTCCCTTTTTTCTTTTCATTTTCATGGCATTTCAATCATTGCCATGTGTTAGGATCATATCATATCACTCGGATCTCAATCATGACTAATTCAAAAAAAAAAAGTGTTATACATATCGTTTATCCCTTAAGTCGTCAGGACCGATTTCAATCTCGTTACTCATACCTGATGCGGAAGTCGTGATATGAACATCGCAGAGAAGTGATCATGATTCGTAGCTGCTCACGCTAATTCTTATCATTACAGCAAAAGCTTGCTATAACGGTACGCTCGGGACCGGAATTTGGTACCGTTATAGAGAGATTACCCTTATATAGGAGGTGCTGGTGCTGAAAGCCAGGCAAAAAGGACCGAGAAGTGCTACCGTTATAGAGAGATTACCCTTATAGAAAGTACCGTTATAGCAAGTTTTCGCTATAAATCGTGATAGATCTCCTCTGTGACGTTCATATCACGACTTCCGCATTAGGTATGAGTAACGAGATTGAAATCGGTCCTGACGACTTAAGGGATACTTCTCTTTCATTCTAGTGATAGGATGGTAGGTGCACTCAACCATTGGCTCTGCGAAATTATCAAATAAAAGTCGGCGGAGTCACGATTATGACTCTTTCACAACACTTGTGTAGAGTCATAACACTTAACACGAGCTTGTGTAACCCACATTAGCTTACCACGGATGCACACATAGCTTATCACGTGATATGAGTCATCACGCGTACCGCACAAGGTCCCCCGCGACGCGCCTTCATTAACGCGTCTTCCCCATGCGTGTTCCCAGGTGTCTCCCTAAGCTGCCATACTGCACCTCCGCAAGAGCTGTATATCCCCCCATAACATCACTATTTCTTTCCCGCAAAATGTCTTCCACGCCTAGAAAACGTAAGGCCGAAGCGAGTAGTAGCACCAATGCCACCAGCGCAAAGAAGAAAACTACATCTACCGCTACGGCTGCGACGGTATCCAATTTCTTCAAACCGGCATCCCAGAAGGAGCCGGAGCCAACGACG
Organism: Morchella importuna; assembly: GCF_003444635.1. Lineage (NCBI taxonomy): Eukaryota > Fungi > Ascomycota > Pezizomycetes > Pezizales > Morchellaceae > Morchella > Morchella importuna. Next base: position 801,123 of record NW_025763400.1, on the reverse strand, counting down.
TGGAGACTGGTCTCAAAGTCGCTATTGGTCGGAAAGTACCAACCCAAGGGGACAGTCGGGATTGATGTAGCCGCGGCGGGGAAAGTGAAGATCGCTGGATTCGATCTGGTTAGTCAATGCCGTATCCACTGTCTAAGGAGAGATACATGTACCCGACAGTGCCTGAAGGCCAACTGACAGCGATTGAATAGGACTCAACCCTCATCTCCACACTTTCGGGAAATAAGTTCGCCAAAGACGCTACGGATTGGAAATGGTGGGACCCGTCTGTGCCGACCCGGCTTAAATCACTACAAGCCGAAGGCTATCAGCTTGTCATCTTCACGAACCAGAACGGCATTCCCGACCCGACCAACGAGTCGGTACGCCTAGCGGCGTTCAAGACAAAACTCGCTGCAATCTTTAAGACGCTGAATATACCGGGTATGTTGGTATATGCAGCGACGGCAAACGATCGATTTCGGAAGCCGAGGCCAGGAATGTGGGAGGAGCTCTTAGACGACCTGGACTGCGATGGAACAGTACCCGAGAGGGCTGCTGAGTTGAAGGAATGTTATCTAGTTGGTGATGCGGCGGGGAGAGAGGGCGACTTCTCAGATACGGATCGGTATGTGTGCCTATTTGTCCCTATAATTAAATGTCGACATACTTAACCGGCACAGGAACTGGGCAATTAATCTCAAAATCGGGTTTCACACGCCTGAGGAATACTTTCTTTCCCAAGCTCCAAAACCTATGTCCCACAGGTTTGACCCGGCACTCTACATAACCCCTTCCACCAGTAGTAACGGTAACGAATCTGCATTCACCCCCAACCCCCAATCTCAAGAGATCATCCTTTTATGTGGCTCTCCCGGTAGCGGTAAGTCCACGTTCTACCGGCGCCATCTCCTTCCCCATGGCTATGCGCACATCAACCAAGATACCCTCAAGACCAAGCCGCGCTGCCTTAAGGTCGCGCGTGAGCACCTCTCTGCAGGCAAGAGCATTGCCATTGATAACACTAATGCCGATATTGCCACGCGCAAGCTGTGGATTGATCTGGCGGGCGAGTTCAATGCGCCGATCAGGTGCGTGTACTTCGTAGCAGACGAGGCACTGTGTATGCATAACGCTGCTGTGAGGGCGTTTGGTGGGACTTTGGTGAACCCAGAGGGGAGGGAAATGTTGCCGAGGATAGCGTTTGCCGGTTTTAAAGGAAGATTTGTAGAGCCGAAAGTGATAGAAGGTTTTTCGGAGGTCTCTAGAGTGGCGTTTAAGTGGGAGGGTGAGGAGGAGGAGAGGGGTGTCTGGAGTAGATTTTGGACTTAGAGCCCTCCACTTCCTTCTGTCTTTCTTTTTTGTTTTAGAAGCCTTTCTAGTGTATTTTCTTTTCTTTCTTTTTCCTTTTCTTTTTTATATGTAGTAAAATGCGGATACCACTTTTTCTGTTATGTCACTCTGACTTTCTTATATGGGGGTATGCTTTTAGCAAGACTTTTTGTGGAACTAATTGTCTCCTCCTAAGCTCTCCTGATGGATTGGGTATAATGTCGCTCGATCCCCCTGGCTCCATAAGGGTAGCTTGGGCCATGTTAGCTTCATTCAAGAGCGAGTGATAAGTAGTGATTTGCAAACCAAAGGTATAGCTTAGAACGTAATTTTGAATAAGAGCAAAAATGGACGACCCTTTGGGGTGGTTAACCCCGGGTCATACATGTAGGTATTGTCCATCTCAATACATGTATTTCCATGTTGGCTTGGAAACTACACGTAGGTTTAGCCTAGGTTTAGCCTAGGTTTAATAACAGTTTTATTCTCGTGCTGACTACGTGTATTATATAGAAGGCAAGACCCTGTTCGGCCTGCCTGAGATAGGCTTGCTAATTAGGCCGATGAACACTTATATGGGAGCACACGTTGATAAACCTTAGCTCATCAAAAATACCGAGTGATATTTTGTGAGCCATCACGTGAAGAGGCTTTACCTTATCCGGAGAGGTTATGGGAGTTTAGAAACACACCCGAGAGACATCAACCAGGAGGTATTCCCTAGATCGAAGCATAATTCTTTGAATCAGGCAGGAAATTGTGAAATTATAGTATTTCAGTATTCTACTTTTTTTCATGGGATTTTCAACCGATACACGTCCTTGGCGCGCTAGTCCATCACCATCCTTATCTAAAGTGGAAACAACGCTCGACGCGTTGCCGCCGCGGGTCCGAGTATTGTCTGCAATCCGCGACACCTCCCCATATTATACGCAACTTTGCTTTTCCTCGGGCTCCCCCTGGTTTCGTTTATTTATTCTCGTCGGCTTAGACGTCGGTTTTCTTACCTTGCTGTCAGTGATAAATTAACGGTGCCATGGGTATCACAGGTAAAATACACCTTCACCCTTCAGCCTACGTAAATATTGTGCTTACCACCCTCTACAGGGCTCTACAAATGGCTCGATTCCATCAAGCGTGTAGAACACGTCAAAAAATACAACGGCCTCACCCTCGGAATCGACACCTACAGCTGGCTGCACAAAGGTGCATTCTCCTGCGCCCTCGAGCTCGTCCAGGGCACACCCACAACCCGTTATGTCGACTTCTGCGTCGAGCGCATCAAGATGCTACAGTATCACGGTGTCACACCCTACCTCGTCTTTGACGGCGATTACCTCCCCTCTAAAGCGGGTACCGAGGCAGGCCGCGAGGAACGCCGTGAAGAGAGCAGGCAGAAAGGCCTTGAGCTGTTAAAGACGAATAAGAAGGAGGCTATGGATATACTGCAGAAGGCGGTGGATGTGACGCCGGCAATGGCGCGTGCGGTAATACAGGCATGTAAGGAGCTCGGCGTCCAGTATGTCGTTGCGCCGTATGAGGCGGATGCGCAGCTGTACTATCTCGAGAAGATAGGTGTTATCGACGGCGTCATATCCGAGGACTCGGACCTACTAGTATTTGGCGTACGCCTGCTGGTGACCAAGATGGATCGTTTTGGAGACTGCGTTGAGGTTAACCGCGCGGATTTTACGAAGAATAGAGACATTACGCTAGCAGGATGGACGGATGCGGAGTTTCGTATGATGGCGATATTGTCTGGGTGCGATTATCTGCCGAGTATCAGGGGTATTGGGCTCAAAAAGGCACATGGCTACGTGCGCTCTCATAAAACAGTTGATCGTATTGTGCGTGCGATCAGGATGGAGGGGAGGATGACTGTACCGCCAGACTATCTCGAGAAGTTCAAGCAGGCGGAGCTTACATTCCTGCATCAGCGGGTGTGGTGCCCGAAGGCTGAGATGATGGTGATGTGCAATGAGCCAGATGAACCACTTACCGGGGAAGCTCTAGTATTCATCGGCGGGTATGTAGCTCACCCAATTCCTGCTTCCGCCTCGTCTTAACACCCAATAGAGTAGTGGAACCTCAAATAGCCCGCGGGATTGCACTGGGCGAACTCGACCCAATAACCAAGCTCCCTTTTGACCCTATCCCAACGACTACGCATACAGCAAGAGCCTACCCGTCACAGCCATGCATAACCGTAGGTCACCCTTCATGTTATGCCTACCTGTTTCTAACCCTTATCCCAGTGCTAACCCACCCGCAGTTCCGGCCCCGTCCCCGCCCACCCGCTGCAAAGCCTGTTAGCATCGCAGCATTCTTCCCCAAAACCTCAACGCCAAGAACACCACTCGCTGCAAAATCGTCAAATATTCAAGCCATTCGTAAAGCCTTCACCGCACCGAGACCATCCTCAGCATCATCATCATCATCGTCGTCGTCGTTTTCATGTCCGCCTAAGAAACGCGGTGCAGAGGAAGCACCCAATCCGGACACTCCAATCAAGAAGTCGCGGACGCTTGCCGCGGATGAGAATGTGAGGGTTACGGGAGAGCGAAGTGCCTTCTTCAATACTCCCAAACATCTGCAGTCGCGTCGCCCACTTGCCGTAACTGTGGAAACACCTACGACCAAGAAAACAGTCACCGAAAGCGCTCCAATTCCCCCAACCGTGGCGGACTCTGACCTGGAAAAAGCGATCCAGGCGTCACTGCAGCCCGAATATCTCCCTGACACGGAGATTGAAACCGGTGTTCAGAAAGTCGCACGCTCACTCAAAGCCGATTTTTCAAAGAGTGGTCATGGGAAACTGGCGAAGTTTGTTGAGAAGCAACGGGTTGGGGCGGCGAAGGCACGGTTGAGCACGAGTGCAGCGGGAATAAAGAAGAACGGCGGGTTTATGCAGCAGTTTAAGAGGTCTGTCGGGACAAAGATGCAGATACCGCATACGGTAGGCGTGGGTGAAGAGAGTCAGGATAGTGCTGGCGGCGATAGCCAGGGTGCAGGCCTTGGGCTTGGCGTTGGGGTAGAGGAGAGCCAGGGCAGTGACATTGAGAGCCAACGGGAGTTTGGACGTGGTTTGGAGGCGTTCAGGTTGAAGCGGTAACGGGTTTTTTCATCCAGAGATACACAAAGACTATTTTGTGCCTTTTTTGTTGTCGTTTTGTACTCAATTGGCGTTAGTCTTTTTTGGTTGTTGGTTTAAATCTCTTTTCTGGCATGGGAGCGTTTTATTCTTTCCTTTTTTTATATTCTTTGGATTGGTTAAATGAATGGGATGAATTATGGATATATTACAAACAAGTGTCATATCTCAATAAATTATAGCGATATCAGGCTTCTGTCTGAATTCGTTGTTAACTCTCGAATCCGTTTGTTTCTAATCCCATACCGCACCAGAATGTTCAATGACACTTCTGCCGTTTTTTATAGTTGACCCTCGGTAGTTTAGCGCGGGTAAATGACGTAATTCCACTTCTTATTGCATGCAGCAGCTTAACTCCGTGGATTAGATATGCTTCCCCGCGACAACATATCTCTGAATCTCTAATGCTTCTACCAAGAGCCAGTGTTCTAAAAACTCGACGTCTACTACAACCTCTTAAATTCGCGCAACAGTCTCGAGCTATGCAGATCAAGTCGATTCCAATGTGTATGTTGCTACACTTGTGCTCTAGGCCAGTCGCTTGAATTAATTTGATGTAACTTAGGGACCGGAAGCCATGATAACTATGCTTATCTGGTGGTAGACGACAAGACGAAAGATGCAATGATTGTGGATCCAGCGAACCCGCCAGAGTATGCCCTGCGGCGTCCTTGGGATTGTCTGTTGAAGAGACTTTATCTGACGGTGGGCGTGTAGGGTGCTACCGTACTTGGAGAAGACGCTGGCGGCGGAGGGGATTACCCTGAAGGGTATTATCAATACGCACCAGTAAGTTAAGCCTTCAGGGTGGGTCGGGCTGGATATAGCTAACTCAGGCATTTGAAAGTCATTATGACCATGCCGGCGGTAATAAAGAGCTGGTAAGCATCCAAGATGCTTCTGCCTTCCAGGCTGACTGCTAATATTCTCTCCCGCCAGCTCAAAAACTATCCAGTCCCAATCCTCGGCGGAAAAGACTGTGAGGGCGTGACAAAAATCCTCAAAGATGGCGAGACCTTCACCATTGGCAAGGGGATTAGCGTCAGGTCATTGCACACACCGTGTCATACTCAAGATAGTATCTGCTATTTTGTCCAGGATGGGGATGAGAAGGCAGTATTTACGGGGGATACTCTGTTCATTGCCGGTGAGTGGTTGTATATGTGTTGGACTAGGGAGTTGGTTTAATAATCGTGGTTTTAGGCTGTGGTAGATTCTTCGAGGGTACGCCAGAGGAGATGCACAAAGCATTGAATGTGACGCTGGCTTCACTCCCGGACGATACGAAGGTCTACCCGGGACATGAGTATACAAAGTCTAATATCAAGTTCGGACAGCATGTCACGGATACGGTGCCGGTGCAAAAGCTGGGAAAGTTCTGTGCAGAGAACGAACAGACACAAGGGAAATTCACTATTGGGGATGAGAAGGTGTGTGATGCTTCCCTGCTGTATCATTTTGATGGTGGTCTAGCTCATGTTACTTATACTGACGATTTCTAGCAACATAACGTTTTTATGAGAGTTGATGTTGGTGATATCTTTCTATAATTTGAATTTTGATGCTCTTAATGTCAGCTAATATAAATGGTGGTGTATAGGACCCGGCTGTTCAGCAAGCCACCGGTGAAATTGAACCAGTTGCGGTTATGAAGAAGCTTCGGGAGATGAAGAATAGTTTCAAGTAGTTTGGTCCTTTTATTTGACCTTTGTTAAACTACTTTATTCAATTAGTCTCTAATATTTGTGCAGACCTCCTGTGAAGTCTATATTGTAGAGTTGTGCGTGAAATATGAGGTTGTAATTTGAGTATAATTTTCGGGACTGGTGTGTTTAGTTTGTGTCTCGAGATTTAATCCATATCCCGGGGAGTCCATTAACGATTGACATAAGTTTGAACACTGGCTGGATATTTCCTAAGTTGGTATTTCGGGAGTGTTCGCATAATCTCAGCAGACCTAAAGAACTAATATTGATACAAGGGTTAGGGGTACGCTTTCGACTCATGAGGATGAGGCTCTGAGTCAACCCCGCGCCGCATAAAAATACCCCGCCATCCCATCTCGAAAGTCCATCGCAACGAAAAACCCCACCAACCATAGCACTTCCGCCCACAAACCCTCAAATCTAATAAAGCTCAACCTCAAAATTTAGCTTTTATGGATTTCCCCAAGGAAGAAGAGAAAATCCTCGAGTTCTGGAGGGAGATTGATGCCTTCAGGACCTCGGTCAAATTGTCAGAGGGGAAGACGCCGTATTCTTTTTATGACGGACCTCCGTTCTGCACTGGGTGAGTTGCTCTGAAGATGATTGTGAGCTTTGGAGCAGAAGCACTAAACATTTTTTGATCTGGGTGTATAGATTACCGCATTATGGTACACACATTCGCTTTGTAGTTTTCTTGTCTGTGTACTGACTTGGTTCGTTTGACCGAAGGCCACTTGCTCGCCAGTACCATCAAAGATATTGTCCCCCGTTATTGGCACATGAAAGGCCACTATATCGAGCGAAGGTTTGGTTGGGATACTCACGGTCTCCCCGTTGAGTATGAGATTGACAAAAAGCTTAACATCACCTGTAAGGACGATGTTATGAAGATGGGCATTGATAAGTATAATGCCGAGTGTAGGGCTATTGTCATGAGGTACTCCACAGAGTGGAGACAAACTATCGATAGGTTGGGTCGCTGGATCGACTTCGACAACGACTACAAGGTTAGTTTGTAAATTGCTGTTAAAGATCGGGCTGCAGTTTCGGCTACTGACAAGTGCTAGACCATGTACCCGACATACATGGAGTCCATCTGGTGGGTTTGCAAGCAGCTTTTTGACAAAGATCAAGTGTATCTTGGATACCGTGTTATGCCCTATTCAACTGCATGCACCACCCCGCTTTCCAACTTCGAATCTCAGCAGAACTATAAGGATGTTCAAGACCCTGCCGTAGTTGTCAGCTTCCCACTGGTAGAGGATCCCACTACCGACCTTCTTGCTTGGACCACCACACCTTGGACTTTGCCCTCTCACACCGGAATTGCGGTCCACCCAGACTTTGAGTACATCAAGATCAATGATCAGGCGTCTGGCAGAAACTATATCCTTCTCGAGTCATGTCTGAAAACTCTATATGGAGAGAAGGGGCTCAAAAAGGCAAAGTACACTATTGAGAAGAAGTACAAGGGTAAGGATATGTTAGGATGGAAGTACGAGCCGCTTTTTGACTACTTCTATGAGGACTTTAAGGAGCATGGTTTCAAGGTATTGAATGCTACCTATGTCACATCGGACAGTGGTACGGGGTTGGTTCATCAAGCACCTGCATTTGGTGAGGAGGATTACAATGTCGCGATGGATGCGGGAGTCATCACGGAGAAGAGGCCTCCGCCAAACCCGGTTGATGAGTCTGGTATTTTTACTAGCCAAGTTAGAGATTTCGCTGGGCTTCACGTTAAGGTACTTTTTCTAGCCCTCTCTCTATATAAATGATGTACTAACATGTGAATTGAAGGCTGCAGACAAGTCTATCATTAAACATTTGAAGGAGAAAAAGAGACTCGTCGTCGATGGTCAAATCACCCACAGTTATCCGTTCTGTTGGCGTTCAGATACCCCTTTGATTTACCGAGCCGTTCCCGCTTGGTTCGTCCGTATCCCCAGTATCATTCCCCAGATGTTGAAGAACATTGAGGGCTCGCATTGGGTTCCTTCAAACGTGAAGGAAAACAGATTCGCAAGTTGGATTGCAAATGCTAGGGACTGGAACATCTCTCGTAACAGGTATTGGGGTACACCGTTACCCATCTGGGTTTCGGATGATCGTGAGGAGATTGTGTGTGTTGGAAGTGTAGAGGAACTCAGGGAGTTGAGTGGATGCGGAGAGATTCCGGATCTCCACCGCGACAAAATTGACCACATCACCATCCCGAGCAAGAAAGGAAAGGGTGTTTTAAAGAGAGTGGAGGAGGTCTTTGATTGTTGGTTTGAGTCTGGAAGCATGCCTTACGCTAGCAAGCACTACCCTTTTGAAAACAAGGAGCAGTTTGAGGGCTCTTTCCCAGCTAACTTCATTGCCGAGGGATTGGACCAGACGCGTGGATGGTTTTACACTCTCCTTGTCCTTGGTACACATCTTTTTGGAGTCTCTCCATTCCAAAACTGCATTGTCAATGGTATTGTACTTGCCGAGGACGGAAAGAAGATGTCCAAGCGTCTCAAGAACTATCCTGACCCCACATTGGTCATGGATAAGTACGGTTCTGATGCTCTGAGACTGTACCTTATCAACTCACCAGTTGTCAGGGCACAGCCGCTGAGGTTCAAGGAGTTGGGTGTCAAAGAGGTTGTCGCCAAGGTGCTGTTACCGCTTTGGAACAGTTACAATTTCTTCGAGCAGCAGGCACAGCTGTTGAAGAAACTGACTGGTAATGAATACAGGTTCAGCCCTGAGTCAGGCGGTAACAAGAATGTGATGGATAAATGGATTTTGGCCAATTGCCAGAGTTACTTGAAATTTGTGAATGAAGAGATGACTGGTGAGCTCACTCAAGAGTTGACGGTTATTGTCCGTTGCTAATCAGCTTTAAACCCTTAGCGTACCGTTTGTACACCGTGGTTCCTAGAATGCTGGAAATGATCGACAACACAACCAACTGGTACATTAGATTCAACAGAAAACGTCTGAAGGGTGAATATGGCCTCGAAGACACAACACATGCTCTAAACGCACTTTTTGAGGTTCTATTTACGCTTGTGCGTGGCCTCGCCCCATTCACACCATTCTTGACAGATAATATCTACCAACGCCTGCGCCCCTACATTCCCGAGTCACTCTTACCCAAGGATTCTAGAAGTGTACACTTCCTGAGCTTTCCAGAGGTTAGGGAAGAACTGTTCGATGAGGATGTTGAGAGGAGATTTGGCAGAATGCAGAAGGTCATTGAGCTGGCACGTGTTTCCAGAGAGAGGAAGACTGTCGGCTTGAAGGTAGCTAGATCCAATAACTTATAAATCACTTATAAATCACTTTGACGCTAACTGATATTTCAGACACCTTTGAAAACACTTGTTGTCATCCACAAAGACCAACAATATCTCGACGATATCAAGTCTCTCGAATCTTACATCACCTCTGAGCTTAACGTCCGCGATCTTGTCCTTTCATCGGACGAGGATAAGTACGGTGTACAATACAAAGCTGTTGCCGATTGGCCTGTCCTTGGAAAGAAATTGAAGAAGGATCTTCCCAAGGTTAAGCAAGCTCTCACTAAGCTAACGAGCGCTGAGGTCAAAAAATTTGTCGAAGACAAGGAAATCGTAGTCGGTGGGATCACACTTGTGGCCGAGGATCTCAACGTTGTCCGCGAGCTCGGGGAGTCATCATCGGGGCATATGGAGACAAACACGGATAACGATGTCCTTACCATCCTTGACACAGAGCTACACAAGGAGCTGGAGAGTGAGGGACTTGCGAGAGAAATTTTGAACCGTGTTCAGAGGCTACGAAAGAAGGCGGGCCTCGTGGCTACGGATGATGTGAAGATGGAGTATAGAATCCTCAAGGACCCGATTGGACTCGAGGAGGTCTTTGTAGAGCATAGGGATACTCTTGAGAAGGCGCTCCGAAGGCCTCTGGATAAGGCCACTATCACGCATATTGAAGAAATAAATCCAGGTGAAGATATAGACAAGATCATTATGGAGGAGGAGCAAGAGGTTGGAGAAGCCACATTCTTGCTGAGGCTTCTAAAACTTTAAGGTTTAGTGATTCTTAGATATATTCAATTTATTTAGAGTTCAAACGTTTTAAGAAAACCTAAAGATACTTCGATCAAGGAAAGAAGAGAACCATGTAAAACTGGACTTCTATCATTAAAGGCACCCATGATGTATGATACCATGTGATACAAATAACTACAACTACAATTTCCACGCTGCACTAAACTAGGTTATGGCACGAGACCACATTTACGTATGTGTGAATACCGAGAATTCGAGTCCTCTGTACTTTCCCTCAATTTCTCGTGTAATCAGAGCCTACATGTATCTTATTACTCGCCACGTCTTTATTCAGGGAAATACGATAATTACTACTGGTTTACAGCACCTAATAAAAGTATTTTATCTATAAACTAAACAGCCATGACTAAATAATAGAGCTCTAGAGTAGAGATTATTAGCCTTGTCCCCAGGCCCTGGTTTAGTTCTGCTATACTTTCGATTTCTGGCTTCCGAGTCTGGAGGATATATTATTGCCGCACTTAGCCACTTCCGGTACGCCAAGAGTTATATGGGTATATCAAGGCCTCTATATACATTATATTACACGATATTAGGTCGGTCAAGCAACCAACTCTCGTACATTCCACAAATAATATAAAGGAGCTTCCCTTTACCTTCATATACCTATCCACAATAGGTAATTCCCGAGATAAAAATGATCCAACAATATGATATAAATCATATGACTAGATATCCTGTGTAGCTATAAATAATTCCAAATGAGGATATTCAAACGAGTGAAAGGCAAAATCAATAGCTGGGGGGTGATTCATGAAGACTACATGTACTCTGGATCCAGTCGCGCTATGGTTCTGGTACGCCAAGAATTATATTGGTATGTATAAGACCTCTATTATAGTAGTGTATGTAGTGAATAAAGAAACCAGTATCGTACACTTCACTTTACATGGATATTCACTTTTATCTTCATATTCCCGTATTTACTAGTAAGAGAACAGGACCTAGAGCTAAAAATCCGTCACTAAATGAAGGTAACGGGCATCATACGTGGTATTCAAAGTAGATCCATAACCAGAGCAACAAAAGGAATAGAAAGCTAAGCCTAATTAGGAGTTCTACACTATTGGGCTGCAGATTTCGCATGAAAAGTGCCGTTTCCGTAACTACAAAAGTTTTTCAAAATTGCTTACATGTAGCAAGCTAGACAAGATCGGAGATGTTGTTTTGTCGATCTTAACACTTGTTGATCATCATTGGCCATAGCCCGATCACCAATTACACAGGCGAGTGATACTCCATGCTTAAGATATACATGTATTGTAGTCTAAAATAATCTATTTTTGGTCGTACACGACATTACATTACATTAAAATAATCACATGCAGTGAGAAATATTCTCGCTAGTCCTTATACCTACCCCAACTCTCTATCAACAAAATCCTCCCCTTCAATGCTTTTCAGTGATGGAATATCCTTATCTAGGCGTCTCCAGGACGAACATAGTTAGATGAGCTCGGACCCCTGGGTTTAAGGAGCCACAGAGAGAAGATAGAAAAATGAAGAAATACCGCCCTAGGCAAAACAGACAAAGAAACCCAAGAAACCCAAGAACCCTAAGAGAGTAAGTAAAGAAATCGATGAAAAATTACAAAAGACGCCCAGCGTTCGTGAAACAGGTAGAAAAAATAAAGCAAAAAACAAGTCGTTATACAGATACAGCAAGTGAATAAGAATGATCGAAACGAAGAAGGAAATCAGCTGTTCCTAGAACAGGGGCAAGGGGTATTTCTTTGAGAGCGGGTGGGGCATAAAAAATAATTCGTCGCGCCGATCTAGCCTGTTGGCTATCTTATTCAGTTCATCTTTCCAGCTTCCACATCCATCAAGTCGTCAAATGCATCATCTTTCCTTACGCCCCACCATCCACTCTTCCTCCCAACAACCAATGCAATTATTGTTAGCGAAGCAGCTCCAAGGAACAATCCATCAAACCATCGATCGACGAAGGCGGGGTCCAATGGTGCCCCAAGCGCATCGCTAATCACAAAGCTCATATGTGAAGGAAGATTGCTTCTCAGCAAGAGAGCCGATGCAAGCATATAAACAGCACTGATTTGCGATACAAAAAGAGCAAAATTGGGATTGTCCCCTTTGCTTGCATGACCGATCACCCCAGGGGCTGCGCGGCTTAGCATATTGAGAGTTGTCATTACGGATCCAAGTGACCCTATGATAATGACACCGGAGAAAGCAAAGCCTATCATGCGAGACCAGGCAGCACGATCAAGATGCGGGTCCCAATGCTGGGCGAGAAGAGCCACTACATTATTGATAGGGTCGCTTTGAGAGAATGAAGACCTAGATCTATGCAAAAATGGAATATGTGCTAAAGACGTAGCAAATATTCTGTATAAGCAGTAAACAGAGAAGCCGTAAGAAATAGTTAATATAAGTCGACCGAGCACTGATTTGGATCGTTGTTGTACAGTTAGCCGGCGCTGAAACTCTGTAAATTCCGCTGACAATGAGGTTCGCATTGTTTCAAGACCGTTGATCTCACTAAGGAGTATCGAATGTTCTGCAACAATTAGCAATGCATACTAAGAGCCGGATTGGAATCAAACCTTGAAGGTCTGCATCCCCACGAACGGCAGAAAACACTTTGCTCATGAAGCCTTCTTGAGATGACTGTAACGTATTAGAATTTAGATGAAAACATATCTATGATCTAAGGCAGACAAACCTTCTTGTCTTGGATTTTTATTTCTAAGGTCCTCAGCCGTTTCCTTTTTTCATCCAACATCTCAGTCGCTGCAGTCAAACCAGCTTGGGCTCGGGAAACATCGATGTCGGTGACTGGTCTCGGTTTTGTTGTAAAGTTGTGCCATGGTGACGAGACACAGCCAAAGCCAGCTATCTCAAACATTAGGTTAAAGAAAACATTAAGGAATATTGAGTTTCTCACAAAGCAGTGCCATTAACTAGAAGTGGTTAGTATATCTATTTTTAAAAAAATCGGCGATTGGCGAACCTACGGATACCCCAATAACGCCAACTCTGGCTAAACACTCTTCCATCAGGGTGCGTGCTAGATCCCCACAATTAGCCTCACTCTAAATCGCGAGAGATACGATACTTACATGTTCCCCAAATAATATGATCAGCTCTCCTTATGGGCAACCTATCGCCCAAACTCCAGAATACCCACAACCACCCCGCAAATGCGGCAAGTTCAGCCATAATCACATATTGTCTCCTCCAACTTCCTATACCACTCCCCCCAACAAGACTGTGTAATTCTAATAGGGGAGTGATCACAACCAAGCAGACTAATAGAACCCCGACTACAATCGGGAACCCAAGACGGCGGCTTGTCACATCGCCCCATTCACTAACTTCACACAAGATCAACTCTGCCAATACACCTGTAGCTCCAAGGGTTGTTGAAAATGTAAGTGCTGCTATCCTCTTCCGCGTGCGATTTTCGAGGTGGGAAAGGTGTCTCGCGCCTGCTCCGCATAAGACCGGAAACAGTCGTTGCAGTACGGTAAAAAAGATGAGACAAAATGTCACGATGAATAGCGACGATGAGAGCAGCTGATGTGTGCTAGATTTATGCTCCTTCCCCCAAGGCGGGATACAGTCGTCTGTACAGATATCTGGCAGTTCAGACGAGACATCGTCGCCGGGTAACATATCGGCGGGTTAATCTTTGCTGCACAAAGCCAGGGGCGATTTCTTCTTGAGCGGTAACAACTTAATTGGATAGAGATAGTTAAATGCAGGTATATGTTGTGAAATAGTGAATGTCTAAAGGAATTAATTGATAGAGCGTGGGAGGTAAATATGTGTGAGTAGGGTACATGTACGTACGTACGTCTGTAGGTAGATGTTAGGTGTGGAGTAGCTGATCAGGGAACAGGAGTTGGAGGGTGACGACTCCCGTGGGCGCCTCACTCCTTGCCAATTTCAGACACTGGACCCTGGTTTCACACTGGGTTCCTCGCGTGTATGCACCCTCTCTAGGCCATCAAGGCTCTAATATCCTTGGAGATTCGCGTTCAAAGGTATTAACTTTTTACGACTCCTTTCCTTCACGCCTAAACGAAGAGTAGCGCAATAAAGCAAAGTACTCTAGAGTACGCACTTTGCATAAACCTTACTACCTATTAAGTACATGTACATACTGCAGATATACGGATATGTATGCATATGCTGCACATGTGATTTTTCCCGGAATTTAAGTGAGGGTACCTCTGCCGAACCTGCACTTGCTATCTATCCGAAGATCAATACCTATCTCCGCGTCTATTCTACCGAATTCATTACTTCACCCCCTCAACACTCCGGTCGAATATCTGGGCAAGTATAATTTGTTCTTGGGCATGCATTCGATCTAACTTTCATCTATACGGATCTAATAAAAATTGCTAAAATGTAGTCGGAATAAAAAAGGAAAAGGCAGGAGCTCTCCAAAGATGGCATGCCGACGCAATCAGATTCCGTGATTATAAGCGCCAAGTGATACCAAGACATGCCCAGACATGCCAAGTTACGCCAAGGTATTCCAAGCCATGCCAAGAAATAATACCATGCTACTAATTGGTAGTAGAGTCGCTAACGCCACCACCTCTCTAATCATGATGTGAAGAGAGTATTGAGTCGTTTTAGAATCATCTCCGGTTTGGCCATAATGACAACTCATGCGTGACTTTCAAAGCTTAATCAAAGACATCATGACATTTGACAGTCTTAGTTACAATAAACAATAGGTATTTACGAACAAAAAGATCTAGCTTTAGGGTAAATAGAGTGGGTTCCGATCTCTTTAAGAAGCCAAGAATCCAAGAACATCCAAGACATCCAAACAGCTATCTTTTCGTTCTAACTGCCTTACTGAATTATGCCAAGGAGCAATAAGCGCAGAATTTGCGTCTTGGTGGGGGTTCTTTGTATCATATCTCTTGGTTCGTCTCCCGTTTTTCTTGGACTTTTCTTGGAATTGCAGAAGTTAGACCCGGGTGGGCATATGATTGGATTTGATGACTCGATTTATTAGCTATTTGCGTGGGACATAAGAGTAATTCTTGAGATACCACATGTACATGTATTTACCCACAAGGCACTCTAAGGCTCGGCACCGTCACGGCCATCGAGAACTTGAGTGAAGTATGTAAAAAAAAAAAAGGACCCCACCAAGCTTGAACTTAATTTATGCCGTAGATTTCTGGGCGCTGCCGGGAACCTGTTGAGCCCCAAGGCAGCTTTCGAGTACAAATATGATGCCATTCCTCCCTGTTGTCCTCTTCTCTTCCTCCACTCACCAATGTTAACAGTCCCTGCTTCTAGCCCATTATATCTATTGCCATCATGGCTAGCAAAGAATCTGGACCCGCGAAGCCTTCTTTTTCCAGACCTGCTTATCAGCTCACTCCGGAGCAGGTTGCTCAGGAACTCCAGACAAATGTCGATACAGGCTTGTCTCCAGCTCAAGCCGAGCAAGCACTTAGCAAGTACGGCCCAAACGAACTAGATGGGGGCGAAGGGATTCCTATATGGAAGGTCTTTGTCAAACAAATTAGTAATGCTATGTATGTCACTGTTCCAATATATACTGATATAAAATGTTCATATTCTAACGGTTACTAGGATCTTGTATGTTTTCAAATTTCCCGGTCGTTTGAAATTATATATATGTCGTATTAACTGGAACTAGGGTCCTCATTCTTGCAATGGCTCTGTCTTATGGTGTCCAAGATTGGATCGAAGGTGGTGTTATCACTGCCGTTATTGCTCTCAACGTAACCATTGGTTTCTTTCAGGAATATAGAGCGTAGGTATCACTTTCTCATTAATTTAAAACATGTCTAATGTAAAACTAACAATTCATAGTGAGAAGACAATGGACTCTCTCCGAAGTCTCTCAAGCCCTACAGCTGCTGTCCTAAGAGACGGAAATGTCGAACACATCCCAAGCAAGACTGTGGTACCTGGTGATATCGTTGAATTGAAGACGGGGGACGTCGTTCCCGCAGACCTCAGACTATTTGATGTCATGAACTTCGAAACGGACGAAGCATTACTCACTGGTGAATCCCTACCAGTAATGAAGGACCCTATGTTGGATCTCAACGAGGAGACTGGGGTTGGCGACAGGATAAATATGGCCTTTTCTTCATCGACGGTTACCAAAGGACGTGCTCGTGGTATTGTCACTGGTACGGGTATGGCTACTGAGATCGGAGCAATTGCAGAATCCCTTTCTGGTAAAGACAAGAAGCCAAACCGATCAATGTCTCGTAAGAAGTACGGTACCCTTCAACCTGTCAAGGGTGCAGCTCTTAACACCTGGGATGCTATTGGTAAACTACTTGGGCTCACGGTTGGCACACCCCTTCAAAAGAAGCTGTCTAAATTGGCATATGTCCTGCTTTTCTGCGCTATCTTGCTTGCCATTATCGTGTTTGGTGTTAACAAGTTTAACGTCACTCATGAAGTTACTATTTATGCTATCTCGCTTGGTATGTAATATCAGCCTATATAAACCTTTTCCTTCCATTTTTTGATCCCGAGGGCCGCTTTCAAAAACAAAACTAACGCTATATTTAGGTATTGCCATCATTCCGGAGTCCTTAATTGCTGTCTTGACCATCACTATGGCCGTCGGCATGAAAAGAATGGTCAAACGCAAGGTTATTGTGCGCAAACTTGACGCTTTGGAAGCTCTTGGAGGTGTTACCAATATTTGCTCTGACAAGACTGGTACATTGACTCAAGGAAAAATGGTTACTCGTAAGGCTTGGATTCCGGGTATTGGAATCTATAGCGTCGACCGCACTGGCGAGGCCACCGATCCGACATCTGGTACCATTCGCCTTGGGCCTGCACCTACTGCGGCTTCAGAGGCAGATGCCGAAAAGGAATACCAACGGAAACAGGATGAACGTGATCAAGCTCGTTCTGCTCTCGCATTGAAGTTCGCCGATGAACCTAGACCCCGAAAAAAGCCTGAAGTGCCAGAAATGATGCAGGAACAAGAAAAAGGAGAAATATCAGGGGATCAAGAAGTGCCTGAAGTGGGAGCGGAGTTGGGGGCTTTCTTGCAGTCCTCTGCACTTTGCAACTTGGCAACTTTACGATTTGATGAACAGAAAAGCATGTGGCAAGCTACCGGCGACCCAACAGAAGTAAGAGGCAATTCATTCTATTTCCTGTTACATATACTAATCAATGTAGATTGCCTTGCAAGTTTTTGCACATCGATTCGACTATGGGAAAAAGAAGCTTACCTCTGATGGATGGAAACAACTCGGTGAATACCCTTTCGATAGTGACGTCAAGAGGATGTCTGTCATCTTCCAGGAACCAAACGAGGGGAAATACCTTATCTTTGCCAAAGGTGCTGTTGAAAGGATTCTTGATCTCTGTACCGATATTGGATTCGGAGAGAACACCCAGCCCATGACCGAGGAGCTTAAGGAGGAAGTCACTCGACAAATGTCGTTGCTCGCTGATCAAGGATTACGTGTTTTGGCAATTGCTCGTAGAGTTGTTGAAAGCCCTCCTAAGGACTGGACCGAATTTCCCCGAGACCAGGTTGAACGAGAACTCACGCTTATGGGCCTTGCTGGGCTTTACGATCCACCGCGTCTCGAGACCAAAGATGCTGTCAGAGAATGTACTGAGGCCGGTATTCAGGTTCACATGTTGAC
Source organism: Morchella importuna (assembly GCF_003444635.1). Lineage (NCBI taxonomy): Eukaryota > Fungi > Ascomycota > Pezizomycetes > Pezizales > Morchellaceae > Morchella > Morchella importuna. The sequence continues at coordinate 783,212 of NW_025763400.1, read as the reverse complement.
CGGAGACCATCCTGGAACTGCTCGCGCCATCGCTCGAGAAGTCGGGATCATTCCTAGAGACTTTGGATCTTTCCCCCCAGATGTTGCCAACAGTATGGTCAAAACTGCTGCCGAGTTCGATGCTCTTACAGATGAAGAAATTGACAATCTTCCGACGCTACCGTTTGTCATTGCTCGATGTGCTCCCAACACCAAAGTTCGTATGATCGATGCCCTCCATCGAAGGAATAGATATGCAGCGATGACGGGAGATGGTGTCAACGACTCTCCTAGTTTGAAGAGAGCTGATGTTGGTATCGCAATGGGGCTTGGAGGGTCTGATGTTGCAAAGTCTGCATCTGACATTGTGCTTACCGATGACAACTTCGCTAGTATCGTTAATGCCGTTGAAGAAGGAAGAAGGATGTTTGACAATATTCAAAAGTTTATTCTTCATCTTCTCGTTTCTAACGTCGGAGAAGTCATCCTTTTGATTATTGGACTTGCTTTTCAGGACAAGAACAACCTCTCGGTCTTTCCGCTTGCACCTCTTGAGATCCTGTGGATCAACATGTTGACAAGTTCATTCCCCGCGTTTGGATTGGGATTGGAGGCTGCTTCTTCCGATATTATGAGACGACCACCGCACGACTCTAAGAGGGGTGTTTTCACAAAACAAATTCTCGTAGACATGATCGTATACGGAACAATTATGGGCTCCTTATGTCTTTGCACCTTTGTAATCATTGTCTTCGGCGTCGGCGACGGAAACCTTGGAGTAAACTGCAATGCTTCCTATACGCCAGAGTGTGACCTGGTCTTCAGGGCTAGAGGCGCCGTATTTGCAGAGCTAACTTGGTTGATTTTGATTTCGGCATGGGAGTTCAAGAGCATTCGCCGAAGCATGTTTAGACTCGACCCTTACCAAACGGAACACAAATTCCCATTTTTCAAGGATGTAAGTACCCAGAAATTATCTATCTCCATGAACAGCATGCTAATTGGTGAAAAAAAGATTTACGAGAACAAGTTCTTGTTTTATTCTGTCTTCATTGGCGCCTTATCTGTCTTCCCAGTCGTTTACATTCCAACCTTGAACACGCAAGTGTTTAAGCATAAAGGGATCACTTGGGAATGGGCGTTGTCTATTGGTGCTGTTCCAATTTTTATTCTTGGAGTCGAACTATGGAAATTTACCAAGCGCTACACTGGCTGGTTTAACCGCGGCGAGTCTGATAGAGTGAAAAAAGATGCTTCACTCAGTTTGCGTCAAGGATTCTTCACAATGGCAAAGACCATCACACAACCAAACTCAATCCGATCAAGGAGAAACTCAATGAGTGGCGTCGGCTCCAGGACCACTACTATGGAGAAGAGGCCGGCCGTCGGAGACGAGTTGGTTTAATTTTTTTCTCTTTGGTTTCTTAAGCGATTGCTGGATTTCTTATTTCCTATCTTCTTTTTTTTTGTTTTTGCATGAGATTTTCTATGATTTTTTTGTATGGGTTTATGATGGCTATTACGAATGACTGTTGTTAATTCACAGTTGATGAATTAAGGAAGTATCTGTAATATAATTGTGGAAGAATCATTTGCCGATAATATTCGGGGGCCGCGCATGAGCCATAGGTATACCTGGCGGGAGATCTAGATTCTTGAACCCCCCGGCCCCGCACACCAAGGTTCCATATCATGTATGGAAAACACGGGCACACACAAGGCACATACAGCACATCGTACTGTAGTCCCGTCAAGTAAGTATCACTTCCTCCTAGTTCGGGGCTCCAGCTGACATCAATGCCATTAATCTTAATCCAATAAAGCCTAATTAATAAGTCAACAACTAACTATATTAGTAAAATTTGCTGAGACAATTGAGCCGAGTGATTTCTCATGAGCGCATATTGCGCACAGGCGCCCACGCACAGCGGATAATGGCTAATCTCGATCTCGCGGAAATTATTAAATAAGAAGCATATATTTGCTTCCATTTTCAAACCTTCAACAATCGCCCTTCTCCTCGTCCCGGGGTTGGAAGGTTAGTAATAGTAGGTATGTAGATGTATTTAGTACTAAGCTAATACTTAATACATGGTGATCTAAGCGCCTAGTAAGTTACTATATTAATCACATGTACATGTAGTATAGTAAATCTACCGGTAACTGATATTTTACCGAAGAAATGGTAATCCTGAAGTAAGTAACCATACGCGTATCTAGATATATATACCGAGTATGCAATGTGGATTTAAAAGGGTTTTATTGGCTGAGTTTTAGACCCTTTCTTTTCTCGAGCTATTTAGGGTGTCAGCTAAAAGGAAAGGTTATGTTATGTCCTTTTTATTGTTATTCTGTTGTTCGGTGATTGTGATATTGTTTGGGATTTTCTGGGATTGCGATATCCTTGTTAACAGCGCAGCTCTTTAGCAGGGCAGCGTAGGGGTACCGATATTTCTGGGATATACGCCCATGGGCTTAAAGCAAAGGTGGGAGGAAAACTGGTGGTGTATGCATATTCCCGTGACTTAAGCCAATCAGCAAGCACTTTCTACCAATACTTTGCTTTAAGCCCATGGGCGTATATCCCAGAAATATCGGTAGTACACCTCTCTAGTGACGATACACCCCTATTATAGCGCAGCTATCTAGTGACACTCTTTATTCTTTATTTCATTATCCTCACCAGCCAAAGACCGGAACCGGCTTGTATTATAGCTACATCTAGAAGTACAGTAAGTGCTCGATCGATATAAGTATGTACTTATAATGATCGAACAAATACATGTACAGCCGCATTCGAAAAGTACTGGCACCCTACTATATTGAGTCGTTCATGAATTGTAGCCCACCAAAATCCATGGCACTCGCGCATACTCAACTTATTGATAGGTATGACCGCAATAGAGTCATGGCAGCTCTCTCTGGCAATTGTCTCGAATATGAGGGTTGAAAAGCAGAAAGGACTGCCTCGTGAGTTTGGCTCGGAGGTGCCAATACTTTTCAAATGCGGCTGTACTTATTTTTTTTTATTTATATACATACTTGTTAACTAGCCGTCAGATACCTATATCATGCGCGAAAAACCTAAGATAAAGAAATATTTGTATTCAATGAATATACCTACTTCCTTGGTCTGTTGTCTACATAATTTTGTGGCGAGTTATCAGTATCGATGCATGTCCGGAATATAAAAATTCCCGAGTATCACGGCCAAAAATCCCAGGAAAGCGTCTTAGCGGGTTTCCCAGCTCGCGTGCGCGAAACCAATTATCAGGTCCGATTCACAGCATCTGTGGGGGGTTCTGGGGGGTTGGCTAGCCTGCAATCCTTCGTCACGAGATCCTAGCTCCGGCTGGTCTGTACGTAAATATTCAACATCCGGCATGAGCGTACATGATGATTCACATGTCCGAATCATAATTTATCACTCGATACAATTGGCATGTATGTTTGCTTTTTTTAACCGCCTTGGTGCCCCTATTTACCCCACCTTCTCGAAGAGCTCGCGAATTGACTCTCGCTCGAAGACTACCTATTCCCTTCACACATTTTTGTATATATCTGATCCGACTGGCGCCTCAAAAGCTTGGAGATATTTCCTAAATTGATTCCTACATAACCTTCGGCAATTCCCGACGCATACATGTTTGAATCCCCCACTCCAGCGATTCCCCCCTACCAGTCTAGATCTCAATAAGAGGCTACCGCAGTAGCACGACACGACAAACTAATTCTAAGATCCATAGGGACCAGTAGAAACCTGAATGACACTTTCGGCATCACCTTTGGCCTTCCGGAGCGATTGCGACATGTAAGTGCCCAACGCGCCCATGTCAGAGGACACCGACAACATATGAAACCCTTTTTGCGAAAACATGTGGGCTATGAAAAGTGCCAGTTTTCCCAGCGTGGGGAGGAAGGGCAATTCAAGTTAGCAAGACCACCAATCAATAACGTAAAGAGCTGTGCTAAATACGTGGAAACGTAATAAAAACCTAAGGCAATGGGATTGGGATTGGACAAACCTTGATCGCCATCAACACAGTAGATACCAGCCCTCTTTCCGGCCGCGGCCGCCGCATTGTAGACCTTTTCAATGGCGGCATGCAGGTTCGGATGCAACGTGTCGGAGGTTATTGGGTGTCCTATTCATCGGGATCAGTTAACGGTTCTATAGGTTTCAGATAGCGCGAGTTTTCCAAATCAGGACGCACCGATGGAGTTTCCAAGGTCGAATGGCCCGACGTAAAGGACATCGATACCGTCAACCGCTGCTATCTCATCCACCTACACTTGTTTAGAAAACTCGCGCGCACACACAATCTGCACTATAGTTTTGAAAGACTAAGAACTTTTGAGTGGGAAGGAGGGCGGGGCGAAAGCTTACGTTTTCCAAAGCTTCCTTGGTTTCAATTTGAACAATAGTGACAAGGCTGTCGTTTGCTTGTTCAAGGTAATCAACAGTCGACGAGATACCGAAAGCTCCCATCGGGCTATACTTGGAATTAGCTCATAATCGAGAACGAAGAAATGTTTGTGAATATGAAAACTTACAAAGGACTTCCAAAACCTCTGATTCCTCTTGGGGGGAACTTGGAGTATTTCACTGCAGTTCTTGCATCATCTGCACTGCTAATAAGCGGGACCATAATGCCATGGGCGCCAGCGTCCAAGGCACCTTTAAATCCAAACCGACATGATGTTAATTGGTTGGGCCAACCAGTGAGGTTCCTACAAGATATATAACTCACGTTTGAACATCCATCCTTCGCAAGCAGGAATACGAACTACTGGGCTAACACTGCATCCAGCAATCGCTTGCACCGCTTCATGCATAGCGGCGTCGTCGAGATTACCATGCTCAGTATCCACGAGGACCCAGTCGACGCCGGAACGGGCAATTGAACGTGCAAGGTGCCTATAGACATATCAGTAAGTATCTATAGCCATATTGAATTTTGAAAGACTTGCGTTCCAGGAAGCATCTGCCATGCGCCGAAAGATAGGCCTCTTCCAGTTTTCAAAGTCGTACGAAGACGATTTGCAGATTGCATTTTGTTGATATAAGAGCTTGATGGAGTTGATTGGATATTGGTTGTCAAGTTAAAGTCTGAACTGGGTTGATATTTTGGGGAGACGAAAATTTACTTCAAGTATGAGTGAGTATTTATATCGATTCTCGAAGAGAGATATAAACAAATTGCGGGGAAACGGCATCTAGTCACGATGGTGTAGAACAGCCTTACCTCGTCTATTCCCCAGACTTGGCAGATGTTACCAGCGCACAGGGCTTTGGGTCGCTCGCTTGGGCGGAACCGGAACGCCCACCGTGTCATTGAATACACATGGCGGAACCTCAGTTACGGGTCCCAAATGAAAAAACACAAGAACCTCATCACAGCTGGTCACTCTATTCCCAGATTGACGTCACACCAAATACACAACCTTCCAATCGTTAATGAGCAAAATCGTATTTGCTAATCCTAAACCTAGGCCCGGAAGATCATGTTGATAGTACGTGTGTAGTAAATGCCATCATCTAGCATGGATCATTGAATGCTTTCCACCGAGACGACGATGCTTGCATTAATTTATATTCCAATTATCATATCAATATCTTCTTTGTCTCCATGCTTGGTGTCGACTCTCCTGTTCCACCCAGGCGATATCTGTTCCTGCACGGCTCGGAAGCTGTACGGTGAAAATCATCTGGCCCTCCTGGGATGCATATGTGTACCCCACATCAAACTTTTTAGTCCCTCTCCCGCCCATGCCCAAAGACTATTGTCACTAGTGGTCTTTAAGCTCTAGCTGTTGCTTGCATGAGAGTTATTAGACACGAAAGGTGGATCCTATCGCTTAGAACCTGTATCTGCACGCACACTCTGCTGATGTCTATATTTGTTTTGTGAGATTCGAATTCCCAACTACAACAACATGCACTTGGGAAAAGCCCAGCCAGAGAGGGATTAGCGCGCAATATCTTAGCTTAGAGCCGCATTGCCGCTATCACCAAAGTCAACTCATGACTTGTTTCCATATGGTCATGGCCACAGGCCCCGCGGGGGGGGGGGGGGGGGCAAATCATCATAATAATTAGTCAACAAATCCCGTGGACTTCCCATATCTGTGACTAGCATGATTGAGTATAACTCTTACTCCCATTATTGATTAAAACGGATCAAAAATGTGCAATCTTGGTAATGGATCATGATCAATCACTCAGCAACCCGTATCGTGGCTGAGCAATCAGACCGGCATATCATCATCCTACACAAAACGCTATTTAGCCTATTTGTTTGCTCTATACGCATATCTGCCTTACACCCTTGTTATGGGAATCAAACATGCAATTTGATGGCTTTTGATAGTGTGACTGGTGTCAATTGCAGAAGGGAAGGCTGAATTTTGCCCGTAAATTGGTTCGCCATGTACACAAGCACATATATCTGCGGCTTGACTGATAAAAATTCAGCGATCAGCCATCCTGGCTGTGGGGTTAAAAACAAGCACAAGCACCTCAATCATCTATTCATTTGTCACGGTTATCTCGTCCGGTGAATTTTCTTCTAATTATTCGCCCGAGACTCTTGCCTTTAAGTGCGTACACTTCCAGAACTGGAACTAGGAATACGAAGACGTATTTATTTGCTTGTTAAGGAGCTGGGTAGACGGCCAGCTTCGACCATCCAGTACCTACGTTCTGGGTATGCTCCGGGGAGCAAAAAACTACATCATGCAAGACACTCGTACTCGCAGTTGTGATTGGGCCTCCTATTGGGAGCAGACGACAACTAAACCAGATCATCCACATTGAACCGGCAACCGTATATGGTAGGCATAGCAGGTTTTGGTGTTTTCTTTCATTTTTTTTTTCCAAAAGAAAAACGGAGTTAAATGGCCTGATAACTATAGCTAAAGGCTCCATCCAGTGTAGCATAAATTTAGCTAACCACCCGTTGGCGGGCTCAATCAACTACGTTGTTTTTCCTTTACACTGGGTATAGGTAACTCGGAGTTCACAACGGTCAAATTAACGGTTGGAACACTTAGCTGTGTGTACCTGTGCAAAAAAGCAAAAACGCAAAGAGATGTGACATCGCAAATCTTGAATCGGGCCATGTATGAGCGGGTGCCATTCAAATGGCACCCCTTAATAAATAAAAGACGAAGGTGTTTGGTTAAGCTCATTGGGTCGGAGATAATAATCTTTAAAGCATGCCTTCACAAAAAACCATGGCATATCTAGCTGAGATTGCAAAATTTGGGGTGAGATATCCTGCAGTTCATTGCCCGCCCAGTAACAAAAATCGATTCCGTAAAATTACCTGCTCGAATCTAATTGGTACGGCTTCGTGCGAAAAGAAAATAACAAGCGGTTTGATACATGGCGTATGTGTTATGTGTTGTGTCGGAACTGCATAAACCCTTAGGATTTTGGCGCTGCAAGGGCCAGTGCGAAGTCCGAGTTCTGGGGCAGCATGTGCGGTTTGTATTTTTACTCCAACTACGTATGTATCTACGTAGATATGCACGGGATGCTGAATCCTGAGGTCTAAATCATACCCACGCGCTCCCTCGCCAAAGCACCACACGGTGCGCACACAGCCATCCCAAAAGAGCAAGTCCTAACTACAGGATTCATTTATTTTGAAAGCGAGTGAGATATCGTGGTTTCGTGTAGAGTATGTGTGTACATACATAGCTAATAGCGTATACGCGCTGAGCTATTGACGATCATATGAGTGTGAGTTAGAGGTTACATAGTTCGAGGGGGAGAGAAAGAGGGGTAGTAAAAAACAAACCAAGTGCCTACTATTTCAATATGCTAGCTGAAGCTGATCTTTACTCGGAGAAAAAATAAGTTAAAACGTTTCGTCCACGGGAGTGGCGGAGAGAGGTTGGAGGAAAGAGCCATGCATGTGGGGTGCGGGTTGGGACATAGTATTGATTCTCGGTGCATGAGCTCAAGACGCAGGGCCTAATCTTTCAGATCTTTGGATGGATTTTAAGCAGGATTCGATATTTCATGCAGCCCTGCTACAAAAGTAGAGTACTCTGCGTGTCCTTGTACGTAGTTTCCCAACCTGACGTTTGTAAACTGGGCCGTTATTGCATACCATACAAAGTCGTGGACTTGACGCGTTTTTGTATGGGATGCAATAGTAGTCTAGTCTAAAAACGTCAGGAAAACACGAGTATGTAGGTTACTCCAGAGCGGATGTTGTGCATGTATTAACCTCCGGAGCAGAACAGTTTGGGAATGAGGGGAACGCGCATAAAACCAAGCTGCTGCAGGTTTTCTGGGTATGGTACTATTCCCCCCACCGGTCTGTAAGTGAGCACTTCCGACATCTCCGGGGACATATATATGTCAGAGAAAACCAAGACCTAATGATGATACTGAGGATTGGGGGATCGACTACCTATACTTCGTAAGTACATACCTATCAAGTCTTACTTTCTTGAAAATCAGAGAAGATTATGTACGTACATAGTTTGGATTTAAATGTGCACTTGCGTTAGTATGTACTGATTTCGCGTGATAGACGGCCCCGAAGAAAAATAAATAAAACGTGGGGAGTCGCATAGTTAGTCGATCATACGCTGAGTTGGTGTTTTGGATGTCATGCTGCTGCCAAGTCACAAGAAGAAGCAAGAAGATCCACATGATCAGCCGTAAAGCGATGTGTCCGAGTGATAATCTGTGACTTTCCATTCGGATAACCTAATTTAAAATCTTTTGCGTATTGTACATGTAGTCGTGAAATAACAAAACTGACATAGGGGGGTCGACGGGGAATTCGCCTCTCAAAGTAGAGAGGTATATACTCTCAGCCATGCATGATCTCTAATATTCTCTTTCAAAAAGACTTTAATGATCTGATTTGTCAATATTAGCACAATAGTTGCCCAGAATCCTAATAGTTTTTGGAATCAAACTAGCAACTGGAGACGTATGTGTTCAAGATAGTGGCAGCACATTGATAATCGGAATATTAATTGAGCCACCAGGGATGTTATCGTGCTTCATGCGGTACCTCTGATCACGATCTATTCCAGAACCATGTAACCGAACTAGGTAGCTATATTGGCTAGCGAGACTTTGCATGGCGGCATTTGTAGGAACTCTTGGCATGCGTTTACCTGCACAGCTATACCCCATGGATATGGCTATGTAATAGCAAGCTTTACGAATTCGAAGACTGTTTGATATATATGTACTCAATTCAAGACGGATCACCGAGAAGACTAGCTCAAATACGGGATTTACCGGCCCGTGAATAGATTTGCGTATGCCTCCACAAGAAAATGTCTTAATACTCTGTGTACATGTAGTTACAACATTATATGTCGATACTGTATAAGTACATGCACCTACATGTACACATGTAGGTGCTTGTATGTATTCTATCCTCGTCCTCTACGGGCTTCGGATTCGGCGGTATTCTTATTCTTTTCTTTCCCACTCGTTGCTCCCTGGTGAACATGCTGATATCATATCCATGTTTAATGAATACTAATCAACTGAGCGTACATCCGGATCTATATATTGCAGATTGCAAAAACCGAAAATTCTGATTATCCATTGGGTAGACCAGAGACCCCTGTTCTCTATTTGTTCCCCACGACTTTTTCCGGCGCTAGTCAACAAAGCGTGCATTGCGCATGGAGCACTTGAGTGTATCTCACCAATGGATGAGCGCCTCTTTACCAAATAGATACAATACTCGCAGTCCTTTTAACCTACTCTGGATAATAGATTGAGATACACAGATTCGTTGTCTAGAGTGTGGGCTGAGGCAGATTTATGCTCATTGGGTATTACTACACCTTTCAATCATGAATAGGTATGTAGCTCCTAGATTCCTCTCACTACCTCTGGAGTTGATAGGTTTAAATCTTACGAGTACTGAAGGCAGAGCGAGAACATGCATATGGGAGGCAATATCAAAGATACGGGGAAGTGGTATCAGGAAGACTTAGCAAGCCACAAAAGACAGCTATCCCAACTGGACCTTTAATGCACCAATCTCACACCGCGAGAAGAGAAGCTCCACTAGCTAGTGGCCCATATTCCAACGACAGACCCCGCAATACTTGGCAAGCTCATGGTTATGTTGATTCTATTAGTAACTTATTACTACCCCTCTAAAAGAAATTATAACTTCAAGCCAAACATGGATCTTCCTATGAAGATATTTATACAACACAGCACAGCTTTTTCTCGCAATACAAAACTACCTCAAGGCTGGCCCACCGACAGTAGGCGCTACTGAGCCACCGCCTGTAGCTAGACCCGTCATCTCAAACACAAGTGATACGTGGCTGAATTTCGAATTAGCTTCTTCACTGACCGTACATACCAAGAAAGAAAAAACAGGGAAGCATACTCATCGCCTGCAGTCACTACTCTATCCTTGGTCTGCACGAAACCCAAGATACCGCCTTCACCCTCGCTCTGATTGCCCCCCAAATGGCCCTTCCAGCAGCCCAACTCAGTTCCAGCCCTGACATCCCATCTTCGCAGGGTCCCATCGATACTACATGAAGTGAGAATCCATCCGTCAGTCTTGACAAACTCAACCTTCACAACAGCTTCCTTGTGTCCATCCTCTAAAGTCCTCCTCACCGGGAAACCCCTCGCCGCATCATAGATCACAATCTTGCCATCAACGCCTGCGGAGGCAAGAAGTGGTTGAGTAGGGTGGAAACACAGTGACTCGACAGACTCAGAATGGGTATGTAGTGATGCTATGATCTGTCCGACTTGACCACCACCGGTGGAACCTCCACCACCAGCTTGAGGCCGTCCAGCACCCCTTCTTTGTGCTCCAGATGCGGCCTGTGTAGATGATGGGAGCCCAACGACACGCATTTCACCAGTTGCACCACCGACAACCGCAACTGCACCCGACGGGGAGACGGTGACAGAGTAGAGCCCACCTTCGACGGCAAAGCGCTGGTCCGCACTCGTGAGCGCGACCACTGCCCGCCCGGAGTCAGTTTCCCATGCGTAGAAAGAGCCATCTTCGGAGACTGTGCAAAGTATCTTTCCGTCAGAAGTCCAAGCCCCTGCAGAGCAAGAAGCGGTGTGTGAGTAAAGCGCTTGCTTGATCTCCAAACCTCCAGTCTCCAGGGAATAGATCCATACGCTTCCGTCGTTCGCGCCAAGAGCAAATAGAGGTGCCGTGGGGTGTGGTTGGATCCAGTTGATTTCCTCGACCTCTTGTGCTTCTGCGGTTTTCTTCCACTTCTCGGCTTGCGCGTAGACTTGGATTTTCCCGTCAAGCCCACCAGTAACGGCATATGCACCGTCGGGGTTAGTGAATGCGGCAGCCGTGACGGAATCTTTGTGGCCTGATAGCCGCACAACCGTTTTTGATTCCCGGGGGGTAATATTTGCATCTTCTGTATTTGCGGGCATGTCGGGGGTCCAGATGTAGGCGACATCATCGCCACCCCCGGTTAGAAATATCGACGGGTCGGAAGGATGTGCAGCGATAGAAAAGATGCTATCTGAGTGTTTGTCGAAATACGCCTTTGAATCATTCGTTATCTCTAGCTCCTCGGCCTCGGCATCGTATTCTGCGTTCTCGTCGTCAGAGTCCATGGGAACGTCGCCGTCGGCATCCTCGGGGATCTCTTCGGCTGCTTCGTCGGGGTTGAGCATTTGGGGTTCATCTTCGGGATGATCCGGTGTAGAGTCCGTAGCTGAAACGGCCATTGTGCTATGTGGGTATGGGGGGGGTTGGTTGGTTGGTTGGTTGCAGTGGTTCTAGTTTTGGTGGGTTGTGGGCTTAGATGGCGGGGTTGAGGCTCTCTTCTACTTTTTTTTTTTGGTGGCAATGCTTGGCCAAGACAGCTTAGAAATGCTTTCGGACATTCTAGTAATATTTAATAATTATTAATTAAGATGTACCTGTAAGTTGCTAGTTAATTGGGTTATAAATTACGGGTGTTTGGGATTTGAAATTGTGAATAGCAATCCAGCAATTAATTATTGTGGTATCGGTTGCCTTAAATGGCCATTGCATACAGAGAATATAAGGTTAATGATCACTGTCGCTGCTATTTGGTGGAATCACAGTTGAGCACTCGCAAAGCCTAGCCAGATTCACAAAAAAAAAATTTAATTCATTAATTGCTGGGTTCATAATTAATCTTATACCCACAATAACAAATCGGGAGGAAGCTAAAGTGAAATACAGAAAGAAAAATCGAGCAATAACGACAAGTAAAAGAAGCACCTTTGCCCATAATGAAATTTAAAACTCGAACTCTAGGCGCTGCAGCTGCTAAAGAAAAGAAAAGGAAAGATTTAATTCATGAACAAAAAGGTCAAACTAAACAGACGGAACAGATAGTAGCAAGGCCTCAAATAAAATAGTTGGCAGTCTCGATGGAGTCCATTTCAAATTCCAAAATCCACAAGCTTAAGGCAGCTCGAATCGAAAAAATCGACAAGTCTTGGCCCTAGTATATATATGTTTATATCGCTACGTATAAATGCACATATATACGTACATGAAGGGTTAATAAAAGAACTGTAAACTTCATAATGGTTAAATAGTATGCCAGAAAATTGACAAACCTACCAAAGATCCTATCTACATGTCTTAGTCACCCCGAGGTACTTTGAAGATATGGTTGTCGTGAACCTCGTCATAGTCGTTTTGCTCTATTATCAAGCGCTCATGGGTGGAGATATCTTAATTTGCCACCATCGTCTTGTACAGTTTTCCGGGGTTTGCTGCTTAAAAACCGGAATGATGAAAGACATGATGAATTAGGCAAGGAGGGCCCTAGTTGGATTATTATTCCCCCACTATTATCTGTAATAGATACATGTGGGCATGCGCATTGAACATGTGATTTTATGATTCCAACATTAATACTTTGAACGTTAACTGCTACATCAAGTGCTGTATTACCCAGGGAGTTCGTGATAGAGGATTTTGGAGAAGGTTTCACCAAAGTAGCTCTCGGTAGAGTTGATGTCTGCGCCGTTTATGTTTTGAAGGAGCAATTTAGCTATCTCAATTTGGCCACACCTTATAGCGGTTGAAACTACACTATCTCCGATAATGCCTAGCTATGAACCAACTTCGCCTTGCGCTAATAATCTTTGTGTTGCAGAGTAATGTCCTAAGGCAGATGTGACCAGTAATTGACATAGTCTTCTTAAAAAATAGGACTCGGATAGAGAGTCGAGATCATCGGTACTATCAATCTTCGTCTCAAACGCCCATAAAAGTGGGAAATATATACATGTATGCATGCGGTGTACCAGGCGAGTGAATTGGTGCATGCGAATACCGTATATAAAGGAAAAAAACTCCTGCGGGGAGCTGTGTAACCAGTCTATATGTATATATAGCCCAGGATTTTTAAGAACTCGTAGCAGAAAGCCCACTGTCAACTCTTCTTTACACTCCATGATGTGACTCTTAAAATGTACGAGCACGTATAGCAAAAACCCCCGCATATTATGCTGGTATTCGCTAGCCCAAGTTGGTACGTGGGTGAAAATATCGAAAGCAAGGTATGTAGTGCACCCTATAGCCACTCTAAAGCTAGCATCTTCCGGGATACGTCTTCTCAAGAGATACTCTCGAATAGTATAATGCGCAAGCCTGACTATTCTACTGTTTTCGTCCTTCGTGACCAGACTAGCGCAGACATCCAGCAGCGTTTTGTTGCCAGATAGGTCGTGCTCATCTAGCTCGTATCTTTCTGGCTCTATCGATACAGCTATTCCAAATTTCTCGATAGTGAGAGGTTGCTTCGCGTGTGCAAGCCATGATAGAATTGTCAATCCTAATTCACGTCTATTGCTTGTCTGACTATATAATATGCTCATGGCCCTGTCGTAAGTCGGATCCAGGGGCCATAGACCAGAGGCTGAGCTTGAATCCCGAAATTTGTCGAGTTCTTTACGGATATGCCGTACTGTAGGTTGTTGACATATGTGTTCTATGTGAAAGCGAACCAACAGAAACCTATGATGTTTCGATATAAATTAATATAACTCCATATGTATTTAACTCCTAGGACGAAGGAGAGATATCTAAACTATATAGTCTTCCTCATCGTCACCAGGAACACTTTCTATTGGTTGTTTACTATTTCTAATATTGACTGCATATCATTACACAAGTAGACAAAGAACTACATGTACTCCCGGGATGGAAGGGAACTGGCATTAAAAGGCGTGTAGCTATTGCAATGGATAGATATAAAAGAACAAACACTGACAGAACTACAGCTATATTTTTATATATCAAGGTCGAATTTCCCTGATGGCATTTTATCATGAACTAATACTAAAACTGTTCATTGAATGACTTAGAGTGCATACTAGAGCTAATAAATCACAGATTACCTATAAGGAGAGATGGAGTTGAGATTTAGTCCGTGCCTGTACGTTTGGATGACCCAATAATCCAGAATGACAACAATAATCTAAGAAATTACTATCGCAGTACCGCCCACACCTTCATTTCCTCGCTACATTTGGGCGGCCGGAGGCCGCACTCCGCTTGTATAACATACATTCCTTTGGCACAAGATTTGAGTGCAGAAATGATATCATCTCTGCAGTTACCCTTTTCAACAAGCCGCTTTGCACATGGGTTATCATCTATCATCTGCTGTATATATAACTCAATATCATCATCTTGAGCAGCAATCTTCATTTTGTTAACTGCATTGGCGTCGAGAAAGACTTGGAGGTCTTCCGGGTGCGGCCGGCTGGTGAAAAAGACATTGATACCCTCTTTTGCCAGATCAAGAAACAAAGGTAAAAGTTCCTTTCGCTGGTTGCCTTGGTCACATTCATCCAAGGCGTCAAAAACTATAAAGGTTCGCTTGAAGAACTTTGATGCTGTAATTAGAGCACTGCGTAATTGCCCAGCTAGTGGGCGTTCTTCTTTGAGTCGGAATTCTTCATAGAGTTCATTTATCTCTTTGAATGACCCTTGATTACCGAGCTGCTTAAGTAAACTGGCAAGAATCTTGATAGGTTTTTGGTGCTCTTTATCTGCGTAATCTAGGTAGATATATGCCACAGCGTGGTTTGAGCTCAGAGCCAAGGATTGGGAGTAAAGGTAATCGATCACAGTAGAGCTGTATATACACCATATTTTAAGTTACTGCATCTGAGAATCTCAAAAGAGGTTTAGAAATATCTTAAAAACGTTTTCCCTACTCCAGCTATATATAGGCTTGTTCATAAGCCACCGAGAAAGACATTCAAGGTGCAGGTACTCAAGTTCAAAAACCACAATTAATGTGACTTCAGAAAATTTACATTGTTTTAAAAACAAAACAATATTTTCACATATGGGAGGGACCAGTAGCGATTGAACCTGAGCACCAACACTCCTACAGGATCAATAAGAAAATTTGGAGTTACCAATTCCATATCCACAAAGCAGAAAGAAATCGGGTTGCTCTTTAATCCAGTTCTTGAATTTGGGTTTTTGAAATAGCCATTTCCCAGTCCCGGCTTGCCTTTGACCGCTAATCTCAATGTGCTTTAAACTAGGGTCTTTAGGGTAGAGCCACTGGAGAATTTGGTTTCGTTGTTTTGCGAGTTGATCACTTTCCATCTTGGATATAAATGAATCTAGTGCCGCCGTCTGGACCTGGACAAGGTCTTTCATATCCTTTGTATCTTTTTCGATTTCCTTCAAATGATTTGCTATTTCCTTGGATAGAAGCCTGAATGGAAGTTAGTGGTGCAAGACGTTTTTACCAATAAAGTGGATGCAATTTACTATAGATTACTGACATGTGATCGAGTCCTAAAGCTAGTTTGAAGAGACTCTTGTCCCTCTCTATCCGTGATATATGTCCATAAGTTTCCTTTTCCTTCAAGAGCCACGTAAGAACCTTCATCTTGTCTCTCCACCCATCCTTGGGCTTTAGTTTGAGCTGTAGCAACTTCAGTCTCCAGACACATCCTTCAAGTGGTCCTTTCTGGCCGTTTAGTCTTTGTAGTGCTGTAAATTCGAGTTCCGGGTCGTTCTTGACTATATTCTGTAATATACGTAGAACGTGGATAAGTGAGTTGAGCTCTTCAACCAGTCTTTCAGCATGGTTCGATGCGTTCATCACCCCGCCTATATAACCATATCCTAAATTTGCTAATTTCCCTGCGAGGCCGATTACAGTCGTAATATTGACCACGAGCCCAAATATTTCGGCCATGAAGTTGTGTTTTGCACAGAGGAAATCTGGAATAGAGGGAAACTAGGATTCGGTGAAGCACGAAGAGGGTTGTGTTGATAATGATGTTTAATTAGCTCAGCCTTGCGCACTGAAGTTACGATTGAGGGCAAGTACCGAGGAAGTACGCATATGCGATAGGTCGTGTTCCTAGACGCCTTCACGGGAGTATGTAATATGGTACTCACGGGAGTATGGTGCATGCAACAACTAATAACGTCGTCAAAAATGAGGACAGAATACGTATACATGAACATCACCTAACAAAGCATATAGATAAATTTATCTGCACGAAATAAAGAACTCTGACGTCTTGACTTTCTTGATTTCCTCGATTGCCTCTCGCAATTGAGGAAATTAAAGCACTATATATACCCCCATGTAAACAATACCCCCGTGAGGGCGCCTAGACCTAACTACCTTACACTAATTGGCGCAACGAAAAATCGGATTCTTAATTGCAATGCTAATTGTTTTTCAGATAATGATTGGTCAACTAATACCTACTACATGTACTACTTAGTAGCGAGAATGAATCTTGGCATACATGTAGCGTACAGTACATATACAATTTGAACTCGGCCTATTGGAGGACTTCCCATAAGCAATAGAGCACGTTCTATCGCGCAATAGACCTTGTTTTGTCTTTCTATCGAATAGAACACTGGTGTCTAAGAAACTGGATAGAGCACCATCTTCGAGGGGGGGTCTATTGAATAGAACATTTTCTATCCACTTGAATAGAACTTTGTGTACTTTCACCTTCCCTTTTCGGTTAGAATACAGAACTCACTAGGAAACGTCCACTGCTACTATACCCTATCTGCCTTAGTAAATGAATGGAACAAGTCCGGCGAATAGAAACATATGGGAACTGGATCTATCTAAGAACCACCTGCTATTGCAATAGAACGTGCTCTATTGCTTATGGGTATTATGAAAAACGAAGTAAACCATTAAAATAGCGCATTAAAGAAGGTATTTTCTCCAATCCATTCTAGCCTTTCGTACTGCATATCGTAAGTAAACTTACCGCATATATCTGAAGCTGAATATATGGTCAAATACTGACTTGTCTACACGTAGTTACGTTCAGGAACTATTCAATCCAAAACTGTACCGATTGGAGTAGATATCTAGTTTGATAATTGTCACCGGCTAGCTCTAACAGTTCTTTAGAAAGCCAGATGAGTTATAAGTTAAAGATCATTATCATACCATTCAACATCCGAATTAACCCATGGAAGATTTTCTGTACGGGCACGATTGAATAGTGTGAGTAATACATGTCAACTAAAGATCGATTCGCTACCTGAGATTTAAACACTAGACTATGCGGGCAAAATTCTGTATGCAGTATGCGCTTCAACGATATGGCACGGGAATTCGGTCTTTCCCCGAATTTCCCCGTTGTGACTGTGCTCCTACACGTGCACGTATCGAAAGCTATGGGTCTAGAGCTGGGGGCCTAGCTAGGAAACGGGATTTGGCTCGACCTTACCCCCCCCCCCCCCCCCCAACTGCAGCGCATGCAGAGTAATCGTAGATTGTGTTTTCTTTTAAGCGATCTACTGGCAAGCCTTAGATTTTGGTAGACTCCTGAGTTTTTTTTTTTTTTTATTTGCAGCCTTATATGCCGCAAGTACCCTCAGACAGACCAATCTGTCGAGATGCCTCGTTTTGCCTTGAAGCCTAGTCGGAACTCTGTGGCACTCATCCTAATACTCTCACATTTTGTAGTTTTCGGTGAGGCACCGTTTTCTGTTTTTCTTATTTGTATACAGGACTAGGCCTCGTTGATCTGTGGGTAACCGGCCGTTGTGATGATTCCACTAGGCCTAGGAATGTCCGAGTGATGAGACATGACCGGGACCGGGGTGTCGGGAGTCATACTTCTGATAGTCCCGAAACCAATGGCTGGACTGTTACTACCCCAACTTCTACCCCAAACTTCAGCCCGATGTTAGCTATCTATAGTAGCTAGCCAATGAGTCCGGTGCTCGGGGGTATGTACTATCGGTAAAGTACTAGGAATGTACCTGCGCCCAGTAAGGCTGCGGCACAAATTTCAGCCTTGCGAAATAAGGCATCCAGGGCGGAAGCGATAACAACGCAGAAATAAGATAGGGTTACTTTACAGGATCGTGGGGTGGAGTGAAGTGTAATCGACGATGTACGGTCTAGATCAATAAACTGTAGATACATGCGTAGATGTTCAAGTGCCGTGGTATGCAGGCAAATATTTCGGTCCGAAATCAGGGTAGTTAGCCACCCACATACGTCATGGGGCAGTCAAGACCTGAGCCTTTCAACCAAGCGATGAGGCCGGTTGGGCCCCTAAAGAAGGGCAGATATCAATAATCCTTCGTAGAAGTGACAAAGGAGGACATATGACTCATAGTACATCTATTAGACAATGTTCACTCGAGTCATACTCTCATGCGACGGGGTTGTAGCCCTGCGCCGCAGCCCGCCAAACCCCCACCACTACCACCGCCCGTCAGTACTTCGCAGATATATATCGAGCTTCAAAGCACAAGTACTACATAAGAGCCTTCAACCACCCCGGCTTTGTGTATCGGGAGGAGGCACGCACCCGTCTATTCTCTCCAAGCAGCGAATAATTCATTCTCGTGTCGGAACAACCTCACCCCTCTTTTGCGCCCTCATCTTCTTCTTCCCCCCACCACCTGCTACTACCCCACCAACGCACTCCACCAACGCACGAGCAAAGCCAAAGCAAAAGCCACAAACCACCACAAAAACAATGGCTTCCACAACCGCTCCCTACACCCCACAGGACCCTGTCGAGGTCACAAACGTAATCAACAACCTCCGCAGCGCCTCCAAACAGGCCAAATGCAGCTACTCCTGCAAGCAATCCACATTCCCCATCACCGGCACCAACGGCATCTCGGTCGACTCATGGAAGTTCCGGGACTGGGACTACAAGAGGCGGGACCTGCCCACGTACGCGCGCGGGCTCTTCACCTACTGCCACCCGAGCAACAACACCGACGAGATCGTCATCCGCGGCTACGACAAGTTCTTCAACATCGGCGAGGTCACGCGCACAAAGTGGGAGTGGATCGAGGAGAACACGAAGGGGCCCTACGAGGTCACCGTCAAGGAGAACGGATGCATCATCTTCATCAGTGGGCTGCCGGACGGGAATCTGCTGGTCTGTAGCAAGCACTCGACGGGGGCGAGGGACGATGCGGATCTCTCGCATGCGGTGGCTGGCGAGAAGTGGGTGGATAAACATCTGGCGAGCGTGGGTAAGACGAGGAAGGATCTGGCGAAGGCGCTGAGGGATGCGAATGCTACGGCGGTGGCGGAGTTGTGTGACGATAGCTTCGAGGAGCATATTCTGGCCTATGAGGGCGACAGAGCGGGGTTGTACCTCCACGGGATCAACCTGAACCTCCCGGAGTTTGCAACATACCCGGCGGCGGAGGTTAAGGCGTTTGCGGACAACTGGGGGTTCAAGATGATTGACTTTTTCACAAAGCAGGATGTGGGGAGCTTAAAGAAGTTTTTGGAGGAGGCTGCGGAGACAGGGTCGTGGGATGGAAAGGACGTGGAGGGCTTTGTGATCCGTTGCAAGGCCCGCGTGGGCCCCGAGCATGAGAACTTCCCGGACTGGTTCTTCAAGTACAAATTCGATGAGCCGTACCTTATGTATCGTCAATGGCGGGAGTGTACAAAGCAGATGATCAGGGGCAAGGCTCCCAGGATCAGGGACCATGAGAAGGTCACAAAGCAGTATCTTTCCTTCGCGGCAGAGTACTTCAAGAAGAACCCCGAGGCGCAGAAGAAGTATGAGGAAAACCATGGTATCATCAGCCTCCGGAACGCATTCCTTGCTCACCAAGGCATCAAGGGAAGCGATATTATCAGACAGGAGGCGGAGGACAAAAAGGCCGAACGAGAAAGCATCACATCAAATCTCTGTCTTGTCCCCATTGCGACCATTGGCTGCGGGAAAACCACCGTAGCTGTAGCGCTCTCAAAACTGTTCGGATGGGGCCATATCCAGAACGACAACATCGTCGGGAGGGGGAACCGTGGGGCCAGATTTGCGTCCGCAATCTCAATGGAGTTCCTTAAGAAGTCGGTTGTCATCGCCGACAGGAACAACCACCAGAAAAGAGAGCGGGACCAGATCTTTAACGATGTTACTGGCGCCACTCCTGCTGCACGCTATGTCGCTATACACTATGTCCATGACCGTCCCGAAATGGATCCTCGGGATCTCAAGAGGCGCATTAAGGCTACTACAGCAGACCGTGTTCTTAACCGCGGGGATAACCACCAGACCATTGATGCAAAAAAGCTTCCTAGGCGAGAGCTGGATGGTATCATGCAGGGCTTCCTCGACCGATTCGAACCCCTCGATACCCAATCTCCCCCAGATGACCAGTTTGATTCTTACATTGACCTCGACCCCGAAGTTGAGTCGAGGACTAATCTGGAGATTGTTGTCAAGTTCCTGAAAGAGACGTACCCAAAAATCATTGACAAGCTCCCCACCTCCGAAGAATACGACGCGGCTATCCAGTCTGCGATGAAGGAGTACTCTGTTGATCGCCCCAAACAACAGCAGCAGCAGCAGGCCCAGAAGAACCCGAGGCAGAACCAGTGGCAGACTCAGAAAAACCAGCAGGCCCCTCCAAAGAAGAAAGCAAAACCGATCGATTACTATTGCATCAACGTCCCCGCCGCCCAGATCAACACGATCGTTGGAAACGCCTTTGCAATATACTCGGACGCCGGCGGCGACGACTCGTTCTACAAGTCCCTCTGCAGCAAGGGCCGTATCCAGCCGACATTTCACGTCACCTTGGTCCACCGCGCAAACGCCAGCAGAGACCCGCAAGTGTGGGATGCGTATGAGAAGAAGCTCGCAGAGTGCCCGGAGCGCGGTAATATGGGTGTTGCGAAGGTTACGCTCGATAAGATTGTCTGGAACGGGAGGACGATGGCGATTACGGTCAGCATTCCGGATCAGTCGATTGAGACTTCGAATCCGATCAATCATATTACGCTGGGAACGTCCTCGCAGGCGGTTAAGCCGAAGGAGTCGAATGATATGCTGCAGGCGTGGAAGGGCGGTGAGCAGATGCATGAACTGGCTTTGCCGGATGAGACGGTGGTGGAGGGTGTAATAAAGGCTATGGGGGTGAGGTATTAAGTTGTGGGGAATTTGGGGGGGACTTGGAGAGGATTTTTTTAAAAAGGGTGCATGGGAAATAAGGATGGCTCATTTCGATTCACGTTTTTACTTGTTTTTTTTACTTGTTTTTTTCTTTCCTGGGAATTGGCTTGTTCGTTGTAAATTTTGTCCCCATTGAGTTGAAGCCTGTAGCTGTACTCGTGAGCGCAAGTGATATCAAAAATAGTTAGGTTGTACTTGTAAATATTACTAGTAGTGATGATGTGCTTTAATTGCTTTACTTCGTTCCTAGTGGAAGACCAGAGAGCTTGCAAGATCGTCAAAGAATAAAAGGTTCTTGCAAAAAAGAGCTTCGGATATAAGAAACTATAGCACAGCTTGCCCGGGAGTCATGACATGACTTGATCATGGATTATCACTCGGGCAACGTTGTTGGTCAATGTAGGATATTTGGCTTGTCAAACGACGTCGAACCCGTAAAGGCAAGCTGTCCGAACCTGCCATGTCGACACTTGTCCAATCCGTGACTATAACAGAGTCACTTAACTACTTCATATCTCGCCGTAGCTGCTCTGCTCTTTAACGTCAGTCAGATATGGTGGACGACGGCTGACAGAAGTTGATTCCAAAAGGCTGATATCCTCTGGTATATATTCCCTGACTGTCCCTGCAGTGCAGTGTTCAGACGCCCACGGGCACTGAAAGCTAATAATATCCATAATAGAAGTATTTCTCTCCCCCGTGATATTAATATCTTATCCGGGAGTGCCAAGACCGACCGAGGGGCACTTGTGCAGAGCCTCACCCTGCACGCCCCACGAAAGTTTTTTTTCCTATTCTTTCATTCTTTCCTGCTCTCACACAAACACCAATTCTCACCACGAACCCACCCCCATTCGCAGCCCACAAAAGGGCAACTACAAACCACCTGAAATCTGAAATAAACCTCCAATTGAAGAGAAAAGACCTCTAATTTGTCCCCCAAAATCATGGACTACACCGTCTCCGACGCCCACTTCCTCTCCACGGCCTCCGGCCTCCTCCCCCCGACACAATTGCGCTCCTCAGCTCCCGCACCACAAGCACACAACTCTACCTCAGCACGCTCTCGCGCCTCGCGCTCCGCCCCGACCTCACCGCCCATGTCTTTTCCAGCTACGAGCCGCTCTTCCCCGACCTCTGCGCCAGATGGCGCGACACAACCACAACGGCAGCAGAAATCGCATGTGCGTTTGCGCGGGTGTTGCCGCTGGCGCCGTATCTGGCGGATGTAGCAGAAGAGTTTCTGGCCCCGGGGTCAATTGCGCTGGGGGATGGTCTGGAAGTGCTATTGGCGCTGTGGAGACTGCTGGTGTTTAGGAGGGAGAGTTTTGTGGGATTGGTAAAGATGGAGAGCGTGGCGCCGCTGCTGAAGCATAAAGAGCCCGCTGTGAGGTATTTGGCGGTGAGGGTCATGTGTATATTTCTCAAGGCGTCGGACTCGACGAGGGAGAAGATGTTTGCGCAGTATGGCGTGGGAAATGAAGCGGAGGAGAAGGTTATTGGTGTTTGGGAAGGGAAGGAGATGGATTACGGGTTTTTGGTGTAGGGGTTTCCTTTCTGCAGTTATCTTTACTTATAAATTGACTAACTGGCGGGATATATCACAGTCTCATGGAGAACAAACGCCTCGAAAAACTAGCCCAAGATGTACAAACCGCAAAACTACACACCCTCTCGCAAACCTCAGAGCGCAGAATAATCCCCACAGACGCACTCTCACCACTGACCGCCGACATCTGCGGCATCCTCACACCCCGCCTCCGCGGGCCTCCCTCAACACCCTCTAAAATAATTGATACCCCAACCACCCGCCACAACATCCACGCCACGGCCGTCTCCCTGCGCTCCTCCTCCCCAACCCTCATCACCGGCCCCGCCGGCTCCGGAAAGACCTTCCTCGTCCACCAGATTGCACACACACTCAACACCCTCAACACCCTAATCTCAATCCATCTCGGCGACCAGACAGACGCAAAGCTGCTGGTGGGCGCATACACCACCGCCGACACCCCCGGCTCGTTCGAATGGCGTCCGGGCGTCTTGACGACCGCCGTGAAAGAGGGAAGATGGGTCCTTGTCGAGGACATTGACAAAGCGCCGACAGAGGTCCTCTCGGTCCTCCTCCCGCTCATGGAGCGCGGCGAGCTCGTGATCCCGAGTCGTGGGGAGACGATAGTTGCTGCGCGCGGGTTCCGCCTTATTGCGACGATGAGGACCGCCGCTAGCACTACTAACAGTACGAAACAAGATTCACTGCACATCCTCGGTAGCCGCCTCTGGAACCGTGTGGACTATAAGCAGCCGGACGAGGCCGAGCTGCATACAATCATCACCGCCCGCTTCCCCGCCCTGACCGCTGTCGCGCCATCACTCCTGCGCGTCTACAACACCATCCAGCACCTCTACCGCGAGCCCTCGTTCTTCGCCCTCAGCAAGACATCCCTCGGCCGCCAGATCTCGCCAAGGGACCTGATAAAATGGGCCACCCGCATCGACGCCCTCTTTACCTCCACCGGCTCCAACGGCGAAGTCATCCCCGACGGCCTGTACGACGAGATCTTCATGGAGGCCGTCGACTGCTTCGCCGGGTCCCTGCAGACGCTTGACGCCCGCCACCTCGTAGTCCGCAAAATTGGAGACGAAATGCTGATCCCGCCACAGCGCGTGGACCTCTTTCTGAACGGACACATCCCGGCGTACAGCGCCAGCGACAAGACGCTTGCTATCGGACGTGCAAGGCTCAAAAAGCGAAGGCGTGGTAAGCGCGCGCAGGCGCAGAAAAGGCCGTTTGCGACGACGAACCATGCACTGCGGCTGCTGGAACAGGTTGGGGTTGCGGTGCGCGGCGGGGAGCCCGTGTTGCTGGTGGGCGAGACGGGGACGGGGAAGACGACGGTGGTGCAGCAGATGGCGGATCTGTTGGGATATGGGCTCACGGTGATGAATCTGTCGCAGCAGACGGAGAGCGGGGATCTGCTGGGCGGGTATAAGCCGGTGGATGTGCGCACGCTGGCGGTCCCGCTGAAGGAGGTGTTTGAGGAGCTGTTTGAGAAGACGTTCTCGCTGAAGAGGAATAAGCGCTTCTTGGAGGTGTTGGCGAAGTGTTGGGGAAAACAGCAGTGGAATAGGGTCATCACCCTCTGGGGAGAGGCCGTGAAGATGGCGGACCAGTTTTTTGCCGCGCCGACGCCGGAGGCCCAGGACGGAGAGGACCAGCCAAAGAAGAAGAGGAAGATAGACTCAATGGACAAGCCCGCTCTGCAAGCACAATGGACGCGATTTGCGAGTGATGTCGCAACACTAGAGAGACAAAGCTCACAGATTAGCAAGAGTTTCGCATTTAGCTTCGTAGAGGGGAGCCTGGTCAAGGCCGCCCGAAACGGCGACTGGGTGCTTCTTGACGAAATAAATTTGGCTGCACCAGACACGCTGGAGAGCATTGCAGACCTACTCAAGGACGGAAAGGACGGCGATGTCAGGAGCATCTTGCTCTCGGAGAAGGGTGACGTAGAGAGAGTGAAGGCGCATCCGGACTTTCGCATATTTGCTTGTATGAATCCCGCCACCGATGTTGGGAAACGCGATCTCCCGAGCGGGCTGCGCAGTAGGTTCACGGAGCTCTATGTAGTCTCGCCGGACCAAGATTTGGGGAACCTATTGGCGATTGTGAGGGAGTACCTTGGGCCGCTCGTTGCTGGGGATGAGAGAGCCGTAGCAGACGTTGCGGGGCTCTACATGGAGGCGAAGAAGCTCTCAGAGGGACAGAGACTCGTGGACGGCGCGAACCAGAGACCGCATTTCAGCATGAGGACACTCACGAGGACACTCAGCTACGTGGTTGAGATTGCGGGGGTCTACGGCCTGCGCAGGAGTCTGTATGAGGGCTTCTGCATGAGCTTCCTCACGCTTCTTGACCGCACTTCCGAAGCTGTGCTGCTGCCCGTGATTGAGAAGTTCATTCTGGGCAACCAGAGGAACGTTCGGAGTCTCGTCTCGCAGATCCCGAGGAGGCCTGTCGGCGCAAATGGAGAGGAGTATGTGCAGTTTAAGCACTACTGGATGGCGCGCGGCACCCAAGAGGTCGAGGAACAGCCGCACTATATCATCACGCCCTTTGTCGAGCGGAACATGCTCAACCTTGTGCGTGCCACGGCTACTCGCCGCTTTCCGGTCCTCATCCAGGGTCCGACGTCGAGTGGGAAGACGAGTATGATTGAGTATCTCGCGAAACGCACTGGCCACAAGTCCGTCAGGATTAACAACCACGAGCACACGGATCTGCAGGAATACCTGGGGAGCTATGTCTCGGACAACACGGGCACCCTGCGCTTCCAGGAGGGAATCTTGGTGGAGGCGCTGCGCAAGGGGTACTGGATTGTTCTTGACGAGCTCAACTTGGCGCCTACCGATGTTCTCGAAGCCCTCAACAGGCTTCTCGATGACAACCGCGAGTTGATGATCCCGAAACACAGGAAGTCGTGAGGCCGCACAAGGAGTTTATGCTCTTTGCGACACAGAACCCGCCGGGTCTATACGGAGGGCGTAAAGTGCTTAGTAGGGCGTTTAGAAATCGATTTTTGGAGCTGCACTTTGACGATATTCCCGAGGAGGAGCTGGAGACGATTCTGCGCGAGAGATGCGGCATTGCGCCGAGTTATTGTGCCAAGATTGTAAAGGTTTATAAGGTGAGTGATATTCTGTGACGCGGCTAGATTTGTGGTTGTCGTCGCGGTTGCTAACTGTATCGCGTTAAAGGAACTATCGGTGCTGCGACAATCAACTAGATTATTTGAGCAGAAAAACAGCTTCGCAACGCTGCGTGATCTATTCCGATGGGCAAACCGCGAAGCCGTCGGATACCAGCAGCTCGCCGACAATGGGTACATGCTCCTCGCAGAGCGCGTCCGCAAAGAGGATGAGAAGCTCGCGGTAAAGAAGGTTCTTGAGGAGGTAATGCGGGTCAAGATTGACGAGGCGACACTCTACTCTCCCGAATCGACGCCAGAGTACCAGCTGGTGATGAAGCTGGAGAGCGACGTGGTGTGGACAAAGGCGATGCGGCGGCTGTACTCGCTTGTTGCGCACTCGTTAAGGAATAATGAGCCGGTGCTGCTGGTGGGTGAGACGGGGTGCGGGAAGACGACAGTGGTGCAGCTGCTGGCGGAGGCGTTTGGGAAGACGTTGAATATTGTGAATGCACACCAGAATACGGAGACGGGGGATATCATTGGTGCGCAGAGGCCGATCAGGAACAGGACGGCGTACACGGCGCAGTTGGTGGAGGATCTTCTGGCGGTTGTGAGGGATCACTCGGCGATAGAACAGTATGGCGCAGATGCCGATTTGCAAATGTTGCTTGAGGCGTATTCGATATTGGACAAGCAGAGCTTGAACAGCATTCCAGAGGATCTCAGGTCCCGAATTGAGCTCAACCGGATACGAGTAAAGGCGCTCTTCGAGTGGAGCGACGGTAGTCTTATCCAGGCCATGAAGGAAGGGCAGTTCTTCCTGCTCGATGAAATCTCACTCGCCGATGACTCCGTTCTCGAGCGACTTAACAGTGTGTTGGAACCCCAGCGCGGAATCCTGCTCGCCGAGAAGGGGCCCGAAGGCTCCGCAGTCACCGCCGTCGACGGCTTCCAGTTCCTAGCTACGATGAACCCCGGCGGCGACTACGGCAAGAAGGAGCTCTCGCCGGCGCTGCGG
Organism: Morchella importuna; assembly: GCF_003444635.1. Lineage (NCBI taxonomy): Eukaryota > Fungi > Ascomycota > Pezizomycetes > Pezizales > Morchellaceae > Morchella > Morchella importuna. Next base: position 756,076 of record NW_025763400.1, on the reverse strand, counting down.
AATCGATTCACTGAGATCTGGGTCCCCTCCATGTCGGACTATGACGATGTGCTCCAGATTGTACGCGCGAAGCTATCGCCGTTTGCGCTGCAGCACGCTGAGGTTATCGTCAAGTTTGCGCAGTGGTTCTCAGAGACCTATCATTTTGCCTCCTCGACCATCTCGATCCGTGATGTTTTGGCATGGGCGAGGTTCATCAACATGTGTGACCCGCACAATGCCGCATTCGGGCTGTTGCACGGCGCGGCGCTTGTCTTCATTGACGGGCTGGGCGCGAACCCGTCTACGGTCCTCATGTCGACTGCCGCCGAGGACCTGGCCAAGGAGAAGCGCAAGTGCATCCTGAAGCTGTCGGAGCTTTGCAGCCATGATTTGGCGTCCATCTATGACCAGCCTTTCAGTATGGCCCTCGACGACGCCACTCTACGTCTCGGCGGCTTTTCGCTCCCACGCAAGATCGACTCGGTGGCGGACGTCTCGTTCAATCTCGAGGCGCCAACAACGGGTGTCAATGCTATGCGGGTTGTGCGCGCGATGCAGCTGCGGAAACCAATCCTGCTGGAGGGTAGTCCCGGTGTCGGGAAAACTAGTCTAGTCTCGGCCCTCGCAGCGGCGTGCGGAAACCCGCTCACCCGTATCAATTTGTCTGAGCAGACGGATCTCATGGACCTCTTTGGCTCCGACGTTCCCGTCGAGGGCGGGCAGAGCGGGGAGTTTGCATGGAGAGACGCACCGTTCCTGCAGGCGATGCAGAGGGGACATTGGGTGCTCCTTGATGAGATGAACCTGGCATCGCAGTCGGTTCTGGAGGGGTTGAATGCGTGCTTAGATCATCGTGGAGAGGCCTACATCTCAGAGCTGGACCGCACCTTCAAATGCCACCCGGAGTTTTGTGTCTTTGCGGCGCAGAACCCGCATCATCAGGGTGGAGGAAGGAAGGGGCTGCCGGCGTCGTTTGTGAATAGGTTTACGGTGGTCTATGTTGATACGCTGAATCTGGAGGACTTGCAGTTGATTGCGACGAGACTGTATCCGGGTATTCCGCAGGATGATGTGGTGAAGGTTATTACGTTTGTGGTTCTGCTCGACCGTGAGGTCTCGCAGAAACGCAGCTTTGGGAGCCTTGGTGGGCCGTGGGAGTTTAATTTGAGAGATACACTACGCTGGCTTGGGCTTCTATCTACAACAGAGGGGCTTCTCGCTTTTCAGGATCCTTCAGAGTTTGTGGATATTGTCATCAAGCAGCGGTTCCGGACCGTCGAGGACAGAGCCCGAGTCGACGAGCTATTCTCTCAAGTCTTTGGTTTCGCACCAGCAAAGCGCCATCTCTACCACCAGCTCTCCAAAGACCACTTCCAGGTCGGCCATGCCCTCCTGCCCAGAAACAGCCGCGCCCAGCCAGTCCCAACTCAAAAGACCACACTCCTCAAGCGCAACCTGCGGTCTCTCGAGACCATCATGACCGCAATCCAGCAGCGAACACCCATCATCCTTGTGGGTCCCTCGGGGCTGGAAAGAGCAGCATCATCAAGCTACTGGCAAGTGTGGCTGGCGCCGAACTGGACGAAATTGCGCTGAACAGCGATATTGATACAACGGATATTGTCGGCGGGTTTGAGCAGGTTGACATCTCGAGGAGTATTTCGGCCTTGTTCTCAGAGCTCCAGAAATTCTTGGGTGAGTCGACCATCCACGCACTTCGCTGGGGAGTCGTCCCCGGGAGTGCGGAGTTGGCGCTCTTTGATGCCAGTGCCTCAGAGGCTACATATAATATTGAGAGACTCCACCGCCTGCACACCGCCCTCACGGCCATCGACCCACCGCCCAGCTCAGAGATCTCCTACTTCATCAACCAGTGCGAGCTCCTGATCTCTCAAGCGCACCAAGCCTCCACCGCCCGCTTCGAGTGGGTCGACGGCATGCTCATCCACGCAATCGAGCAAGGTAAGTGGCTCGTCCTCGACAATGCTAACCTGTGCAGCCCCTCCGTGCTCGACCGCCTCAACTCGCTGCTCGAGCTCAACGGCTACCTGGTCGTCAATGAGCACAGCGACAAGAATGGCGAGCCGAAGATCGTCCGGCCGCATGCTAACTTTAGATTGTTCCTGACCATGGATCCCCGCCATGGGGAGTTGTCCAGGGCCATGAGGAATCGTGGGATAGAGGTGTATATAGACGCGGGGGTTATGGAACCCATGCCGTTGGCCGCGCAGGAGGATGATGTAAGGCGAGTGGAGGAGGCCCGGTGGATGGCAGATGCTACCACGACGGAGGCGTGTATAGCGGTGTATAGTGACGTTGACAGACTGGCTGCTACTTCTACTACTACTGACATAGGTTCTTCTGATGCTGCTGATGCTGTGTATGATGAGCTGCTGCGGGTAGTCTTTGATCATTTGCCCCGCGACCAGATGAGCATCTTGAAGAGATGGAAGACACACATAGCTGCCGACAAGGTGGGCCCCGTCGTGGACGTAGTCAGTAACGTAGAAGACCTGAGTGCGCATCCGCGTCTGGCGGTGCTGCGTGCGGAGTTCTTGAGAACCGTGGCGGAGGAGTTGAGCCTTGGTCAGAGCTTTGGTGATGCACAGGTCAGTGGCCGTGCCGTATTTTCTTCTCCCTCTTCTTCGCTCTTGCTTTCGTTTGATTTGGTTAGCTTTTTTTGGTCTTGATCTTGATCTTGATTTGAGGCATTCATTTTCTCTGTCCCCAAAGATATAACTCCAAGTCAATGGTTTTATAATGAAATGAATAGTGAAAAATGGAACTAGTTTTCTTTTTCATTTATATATATGTATACTGATAGAAAACTCAATAAAGCCATTAAACCCCATCCGTAACACATCTCTCCTCTCCACCGGCATAAGAAAGAACAATGCCTCCTCCTCCTCCGCCATCACCACCTTATCGGCGATCCACGACCTCGCCCGCGAGATCCTCCACATCAAGCGCACCGAGGCCGACATCCTCCAGCGCTCCACAACAACACGTATGAAAGAAATGACCTTCCTCGAGAAGTCAGCGTCGAAATCCAAAGCCTCCTCCGCCATCTCCTCCGCACAATCAGCATCATCAGGCGTAGTGGGACTCCCGCTATTCGCCTTTCTCACCACCGTCCGCCGCTCCCTAGAAGCATGGCTGACGGAAGTGACCATCGAAACAGACACCGTACACTCCCCCCTCCCCCTCCTTCCCTCCCACCTTTTCCCCTTTCTTCTTCCAGTACTAACAAGCCGCAGAACACCCTCACACGCATAACAGAGCTCCTCTCCCTATGGCGTGACATGGTCGCCCTGAGCAGCACCCACAACCTCAACGAGAGTATCTTCCACGTGTACCTCTCGCTCCTCGAATCATGGATCCACACCTCCTCGCCCACCCTCCCGCCAGCAATACTCACCGCCACCGAGCGCGCGCTCGGCGGGTTCCGTGCGCCGCTACGGCTCACCACGGGATTCGCGATGGAGGCGTTGTGGGGTGCATTAAGACCGTCGGTTCCGGCATCTGTGGGGGCGTGGGAGGCGTATAACCGCTTGCGCGAGATTGCGGATCGGTTTGATGCGATTGTTGGAAAGTTGCAAGGTGAGTTTTTTTTTGGTGCCGCGTCATGGGTTGTCACTCGGTGGCTGGGTTGCTGACAGGGGTGTGTGTAGGTTCGTTTGAGACTGTGGCGGGGCTGAAGAGCTCGTTGATGGAGGCGCTTACAGCAGTGTTGACGTCGGAAGTTGAAGTTGGGGAGTTGGTGGAGGGGCTGGAGGGCGCGATTGTGGGGTTGGAGGAGAGGGCGGGGAGGAGTGGCGTTGCGGTGAGGGAGTCACTGTTGAGGATGGTGTTTGACTATTTGCTCAAGTTTAAAGCACTGGGCGGGGAAAAATCGGTAGGCGTAAGAGAGGCATTGGATTATGGGTTGAAGCTGACTGTGCGGTAGTTTAATGATACCTTGACGCTCGGCCATTTTGCGGGCAGAACTACAGCTAGCTTGTTGGGATACCAGGGACCGGAGACGACGCTACGTATGGCGACTGAATCTTTGGGGTATACATCTAGAGACTGACTATGGTTTAGGAACTGCCTATAAGCAAGTACTGGAGGATATCTACGAATATGACTTTACCTCAACAGGCCCTCAAGGCCTACTCCAAGGACGCTTTGCGCTGGAGATGCTACGCACAGGTCAAGCTGCCAATAACTCGTTTATTGGACAGCTCAGTAAACTCAACATCGAACTCGGGGCACTTTCAAAGCAGTTTACGCAATTGACTCAGCAGGTGACTAGTGATCAGCTGTTGCAGCTGAATATGCTGCTTCTGTCAAATACGAAGAAGGTAAGTGCTCTTTGAACATGTATAAGATAGTTATGGGGGCTAACATTCATTGCTCTAGATCTTTGAACTCCATTCCAGAACATACAATGAGGATAATTTCACAGTGCTCATTTCTGCGCTTGAGAAGCTAGAGCTTGCACTCAATGGGGATTCAAATTCCTTCGAAGGTCTTGACTTTGCCACGGCAACCTTAGATGTCGCATTCAAGTCCGTAATCGACGATCATCTCATCCACGTGCTCAACTGCCTTTCTACAATCCCCCAAACCTCTTCATATTCAGAAGCCCTCGAACTATCCGGCAAAGCTTGGACCCACTACGCCCTCGGATGCTTAAAGCTCTACGTCCCCAATGTCGTATTCGACCCCGCGATGAAGCGCCTCGTCCAGCGCGAGCGCTACCTTAAGCGAAAGACCGAGCTGCACAACAAGACCGCGGCCGAAAAAATCTTCGAGCTAAGGTTTACCGGCCAGCAAGACAATGCCCAGATCCAAATGCTCGAAAAGCGTCTTGCGGACCTCGGAGAGGAGCCGCCAAACTCGCTGGTTGTGCGCCCGGCAGAGTCGGAGATGACGCAGCTCCAGGGGGATATGATTAACCTTCTGCAGGTTGTTGTAAACACAAGCCCTCATGAGCGTTTGCTACCGTCCATTTTAGAGCGTAGAGCGAATTATAGGGATGAAGAGTCATTGTTCCAGAAGAACCTGTCGCAAATCATTGAGAGGCTGCGTCGCGGATATCCGCTTTATAAGGATCTGGTGGATCCTATCCTTGGCTTCCTGTATTCCTTGAAGATGGGTCTATCGCTTTCTGCCATGGAGGCAGACGATTCAAGCCTTGCTATAACCCTTATTGAGCCAAGTATTCCAGAGGTATTCAATCAACAGGTACTAGACGATCGGGAAGATATCAAGCTGCTGCGACTGTGGCAGATTGCAGCCCATCAGAACATCGAGGGCTACGAGAACACTAAGCAGACATCCAACAAGACAGTCCACAGCATCTTACAAGGTTTTTTCGAAGCCTGGAAAGTCAAGACCCAGAAAGAGCAAGAAGAGGCGGCCGCAAATGCAAGCTTGTACAGATACATGGGCGAAGAAGAAAATGCTGACGAGACGGAGCTTGCGGCGATGTTTCCCGCTTACGAAGATGAAGAGGAGAAAGAGAAGGAAAAGGAAAAGCCCGCTGGTTCTCAGCACCGAGAGCTTGCTTGCCAGATCGCTCTGTGCCATTCCGCAATTCATCTCAGCACAGGTTTAGAGTCTACAACTCTCTCATCATTAATTCAACGGGGCGTTTCAGCTCTGGTGAAATCTATTGGGGAAGAGAGCTCTTTCTGCATATCACCAGGAAAGACGGAGGCATTCTTACCAGCTATTATCCTCTCTTTGAAGGAGACATCACAATGGATCAACGGAGTGACCTCCCAAACCTACGACTTCTACACCGAGGAGAACCTAGAACAGGCACGGAAGCTGGTTGTGATTGTCGAGAAAGCCCACGCGCGGTTATCAGTTCTAGCCGAAGCATGGCCAGAGCATGTCACTATCCAAGATGCCATAGCGGTTTGCCAAGAGATACTAGACCTCCCCAACTCCACCCCGATTGCCCAGTCCCTCGTGAAGGTCGAAAAGCTGCACGAGCATTTGAACGAATGGCAGGGCGTTGCAAGCTCTGAATTTTCTGCCGCTGAGCACTTTGATGCTGTGACGCAACTGATCATCAGCTGGCGCCGCATCGAGCTGTCAGCATGGCCACGCCTGTTCGATATCGAAGACGAAAAGTGCCGCGCAGAGGCGAATTCGTGGTGGTTCTACGTTTATGAGAGTGCTATCGCGAACCCTCTTCAATTGCTCTCTGAAGGCCCAAACCTCAAAGAGCATGTTGAGCAACTCCTCACAACCCTAGTCGCTTTCGTAGAGACATCTTCGATCGCCCAGTTCCCACATAGATTGCAGCTTCTGAAGGCATTTGAGCAGCATGCTCTTCGTTTGTCTGATGAGTTCCCTGCCATGAATCTGGTACAGAAGGGACTGCACAACCTCATCGCGTACTTCTCACAATATGCATCCGAGGCCAAAGAAGCTACGGCAAAGTCTCGAAAGAAGTACCAAAAATCTATGAGTGATGTCGTCTTGCTTGCCAGCTGGAAGGATACAAACATTCTAGCGCTTCGTGATAGTGCCAAACGCTCGCATAAGAAGCTTTTCAGAGTTGTTAAAGGATACCGCCAGGCAATCAATCAACCCATGGCTCCGATTATTTTGGCCGGCATGCCCGAAGGCTCTGCCGAAAACTCTTCAACAAACGGAGCATTGCCAGAGCCTACTAATGAAATGTCTATCGATTTCGAATTGATCAAGGGAATCTACGAGAACTCCGTCAAAAAATGGACCGAGAGGCCAGCACGTCTTCAAGATCTCCCAGCAGCAGTACAGATGATGAAACGCGTTGCAAAGATCCCCGAAGACCGGGCCGAGACGATCAACTTTATCGAAGACTTTTCATCTTCAATCATCTCGACAATGAAGCAACTTCAATCAGAGACTCCAGGAACCCTGAACGATGAAACCAAGGATATTGCCAAGCATCTCAAGACTAGGAAACGAAAGGCCTTTGCAGATGCTCTGAAGGAGCTCAAGAACATGGGTCTTAAATCAAACCTGAGTGCTGCCCTACTAGGCAAGCAAGCAACCCTTGAGCGTATCCTGGCTATAGCCGACCCTCTTGAAAACAGCCAAACTGGCGTCCAGGGTCACTCTGAAAATCATTATTTCCTTCGCATCGCGGAGATTTTACCAAAGATCCGAAAAGCAGTTGTAGAGCATTCACCAGACTTGACCAGCGCAGAAGTCGCAAGAAGTGTGGGGTTCATCGAAAACTTACTTTCCCTGTCACTCGACCAGCGTTCTTCAATCTCGTCTTCACTGAAAGAACTTGAGCTAGCGCAATCCTCAATGGCCAGATACAATACACTCTCGAACCTGGAAATTGATAGTGCTAGCTTGTATGGAAACAAGGATCTTCAATCTTATGCCGACCTCCAGAGACGATTCCAATGGGTTCCAAAGATATTGGACTTAGCAGCCGAACTACTGAAAATTCACTCCGAGTTCAGCGACAAGACATTCGAAACAGCGAATGAGCTCATTAGTAGTTCTCAAAAATCTGCCACCGGGGTCAATGATCGATTTTCCGCCCAAAAGCAGCTTCTCATTCACAGTGGAATATGGGAAGATTCTGCGAAACGTTTGCTTGAAGAAGCCCAATCAACACTTAGCCTCATTGAGGGTAGCATGAAGACCATAGGAAACGACTACCCAGAGATTGCATATACCACAACTCAAGTATTGCCATGGGTTTCTCTTACCGCCTCGGAATTCCAACCGCAAACCAATGGCGCAGTATCTGAACCTGCGACACTTCAAGCTCTGGATGCGTCACTCAAGACACTCTCCGACTCGATCTTTGTTGCCCTCCAGCAGCTCAAAGAGGCTCAAGCAACGTATCCTCCCTCGATCGAAGAACCTGGATGGCTCCTTCAGCATCAATCCGCAAGCTCAGCCAGCCTGAAAGCCCTGCACACAAGCGCCATTACACGCAGGATTGACGATGTCATTGCCCTTACTTCCCGGTTACAGCAGTCTGATCTTTCGAACTCGCAAGCTGTTCGTGCACTTTTCGCGGCCTATCAGCCCATCATACAAGAGTACACTGAAATCTCTTGCAGGACAGTCCGGGAAGCGCTTTCACAGTATCGCTCTATCTGCAAGACTACTTATATCCTGAGTACTTCTGCATCAACACTGATCTCGAAGGGCTTCTGTATGCCCCAAGAAAAGGGCGATCCTGAAGGCGGTAACACAGATAATGTCGAAGGCGGAACTGGTCTCGGAGAAGGTGAAGGTCAAGATGATATCAGCAAAGACATTAAAGCGGATGAGGATCTTTCTGAGTTGGCACAGGAGAAGGACAAAGAGAAGAGAGACGAGGAAATTGAGGATGAGAAGGATGCAGTTGACATCGAAGATGAAATGGAGGGAGAAATTGGGGATATTGCAGATAAGGAGGATGACGAAAAGGGCTCGGGCGACGAGAAAGAAGATGATGATATGGACGAAGAAACCGGTGATGTAGATGACTTAGATCCTGACGCCGTTGACGAAAAGCTCTGGGATGGAGAGGCCGATGATGATGCCCGTGACAAGGAAGGAGATGGCATGAAAGACCAGCAGAAACAAGGAGAAGATATGGAAGCAAAGAAAGAGAACGGAAAGGAGAAACAAGGGGAGGAAATGGAGAGCAAAGAAGACGAGGATGGTGAAGAAAGTGAAGGCGAAGGCGCAGATCAGGAAGATGATGTCCGGCAGCAAGACGATAACGAAAAGACAGATGCCCATGTGCCAGAGGTCGACACACTTGATCTGCCAGAAGACATGGAGCTAGACGGTGATGAAAAGAGCGGAGGGGAAGAAGAGGAGGATGATATGAAGATGGATGATCTCTCAGACGTTGACGATGAAGGGGAGGAAGTGAAACAAGATGACAAGGGTGATAAACAAGACAGCTTCCCTGACCTTGACGATCCCGAGAAACAAGGAGAAGAGGGAGAGCCAGAAACTGAGAACCAGGAGGAGGGTCAAGAAAATGAGGGCGAGGAGAATGGTGAAGGAGAAAAGAATGATGAGGAGCCAGAGGAAGAAAACAAGGAGGAAGGAGCTGATGAGCCAGAACCCGACAGTCTCTTGACGATCCGCGACGAACAAGACGCAAAAGAGGGCGAAGACACTGCTCCTAGCGACTTACAAGGCGTTGAAGGAGGCAATGATGATCAAGATGCCAACGAACAAACCTCAGCCCAAAGGGAAAGCGGCGAGGATGCAAAGTCCGGCGAAAATGGTAAAGGAGCAGATGAAGCCCAGGCACAGGAAGAGACCACTGGACAAGCTTCGGCACAAGAGTCTGAACGTCCTGATGAAAAATCCAACAAAAAGGATGAACAGACTGAAGCGGAGTCGTCGTTCCGTAAAGTTGGTGACATGCTCGAGAAGTGGCACCAACAGCGCCGCCAAATCCTCAACGCTAAAGAAGAAGATGAGGAGCGCCCTCAGGTTGAGAATATGGTAAGATATATATATATCCATCCATCTATGCCACTCAGAACTAACACAGAAATAGGAAATTGATGCTCCCGAATTTGAACATTTGCCCAACGATGATACGAAAGCTGATACACAGGCTCTTGGTGCTACAACGGAAGAACAAGCTCACTCTTTAGACGAGTCCATGGCGATCGATTCTGGTGCTCAAGAAGCCCAAGACGCATTTGAAGACATGGAGCCAGAGGCAGCAGAGGATCCAGATGCAAAGGATGGCGAAGACAATGAAGCCCTTCCTGAAGCCCAACAACCAGCAAGCGATGAGCCGGAAACCCAAGCTGGTGCAATGATTGGTGAAACCAGAGAGCAACGTGCCCAACGCCAGCAGAAAACTGAAGAGACTATGGATCTCGACGAAGTTGAAGAAACGCCTGAAACTGCTCATGTCATTGACATTAACCAAGAATCGGCACTTACTGAATTCGGCTCAACCCGTTCAAGAGAGGAAGCACGTCAACTATGGCAACAGTACGAACAGTCAACTAAAGCTCTGTCTATGGGTCTTTGCGAGCAACTTCGTCTCATCCTTGAGCCAACCCTTGCAACCAAGATGCGTGGCGACTTCAGAACTGGAAAGCGTCTCAACATGAAGCGTATCATCCCATACATTGCGAGTCAGTACAAGAAGGACAAAATCTGGATGCGTAGGACAAAGCCAAGCAAACGCCAGTACCAAGTCATGATCGCTGTAGATGATTCCAAGTCAATGGCAGAATCAGAATCAGTGGCACTTGCATTTGAGACTGTGGCCTTGGTTGCAAAAGCACTTAGTCAGCTAGAGGTCGGGCAGATATCAATTGTTTCTTTTGGAGAAACGACCCGTCTCATCCATCCATTCGACCAACCGTTTACTTCAGAGGCCGGTGTGAAGGTCTTCGAGCGCTTCCAGTTTGACCAGTTGAAGACAAACGTCAGAACCCTCCTTGATACCTCTATGGGAATCTTTGAAACCGCAAAAGTCAATTCCAGTGCGGATCTATGGCAGCTAGAGATCATCATTTCCGATGGTGTTTGCGAAGACCACGAGACACTGAAACGCCTGGTTCGGAGAGCGCAGGAGGAGAAGATCATGATTGTGTTCGTCATCTTGGACTCTGTCAGAGATAAGAGTATCCTACACATGAAGCAAGTCAGGTTCGAGATGGGCGCAGACGGCACACAGGAGTTGAAGATGGAGAGATATCTAGATACTTTCCCGTTCGGGTTCTATCTTGTGGTGAACGATATCAGAGAGTTGCCGGGAGTGCTTGCGTTGGCTTTGAGGCAGTGGTTCGCGGAGGTTGCGGATGCGGGGATGTGAACTTAGATATTTCGTAGATAGCTTTTATTTTCCCCTGTTTTTAGAGTTGTTTTTAGAGTGTATTATTACTACTTTCCTTGTGCTAGTTTGTTAGATTTAATTCCTAAAAGTTATTTCGGTTGTGTAGCAAATCATCGTTTTCCTCGGGTTGTCCGTCTAGTGTTTTTATGACTATGGAGGGGCTACTTTATGTTTAGCGTACCCTGCTGATCGACTTTCTTCATCGTGACAGATCATCGTGATAGGTTTGTTCCCGTAAACATTGAACTCTCATTCTCTTAGTCTTAGACCTGTTGGGGGACAAAAGTGGTTGAAGAGGGGGAAGTGTATGGATAAGGGGGGGGGAGGGGTGGGGGTGGGGTGTTGGTAACTTTCTATGTTTACCAAAGTTCAAGACTTCGGGGCTTCACCTAGTACATGGAGTGCTCGGCACACCCTAGTCTCGTATCCGTCCCCTACGGACAGCTTGCTGTTCAGGAATACACATGCTGCAGGACAAACCCAAATCTGAATAAAACATTCACAGCATCAACACCACCGACCACATTATCTGCGCGGTGTGTATAGGCTAGATATTCACCCCATGCCTAGCTTCGTCTTGATACGGTTGCAATAGTTTATATAGCCCTAAGAGAGTTAACCTTTTAAGAGACAGAAAGAAAGAAAAAGCTCCATGTATAGCAAACCTCCTATTGGTATTAATCCAAGCACATTTCCACCTATGCGAGCGAAGCTTCGGGGTAGAATGAGCGCTGGAACGGATGAGCAAAAAGGCCACTCTTGTACCAACCCTAGAACATCGAGTGATACACTGTGATTCAAACCTTCGGAAAATAACATCCTACCCACTCCATAGGGACTTGGCCGGCATAGTTTAGCTCTGGCGAAGGGCAAAGTTTTAATTTTCCAGTCGTTATATAAAGGATCACTCGGACATCGATATCTTATCCATGTTGATTTTAACCCTAACCCTGTGCTAAAGACAACCCAACTAAATCTCACCGGTACTAGGGTTATGGGATTGCAGTCATGTTCGCAACTATTAAAAGCAGCTTTTTCCAAAGCTCCCAGGCGAAGTACTGTGTCTGCTGTTGAATTATTCAAGCCATAATTGAGCTTGAAATGCGTAATGAGTTTCGTTAGAGTAAGAATTGCGGCATTGCAACAACCCTAGCCCTGCAATATCTGCATGCGGACAAATAAGTTGAAATAACTCCTGATGGAGAAATAAATAACCTTACAGGCAGATAGTTATCCTCCTCACAGCGACCGGGTTTTCAACTTGGAGGCACCGGCACCCCGGCCCTTCACCCCCACGAGCTCCATTATTATTCGTGATTGGTTTGTAAAGCCGTTGACATATAACTCAGGGTCTTCTTATTCGGGGAGTTAGCCTATTGGAGGGAGGCATCTCAGCTCTAAATAAAGGGCCCCGCCGCAACCCCGCCAAACTTTTTCTATCTCCCTCTTCTGACCAGTCAACCTCTCCCCGCGACACTCATTCTCCTTAGACCCCCACCAGCCAACCAGGAATCCATATCTTCATCACAGCTTGAATTGAATTCACTGTAAAAAAAAAAATGGCTGCTCCCACTGCCTCACAGACATACCTCAGCACCCGAGGCGGCTCCACCGGGGTATGTTTTTGAATTTTCTACATAGCTGTTCCCCCGCCGCCCAATTCAATCGCAATTGACTAACCAGCAGAGAATCTCAAACACCACAGTTCTCCTTCGAAGCCGCCGTGCTGAAGGGCCTCGCCAGCGACAACGGGCTCTTCATCCCCGAGGCCATCCCCGCCCTGCCCAGCGACTGGCAGACCCGCTGGTCCAAACTCTCGTTCCAGGAGCTCGCCTACGAGGTTCTCTCGCTGTACATCTCGCCGTCCGAGATCCCCGCCGACGACCTCAAGACGCTCATCAACAAGTCGTACTCGACCTTCCGCCACCCCGACATCACCCCGCTCAAGTCCCTCATCCCCGAGGACAACCTGCACATTTTGGAGCTCTTCCACGGACCAACCTTTGCGTTCAAGGATGTGGCGCTGCAGTTTGTCGGGAACCTGTTTGAGTACTTTTTGGTCAGGAAGAACGCGGGAAAGAAGGAGGGCGAGAAGAGACACACTTTGACGGTCATTGGTGCGACTTCGGGCGACACTGGAAGTGCGGCTATCTATGGGCTGAGGGGAAAGAAGGATGTCAGTGTCTTCATCCTGCACCCAAAGGGCAGAGTGAGCCCCATCCAGGAGGCGCAGATGACCACTGTCCTCGACGCAAATGTCCACAACCTTGCCGTCGGCGGCACCTTTGACGACTGCCAGGTAAATCCCCCCACCCCCTTCTTTTCCACCTCCCCAATCCCTAACACCCCCACCAGGACGCCGTCAAATCCCTCTTCTCCCACCCCGTGCTCTCCAAAACCCACAACCTCGGCGCTGTAAACTCCATCAACTGGGCCCGCATTCTCGCCCAGATCGTCTACTACTTCCACTCCTACTTCGCCCTCCTCGCCACCCTCCCCGCCGGCGCTCCAACCCCTAAGATCCGCTACGTCGTCCCCACCGGCAACTTCGGCGACATCCTCGCCGGCTACTTCGCCAAGCGCATGGGCCTCCCCATCGACCGCCTCGTCATCTCCACAAACAGCAACGACATCCTCGACCGCTTCCTCAAGACCGGCCGCTACGAGAAGCAGCCCGTGCCCCCCTCCCAAGAAGCCCAAGGCGGCCTCCCCGCCGACGGCAGCAAGGCCCACGAAGCAGGCGTAAAGGAAACTCTCTCCCCCGCAATGGACATCCTCGTCTCCAGCAACTTTGAGCGCCTCCTCTGGTACCTCGCCCTCGAGTGCGAGGCCGCCGGCACCGACCACGCAAAGGCGGGCGCCGTCGTAAAGACCTGGATGGACGATCTCAAGACGTCGGGCACCACCGTCGTCTCGCAGGCGGTGCTGGACGCCGCGCGCCGCGACTTCGGCTCCGAGCGTGTCAGCGACGAGGACACCACCGCGACTATTCGCAAGATCTTCACGGAGGCGCCGTCGGCGCCGTATGTGCTTGATCCGCACACGGCCGTGGGCATTGCTGCGTCGCTGAGGCTGGTGCAGCGCACCAAGGAGGACGGCGAGAAGGACGTGCACTACGTCTCGCTGAGCACGGCGCATCCGGCCAAGTTTAACCATGCGGTGGATTTGGCGCTGGGTGGGCTGGGGACGTATGATTTTGAGAGGGACGTGAGGCCGGTGGAGTTCCGTGGGCTGGAGGCGAGGGAGAAGAGGGTGAGGTTTGTGGAGAGGGCGGATCCGGAGGTGGTGATGAAGGTGGTGTTGGAGGGGTTGGAGAGTGAGGGGAAGGAATAGGTGGATGGGAAGGTTTTGGGGGTACTGGGGGTTTTGGTATGACTTGTCCGAGTAGTTAGAATAAATAAATAAAAGAAAATGGGATTTTTCAAATGCAAATGTTTATAACTACTACTCTTGTTACCTCACTGTGTTGTTCTATGAGCTTTATGTGCTTGTGAGAAAAAGAAGTGACTTTTGCACTACGGAAGTTTCATTATCCGCATAGCTATAAACAACATGATAACCAATCACTGACACGCACCCACCGAGTGACACCCGATGACCCACCCACCCATCAAACCCACAACCCAAAAGAAAAAAGAGCCCAAACAACCAACCCAAACCAAAGACGAAAAACTTCCACCAAGCCCAGAAAACTAATACAAATAATACCCCTGCGTCAACGGCAGCCTATCCACCGGCTCAGCGGTACACGCCACGCCGTCTGCCTCCACTGTGTACGTCTCGGGGTCGACCCTCATCGCCGGCATAGCATCATTGAGCTTCATGTGCTTCTTGCCGATGTTCCTGCAGCCCCGCACGGCCTCGACGCGCTTCTTGAGCCCGTAGGACTGCACGGTGCCTGATTCGAGAGAGGCGGCTGACACCCAGGTGATGGATGTGCTGGGCACGAGCGGCGCGTACATCGGCCGCCCGATGATGGGTTGCACGGATGGGATGGAGCCGTTGGCGTCGCCGATGTGCGCCCAGGCGATTAGGCCGGATTTGAGTCTGCACGGGGTTAGTTGGGGTGTGGGAGGAGGAGGGGAGGAAGGGGGGGAGGGGAGAAGGAGAAGGATGAGCTTACACTAGGCTTGGTTTTGCGCCGAATTGTGCGGGGTCCCAGAGGACGAGGTCGGCGAGTTTGCCAGTTTCGACTAGAACGCAACTCACTCACTCAGTAACTGTCTCTTGGTCATAATTCTATAGCTGCTGTAGAGCAGAGCGGAGAGAGATAGAGGGGAGTTCTTACCGGAACCAATAAGATGGCTCATCCCCTGCGCAATCGCCGGGTTCACGGTGTACTTTGCAATGTACCGCTTGACCCTAAAGTTATCCGCGCCCGTCCCCTCATCCTCCTTCAGCGGCCCGCGCTGCACCTTATTCTTGCTCGCCGTCTTCCACGTGCGCAGCACCACCTCGCCGACACGCCCCATCGCCTGTGAGTCACTGGACATCATCGATATCGCACCCAGATCGTGGAGCACGTCTTCTGCGGCGATAGTCTCAGCCCTGATACGCGACTCGGCGAAGGCCACGTCTTCGGGGATGTTCTTTGACAGGTGGTGGCACACCATCAGCATGTCGAGATGCTCATCGAGGGTGTTGCGGGTGAATGGCCGAGTGGGGTTTGTGGATGAGGGGAGGACATTGCGGTGCTGCACGACGCTGATGATGTCTGGTGCGTGGCCGCCGCCGGCGCCCTCGGTGTGGTAGGTGTGGATGGTGCGGCCCTTGAAGGCGCCGATGGTCTGCTCAACGAAGCCGCTCTCGTTGAGCGTGTCGGTGTGGATGAGGCACTGGACGTCGTACTGGTCGCAGACGGACAGACAGGCGTCGATGGCCGCGGGTGTGCTGCCCCAGTCCTCGTGGAGCTTGAGGCCGACGGCGCCGGCGGCGCATTGCTCGGCGAGGCCTTGCGGCTGGCAGTCGTTGCCCTTTCCGGTGACGCCGAAGTTGAGCGGGAGGCCGTCGAGGGCCTGCAGCATCTGGCGGATGTAGGTTGCGCCGGGGGTGCAGGTTGTGGCGTTTGTGCCGGTACTAGGCCCGGTGCCGCCGCCGAGCATGGACGTGACGCCGGAGGAGAGTGCTTCGGCCGCTTGCTGTGGACAGATGTAGTGGATGTGGGTGTCGAAGCCGCCGTAGGTGATGATTTTGCCCTCGCCGGCGATGATGTCCGTGTTGCTGCCGACGATGAGGGAGCGGTCAACGTTGTCCATGATGTCCGGGTTGCCAGACTTGCCGATGCCGACGATATGCCCGTTCTTGATCCCGATGTCGGCTTTGTAGATGCCGGTGTAGTCAACAATGAGCGCGTTTGTGATGACGAGGTCGGCGGTCTCGCGGTCGGAGCGGCCGGACGCTTGCCCCATGCCCTCACGGAGGGTCTTGCCGCCGCCGAACTTGCACTCGTCGCCGTAGGTGGTGTAGTCCTTCTCGACCTTGATAAAGAGCTCTGTGTCGCCGAGGCGGACGAGGTCTCCCGTCGTGGGGCCGAACATGGCGGCGTATGCCTCGCGCTCCATGGTAGTTGGGAGCACCGCACGCTTGTCCATGGGCGCGTCGATGTGGGCAAAGCCCATCTTGACAAGGTTGTTAATGATGTTGGTAATGTTGACACGGTTGCGGTCGACGACGCCGCTGGCGATGCGGTTGCCGCCCTGGATGATCATGTTCCCGCCAATCTCGACGATATTGACGGTCTTGCAGTCGCCGGGCTCGAAGCGCACGGCCGTGCCGGCCGCAATGTCAAGGCGATAGCCGTAGGCCTGGATGCGGTCGAACTCGAGGAGCGGGTTGGCCTCGATGAGGTGGTAGTGGCTTCCAACCTGCACGGGGCGGTCTCCCTTGTTGACGATGCGCAGACGAGCCTTGCGGCGGCCCGGGTTGAGCTCAATGCAGCCCTTGACGGCCACGACGGCACCGGGCTGGCGGATGGCCTCGTATTCGGTGGTCGAGGTAATGGGCGGGAAGAGGGACTCGTCGGGGATGGGGAGGAAAGAGCCGTAGAGGGCTTTCTCGATGTTGCCGTCATCAGAGGCGATGGGGTTGTGGATGGTCACGAGATAGGTGCCGTCGTGGAAGGTGCCTTCAACCTGAATCTCGGCGAGGGCAGAGGCCACAGCGGGGAGGACATGCCGGCGACCCAGCATCTGCTTGCCCGCGTTCATGAGCGCGGCGACTGTGTGTGTGCCATCGCGGATGAGCTCATGGATGTTGTTGGCGATGAGGGCCGTGGCTTCGGTCTGGTTGAGGCGGACTCCGCGGGCGAGGCGCTTCTGAGCGAGGTAGCCGACCTGGGAGATGAGGAGCTTGTCGATCTGGGGGGAAGGGTTAGCTACGGCTTCAATTCAATTGGAGAGCACTACGTAGATAGCTATCTCATACCTCGCGGGGAACCAAATGCATTCTGAAAGAATTGATATGGGTGCAGACTCGTGGGGTTCTGGAGTTGTAGTCCGTGATCCAAGATCCAAGGGACGACGTTGGAATTAACGATGGGCCGAAGGGAAAGGAGGGGAAAGACAGCTGCAGCTCGCCGATAAGAGGAAGGGCAGCCGCCGATAAGATAAGCAACATGTCAAAAGTATGATTGATTGATTGCCTACAGGGATTGTTGCCCGGGGTCTAAGTCAACGGCAGGCGACATCTAATGACTTTGGCACTGTGTCGGCATTTGGATGGCCATTGAGTGTTTTTCATGTCAGGAGATACTCTCCGGTGAGCGAGGTTGAGTATCCTGACGGGTGCCTGTACATGTATGTATAATTCGTGACGTTGGGTAGTAAGGCCAATGATCAGCCTGCAGGTATCTCTCGAGCCCGCTATGTAGATGCATGTAGCACTGATAACAATGATAAGGGAAGCATACACCCGTCATATATGCACTTGCATGCATGTCAGGAACAGACACCTTATGAAAGCGTTTCCGATATGCGCAATCTGGGACATGTCTAAGACAGCTGGTTCTACCACTCGATGTCATTATCAGAACCGAGTGACCTCCCATGACGCAGGCCCAGGACAAGATGCATACATGTAACTACATGCCCTCTGTACAAGCGTTATTTTAGCTGAGAGAGTTTGGACGGGTTGGATAAATATCTGGCTGTTGTAGGAAGAGACATGTACTGGTTCAATTAGTAAGATGTGCAAGACCTTTGGTCCAGTTCTTGATAAAGTAAGGCACAGCTCGAATTGATTACGTACTGACGACGACGACGACGACGACGACGATGATGATGATGATGATGATGATGATGATGATGATGATGATGATGATAGAGGGAAGAAGAAATCTAGATAGATACACATAGGTGTAGTTGTGGCCAACGGATACGGTGGAGGTTGTGACAGAGGACAGGCCATAAAGATTACGGTGTCCTCATTAGCTAGACTTGTCTCCGCTTATTTCCAAACTGACTGTACTTTTGTATTGGAATTATTTTGGCCTCGGAACTGTAACTAGAAAGAGAGGGTCTCCGCTCTCTCTCGCTGTTTCTACCCACCAGTTCACATAATACATTCTCTACGTGCTCGGTTCTTTACCTTGCTTCACGAAGACCATCTCTGAAAACACACATAACACACGTGATGTCGACACCCATAGGCTATTAGCCCTAACTCATGTATACGAAACTGAGCAAAGGGGCTTGGCACTCCTCCCCACGGCTATAAAAACCCACGCTCAACCTCTTCTCCTTCCTTCTTCTCCAGACAATGTCAACACCGAGGTCCTCTCCCGCAGAGGCCACACCAACCCAGCATGCCACGGGCGTCAAGGCGAAGGAGAAGCACAGAGGCCATGGGGCCATGCTTCCCGGGGACCCCATACGCGGCAACCCACCGACCACCCTAGACCAGCCGCTCCCACAGCCTTTGGCAAGCTGTGGTGCACGCAGGTCGAAAGGTGGTCGCCTCAAAAACCGGCTCTCCCTCCTCCCCCCCATTCGCTTTCTGTTCCCTCCCTGTGGGGGAGCACTCTTCTTCCCCCTGTTGGTCCTTGGGCGTTGTCCGAGGGGCCGAAAGGAGGATTTTCCCTTGCTCTGTTCCTGTTCCTGTCCCTGTTCCTCCGTCCCTGTTGCTCCGTCTCTCGAGCTTGTGTTCTCCCCGCAAGGAGAGAACAAGGCCTCTTTTGACTCCTAGGTTCTGTCCGAGGAGTCGAGAGGGGTCTCTCGTTGTTCGTCTTCCCGTCCCTCCCCCGTTTCTTCCCGTCACTGTTTTTTGTTTCTCCCCCCTTCCTTCCTTCTTCCGCCCCGTTCCTTCTTCCGTGCTTTCGTGCTTTCCTTGGGGAGCACGATCCCCCCGTTCAGAGACCAAAGAGTGAGCCCTTTCGTCCGAACTTTCTGCCCCGTTGTCCCGTGCTTTTTTTTTTTTTTTTTTTTACGGAGGGAGCATAGCCCCCATCGTCCTCTGGGTTCCATTCGAGGATCGAAAGGGATGCTCATCTTTCCCGTCTCTGTCCCCGTGCTTGTTCTCTGTCCCCGTGCTTGTTCTTTACCTGGGCATCGGGCTCTAGGAGACGAGCTGTCCAGCTGTTTATATAGAATACAAGCCTCTTGCGCAACATCGTGGCGTGGTCGAGGGGTAATAGCCTCTACTACGTTGCATGACATCCCCGGTTCAACCCGGGATGGAAGCATTGAACAGAATGCCCAACATGGTAGCGACGCTCTTGAGGGATGATACTGTTCACGTAAGTCTTTTGTCACTCAGGGTTTTTTTCTTTTCTTTTTTTCTTTTTAGCGCACTACCTATATAGGGCACTAGGTACTATCACCTGTAGTAATAAGCGTGTTTGGGTGTAACTCTGTGGTAGGGTGGAACGGATTGCGCGCTGCCGCCTGGGGACGGGCACTGAGGAGGGGCATTGGAGAATGGAGAATCATGGGATATCACTCGACTGATTAAGTTGCCAAGAAACTGGCTAGCCAGCAAGGTGCGAGAACCCCGACAGACAACAGACGAGAGACGATAAGGTAGCTGCGCTCAAAACGTGAGTGTTAATCGTTACTGTAATATAAACCCAATTGAACCATTCTAACCCCACAGCCGTCCCCAATAATTTGCCTCACTACCTTACTTGTAGGTGCACCTGTTATGTGCCTGGGGGTAGATTTAATTATTCATTGATATATGTGCCCATAGCCAGCATACGACGGTGGAATGCTTTTCCTCCCTTGGGCTACAGGCTATGTATCCGCACGCTGTATTGTGAGAATCGGGTGAGAATCCATGATAGGGCTATATGAGTGTAGACGAAATTGGGAGTTTAATCTACATGTAGTTGTCAAAGTGCCAGAAGCCGCATTCTACTTGTATGTAAACCAGTGAGTGTTTCTAGTTAAATGTGCTTGTTGCATTCCTGATTTTCCTGGTAATCCAGACCGACGGCGGAGATCGAGAGAGACCCTTAATAGATATTGCGAGTTTACTCTGATTCTATATAAATGTCTCTATTTGAGCAGTTGGTTTTTTGGCAAGCATCTCATTTTCTTGCGGTAACTAGAGTACACCCGCCCAATAAAGCGCTACTTTTGGTGGGCTTCGGGGTCGCCGCATAGCAATAAATCCACAGAGCCAATGATTTTACAAAAGAAAGAAATGCGCTTTTATTCCCAGCTAACACTAATCATCTATCTATATACCACTCTCCCCCTCGAGCTCTAATTCCAGCTCTCCAACCCCTTCAACACACACCCCTCCCCACTCCTCGCCACAACCCTCCCCACCACCGCAACAGTCTCCCCCTCCTCCCTCAGCACCCTCACAACCTCGTCCACATCCTCCCTCGCCACCACCGCCACCAGCCCCAACCCCGTATTCCACGTCCTCGCAAACTCCAAGTCCGCCACATTCCCCGCCTTCTTCAACCACCTAAACATCGGCGACAGCTGATACGCGCTCACGTCCACCTCCGCCGCCAGATGCGCCGGCAGCATGCGCGGGATGTTCTCCGTCAGCCCCCCGCCCGTGATGTGCGACAGCCCCTTAATCAGCCCCCGCGTCGACACCTTCAAGATCTGCTTAACATAGATGCGCGTCGGGGTGAGAAACTCCTCGCCGACGGTAGCCGCGCTGTTCCACGGCGCGCGAGCGGTCCAGGCCAGCCCCGCGCGATCAACAATCTTGCGGATGAGCGAGTATCCGTTGCTATGGACGCCGTTGGAGGCGAGGCCGACGAGCACATCGCCCTCGACCATTTTGTCGAGCTTTGGCAGGACCTGGTCGCGGTTGACGGCGCCGATGGCGCAGCCCGCGGCGTCGTAGTCGCCGACGGCGTACATGCCTGGCATCTCTGCGGTCTCGCCGCCGATAAGTGCGCACCCGGCCTGCTTGCAGCCGTCTGCGACGCCCTCGACGAACTCGGCGGCCTCGTCGATGTTGAGCTTTGAGGTGGAGTAGTAGTCGAGGAAGAAGAGGGATGCGGCGCCCTGCGCGAGCAGGTCGTTGACGGACATGGCGACGAGGTCGATGCCCACGGAGCGGTGCTTGCCGAGGGCGCAGGCGATCTTGAGCTTTGTGCCGACGCCGTCGATGCCTGCGACGAGAAGCGGGTCGGTCCAGCCGGCGGCGTGGAGGTCGAAGATGCCGCCGAAGCCACCGAGTTCGGCGTCGGCGCCGGGGATGCGCGTGGATTTGACGGCCGCTTTGATGCGCTGGACGAGGGCGTTGCCGGCGTCGACGTCGACGCCTGAGTCGGCGTAGGTCATTGCTACCTCGGCGGGCTTCTGCTTGAAGGCTCTGCGGGGTGGGTTAGTAGAAGTTGGTAGGAGAAGGAGGCTGGGACTGACCTGTGGGCAATGTCCTTGCGGTAGAACATGGAATCGAATGAGATGGTGTTGACGCCCTCATATGCCTTCTTGACAGCGTCCTCAAGAGTGTCTGCAGTAGCAGTAGCAGCAATAACTCTTCCACCGGCGGTGACAATCTTTCCGTCGACCAATGATGTGCCGGCGTGGAAAATGGCGGTATCTATCATTACCCCACCGCTGTCAGCGTTTCGAAACAAACGTGTGATTTCTCATGACGCAAAAACTCACCAGGTCCCACAGGCCCCAACTTGATCTCCTTGCCCTTCTCGTACGAGCCCGGGTATCCTCCAGCAGCCACCACGACGGTCGCCGCAAACTGCTTGGTGACCTCGACCTTGACAGAGTCAAGATAGCCCATCGCACAGGCCATGAGCACCTCCGCAAGATCCGTGTCCTTGCTCAGCAGCGACATGACAGTCTGTGTCTCCGGGTCTCCAAAGCGGACATTATACTCCAGTACCTTCGGGCCATTCTTGGTCATCATCAGCCCCGTGAAGAGCATCCCCCTAAACGGATACCCCTCACGCCTCATCCCGTCCACCGTCGGCTGCAGGATCGTCCTATTGACCTCCTCCAGCACGCTCGGGCTCGCAATCCTCGTCGGCGCATAGCACCCCATGCCGCCCGTGTTGGGGCCTTGGTCGCCGTCAAAGATGCGCTTGTGGTCCTGCGCGGGCGGCAGCGAGACAATGTGGTATCCGTCGCTGAAGGTGAGAATGCTGAGCTCGTCGCCCTCCAGGAACTCCTCGATGACGACCTCGTCGCCGGCGGCGCCGAACTCGCGGTCGACCATGATCTCGCGCAGCCCTGCGTGCGCCTCCTCCTTGGTGGCGGGGATGAGCACGCCCTTGCCGGCGGCGATGCCGGAGGCTTTGATGACGACGTTGTGCGGAACGCTGTCGAGGTAGGCGCGGGCGGAGTCGTAGTCGGAGAAGTTGCGGTACTCGGCGGTGGGGATGGAGTGCCGCTGCATGAAGTCTTTGGAGAAGGTCTTGGAGCCCTCCATGCGTGCGGCGGCCTGGGAGGGGCCGAAGCAGGGGATGCCGACTGTGGGGTAGGGAGGGCTATATCAGCAATTGCCTCTTCTTCTTCTTCTTTCTCTAGGCCTGCCCGTGGGTTGATATGGAGAGAGCATACCCTTGCGGAAGTGGCCCTCAATGCCGTCCACGAGCGGTGCCTCAGGGCCAGGCAGAACAAGGTCTATCTCGTTCTTGACGGCGAACTCGACGAGTTCCTTGAATGCTCCCACGCCAATGTTGACGTTAGAGACGTTCTTGAAGCCACTGGCAGTCCCTCCATTGCCTGTATGAGCAGCAATTAGCATCTACATTAAAACAGAGAGTCGATAGCAGAATAAAGAAGAAAAAAACTTGCCAGGCGCAACATAGATGTGCTCGACCTTTGGTGACCGCGCGAGCTTCCACACCAGGGCGTGCTCCCGGCCTCCATTACCAACCACGAGAAGCTTCATTGTTTCTGTTTCTGATGTGTGTATTTTGTTGGAGGGGGAGGAACGGCGGTGGGGGAGGTGTTTGACGTCAGGAACAGGATAGGGGAGTTTTAATTTCGGAGTAGTAGACTCAGGTAGTGGGGCCAGTGGGGAGAAAGGAGCAAAGTTCAATTCACACCCCGCATGGAGAATACTTTTAATTTTTTTCTCTCTTCCTTGCTCAGTCACGGGATCTTGAATTTACTTTTTTTCTTTTCTTTCTTCTCTTCTGGTCTGTCAAACCTGGATGTCGTCTTTTTTTTTTTTTTTCTTTGCATCGAGGTGGGGGACGGGGATCTTATCGCTATCTTATCAGCGGGACAGCGCTCTTATCGCTATCGCGATCATCGCGATAAAACCCACCGCCCACTCAGCTGCAGAGCCAACGCATCTGGGGAACGGACATCCCCCCACCATTCATCGAATAACCAGAACGAACTGCATCCTTAGCTATCCCCACACATCTAACCTCCACCTACTTACAAGTGCACCCATGGCCTCCAAGAACGTTGAAAAGACGCGAGCCCGCCTCGAGAAACGGTACCCTGCCTGCCCCACCCAGCCCAGCCCAGTGCAGAGTGAGACAGGGGGAGAGAGAGCTAACTAACCCCGCCAGCATCGAGGAAGGCGCCTACTACGAAGCTCACCAGCAGCTGCGGGTCGTCTCGCAGCGCTACGTCAAGGCAAAGGACTACAGTGCCGCCATCGAGATCCTGTCGTCGGGCGCGCAGGCACTGCTGAAAGCTGGCCAGGGCGGGAGCGGGTGTGATCTGTGTCTGCTCATGATTGAGGTGTTCAAGACGTCAAACTCGAGCCCCACGGCGGCTTTGAAGGGTGAGTGGGCTACGGACAGCTATGTATATAGCTACTCTAGTGGATTGGCAGGTTTAAGAGGGATATGTATGGACGGGTGCTGATACTGGCGTGGGGATGGTGGGGGTGTAGCGCAGGTAATGCAGCTGATCACGCTGATCAATCCCGAGGAGCCCGGGCGGAAGAGGGTCATCAATGAGACGATAGCGTATGTGCACCACTTGCCACCATCTATCTAGCTAGCTAGCTAGCTAGATCCGCGAGGTTAAGCATTACTTGGGAACTGATCATTGACCCATTGATCCCTCCAGCTGGACATCCAAGCACGGCGAATTCCCCGCCGGCGACCCAGAACTCCACCACTTTATCGGCCACCTCTTCGCAAAAGGTACCTCCTCCCCCTCCTCCCCCTCTCTCCTCTCTCCTCTCTCCCCTCTCCTCTCTCCTCCACACACCCCACTAACACCCCCCCCCCCCACAGAGGACAACGTCTACGACGCCGAAAAGCACCTAATAGTCGGCACGCGCGACAGCGCCCCCGTGCTCACCGACCTCCTCTACAGCTGGTACAGCGAAGACGAGCCGCACACCGCACCGACATACATCGCGCGCGCCGTGTTCCCCTACCTGCTGATTGGCAACCTGCGCGACGCCTCGCGCTGCCTGCAGCTCTTCACGGCCGAGCTGGTCAAGCACAACAGCGGCGGGGGGCTCGTGGTGCAGGAGGTGCAGTCCGCAACGAGCGACTTCCGGGTGTTCCCCGCGCTGCCGCTGCTCAACTTCTTGGGACTGCTGCTGCTCGCGATCCAGAGTGGGGGTGCGGATGTGTTTAGGGGCCTCAAGAGCCATTATGCGGGGGCGTTGAAGGAGGTGAAGGGGTGGGATGAGGTGTGTGTGTTTCTTTCTTCCTCTCGCTCTATTGTTTTTTTTCTGCCCCGGGGGGGGGGGGGGGGACGGTTAGTGGGTGTGTACTAGCAGTGGCTAATAGTGGACGGGTGTGCGGATAGATTCTGGACCAGATTGGGGAGATATATTTCGGGATCCAGATCAGGCGGTCCAATAATCTGTTTGACATGATGGGCAACCTGTTTGGCGGGAACCCTGCGGCCGCAGCGCCAGCGAGACAGATAGGCGGTGCTGCCTCGGGAACGCAGCCCCCGTGGACCTAGATTGAGATTGGAGCACACACACACACACATAATTAACATAACATAGCTATATCCCCCCCTCTCCTCCTCTCTCTCCCGTGTCTCGTTTACATCGTGCCTCCCCACAAAGCAATTGACATAATAATTAAACAAAAAAAGAAACATTACTATTATATAAAGCTCGCTCGCTGCCAGCACCAATCGTGATCAATTATTCTATCTATGGGGTTTTGTTGTAGCCATGCAGTTCCTCATTAACGCCCGCGCCCCACGCACCCACGCACCCACCCACCCGCGGTAGTAGCAGTATGTAGGTGAAAGAAACGGAAAAGAGAGGGAAAAGAAAAGAACGAAGGGAAAAGAAAGAAAAAAACAGGAAACTTTTACACCCCCCACCCACACACTGCATAATATCATGGGAAGCTGTCTCTGCCTCGACCCAGTCCAGTACTTCCAGTTCTTCCAGTCCAGTGAAGCCATTGAAATTTGACAATTGCAAGGGTGACAATGCCAGTGTCAGTGTCAGCACTCCTCGTCCGACTCAAACATCCAGCTGTCCTGTGCCAGGGAGAGTACTTGTAGTCTCAGTAGCTCTGTAGAAGAAGAATAAACCCCCACAACCAATTAGTGACCCCCGAACGAACGAACGAACGAACGAACCCAAGCACAGTGCAGTGCAGTGCAGTGCCCCCCCCCCCCCCCCACTCCTGCTATTCCTAACTCCATGATGTTCCCAAACACCGTGGAACCACGAGTAGCAGCAGTAGCAGTAGCAGTAGCAGTAGCAGTAGCAGCTAGCTAGCTAGAACCCCCCCCCCTCCCCCGCGTAAAGACTGACTGACTGACCTGGAAGCTTCTTATACGCATCGACCTGATGCCTCTTCACCAGCTCCGCCGCCACGCGCTGCTGTTCCGCCACTGCCTCACACACCCACCGCATCAGCACTACCCAACACACCGCTCACACACCCACCACATTCCCCCTCTCAGGATAGACTTACGCTCCCTCCCAATTCCATCGAGCAACTGCGCATGCTGCGTCGTCGTCAGCGGCACCTCCAGATCCATGCTGCCGTCCTTGCGCCGCACCACAATACCCTCTGGCGCGGCGGCCTCGTCGTCGGCGTCGGCGTGGTCGGCGGCAGCACCAGCGACGGTGGCGGCGGGGATGCTGCTGGCGCTGGGCGAGCGTGGAGGGGCCGGTGCGGGAGAGGGAGCGGAAGAGCGTGCGGCGGACGTCGGTGGCGGATTTGGCGCGTGGGGGTGGGGGCGCTTTGGACATGATGTAAGGGGCGGAGGGTGAGACTTTAGGAAGGGGTGTTGGGGGGAGAGAGGAGAGGAGAGAGGGGGGAGAGAGGGGGGGGTTGTGGTGGTGGTGGTGGTGGTGGTGTTGAGAGGCTCTTCGCTCTGGGGAGAGAAGAAGAGAGGAAGAAGAGACCGGGTGAAGACGACGACGACGACGGCTCGGGTGGTCATTGGCTGTGGCTGGTGCGAAGGCCGGGCAAGTGAAGTTGAGTCTGTGCTCTCTGTGCTCTCTGTGCTCTCTCTGTGCAGATATCGTGGGTTTGCAATCAACCTCTCTCTCTCCTTCTCTCTCTTCCCCTCTCTCCTCTTGCTCTCCTTTCCTCTTGCTCTCCACAAGCTGTTTGCTCTCTCACGCCTGCACAAGCACCCAGTTATACATACAGCTATCCTCTCTATCTACAGACACCCACTCACTATCTATCCCACAGCTACTCCACAGCTATTCCCCCCCCCCCCCCCTCCCCCACAGCTCCCAATGACCTCCACCAGCTACCCCCTCCGCCCCATCCCCCCCCTCAACGCGCCCGTCCGGCGCCCACAGGTACTCCCCCCCCCCCCCCACACCCTCCCACCTCCCCCCATCAACGCGCTCTAACTCCCCTCCCCTCCTAGGAGATCACCCACTTCTCCTACGACGACACACACACGCTCGTGCACTCGGCGGCCTCCCTCAAATCCTACTACCCGCCGTCGCTGCCCGCGCAGCTCTCCAACGGCTTCTCCACCTTCATCAAGCACGACGACAACATCGACGAGCACCTCGACGGGCTGCTCTGCGCGCTGGAGCGCCTCGAGCGGCGCACGGGCGAGCGCACGCGCGCGGACGTCGTCACGTGGCGCGGCATGATGACCAAGTTTATGACGGCGCCGTTTGAGGGCCGTGATGGGTGGGAGATGAACGTGGTTGTGCTGCAGGTATGTTTCTTGGGGGTGGCTCTTGGGGGGTGATGGGGGGGTGAGGTTCAGGAGTGCGAAGGCTAATGTGGGTGCGGGGTGTAGGGTACGCTGTAGGTTGTTTCTACTGTGCGAGAGTGAGTGGGAGCGGGGGAAGCTGACGGGGCGCGGTGTGTGTGTGTGTGTGTGTGTGTGTATAGGTTTATTGAGGAGAACCATGCATACAAGCAGCAGAGTCGCGGGAAGCAGGACCGGCGCGGCGAGGAGATGAGCTACTGGGGGTACAAGTTTGAGGCGCTCTCGACGATCCCCGGCAACTGGGACGAGTGTCCGCGCGAGGTGATTGAGGCGCGCGACGAGGAGGTGGTCTCGAACGAGGCGCAGTTCTGCTCCATTGTCAAGACGGGCTTTGGTGACACGCGGGTCGTGATTGGGGGGGAGGTTGATGCTGGTATGTTGATTTTTTTTCCTGTTGGAGCGTTAGACTCATTTCTCCCAATTACCAGAGAGAGGGGGGAGCTGGGCTGGAAGGTAGGGGGAGAGTAGTATGTGCAAGAAAGAGAGAGAAGGAGAGAGGGTGCTGATATCCACAGTCTGGAACTCAAACCCCCCCACAGACCCCAACAACCCACCCATCTACATCGAGCTCAAGACCTCCAAAATCATCGACCTCAACAACCCACGCGACGGCGTCAACTACGAGCGCAAGCTCCTCCGTTTCTGGGCGCAGTCCTTCCTTCTGGGCATCGCCAAGGTCATTGTCGGCTTCCGCGACGACAGCGGCACGCTGCGCTCACTCAGGACGTACGAGACGCAGGAGCTCCCCGGGATCGCGCGGCGCTCGGGAAGGAACCTGTGGGATGCGAAGGTGAGTATTGACTTTACGGCGGGGCTGCTGGCGTGGCTGAGGGAGACGGTGGGGGGGAGGAGGAGGGCGTGGTGTGGAGGGTGCGGTTTAGGGCGAGGGGGGATAGGGTCGAGGTGGAGAGGACGGGGGAGAGGTCGTTTTTGACGGAGGGGTTTGTGAGGTGGAGAGAGGAGCTGGCGGCGGGATCGGCTGCGGGTGAGAAGTTGGAGGAGAAGTGGTAGCTGTAGGAGGAGTAGGAATAGGAGTATCAGTATGGGTATGAGTAGAGTATCATGTAGTTTTATGCGCCATGTATTAGTAGCTTTTCTGCTCTACAATATCTCGTTATGTAGTTTGCGGTATGCAGGACATCGACCCTCACTTCTCTCCTTGTCCCTGTCTCTGTTCTCTGCCTGTCTCTGTCTGTCTCTGTCTGTCTCTGTCTGTCTCTGTCTGTCTCTGTCTCTGTCTCTGTCTCGAGATCTCTCTTTCCTGGCGAGCGATCATTTCCCCGTCACGACTTCTCACTCGCAGCCCGGATCTCGCCGGCAATGGCAGCGCTGGCTTGGCATTCTTGATTTGTGAGCCATCAATCATCAACGTCATTGTTTCTGTAATCAGATCAGCGACGACACCCGGCGCAAGACCTTGACTTCAACAACACCACAGTCCCGCCCTGCTTTCGTGAGAAGTGAGTATTTACACAGCCAATTCCCCCCCCCCCCCCCCTCTCTCCTCTCCTTCTCTGATCTCTACTTCTCTATATCACTCTCACCTCTCAATTGACCTCTTCATTAACACTATACTGCCAATCCTCTAGCTCCCCACCAAACAAAAAAAAAATGTTTTCCCGCGCCGTCCCCGCCCTCCGCACCACCCTTCGCGGCCCCCCCAAACAAACCCTCCGGCGCTACACCACCGCCCCCACCCCCAAACCCAGCTCCTCCTCCACCCCCCTCACCCTCGGCGCCCTCGTCGCCGCCGCCTCCGCCGCCGGCTACTACTACTACAGCACCAACCTCGCCGCCCCTGCCGCCGCGCCCCTCCCCCCGCAATCGCCACCCTCACCGGCGACGGCGCCTGGGTCGACCTCCCGCTCATCTCCACCGAGTACCTCTCGCCCACCACCAAGCTCCTACGCTTCGCCCTCCCCTCCGACAACCACGTCTCGGGGCTCCACGTCGCCAGCGCGATCCTGACAAAATACAAGGGCCCCAGCGACGCCAAGCCGACTATCCGGCCGTACACGCCCATCAACGACGAGGATGTGCGCGGCCACATGGACCTGCTCGTGAAGCGCTACGAGGGCGGGCCGATGAGCACGCATCTCCACGACATGGCGCCCGACCAGAGACTCAGCGTGAAGGGGCCCATCCCGAAGTATGAGTGGGCGCCCAATAAGCATGAGCATGTTGTCATGATTGCGGGCGGGACGGGAATCACGCCCATGTGGCAGCTGATTAGGGCGATTTTCAAGAACCCCGAGGATAAGACGAGGGTGACGCTGGTGTTTGGGAATAGGAGTGAGGACGAGATCTTGTTGAGGAAGGAGCTGGCGGAGCTGGAGAATACGTATCCGCAGAGGTTTAAGGCGTTTTATCTGTTGGATAAGGCGCCCGAGGGCGAGAAGTGGGCGAAGCAGGGGTATGTGGATAAGCCGTTGTTGAAGACGGTGTTGCCGGAGCCGGGGAGTGGGAATAATAAGATCTTTGTGAGTTTTTCTTTTCTGTTCCTGGTGGAGGATTGGTGGGTTTGCTGACTGTGTGTGTGATTGGTTGTATAGGTCTGTGGACCCCCGGGACTGTACAAGGCTGTCTCTGGAGGAAAGAAGTCGCCCAGTGACCAGGGTGAGCTCACGGGTATCTTGAAGGAGTTGGGATACTCTAAGGACGATGTCTACAAGTTCTAGAGTCTAGAGGCCCAGAAGGCTTTGCCCGTTCTCCCCGCCTCTGCTTTTGCTTTTCCTTTTAGCTGTTTTTGTATCGCGTGTGATAGATGCGTAGATACCAACTTGGCTTGTGATATCAAGAGGGGATGGCAGTGGCTTGAATAAATAAATGATTTCAAAATGAATGCTCGAGTACGGTATGCTATATAGGTTTGAACTAGTGGTGAGAGTAGGAGGGTGTCTTTGGTCGTGTATGGTGTTTAGAGATCATTCCTTTCTCTAAGGTACAGTCTTGTAACGACATGATATCAGACAGACAGCGCATGGCAATCGGTGACATCTCCCTACATACTTATCCCAGTTGAAGCACCTCTTGTCTAGTAAGTATACATAGGATGGCCGCAAGATATTTATATCCGTTGCAAGTTAATGCTGAGTGATACCCTATGATCCAATACAATCCCCCCCGCATTTTGCAGTAAATCCTCCAATCACCTTACGGCTAGAAATATTATGCGGCAACAAACAAGGGACTGTTCGTAGTAGCGAGAGTCGTGCCTGGTGATGTGCATGCTGCTGAATCTAACCGCAATCCTTGCCAGGAAGCTTGGAAGCTTAGGACATCTACGTAGGTTTTGCTTTAGCCTTGACTGCGGCCCAGTGACAGAATCTGCAAAGGAATCTCAGGCTCTGTATGTAGGATCCAATCTTTGTATCTACTACAAGGGTGGCGGCCAGTGGGTACGTTCGTAGTAGATGATTTCAGGGTTAGGTGTCCCCCAGCTCACTTTTTTCCCCTCGCTCCCTTAAATATTACTTCCCGTGCTTTGACAGTCGTGTAGGCGAGGTAGTCTAGTGGTAGACGCCTCGTCCTGCTACACCGCGTGGGTTGAGCCACGACCACCCAGAGACGTCTGGGTCCGGAGACGTCCGGAGGTCGTGGGTTCAACTCCGGGGGTGGGAGTGATGCTCGGGAAGTACGGCACTTTCACGGGAAGCAGTGTTCAATATCTCGAATTAGAACCTGTGGACCGTGGGTGGCGTATAGTCGCAGCATCAACTTTTTATGTATTTATTGTCCGTTTTTGGTTTTTCTTTGGAGGGGCAGGAGGAGGGCCTTAGTGGATATACATAAATGTATCTAGCTGATAAGCTGATAAGATGATATGATAGATGATCCAAGAGACAAATTTCCATTTTATGTAGCAGCAAGTTATTTTCCTCTTTGAGCACCGCGTAGAGACTACATATACTTTAATAATCGTAGACCATTGTTATCTAAACTGTTACAATATGCTCCAAGGCGCACCCGCATCATCCTGTGCGAGAACATCAAAACATCACAATATAACTTCCGTCATATCATCTAGTCTAATGAGAGTACCATACTTATCTTAACTTCTTTCTGGTTAACGATACTCTATTGTAATAACGGCTTTGGGGGGTATCTGTCTCCCTGCGTGACGCTGTCAGCCAGGGAGCAGTTGCATCATGCACTATCACTCGGCCAGCTACATGCCCTTCCAGCACCTTCTCAGGCCATCCCACAACCTCCACAGGCAGCGAACAAGATGCAAAGGATAACAATCAGGCCACTTCAGCCCATTCAAACCTTAATTGTGCCCTGTCCCGTGGCCAGATAGCCCTAGAAAGTACAGTCCCGCCGCGGGTCTCCCAGCTGCCGCTTCATCCCACAGTAGATTTCGCCCACATATAATCCCACACCCGTCACTTTGTCTTTCTTAGTTCTTTCTCTCCTCCACTCACCACCATAAATTCCCATCCAACACTGCTTTCTCCTGTTCGTCAACAAACAACAATACATCACCATCCAACCTTTTTTACAGGCCCAAATCTTCAAACCCTTCCTCAACATGTCTTCCTCTGACTCTGACTCTGGTACCGCCCGCACTGGCACCGTCCTCACTGGCGTCTTCACCCGCGCCGGCGTCATCACCACCAACAACGAAGCCACTGCCTCCACTGGCCCCACCGTCAACAGCAACGAATCCATTGTCGAAGCCATCCGTGAAGCCGTCAACGACTACTCCCTGCGCAAGAAAGCCGCCTGCGCCGATGGCGAGGACTGGAAGAATGTCGCTGGGGCCCGCACCAGGGAGCTCACCGAAGAAGAATCCGCAAGGTTCACCAAGGCATTCGACGAAAACATGGAAGCCAGTGAAGACCTTGCAGCAGACTCCGACACCGAATCCGGCGACGCCCTCTGTGCCATGGCTGCAGAGCTTTGCAGCAAGGAGCCTGAGGCCTGCTGCAAGAAGACCGTCGATGAAGAAGCTAAAGACGCCAGTGTCAACACCAAGGCCACCGACGAGGCTGTCACTACTGCTGTTGACGGAGCTGCGGAGGTCGAAATTCAAGGTACACTATCCACCAGCCAAACCCTCCTCCCTGCCAGCGTGGCATGGTGGAAAAAAAGAGAATCGATTGTAGACTTCGCTGCTAACTACGGGAACAACCAAGCCGGCAACGAAGCCACCACCTCCCCTGCTGTTGAGGAGGAGGAGAAGGAGGCCAAGGACCTTCCCCCGGCGTATGTTGAGGAGAAGGCTGTTGAGGCTGTCAGCAGTGAAGTTGTTGCTGCCATCCAGAAGATTGAGGATTTGGCCATCAGCGAGGAGGAAGACATGTCTGTCAAGGAAGTCACCACCTCCGATGGTAAGCATGTTATTATTTCTCCTTTCGGCGACGTCGTCCCATGGGATGATTTCATCGAATTCATAAATGTACTCGTCACAGAATTCGCTGATTCGGATATTAATTTTCCCTTTAAATTTGAAGAGGTCAAGCAGGTCACTGAAACCACTGGTGGTACTCTGGTTGAGGTTGAGAAAACTGAAAAGGTAAGATAATTTCCCCCCCTCAGAGATACATCTCATTGCAAAAAAGTACTGACAAGAGTCTCAAGGTTGCTGGGAACGGAGGATGCTGCTCTTCTTGCCACTAATTGGCTCTGCCAATCACCTTTTCCTTTTTCCCCCTCAAAGGATAGATTCACGGTAAGAAGGTTCAGCTCTTCATTCTTGAATATTAAACTAATGCATTGCAGATTTAACGGCTTATGGGTTACGAAAATGAATTCTGCTGGTATCATGGGCTGATTTTTTTCTCTTACTTTTCCTTTTTTTCGATCTTTACCTTCATTTCAAAGTTTGTAGATATCTGCTTTGAAATATCAGTCTTTTTATGACTGACCTTCGTGCTGTCCTGTTTGACTGCGTATTAACATTAAGCTATTAATCAATGCGCTGAGAGTAATAAATGATAAGCTGGTCGTTACCGTAGCTACTACCCTGCTAAAGTTGAGCCCAATAAACATCGAGCTGTGTTTAAAAACACGCTGAATTAAATAAGGTCCAGCTGAAGGGCCTATATAGCATCCATTAATTCCACCTCCATTTATCTATAATAACACAGAAACTAGCCTCTTGCATAGGTTCTACTGGGAGTAACCAGGTTACACCTTTGCTCTGCGGGTACCCTTCCTCCTCCTTCTTCATCCCAGCCTCTGTGTAGCGTTCGCCACCAGGCAGGGGCCATAATACGATCCCGCATCTAACATCATCCCGCCCCCAGAGTTTCTACTGCATACGAGAGACGTGGCAGATATATAATCTCCGAAGCTCACCCTCCCCCGTCCCAGATCCACGGGACAGGTGGATACGATTCGAAGGCGCATCGCCTATCCCGAGGTTGAGTACTTGAGCTGCAGCTGAGCTGTAATCTTTCATGGACGTTTAGCCTAGGCTAGGGAGATGATTGCTCTTGCCTTTGCCCCCTGGTGGCATTTCCCGTCTGTCAGCTTAACCATACAACTACGGAGCTGGACTTCTGCCCCCTGTCAACAAGTTATCACTGAGAAGGGAATTAAAGCCGCTGTGTTCGTGACTCGTGGGTCCTTGGTGAGGGAAGGTGGGGAGAGAGCTCGTCGGCGTTGCCGTGAAGACAGGGAATTGGATGGTATATACGGTGTATTCTCTTTATACGCTTGGGATTGTCTCATAAGGACAGTATCATATAGGTAGGGATATTGGGTAGGGATATTGGGATATATGGGTACCGGTCTTATCGCATAATAGTGCTGATTCTTAGTTTCTACTTTGGTATTTGCAGGTTCTCTCTTTTTTCGGATTTAACTAACGTTTCGACGTAGCCGATGATCAGATATCCAGCCAAGTTCTACACTGATCATCAAAGAAGGCAACTCAAGATCCAATCGACGTACGGCAAGATTTTAAAACCAGCAAGCGTATGGTATACTCTTGCTGTCTCATTGCTTCCTCCTACTAAGTTTGGTAATATTTATCCTTTCGCTCTGCGCTATATAATATAAAGTGCTGGAAACTCTACTCGACCCCACTCAAATAAAGCTTAAAACACAGTACTTACAATTTGCCCCCCCCCCCCCCTCCCAGACAACCCCTCAAAGACAGGGAGAGGTTGCGTAGGCGGCTTGAGGCATTTTAACCCACGGGCAGTCTTTTGGTGTCCATGTGCTTTCTCTGCATATGTACATTCTTGAAACTTCCCTGGATAGTCAACGAGCGCAAAAAAAACAGACCTATATATACATGTAGTGAGTCAGATCGCACGGGCAAGCCCCGGATTACATCCCACATCACTTTTTTATTTCTTTCGAAACCTTCTCCCCACCCCCCCCCCCCCTTTTTTTTTACGTGTACTACTACGTACAGACCGGCCTCCATAAGTACGAGAGTTACACCATGGAAAACCGAATGCCAGGAAAATTTCAGGTTTAGCACCCAGGGTAAGAGATCTATGCAACTTGTGGGGAGGAGTCCTTTTCGAGACCCAGTAACCCATAACTGCAATCCAGCTTTAATGCAGTATCTGTAAAATGAAGCGTTCCTACCACGCCTACCTGCAGCGCTCTTTCCAAATGGTTGCATAATTTGTTTCAATATCCATTTCTAAAGTGGTACGCTTAAATTGATATAGACGGTTCCCCTGGCCACCCAGACACCCTCCTCACTCGGACATTCAACGTAAAAAAAGAGAAGATCAACGTTTTAAGTGGCTTCTGTACCTATCCTCCACCAATCATCATTGACTGCCCGAGTGAGGGGTGTCCGAGTGGCTAGGGAGGTCGTTTAATAAGTTTTTGAGAATCAATGGGGGAAAGGATGCATCTACTAATGAGGAAGAGCGTAACCGATTATTAATCATGAATGACGCGGAAGGTCAATGACTACCAATACGCCTTTTTGATAATAAACAAATACCTACGGTAAATTCATTCGAATGCGGCTAAAAGACTAAGAGACACTAAATTAAATACTTGGATTTGCTACTTGAAGATTTTACAAGTGGCTATGGTGAGACATAAGCTTTTGTACACACAAACTCTGATCTTAATGATGACTTCACCCCTCCGGTCCAATCCATGTACACACCAGTCAAGACCAGTTAAATTCCAACAACTTTGTCTGCAGGTACTTCAAAGTTGCTCCAGAGTCATCCACTAGACCCGCCAAGGAAAGAGCGAGATCGGAAAATCTCCTTGCACTAGATATATCAGTTGCGCTATTGCCATGTAAGCCCCCAATATTTAATATCTGCATGAACATAAAACCGCCACAGGTATTCATTCATACCAATGAAAGTCAACAGACCTATTCCAGGTAGATGCTACCCGCACGCACTATTATTTAGTGTTCAACATACACTATCGGGGAAATGCGCAAACCTGTGAGCCATTGAATCTCATCGTTTGGGTACTTTTGCCCGTCGCTTCTATTTTTCGTTACATCGATAACTTCAACTAGCAAAGCTTCCGTGACCTTTGGGTCCTTGGCAATCGATAGCTGCACTAAAGTCCTAATCCATCTTGAGAGTTTCACGATATCTGCCATCGGAGACGGAACCGTATAGTTCAATATGACCTGCATGATTATCAGCTTAACCCTGCTAGGGGCCTCGCAACTAATCAAAATATCCGTAACCTTTTCGAAAATGGATATGCCTTTGTCGGTGGATAACGCTGCCTCTTCCACGATGCTTCGGAGATTGTCCCAGTCTTTCAGCCTAGCTGCAGCTTCAAAATCGTAAGCCAGAAGAATTCCAAATTTCTGGCTTAGATCTTCAGCTTCCTCTTCTACCTTACTCCGGACACTTTCTTTCTTGCTACGGAAATCCTGTATGTGCCGTCGGGAAATTAGATAATGCTGTAACTGGGCCTCAATGTTATCCTCAACGCGAGCTAGCTCTATGCTAATACAAGCGCAAAGATAATTGCATAGTAATCTTCTATATGAAACTTCAGCTAGTGTAGGCTCGTCGATATCATCCGGATACAATTCCAAGAAGCGGATACAAGCTGAAATTATCCTATAGCTCCTAGATGAAGACCACTCAACAATACCCCGAAGACCAATGTTGTAAGCATTCCGAGCGAACCAATCTAATTCCTTGATCGTAAAAACAATTTCGATATGTTTATCAGAGGTCCTGGGCTTTTGTCTTGATCGTTTTGCCTGTTCCGCAGCTTCCATGAAAGTAAGTATGGTTTCTACGTATGGAAGTAACAATAACCTACCTTTCTCTAAAAGTAAGCATAGTGAATCAATTGTTGCATCAGCTTCTCTAGAGCCTTCGATTTCTGCCATTGTTAATCGAATGGCACATCTTAATATCGTGGGTATGTGGCCGATATGGGGTGCCACGAGCCCAATCTGATCGAGTACCAGTCTAAGTGCTACTAAAGCTAATTCCCGGTTTCCTGTCTCCTGTGCATCCAAAGCACAGCCGTAGAGAAGACGCCTGTCGGGATCGCTGCTTTCGCTTAGATGTTGAAGACATTTTACAGCTACCACAGGTTAGAATGTACCCGGCCTGAAGTTCCCCAGCTCCACATACCTAGGTCTTTGTCCGAAGTTCTCACCGCCACCTTAAACATTAGGAAACTGGTAAATGCTTCATTACGGGCTGCTTCAGGCATCTCTTGGAACGCTTCCATAGCCATTCCAAAATCTTTACTTTCAAGAGCGCATAGGATTATTTTTCTAATAAGGTTAACACAAACATGAATACCAGCGTGATGAAAACCGGGCTTACCGAGATATTTTTGCTATATTTGATCCCCCAGACGTGTCAAAAATGGAGTGTTGCGCTATTCTACACCAGGAGCCAGCAATCTGATATTTTCCCTGGGAAAAGAATGCTTCTGTGATCTTCCACAATAAAATCTGCGCAGCGTGTGTAGCCTTTGGGCTAAGTGCCTTGGTAAGTTTCTTCATCATGGAATCCAAGATATTTCGTAGAGAAGGTAGGATAACCTCATCATCCGCAGCTCGATCTTGAATAGTAACCCAAAGACGTGTAACAAATGTTCTTTCTATCCAGTCATCTCGCTCTAGAACAAGAATTCGTTTGATAAGGAGCTCATCTAGGCATTTGCATGCGAGACGAATGTCTTTCTTTGAAACAAGCACATGAATCCTCCCCATTATTACTTTGAAAGAATGCTCTGTAAGTTGGACAATAGACAACATCCTGGAAAGGACCTCACTGTAGCTCTGCATGTTATCTGGGCCTTCGGCAATAACCAAGTCTAATCTGAGCAGGTAGACGGTAAGGCGGGTTGGCCAGTCTTCATTCATCATATCGATAACATTCCGAGCTTTATCCAAACTTCCCTCCGTGGCATGCGCAAGATATGCCCTAGCTTTTTTTAAACATTAGAAAGTTGGCCCCTCTATGAGCGCCGCGGGATCAACCTACCAAGGCAATGCATGACAGCCAAACGAAGTTCCGCACCACTCTCCGAAAGAGATATGGGATCCATTTCACTAATCACATCAAAGGATCTTTGTAACCACTTTGTAGCTGCATCAAAAACACTTTGCTGTAGTAGCTCATTTCCAATCTCGTATAGTGCATCAATCAAGTTCTCGGACATCCGCGGATCAAGAAGAGACTGCTGCTGCTCTTTTGCCTTACTGTACATGTAATCTGCCATAGAGAGATTCGACTGCCTCCATGCCAACACGGTCCGGAGAGTGAAATAGTCGCAAGACAACCTACTACGCGTCTGCTGATCTTCCGGCTTGAATTCAGGAGAATCACACGCCTTGGTGAGGTCCTCCTGGTACTTTGCGGCCTTTTCCATAGTTTTCCATGCCCATTTGTCGTCTTGTTGATCTAGTTTACGATATCATTAGGTT
This sequence comes from Morchella importuna, assembly GCF_003444635.1. Taxonomy (NCBI): domain Eukaryota; kingdom Fungi; phylum Ascomycota; class Pezizomycetes; order Pezizales; family Morchellaceae; genus Morchella; species Morchella importuna. The sequence continues at coordinate 717,837 of NW_025763400.1, read as the reverse complement.
TCTAAAGCCCTAACTTAAAGACAAAGTCAACTAACCTAGACATGTTTTCCCTGCTTTGACAGCCACTCTAAATAGTCGGATAGTATTTTGAAGCTTCCGAGCGGAGGATGGGTGTGAACAATCCAGCATGAAAAAGGCCAAGAGTCGGACTAGCAAAATCAGTTTCTATTGATCCACTGCTAGAGAATAAGAGCGTACCATGGAGAACATCTTTCCCCTTTGATGAAAGGGAGCTGTCCCCATCTTTAACTCTAGTAAGTGTGGTTGATAGATTCCACAGCCTGGTGGCTTGGGCATCTAACTCTTCAAATTCCTCGTCCAGTTTTATGTTCTCACGAGTAGACGCACATTTTTCAGCAAGTTTCATTGCCGCCTCGATTCGAACACCCAGTGATGCTTCGTTCGAGTTAGATGATAAGTCACGGTATATCTCAGCAGACGAAGCTATAGAAAGAATCAGTATAACTACACTCTTCTCAGAGCGGAGATTACAAGCGAAACACAAAACACAGGTGCTTGACCGGACAGCGACATGATCCTCTTCTGCAGCGTGGCAATAGCTGTAGCATTTGGGCCGTCGAGGGGAGGCATTGCTCATTCTACTTGGTGGAAACTCTTTCTTAGAACCGGAGACCGGTCTGAGACCAGGAGCTAAAAACAGTGTAACTTGCGAGAGACCTATGGGTGCAACCTTAAGAAGGAAGTCCCCCCCCCCCCCCCCCTACACACAGTCTTGTGGGTCCATTACTGGCACAGGATCGACTACGGAGCGAAGCGTGTAAAGAGCGGTGGCGGCTGGTTGACAGCTTTGGCATTGAAGTGCCGGTATATGGCCAGCCTCATACATGGGCACTCGCATTGAAAGGGCGGGACGAAGCACGGGTCTTCGGCTGGCTGCCTGCAACTTCAACCCTTATGTGGCTGCACAGAGCACGAATAGGGGAATGAGAACCTACTCACTCGTAAGATTGACCTCCTTTTTTTTACTCGAATAAGGTCATAAATTGTACACAGTGCTCTCTTTCCTCCCCCTGTTTGTTTAACCCCCCACTACCCCACCCACGTTATCACCGCCCTATACCACCAGCCTTGCGACTACCGTCTTTAAAGTAAGGAAAATATAGCCCATAAACAAAACATGAAAAAAAGCAAGCATTCAACTCCAAACTAGTCTGCACTCAACGCCGTGAGAAATATGCAAATACACATTGTAGCCTTGTGATACACCCCTTATCCTCAGCCTAGTATCTCGTTGTTGACGTACATGTACAGGAGTAATCTGACAGACATCAGGGATCCCCCCTCCTTCCCATGTCGCGCAGATAATCGAAGCATGGAGTATCAGCAGAAGGCCTTTGATTTGATGGGAAAACGACATAGAAAATTAGAAATTAGAGAAAGAAAAAAGTGGACTTTTCGAAGGCGATCAATTAGTCCGTTGGTTAGTTGATCTGTTGCTCATAGCTTTTTAGGATTGATTGGCATGAAATTTCCTATTATCAAGGCCGGTCTATCACATAGTCAGCCAGCTATAATTTTTGGGGGTTTCAGTCTGAAAAAAGATAGCTTAAACTAACATATCGTACATATCCCTCCGGATTGTGAATGAAAAACAGCAGTGAATAAGTTTCTGCTCTGCATTCGGGTCCGGGTTTCGCAAGTGACAGCTCGTCAACATGGCCTTTTGGCTCGTATCGAACGCAATTTTACCAAACTTTTCCCAGTAGCTAACTGCGGAGTCTTCCACCACTAGCTCGTAAATTGCTAATTTTCCCTAATCGTATGAGACATATCAAATCAGCTACCATCGGGATAGGTAATGTCTCGGATCTCAAACCCGACAAATCGGAACAGAATAAAAAGAAATTAAACCTGGGAGTATACATCTCGCATTTGTTCAATCGGAACATTGATTAATTCCGCAAATTCTTTGTTTCCTCTGAATATTTCTCCGGTTCTCCGCCAGAGGCACGCCGGAACAGCCATTGACGCAAAAACTCGGTCATATTCAAGCAATGACTTTTCAAACCATTCCTCCACATGGACCAGGTCTAAATCTGTAAGTTGGTGGGTCCTTTCGCGAAATTTTGGCCTGAATTGGTTTAATTGACCCAAAATACGTTTTCGAGATGTTGGTAGCATTTCTCTGTCCATATATTGCGATAACCTTGCATATCCCTTGACGTAGTTGAACGGCTTAAGTAGGCCAGCCTCCAGTTTTGCCTTGAGGACTTGTTTCATACGCTCTTCCGGATTGTTCTGAGATGGGTCTGCAGCGGTGAGGTAGTAATTTTCTCGAGCTCTTTCTGTCGAGGGTTTCTGGCTTGCAGAACGGGGAACAGTCGTCATAGTGCTGGTCGAAGGCGGTTGAAGCCGTTGAGGGTGGAACGTGGTGCCACCGTTGCTTGCATCAGGTTCCCTTGAATTATGCTGATTGCTTTGAGGTGGCTCTGAGAACAAGGTTGGACTTTGATCGTTGTTAAAGATGTCCTCGGAGTAAAGGTTGCCGAGAAAATCGCTCAGTAAATTGAATTCACTGGAAACCTCTGGTGTTGAAAACATCCACTGCTGATGATATGGGTTTGTATAGCTCGACTGCTGTTGAGGAGGAGGGTGGTCCCAGTCGGTGAAGCCCAAAACTGCCAACTCGTGTCAGTCAAAAGAGAGTTTCGGCTTGGGCTGCAACCACGTATTTATATATCAGGGACTCAACATACAGGCTTGAGAATTCCCATTCAGATTGGATCTGGGTGTCACAGAAACCGGTGATGGCGCAACAATAGAGGCCCCTGCGTTACTCCTTGAGGGTATGGGGGGAGGCGGGAGCGAAACACTGGAAGATCCTATTCTCGCTTCTTTCTGCTTGTCAAGGGAGTTTGGCATGCCGTCGACCGGAGGCGCTAGCAATACCCTGGGAGGGGACGTGTGCGAGTCCTCCTGATCGTTATCCAAAGTGTTGGCAGCTTCAGTTTTTGGTTTCTTAGGTTCGCGAGGCTCGTCGTGACAGAGATGACCTATATTCCTTTTCACGCAGCGCATACACGGCCGGTCTGACAATAGATTAATCGCATGTACCACATCAGCAATTGCACATGTATAAGTTCACCAGCCCGCCATTTTGGGGAGAGAAATAGGAAATTGGGTAGCCAAAATGCGCGTTCTTTCTGACGTACCATCATCGCATGTCATGTGTGATCTTCGGCAATACACACAAGCTATCACGCGACCATAAAATCAGTCTACGAGCCCTGGAATGTCTTCGGAATAGGGCTATTCAGAGCAGGTTCCAAATGTCCATACCATGATTGACCTTGCGCCGTTTTTTGGGACTACGTCCCGAAGAACTTTGCCCTGGAGTTGAGGTTGTTGGCGACTGGGAACCTGAGTGCGCAGGACCCCCGGAGCCCGCAGTAACAGTAACAGTGCCTGATACTCCCCCTCCAAATCCTCCAGCCAGAGAGTTTTTCTCAGCTGCGGATGGATGGGGAGTGATCACTGCAGCTCCATTACTACTGGTGGGGTGTTGAGCTTCAGTCATATGGGAAGAAAGGATTGGTTGAGGAGAATTAGTTTCAATCGATATTGAGTGTTCTGTCTCGCCGCATTCAACTGAGCGTCCTGTCCTAGAGGGACGGGTCACACTAAACAGGATGATGCGGTGATTGCTCGATCTTTGCTGCTGCTGCAATCACTCAACGTCGAGTGTCTATCGTGTAATTTTAAATTTTTTTTTTTCCTTTCCACCCTCCTCTTTTCTTTATTTTTTTATTTTTCTTTCAAACTCCTTTCGTTCTTGCCACGCAGATAATCGTGGAAACCGACAGCGTGGTTGTATGTATGTACGCGTGCTGTCGGTGGTGGTGGAGGCTCTGGGGGCTGGCTGTAAAAGGTGTCGCACGACCAAAAAAAAAACCAAAGTTGCAGTAGGTCTTCAGTGGGTGGACAACAGGCTGGAAAGTACCGACAAGTAGAGAGCCAAGAATGGTCTTTGGCCTGACCAGGGAAACGGGTCACCGAGTGACTGCTAACAACGTGAATTCAAAGAGCTGAATAGAATCAAAACAAAAACAAACAAAATAGAAGAAGGAGAAAGAGAAGAACTTGATACGAAGCTGCTCACCAGTGGAGGGGGAGTCTACAGCCAGCTTTGTCTGAATGAAGAAAGTACCACTAGGTCCTCTACGGTACGGAGCGTGCAATTGACTAACGTAGCGAGGAAAATGTATTATGTGATGCAGCCGATGATGTACCTGCACTCATCGACGGCGCAGAAAAAAAGAGAGCTCTATCAGCCTATTCCTAATTCCTCCAAGTCTACCGGTGAATCGTCGTCGCATGGCCCTTTCTGCAGCTGGACCCTGGTGAACTTCATTGGATCGACAAGTGCGGCTTTTTTGAGACTTTTGAGATGTTTCCTTTTTCTTGTTCGACAGCACCGCAGCAACGGTTGTTTTCTAGAGATTATAATTTGTCAATCATGCGGCCTTATGACGTGGGGAGGACGTTTCTATCTCGGCTTAGTACGTTAAGGTTTTTTTTTTTTTTGCGTGGGGATTGCTTCGCGATACTTGTTCACAGCTACAAAATGATAGGGCCAGTCACTACAGCATTAATTGACAGTCAAAAACCGAAACCGCATAAATTTATTCGCGCTTGTTCTTTAAACTCTTAGCCGCTACAGCCTCGGCTTCGGCCCGAAGGCCCCCGCCATCCACTCATCCGTAGAACTCCGAAACGCCTCCCGCAAAATTATCGTTACAATCCTATTATTTTATCATAGACCTTTTCCCCTGCGCGTTGAAAAAGAACTTCATCAACTGCCGCCTTACTCCTAAGAATCCATTCGTTTACTTCCTCTAAAGGCCCGCTGTTGCCTTGCATGCTAGAAAGATGTTGTTGTAACACTTTTGTGAGTGGGAGGATCTGCCGGTCTGAACTGACATCGTATGAGGATGCAACAGCGGGAATCTTGGAGCTTGAGAGGTTGATATCATTGATCCCATCTTTTACGCCTACGTCAGTTTCAGCTGCCTTCCGTAAAAGTGGATGCGTCTTAATCATGAGTCATTAACATTAGCATTGGAAATGATTGAAATGGTTGAAATGTTTAAAATTAAGTAGATGTCGCTTACCGATCGAGCTTTTTCTTTCCTGATTTTTTCTTGCGTAGCAGCGTTGTTCTTTAAATTCCTGTGAGAAGCCATGTCCTGATCCATGAGTTTTTGTTCTCGCTCAATTTCTGCCTCTAGATCGGCAATCTGACGGAGCTCGGGTTCTAATGTTGCTTCTAGATCTCGCTTGTAGGGTTCAGTGGTCCGAGTGAGAATAAGTGAAGAGATAACTTCAACTCACGTTCTTTGTAAGCAACTTCTCATAATTTAAAGTCATGTCTTTCCCCATAGGTGGCACGGGTATTTTAGGTAGAGCTGATTTTAATCTGGCAACGTCGGTCAGTCAGACAAACCGCAATCATGGTTATATTTGGAGTTTTAAGTCCCATACCTTCTCAATGCTCCATCCAAAACCTTTTGGGCTTCTGCCCTCTTCTTCTCGTTCCCAAAAGTCATAAGAACTGGCCTTTCCGCCACCTTCATAACTTCTAGAAACTCATCTTTTGCCTTCTCTGATAATAGCCCCCATTTGTTTTCCACGACTTCCTGAGGAATATTCCGCACCCTTGGCGTTAACATCGGCATCTTCACATACTCGGGACCTACAGAATTAATTAGATAATCTATCATATAACAAATAGCGGTAAACAGGTGCATACCATCAACTTCCTTCTCGACAATTTCCTCAGCTTTCCGTTTGTTTCCAGTCTTCTTTACAGGCTCCTCGGGTTCTTGAGCAAATTTGCCTGTCGTCTTTCGGACTCGCTTCTGGGCCGCTTTTGAGCTTTCGCTGTTTACTAGGCCCACATTTTGGCGCGATGACGAAGCTGCCGCTGACTTTGCAGGTGGTTCTTTGTGTACTCTTCTAGCATTTTGCTTTGACTTTGAGCTCGCTTGTGGTTTATTTCGTGCAGTCGCCTAGTAATTATAGTAATTAAATCATGTCCTTTAATTGATCAACTCGGTAACATAAGTAGGGGGTAAAAAGAAACTCACCATATATACTGCAGGTACAAACCTGGGGAGACGCGTCGAGGCAACGACAAAGGATTCCTGTAAAACCTGGGAGGACGTGATTGTTTTAACGCGTGACGTGGGGAGCGCCGATACCGATAGCAACTTATCACCGTGGAAACATCCCCACCAACAATCGGTTCAGCACGTTGCAACTGTCGTTGCTTTGTGGCTTTTCACTTTTTTTTCGCTGACTACCAATTGCGCTCCTCTCTTGTATCTTTAGATTTCATCCCCTCACCTTTATTTACTCCAGATTTTCAGATCTCGGGAGTCCAAGAATTCGACACCGAATTTCGACTCTTGCTTTCCCCGCAAGATATAAACTCGGAATCAAAATGGTGGCCATCAAGATTCGAATGCAGTACCTCCGGGGTGTAAGTCAATCCTATTACTTAGAGGATTCGATATTCGCTAACTTACGAAATAAGCAACTGGCCATAATCCGCAGTGGGAAAGGCGCTGCCATCATGGCTCCTGGAGTTAAGAGAATAGCTCTAGAGTTCCCATTTAAAAATCAAAACGGCGCCATGGGACCACGGTACATCCTCTTTCCCGGCATGCCTTCATATCCGCCCTTAAAGGACAACATCTAATACTAGTTACCATAATTAGAAAGTTTTGGCAAAAATACATGCCAGCTTTAAAATACCATAATCCGAATGTCCAAATGGATGTTCACCGGTCTAGGGATCCAATGACACCTTCAACGCTCACAATTGAATTTGGTATGCGCCAATCCCCAGACAATTGACACAAAAAACTAATGAGTATCTTTTACGTATACAGATGGCGATCGAAAGGAGGTCCTTAATGTACAACACAAAGATAATACCGACATTTGCACCACCGTACTAGAGCTCACAAAGGCCACCCCAGTCCCCACATCTGAAGAAGACGCCGCACTCATACGAGAGTATGAACAATTGAAGAAGCGTGATATACAGAAAGTCAAGAACAGGGAATCTAGGATAGCAGCGGAGAAAGAGGCGAAACGAACGGGTGCAGGAAAATCACCGCTGATGTCATAATCTCTAAATCCGCATAGATATTGTACTATTACTCATTTCATCAACTTTCATTCAAGAGTCGTTCGGTTTTTCAAACAGGGCATTGTTGTACATAAAACGCTGGCAGCCGCCAGGTGCAAAGAAATATGGCGTAAAAAAGAAAGTTAGGTATTCCACCACGAAAAGATTCCAAGACAGAAAAGGAGGACACCTGCATCAGCGATGATATTCGTCCAAATAACACTATAGCGGGCAATGGTAGTCAGGTAGGTTCCGAATGGGGGTGGCAAGAATCCGCCAATTGTGCTAAGCCATGAGCCTGGGGGGGGCGGCCCTAATTTAAACAACAGTTAGCAAAGTCCCACGAGGCCTATTTAGATAGAGCTATCCATACCTTCTCTAAGAAGAACCTAGAAGATTGAAGAACGAGCTCCATGGTTGTAAAATACCAAAATAACTGCTAGAGAACCAATCAGTATTTTATGCTCAAAACGTGTGGGTGTGAATGGTTATCAATACCGGTTTCTCGTCCATATCAAAATTCGCCGACTCCGCCCTTTGTAATGCGCTCCCCGAAAAGCTCCATTCTGTAGCTTTCACAGCCCATAGTCCTAGAAGGAGAGCGCACAGAGAATGTAAAATTCTCCACCAACTTCCCCAATCATTGCCTTGTTGTTGCGGGGGCATTCCCATGGCACCCATCATACCTTCCATACCTGGAGGCATTTGCATCCCCGGGCCTGCCATACCTGGCATGCCACCACCGCCAGCCATCATTTGTTGCAGCATCGCCATCATTGGATCCTCTCCTCCAGAACCACCCACACCCATACCTGGCATATTCATACCTGGTGGCGGGCCTTGATTCATACTCATAAGCATCTGCCGTAGGTCTGCATCAGAGGGTTGTTCGGAATTACGACCTGCCATGGGCGAATTAATCATATTTGCGAAAACGTTTTCTGTTTGGAGACGATCCTGCTGGCGGGCTTTAGGCTCGTAATGATGGGCAGAGATGTCAATCTCCGGGGGGTCTGGAGTAGGTTCATCCCGAGCTGGCGTCGGTTCTGGTACGGGGTTTCATCTGCACCGAAAATAGTCAACAAAAAAGAAAGGCTAGAGTCAAACGAGTACGTTTTGTTTGCGATTACCTTCCTGGCGAAATGTTTGACCTTGTGTTGATGTGATACGGTTCAATCGTGCGCCAGCACTAGACTTGACTTTGGCCTGGCGGCGCTCACGGCGTATTCGGGCCTGTTCTGCTGGGCTTAAAGGTGACGGGGGTACTTCGTAACCCATCATTGTGTATTTGTGTGATTTGCGGATTCTGCAGTAAATATCGTATGTATGAGGGGTGCTCGAACTTTTCTTATGGTCGACGTGGCGGGAGAGCAGTAGAGCTACCAATAGCTGCCGGGTAAGGGTAGTAGTTACTTGAGTTATGTAAACGTTCAAAAGTGAGATATCAACTTAATCAAAAGACCTGCCTATATCCTGAAGGAGAATAGGTGTTTGCACTCTGAAAAGAAATGGGATAAGGATTTAAATGCTATTGCCGGTTGTACGAGCCTTTTTCAGCCCCAAGGTCATGTTTAGGACACAGTTTTGTTGCAACCATTTCTCTCTCAGATCTAATCAGATTTACGAGCAACTTCCCACTTACATCAACACTACATGTAATTCCCCACTGGGCAGCACTTTGGTGGGTTCCAATATGAGCGAGTGATCACTTATGAGTACACATGTATTTACATATATCGTGGAAAAACATATATATATTTACATATGTACCGGTACATGTAGGTACATGTAGGTACAGCTACTGGTATGCCAATGCGATGAAATGGCATAGAGTTAAACTCACCTCCCTGAGTACATGTAGTTGTGTCTGTGTAAAAGATTCCATCAACCTCCCCTCCTGTGTAATATTTGTCGAGGGCGTTCGTTTAATAAACAGGGCTCAGTGGATGCATGACATTGGTAGCCCGCCAATAATTTTCCCCGCACATGAGTGATAAACTCGACTTTTGGTTTGAGTTTGGGAACAATGGCCCAGCCTACTGCACCCGCAAGTTGATCATTCTCAAGATAGTGCCAAGATATTAGGTGTAGCCAACCAGCTCAACTTAGACCCTGAGCCCTATATCCAGCGCGCTTCAAAATTACTTCGGCCACTGGATAGGCCAGCCCCTTCTTTTCGCGTCAACCTACCCTCGCCCATCGCTGCGCATCGCTTTGGAGATACAACAACATCTCTACCTCCCTCTGTCGTCAACTAATCGTCAGCCTTGTTGGACCAAAGTACTCTCTCACGACTATCCTTCCACGAATTTCTCACGACATAAGATCATCCTCAGCGATACCTAACTACTTATTTGCCTATCGCTTCCAAGGCGCACTGAGTGTCATCATTCTATTGAATCGACCTACAATAATACGAGATACATCATCATTGGGATAATATGTCTGACTACATGGCTTCAGCGACCGGTGGCGACGATATGAAGCCTGAATTTGCCGAATATGAGAAGGCAAACCGCGCTGCTATGGAGGATCCAGACGATTTTGATGCCTGGGAAAAGCTTGTGCGCGCGGCTGAACATCTGGAGGGTGGTCTGAACAGAAACAGTTCACCACAAGCGATTTCTGCGACGAGAAGCGTATTCGATCGGTTCCTAGCGAGGTTCCCACTGCTTTTTGGATACTGGAAAAAGTATGCAGATTTGGAGTTTACCATCGCTGGGACTGAGGCTGCTGAGATGGTACGTACCCGTGGTACGGCGTATACTTGTTAATCAAGATTTGCTGATTTTTATTATTGCAGGTCTACGAAAGAGGCGTCGCTAGCATTACCAACTCAGTTGATCTTTGGACGAATTACTGCGGTTTTAAGGTCGAAACTAGCCACGATCCGGATGTCATCAGAGAGTAAGTTAGGATTATTATGTTCCGCAAAGAGCATGACCAGGATTTGCTGTTTCCCTTTTATTTATCCTTCCCCTCGCCCCTCCTGCCTTAACCTCAGATGCCAGCCGATTCGAGCTGCATGCACATATTGAGGGCCTATCGGTGAGCTGTTGCAAAACTAGCCGCCTTCTCTTGACTTGAGATCTCACACATAAATTCCCAGACAATCGCGTTCCTTCCTTCATGTTTGCATTTTGCGTCTCGATGGTTAGAATAAAGAGATGGACATCAAAGAACTACTGATATTTTGCCGTATTTGCTCATCCTGTCCTTGTTCCTTCACTACCTCCTCTCCCTTGTCTCCATCAATCCATAGCTAACGTTTCTATCGCAGACTTTTTGAACGTGGTGCAAATAGCGTTGGTCTAGACTTCTTAGCCCATCCTTTCTGGGACAAATATATTGAATTTGAGGAGCGCCTTGAGTGCGAAGACAAAATCGTTGCTATCCTAGATCGTGTGATTCACATCCCCATGCATCAATATGCACGTTACTTCGAACGTTTCAGGCAACTCGCACAAAGCCGTCCTTTGGAGGAGCTTCTTCCCTCGGATACTTTGGCTCAGTTCAGACAGGAAGTCATCGCGGAACCTCCGGCAGCTGTTCAGGCTGGACAACAGCAGATGAAAATTGAGAGGGGGGAACTGGAAATCGAAAGGGAAATCAGGGTTAGAATCGACAACTTCCATCTGGAAATTTTCTCAAGAACTCAAACAGAGACAACCAAAAGGTGGACATACGAATCAGAGATCAAACGTCCATACTTCCATGTCAATGAACTGGATGAACCTCAACTTGTCAACTGGAGAAAATATCTCGATTTTGAAGAAGTTGAGGGCGATTTCACTAGGATCCAGTTCTTGTATGAACGTTGCCTGGTGACCTGTGCTTTCTATGATGAATTTTGGTACCGGTACGCTAGGTGGATGTCTGCCCAAGAAGGGAAGGAAGAGGAAGTCCGGAATATCTACCAGAGGGCTAGTATGACATTTGTTCCCATCACGTAAGTATACACATTCCTCTGATGGGTGTTCGCCATGTGCTAATGCCTAGTAGCCGAACTGGCATTCGTCTCCAGTACGCCCATTTCGAAGAGGCCCAAGGAAGGGTTGACATGTCAAGGGCTATTCATGAAGCTGTCCTCGAACAACGTAAGTTTTGCGTATATACTCTATGATCGCCCTTACTAATATTAACGTCAGTTCCCGGCCACATTGAAACTATCGTTTCCTGGGCCAATCTTGAGCGAAGACAAGGCGGCCTGGATGCTGCAATTGCCATCTACCGGGCTCAAATTGAGAGCGACAAGTGTGATATCTATGCTAAGGGTGCTCTTACCGCCGAATGGGCCCGCCTTTTGTGGAAGGTCAAAGGAAACGTTGAGGAAGCTCGTCAAGTGTACCAGAAAAACCATCACTGGTACCTCGATAGCCGATACTTCTGGATCAATTACCTGCAGTTTGAGATGGAACAGCCAACCAATGCAGAGATAGAGACAGAGAATGCCGCTAGGATCCGACAGGTTGTTGATGACATTCGCAAGAAGAGTCATCTCCCACCAATGACTATTCGCGATTTGACTCATTTTTACATGGTCTATCTTCTTGAGCGTGGTGGAAAGGACTCTGCAAAGGAGTATCTGTTGCTGGATCGTGAGGTCAATGGGCAAGTACCAATTTCTCTATCACCCCCCTAGTATTTCCTCCCCCCCCCCCCCCTCACATTCCAGGTTTTGTCACCGCAGCCCGTTGCGACGGCCCCTTGAACACGTCAAAATAAATCAGCAAAGGCCAAGTCTCTTATCCAGCCCCCCCCCCCCCCCAATCCTTAGGCTTGTAACCTATTTGAACCTACGACCCCTAATTTTCCCCTCTGTCCCCTTTCTTGTGTCAATTTCCAAAAACCTCCTTCAACTTACCTATTTACCCCATAATACTTTATTAGTATGCCCACCAGTTCCACCGCTCCCACCCCTCATAAACCTTAAGGCCTTTAGCTAACTTCCAACCATCTAATAAGACCATTCTCCGTGCAATCTGTCAACAAAGCCAAGCTAGCTGAAGATGGAAAAGAGTCCACAACTGATAGACGTCTCATGATGGAGAACGGCCATCCCGGTGTGGAGATTGACGAAGCTGCTATTGTCAGGGGAGAAAATCCTTACACGAAATATTTCCAGCAACAGGGTGAACAGCCAGTTCCAGCCAGCAGTCAGGTGAGTTCAAACATCCTTGGAGACATAGAAGCGGACGCTTTATGGAGATTGGGATTTTGTTGACCGTTGGACTGGGGCTTAGCAACCCACCCCCATTAGGTATCAGTAAAATAGTCCAACTTAAACGTAATCCTTCGCACTTCTGAGTAAAATATACGTTACTTTTATTCGGAATATTTTCATGCTCTGTCCTTCTGTTTAGTCATATTTTTTTCTTTCAAAAAGGGATTAACTAGGTTCACCCCTCCCCCCCCCCCCCCGGTTCTTATCATCCTATGTGTGTGTTTTCCGTTTCTCCCTTTGCTTGTAGGGAGATGGCTGTGGTGTAAAAAACGAAATGGAATTCATGGAGATTGTTCATCCCATTTTGTACTAGTAACTTTATGTTTCTGCTGCTTTCGATTGTTGTAGTTATACTCTTTACCTTTGCCTACTTGGAAAGGAAGGCGATGGATGATGGGGACATTAGGGACTGAAATAATATAAAAAAATCAACCTTTGAATAGTCAAGTTTAAACTGTTTTACTAAGCAGTTTGTCCAGTGCGATCCACGAGTACACTTGAGGCGAGCCCAGATAATGTCATTAGGGCTGTTAAGTCCATATAGATAGACTACATGTAGACTATACTACATCCCTTGTGTCATATCTTCGGGTCATTTCAAGTTGGCCTATTTCGAGCTTCCAAACTCCATCACAAGCAGTGACTCGCTCATCATCCACCAGATTTCGCTTGGCAATGGACTTGGATGGGGCGAATGGCTTGGCGCTGAAAGAACAAACTAGGTAGAGTGCTCTACCGCCAAATAGTGGTAATCAAAGTGCAGTTGAGATTTTCGAGTCGAGTTAAGATTTGACAAAGAAGGCAAAGTTTTCACCAAAGCGAGGATAGAGTAATTCGGGAACAGGAGAGGAACTAAAGAAGCACCCGAACCTATTTTGTAAACATCAACACAGGTGGATTTTCTGATTAGCCGAAAAACCTGCAAAGGTGAAACTAAAAGTCTCAATTCACCTCAACTGCACTTTGATTACCACAATGTATCCCTCAGACAATCAGGCATGATCCAAATCGTGCTATTCGACCGGATTCAGAAGTTATAATGCCAAAACTACAAGAATTTAGGAATTTATAATTCCTCGCGATTTCCCACTAGCCGTGTTTAAACGGTTTGTCATGACGTCTTCTATATCAGGCTAGAGTCACGCGAATAACTGAAGAGCGATTAAACTATCATCGCTATTATTAAGTTATGGGTAATAATTGGTTGAACATTTTATGCGAGTGAGGGTTCATGTCGCAACATATATGTTACGAGAAGGGAAAGGTGGCACTCCAAGTTCTATCTACTCTACTACTCGAGCTCCTACATGTAGTAACAACTGTCGCCTGGCAACGGTGCTAAATGTAAGGTACTGCATTTTAAACAAACGACAATAATCAAAGGTATATATATTGATGCAGTAAGCGTTTGAATGCTTTTTATTTTTTCTTTTGTCAGCTCGGGTGCTATTCCGGGGAAGAAAGAACTTAGGAGATGGTGATAGAAGATACATGTATATACCATGTGCTGTCAATTCTACATTTGTATGGGAGTTGTAACCTTCTATAAGATCTCCTTGAATTATGCGGTTTTCCGATTTTACAATAGGCCTTTCCAGGCGACTGGTTTTTAAGTCTGACAGGGTTCACGCTCCAAAGTGGTGTTAATTCAAAAACATTTCGTTAGTCCCACGCCCTACTAAAAATTCTCCTTGTGATAAACTCGCCCCTGCCTTTTACTCTTTGATGGTAGAATACATGACATAATAAGCTGCCTTAGTCTACAGGTGTAAAATGAAAATCTCGGTTATCCGCCTTGCTAGAGCTTCAACCCCCCCATCCCATATCCATATCCCTATTTTAGCGCTGGCCCCTCTCCCTTCGAGCTCTAACCTCCCTCAATGCCCTGCTCCCGCTGAACAATGCAATCGGCGCGACAATGAGTGACGCCCCAAGAGTCTGAAAGAGGTTCCACTGAGTGTAGTACAGAAAAAATATTCCTTCAAGAGTCACCAAAGATGCAAAGAACAACGGGTGGGAGACTGGTGCTGCCCCAAGAGCTTTCGGGAGGTGCGAAAAGTTTGCGCCGAGAATTGGAAACCACTAATGATGGATGTCAGCTTTCTAGTGAATTTCTTCTTGAAACCATTGAATAACCTACTACTACAAAAAGTCCAACAAGCGAGGCGATAACACTTGCTAAGAAAACCAAAGTAATGATCTTTGGAGGATTTTGGGGATCTGCTCTGAAGATGTGGCTGATCTCCTTCTTAGCCTTGTAAACGATGGCGCCCTCCCCAAGATCTTTCAACTTCTGTTTTTCGAGAAGGCCAAGAGCTGCTGCATCAAGAGCAGGTATAAGATTTCCGATAGGTAGGATAGATCCTGGTGTAGAACCGAAGGAGCCCAATGCAATCGAGAGTGAAAGCTTAGGCGAAGCGAGAAGGTGCGCAGGAAGATCCTTGTGCGTCTAGTTTATGAGATATAGAGTCAGCAAAAGCATAAATTTTTATAAAGGGAGGATTACTCGTACCAACTCGACTTTAGCTTTACCAGATTCCCCTTTGATAGTCAATGGGTAAAATGTCTCGAGGCCACTGGCCTCTTCCGAAACGAGAAGAAAGGCTTGGTGAGGGCGAGCAGCCTTGCTGTCCTCTTTTAGTGAAAAGGTGAGCTTAAGAGTTTCTCGCGGTGCTAGGGTGAGCGATTCTACGATTGGTTTCGTCGCGGAGAAGCTATAGTTGTCATCAGCTTGCCGCAATTGTGAATAGGAATAAGAACACAATTGCAAAACTTGGGGAATTGGAAAGCTTCGGAGAAGGGAAATAATGTGACGCTAAGAGTTTTTCAAAAAAGAAATCGAAAAATATTTACCTTCGGGACCCTTCAGCGACACCTTTACCGGAAATGGTAGCTTTACCATCCTCAAATGTCCATGTTCCAGTAGCAGCGGCCAATGTTGAAAGCGATAGGACGAAAAATGTCTTAAGAGACATATCAGCAGAAATTATTGAGCGCATTATGAGTTGAGAAGTGAGGTTGTGATTTTGGTTTGTTAAGATTCGTGTTCTCGTCTTCCGCCCTTTGAGTTCAAATAAGACCCCCAAAGGAAACGTGGTGTTGGACAAGGTGTACCTTGAGTCTACGCGGCTGTAACGGCCAGCGTTACCCGGCTTTGTAGAGCAATCCCGCTAGAAATCACTAGCGCTCACTCGACTCGGACTTAGGAATTCCTTGAGTTGCAATAATTTTGATGCACGCATATAGTACCTTCGATAGATTTGATCACTAATCTACCACTGGCGAGGAGTGTATCTTGGGCTCAACAGGTGTGGGGCGGTTTGCGGTGCCTTGCCCATCCCGTGATACTCATCAACAAGAGTACATGTAGCTTAATTGTATTAGTTTATAATTTATGATTCATTCGCGATCGACAAATTTGGTGACCTCAAACTACATGCATGCGTATACATGTATACATAGTATCGTACCCATCCGCTACTAGATATGCCTACAATACATGTACATGTAGTAACCTATATCCGTAAAGTACTAACTTAAGGCAACCTAATATGATATACGTATATACATGTATATATGTACTCCTAACTACATGTATGCTTTGAGCTCCGGCTTGAAGCACGTCCAAGAATTCCATCTTCTTATACAAGTAAGTGCACGCTTAACTATTAGTCTAAACCCGAGCGAATTAAGCTAGTTACATGTAGCTAAACGATGCCGTAGTGCGCAATAATAGGATTCTAACATGAATCAAAATGGCTGAAGTACGGTCACACAAGATTTCCGATTGTAGAGCTCGACTGGCGTTTGTCGCTTAATCAATTCGCGTCTTTTACCTCCTTTCACATTTACCTGAATACTCAATACCAATTACTCCAAACAACAACATGGATACTGGATCCAACAAAGGCCACCTAGAATCGAGCGCTAGTTCTCCATCTGAAAATGACTGGGAGGACATTGAAACAGGCTCGCACATTTTGTCTAAAATACAACACAGACTCCCCCGTCACAGACTTCTATCCTATACCTGCTGCCTTGGTAAACAAAGGCGTGCAGTCTACCCGTATTTCTGCAATCCTATAGTCTCGAAACTTTCCACCGAGGATGATCTGCAGACCTTTAGAAACACGGTGTTTAATTCAAGTCCATTAAATTCGGATCACGTCCTCAGCTTTAACATCACCGAAAGGCATCTTATGGAGATTTTGCCTCAGATCCCAGATAATCTGACACTGGGTTCATCCGCCATCCCCAAAGCCGCAGAACAGTCAACGAAGCTTGTGAAGAAGATCTCATTTAGTGAGCGAAATACTATTTTCACCTATGTTTGTAATCCTCTGTTTTCTCGTTGTAACAATTCTTACTGACATGTCATGATATGATAAAGAACAGTTACGAAAGTAAAAAACGGCCCCTTAGCCCACAGCCAGAGCCGGCTCGCCACAAAAGTACATTTGATTCCGCTGAGTGTGGTGAAGTTGTTGATTCAGTGCCTCTCTAGTTCCACAGGACATCGCCGGATGATACCATTGTTTTGTGATTATTTTCATGTTTGACCCTTACTTACGTGCCTCATATGGTGAGAGTTTTTATTTAATACTGATTTATCTTCGCTTCATTTTATTATTTTTTGTTGCGGGATTGTCTTCGTTTTATGGAGGTATGTACTTTACCTACATGTAGTTACAGAATGCATGTAGCTATGTACAGATCTAGAGCTGATAATGCAACCGTGATCGTCCAGAGATCAGGTGCGTGTGGGGGCGTTGAAAGAGTTTCCCACAAGATAAGCGAAAGAGCCTAGATTAGAGTAAGGTGTATTAGGATTGAAGTGGTTTAGCCGAAATTCCCGTCTCTTCTTCTAACTGCCGCGCATAGGCCTGTAGGGCTGAAGGATTATGAATTGATAGCTAGTAGGTCGCTCTACCACTCGCTCACTACATATGAATTCTTTACTTTGTTCTCGTATACCGATTGCAGGGGTTCAAGCTTTACAATGCTAGGGTACACCTATGATCATCGAGATGTGATACCAGTAGCACCTGGAAACAGTTGAAGTGGGGCAGTTAAAGATCGTCACGGGAGCATTGGGCACGCAGCCCAAGCTTTATACCTTATGTAGGTATGCTTAGCTCCGGATGAGACAAATGCGCCAGCTACCCCACTTAAAAGAGATCTAGAAGATGTTGATGATCATGACATGATGGCGTAAATTATGAAACATGCGGGGGAAGCTTGGTATTTATTCATTTCGCACTTTTCAGATTGCAGAGTGCGGGTGAATACATGTATTCATTAACCTTGACAATTGAGAACATCAACATACGTATTTATCGTAGCACAAATTATTGCAACAGAGGTCTGAAATAAGAGAGAAAATGGCATCTTGTGTGGGGATCGTATGATGAAATGCTAGGGGATGAGAGGAACAAAAAGGGTACACGAAAAAAAGGGAATAAAACATAATACCGAATAATAAAAAAAAGAACTCCAGAAAATGTTAAGATTCCACTCCCCGATGCGGATACAGGTGTTACCCATAAGGTGTCCGGCCCATAACAAAAGAAAAGAACATCCGTAACCATTAACTCCGGCCTCCCATAAAGAATTTTTGCCACCCTCTACTATCCCCTTCCTAAATTCAACCGCAAGATATACTCCCCAGCTAACCAAAAGATAAAAATAGAAAGAAAAAAAATTTGTCGAGAATTCAGTATGCTCTCCCTTCCATTTTCTGCAGGTGGTGCAAGTAATTTCTCAGCCGCTCATTCCCCTTTTTGAGTTCTTCCAAGTAATTTGCGGCGTGTATAAGAACGGCGCTTTTGCTATATCCTCCAGTGTTCAGCTCCGGCACCATGGAACACAGCTCTTCAAACCCTTGACGAATAAGATTTCTTCGTTTTTGCTCGCTGTGAATGTGGTTTTCTCTCTTTTGCGCTTCCGTCAAATTATCCCTTTTGGCTCCTGCAGTCTTCTTCTTAGCTGCCCTTGCAGCGGCGTCGGATTTTCGAGGTCGCGCCTTGCGGGACTTTGAAGACATATAATCGTCCATGCCATTCACGCGCCGTTTCATGGTGCCACCGGCACTCATGATAGAGGGCGATGTACTATTGTTGTCATCATCGCGATAATAAGGCCCATTTTCATCTTCCTCCTCGGTATCCTCCCCATTTCGCTCATATTTGACTTCAGCCGGGGAATTTACGGCAGTAGTCACCGCCGAATCGTTTTTGGGGAAAGCGGTGTAGATTTTGGAGCGGATTTCTATATCTTTGTCAAGTTGTACAGCAGGTGGGGGCGGATGGTAGCCTGTAGGCGCGAAGTTTGTGTCGGTGCCAAAGTTAAGGAGGCTGTGGTTGTTTAGCTGCGACGGCGAATGTTCATGCTGCCGTTGATGAATATCATGGTTGTTACTGAACGGGTTGATGTCGACCTGGGGTGGAGCCATCGATGGCGCAGAAGACACGGAATTGCTCCCAAGATACCCGTCGATGTTGGTATTCATATACCCATGATGGGAAGACAGGTCCGATGCTTGGTAGTTGCTCGGGGGTATGTCAGGCCAGTACGAAGTTTCGGCGGAAATCTCCCCCGAGTATATATGTGAAGGATCTACAGAAGAGGTATTGGTATTGAAGCCGTCGATCCAGTTGTCAAATTCCGACTTCTCTTGCGTGTCCAGCAGCGGCTGTCCAACCGGGGCGGGAGGGGAGGATGACACACTGAACGCTGCAGCAAATCCATCTGGGGAAGCAACGTCAGCACAAGTGTTACGGCTAAATATTTGAAGAAAACGACACGGTAGTACTTACAGAAATCGCTGTTGCTGTATGGTTGGTGGTGAGAAGAAGAAGTCATGGTGTCGTAATACTTGCTTTTGAGCTTTACTGGGTCGTGATTGTGTTGCGGAGTGTTGAGCATTTGGGAGGATTTGTAGGTGGAGAGAGTAAACGGAGATGAGGCAAGCGCGTTGGTGTACTAGCAGGCAATAATATGGGAGATATCCTCCTTTTCTCCACAATGTGGGGAGAAAGGGTGGGGCGGATCGGTGTGAGTGTGCGTGCGTGAGCGTGAGTGTGTGCTGCGGAGTTGAGACAGCCACACGCTATTCTAGAGTAAGAACTTCAGAGATATGGGAATTTAAGTTGAGCTTTGCCCGCGATGTGAATGGCGGTTGCTATGGGGTATGAAGTACGCTCTCGGCCGCCGGCTTGCGCGATGCGAGTTAGATATTGTTGCTCATTCACCACCTAATCACGTCTCGACACTAGGTAGGATCTTGGTCTCGCCAAATTGACAGAAGCTCAAACAAGAGGCAGTCCGTTTAATCGCTTCCACTGTTTCTCTCTCTCTCGAGTTCCTTTTTATTTCTCTCTGTATATATGTACCTACTTACTGAGTCCTTGCTGTTGATCTCGTGAACAATGACGTCCGTCGTGCTTTAGAGGTGGAACTGCATCTGTAGAAATGACAAGTCAAAGACCCGGACAGATGGATAGCTGCAGTAATGTTTATGATTGATGAGTGGCTGGATGGTCTGCTGATGGATAAAGTCCGTTGAATCAATCTGATTGATGGAGACCGTCGAGTCTGGGTCTCTTATTTGTCTTATGTGCCTGTCCTAGACGTATCTACATCTTACATATGACCTAGATTTTGTGGCTCAAAATTTTCTGCTCTTCATTTCATTTAGGGTCAACTATTCATCCATCTGGTTTCGTTGTTTACATGGAAATGTGTTCCTGAGTCTGACAGTAGAGGGGTTGAGAAACGGGGGGTCAGAGGACAAAGCACCGTTTCTGTTTGGAGTGGAGTTCGCCGTTTTGGTGTTGCCCAGGGCTGGCTCTGGCAGGTGCTCATCCTTGTCTGAATTACGGACCTTCACGTGTGTTGTGTAACGACCCACGTATTATCACTTCCTGGATTCGTTCCTCGGGTTCCTGCCACAGGCAGGAGAGTAGCATATGTAGGTACATACCCCCGTGTAGGTGGTAGAGCACGATATTGTGTGCAGTTTTTACCAGTTACCGGCAAATAGATACATGATATTTGCAACTATATATCTCCACGACTAATTCTCATGCAGGTGGTATAATCTACCTTATGCTCATCTCGACGCACTTCTTTGTAACCTATAGCTACTACCTTCCATATGTGCATAAATGTAGTTCAGACTTACCTAGCACTATGTAGTGCGTCGTTGAATTTCTCCCATGGGAAGATATTACATGCAGTACCCGGTTGATAAATGTGGTACTCGCAGTGCTAAAAAGCCTGGATTACTTACAGTACTAGTACTACTACTGCTAGTAACTACTAGTACTACTACTACTACTACTACTACATCCTACTGTAGCTAAAAAATGATAGGACAAGAAGGAGGAAGACCATAGAGTACATGAACATGTATGTACCTATCACTCAGCATTAACTTGGAATTATGCATAGTGTGAACGATGAGGGGCTGATTGATTGATTACTTAGTATGTACATATATAGTTGATCATGAAGGATCACACAGCATCATCCAGTAGTCACCTCCTCAAGTGAGGACCCAAGGAGTTTTTTCATTAGTACATGTAGATAAGGTTCAGATCATATCTACAACCCTAGCGCATCTTCAAGCAGTATTCAAACACGTGATGTGGAGACTTTCTGGGTCAATGGAGTATAGCCGGGTAACTGTCTAATCCGAATTATGAAATTAGTCATTCGCGTTTTTCTTTATGAAATTAAAAAAGCGGCTAGATAATTTCCTTATTTGTTAACCATTTGGTTGTTTTTATCATGTGGGTGTAAAGCTAAAGTACAAGTACCTAGAGTACATGACTTTAATTCTTCTCCGCCCTACCTCTTGATCATCTTCTTCGCCTACAGCTATGAGTAGCTGAATCACCGAATGAAAACTTTCAAGCATACGATCATGATGAATTGGTTTTAATTTCAATGTTTTAATTCATAAATAAAGTGCTCATTGAACGGCTGACATCGTACCAAAGGATCAGTAACGCGTACGGTTTGATTTGATGGAAGTGATTGGATAACCCTATTTCGACGAACCCCTGTTTTGCCATGCAATACAGGCGCTAGTTATCTTACCTACTCGATCTACACAGCACACCAAGCTTGCTTCCCCTTCTTTCTCGAGAACCTTTCTTACTCCTGTTTCTTTCAAGCCCGCATGAAGCCATCTGCTCCAGCTTTAGCAGTGCTCAATAGTCATTGGGCGCTTTATCGTTAGTCATTGCATACCGAGTTTGAGGGTCCTCCACCTATCAATATCAGTATCACAAGCTACCGCGGCGATTGAGTAGCTAGGCAACCAAAAAAAAAAAAAAAAAACTCAGAATAACAAATGTTCTCTTAAAGAATTACAAGCTATTCACAACAACAATGGGTACGCTCGTACGCAAACAGGAATTGAGGCATTTCAATCATAGTTTTCTTCGCCCGTTAGTTGATATCCTTACTCCTTTCTGTATACGTATCGCTATAATATGAATTATGTTACTGACGTGACCCTACCGGCTTTCTGACATACTAGTTTTCTACGAGCATATGGGCTTGGGTTTCTGTCCTATCTGAGTCCTCGACTTTTTAGTCTTCTGCTATCAAAGGCAAGGAGGAGACGCAGCAACAAACAGAGCCGTGCCCTTGTGCCCGCAGTCAGTAAAAATACCCTTTACCCTATTTCGTATCACAGAGCTACGGAACATGAAGCGGTTGCGGAATAACAATCACTCTAATCACGATTTTATTATAAGGATTATAGGTTCTAGACATTTTCAAGAAATCTCTCGAACTTCATCGATTTCCTGCGTTCTGTGGTGTCACAATCGGCGGATGGCACGTTTTGCAACCACTTTTTGACAAATTATTAGGGCACATCCCCGAATCGTCGGGTGTAGGACGATACGTCAATTACCACAGGAGCAGAATTGCAACCTTTTTAGCGTCCTCTACATCAGCTGCTGGGGCTATACAGCTGTTGAACACTTGCAAAAAATCACATGATGCAGGAAGGACATTAGACCTTACTTTTTTTGCTGTCTCTAAAGCCCTTGATGTAATAGTCGGAGAGCTATGGGCTAGGAGAAAGGCTCGCAGAGCTAGCTCTGGAAAATTTACAAATTTTGAAACAAAAATAGGAAACGCTGCAGATGCAGTGGTATTTGCTGCGAGTGCTGCAGCCATCACGTTTTCATGGTTCTATCTTCCAGATAGGCTTCCCGTGTAAGTTGAATTCTTAATTCATTTTGGGTTACTATATGTACATGTAGTTTTTGGTGAACGGTCAGAGTAAGAAGCACCTTAAGCTAACGTATCTATTTGCCGTTGAAGGTCCTATAACAAATGGATTACCGATATAGTAGATGCAGATAGTCGTCTGTTGGAAACATTACGCCGTATAAGGGCTGGAGTCTTTGTATATGGCAAAGACACAGGACAAGCACCATTGCTACAATCGATGTGTGAGGATTTAGGGCTACCCAAGGTGTGGGGAGACCCTGCTTTGACGAAACCAATACCTTGCGATGTAAGTTGGGTGACAAAAAGGAGCACTTCAATCACACTTTATCCATCAAGAATCTGGAGTTTAATGAATTCTGCGTCACTATAGATAGTCCATGGGGGTTACTCACCTAGCTGTGAAGCTCATGCCATATACAGATTTTGGAATGCATGGAAAGCAGGGTTTTTGATGTACCTGGGGTTAAATTTCCTTGTCAGGATACGAAATCCCAGTACCAAAGCATTGCTGAAGGCCCTTGCAGATTCCGCTAAATCAGCTGCGTTTCTTGGAACATTTGTCGGGAGCTTTTGGTACGCGATTTGCCTAACGCGGACTAGACTAGGGCCTTATGTTCTCCCATGGATTGATCAGATACACCTTGATAACTACTGTGTGAGAGTGGGAAGTCTGGCATGTGGCTGGAGCATCTTAATAGAGCCTGTTCACCGTCGAACAGAGATTGCCTTTTTTATGGCACCCAAAGCTCTTGCGACTTTGTTCCCTCGCAAATATAATAGAGAAGTAGGCGTTACGCCCTCCGTTTGTCATATCGTTTCACTAATTTAAGTTATATAGTATCTTTGGATAGAAACCTTGATTTTTGCGTTGAGTAGTGGGGTGGTTTATACAACCCTGAAAGAGAATCCAGAAAGGGTGAGGGGCGTTTTTGGGAAGTTATTAAGGAGAGTGGTGGCATAGAATAAGAACGGCGTAGTTATAGATTATATTTGATCGAGCACATATATCCTTTGATTAATTTCTTAATATAAGCTTCTGCACTTATCTCTCCCCACTGCTTGGTTGTGCTCTAAATAGTAACACTAGCCACATCATCACATCGGTCAATGCGTGGCGCAACCTTGTCTTAGCTCATTCGTGTCCCACAACCTGTCCTCAGCGAGTCGCTGCTCGAAAAAGAGAACACCTAGACATCCCACCACCATCACTTCTGGCACTTCGCCAGGCACTCCTTCTTCGCAACTCTATCAATATCTTTTCGTTAATCTCAACACAATCCTTTGTACGTCATACTATTAAACTACTCGCTGGAAATACCATAGAAACACCGAAAGCTCAATCTACGAATCCACGAAACAGCGAGAAAGGGAGCGCATCTAAAAGAAAAGATGGCCAGAATACGAGATATCCAAAGGACGGCCGCATTTGCATGGTCCCCTGAGGCCGCACCCTTCATTGCTACCGGTACCCAGGCTGGAGCTGTCTCCGCCGATTTTTCCGACAATACGGTTTTGGAGCTGTGGGACCTTGATCTAGAGAATGCTCAGGGCGGGGGTGAACTTTCACCGGTAGCGTCTATCAATACCGATAGCAAGTATGAATCTGTTTCGAAATCTTTAAGGATATCCCCAGGTATGGGATTTGTCTGGGAACACTTGACTAACCGGGAATTCAAGGTTCTACGATATTGCCTGGGGAAGAGTATCAACTGAAAGGCCAAGAGGAATCATTGCTGGAGCTTTGGAAAACGGATCTTTGGATTTGTGGAGCGCTGATGCATTGCTAAGCCGTAGCGAGTATGCTAACTGATTACCCACTGAAGGATTTCCCGCTAATAATGATGTTTAGTGATCCCCTAATCTCGCGAACAACCAAGCATAGTGGGGCTATCAAGGCCCTTCAATTCAACCCTTTCAAATCTGAGCTTCTCGCTACCGCTGGCGCGAAGGGAGAGGTATACGTTCCCGACCATCCCCTTACAGAGTAAGACTAACGCAACCCGATAGCTCTTTGTCTGGGATCTCAACAACACAGAGAACCCTTTCCAGCTCGGCAACAGGGCTGCTAGGGCAGATGACTTTGATTGCTTGGATTGGAACAAGAAGGTTCCCCATATCCTCGTTACTGGAGGAGGCGGGGGATTCCTTACTGTGTGGGATGTAAAAACGAAGAAAGAGTCACTCACGTTAAACAAATTCAACCGAAAAGCAGTTAGCTCAGTTGCATGGCATCCCGAGACGCAAACGAAGTTGATGACAGCTATTTTGGACGATACGAATCCTGTTATTCAATTGTGGGACCTGAGGAATTCAAATGCCCCAGAAAGGGTTTGTGAAAAACTTTGAGATTCATAATGCAAATGCTGATGAGGTGATTTAGACTCTTACGGGTCACCAAGCTGGTGTTTTGTCGCTTGCGTGGTGTAAGCAAGATACAGACTTGCTCCTATCTTGCGGCAAAGACAATAGAACGATTTGCTGGAACCCGCAGACTGGAGAAATGCTTGGCGAATTCCCCACTGTTACCAACTGGACCTTCAAGACGCAATGGAATCCTCGGAATCCAGGGCTTTCTGCTACTGCCTCTTATGACGGGAAAATTGTTATTCAAACCCTTCAAAACACAAACCCGAGTGCTTCCCCGGAGGTACCAGGCTCCGCCGGAGATGCTGATGATTTCTTCAGCAGAGCAAGCAATGCTCAAACATCATCATTTACTCTCAAACAACCGCCCAATTGGCTTCGAGTACCCGTGGGTGCTTCCTTTGGATTTGGTGGTAAACTGATTAGCTTCAGCACTTCAGAAGCCCAAACAGGACAAAAGCCTCACTCTATTGTGAAGATTTCAAAGTTTGCGGTTGATTCTGGTGTCAATACCGAAACGGAAAGCTTTGAAAATGCGCTGAAGGAGGGTAATCTTGAAAAAATATGTGACCAAAAAGTAGAGAATGCCAAGACGGACCAAGAGAAGGCAGATTGGGACGTTCTAAGAACGCTTTTCAAAGAGGATACCAGGGAAAAGTTGATTGAGTATCTCGGCTTCAACGAAGATGAGATAGCAGAATTGAAGAATGAGACAGAAGCTAAAGACACTAATGGCGAAGAAGCGGATGACGAGATCTCCGAGACTGTGGAAGCCGACGAGAAGCGACTGTCTTCATTCTTTGCCGATACTGGAGCTGAGTCGGAAAACTTTCTCGCCGATCTTTCTTCAATTCAATCAACTCACAATGCCAAGACAAACAATCCTTTCCAGATTTTTACTGGTGAAGAATCTGCAGCGGACAAAAAGATCACTCGTGCAGTTGTCCTGGGACAGTTTGATAAAGCTGTGGATATTTGCTTGGCAGAGAACCGTATCTCGGACGCTTTCATGCTTGCTATTTGTGGGGGTGAGAAGTGCATCGAGAAGGTAAAGACAGCATACTTTAAGGTTAAGGGACCAAACTATCTCCGGGTTTTGGCATCTATTGTTGGCAAAAATCTGTGGGATGTTGTGCATAATGCGGATTTGGCCAACTGGAAAGAAGTTATGATTTCACTTTGCAGTTTTGCAGAGGAAAAGGATTTTGCAGACCTCTGTGAGGCTTTGGGTGATCGCCTTGAAGACGAGTTACGACAAGGGCAGGGCGACAAGGAGGCCAGAAAACACGCCGCCTTTTGCTACCTGGCAGGTTCAAAGTTGGAGAAGGTCGTTGGCATCTGGATCGAAGAGTATCAAGAAAATGAAAGGTCTGGTCTGCAGGAAAACGACGGAGATTCTACGTTTTCGGTGCATGCCCGCTCTCTCCAAAGCTTCATCGAGAAGGTCACTGTCTTCAGGGAAGCAGTGAAGTTTGTGGATGAGGAAAAAGGTCTCTCTGCAAACTGGAAGTTGCAAGCACTTTACGAGAAGTATTGCGAGTATGCAGATATCGTTGCCTCTCAAGGGCAATTGGAGGTTGCGGCTCGATATCTCGACCTTCTTCCCATTGAATATCCTGCAGCCACGGTAGCAAGGAACCGCGTAAAGGAAGCTTCTGGAAAAATCCCAAGCGTAACTGCTACTCTTCCAGTCACAGGAGGGAAGCCGCAACAGCAGCCTATCACTAGTGCGTTCGCCCAACAGCGTACCACGACCAAATCTCCATACCAACCTACGCAGCCAATGCAAACTTCCGCGCCGAATGCTTACCAGCCCCAAGCTCCCGCTCAGACCCCAAACATCTATACTCCTGCCGGCACGGCTCCATACAACCCCTACACCCCTAATACATCGACCACTACCCAAAATTACACCCCTCAGGCACCTACAAATCCAAACTATTCCCCTCAGGCGACGACTCAAGCTTACAATAAACCCAATATATATCAGCCAACTCAGATGAACCAGACTACTGGTCCTTACGGCGCTGGCAGTGGCAGTGGTGGGTACCAGCAATATGGCCAACCCCAAACTTTCCAGCCTCCCCCACAGAGACCTGTCCCCTCTTCAATCCCCCCTCCATCGAGGGCTACAAAAGATGTAGGTAACTGGAATGATACTCCTGAGGTTGTCAAGATCCCCCCTCGTCGTGCGGCCTCTACAACACCAGGCCCACTAACGTCTCCCTTCCCCAATGTTCCTGGTGCGCAACCTTCACCGCCTATCTCAGGTAGTTTCGGCGGACTCCCAGCCCGTGCGCCCACAGCCCCTCCTCCAAGGGGTGCTTTGCCTCCGCAACGTATCTCATCACCTGCTCAGCACTCTAGGTCCCAATCGCCGGCTCTGCAGCAGCAACAACAGTCTGGGCCGTATGGCGCGCCAGTGAACCAAAGCTTCCCGCCGAATGCCGGATATACCACTTCCGCACCGCCACCTCCAAGCGGAAGATATGCCCCTACTCCTGCAGCGCCAATGTCGGTCCCTCCAGGGCGTCAAAACGCAGCTCTTCCACCCCCGCCTCAAGGGGCTGCTCTTAGCAGGGTTGGCGGCCTTTCATCAGGACCGCAGTACGCACCTCCGCCGATCAGCTTCGCCCAGCCATCTGGGTCTTCTCAATACGCACCCACATCTCAACAGCCTCCCAGTATGTATGGGCCCCCTCCTGGTAGTCAGCAACCTGGTCAATATGGACCTTCTGCTGGAAGCCAGCATGGCCCCCTTGGAAATATTCAGCCTACACCGCAGTCTCATCCGCCTCCTCCTGCACAACCGACACCACCCCCAAAGCCCCAGACGCCAGCGCCACAGGCATCCAAATACCGTGAGTCAAAGTTCTACCCTTTCAATTCTACGCTGGCATATTAATCTCCATGGTAGCTGCTGGTGACCGATCGCATATTCCCTCGCAATATGCACCCATTTATGAGCTTTTGACCATAGATTTGGAGAGAGTAAAACAACGGGCACCTCCAGCATTCGCCAAACAAGTCAAAGATACTGAAAAACGCTTGAATATCCTATTTGATCATATCAACAATGAGGAGTTGCTCTCCTCCGAAGCTTTGGAGTCTATGTTGTCACTCTCGAGAGGTTTGTTTTCAAGCCTTTCTGTTGGTTTCGTTGATTATGACTAATTTCATGTAGCTCTATTTGGCCGAGATTATGCGACCGCACACTCTATTCAAGTTGATCTTGTCACAAACCGGACTGCGGAGTGTAATGTATGGATGACGGGTGTAAAGAGGTTGATAGAAATGAGTAAGGCGACTCCTGAGTAGGATAGGTATCCTGCAAAAGAAGTACGTAGAGATTATTTTTATTCGGATCAATAGAGAAATTTATATCAAATGGCCCGGGGAAGGGGGGGGGGGGGGGAGGCCTGTTTTGTTTTCTAGTAGCCGGTTTATCTTTCAAAAAGCAAAAGGCATTGATCTAATTTGGTTTGTGTTTTGTGTTTTGTGCCCTTTACCCTACTGGACGCATGTGTAACCTCATTCACTGTCCCGTTAGCCTATCAGCTACATGTATTTAATGGTAAAGAATAGTTTATTGGTGAATGGCACCATTTGTTCTGGAACGTGAATAAGTAAAATTCCTAAAGTATATACATGTACCTACATTTACGCGTGTACTTCAGGCTTAGGCGGACTTGTAATTAACTGCCCTCACCCCGATCAGCTGAATATCGGTTTTCAATCGACATTTAGTAAAGTTTGTTATAAAATACATGTATGCGATTAAGTCCTTAACCCTAACCCCAAACCGGGCTGCGGCGGGTTCGCACTACATTCTGGTATTTTCTGGGTGTTGATGGCGGGGGCGGAGACATAGGGTTCAGTGACCAAGTACTAGTATGTAGGTACTGGCTGATCCAATGTTGGTGTGGAGCCTTGAGCACATGCATCCAGTGCGTAAGGAATGATAGGTAAAATAATCCATAGAGTTGTCGGCATCCCGAGCAATATGATTCTGATTTAGTACTTCGAGCTTCACTAACTTGGTACTTTATACATGTAGCCTGATTAGGTACTAATCATGGAGTGTGGTTTGGTTAGGCCTGGCCAGCTTATTGGAAATAGAGTACTATTCCGATTTATTTTCTTTATTCTGCATACTCTAGTTATGTATTTCTTTATCAAAAGTTTCTTCGGATCTAGTTCATGATACTACATGTACTTCTTTGTTTCAGAAGAGCGTATTTGGCAACTGTCGATTCCGACAATTGACAGTTCGCCGGCTGCAATAGCGGTTTGCCGAACCGTCAATTTTGATTGATGAGGGTATCGGCACAGGGTACCGGAACTTGGAGCTGGACTCTATCAATGCGCAAAAGGCCTTATCTCTCGATCTCGTCACCACTGATAATGGTCGAGATCTAGAGTTCGTGAAGTATAATGTCAATTTTGCGACCCGCAACTGTCAAAGCCGAACTGTCAATTGTCGAAATCGACAGTAGTCAAATACGCTCTAAACAGACTCTTTCTGACACTTACAATTTATACTCAAATCTGGCGCATTCGCCATTGCCCCAGAAAGAACTATAGGTAATACATGTATGTACCTAGAGTAGGTACACATTTGTAACATGTACCTGCCTGTCTGCCTTGTTGTCGCGTGCTCTGCATGTCCCGGATACTGAACCGAGAAGCAGGGAATCTACGGTAACCTAAAATATATTGAGGCTACATGTACTTTACCTTATGCGCCGTTGAAAAAAACACCAAACAAGGCCCCTTTCCCAGCTATATCGAACGAGACAACGCCTAAACAGAAGTGCACGACCCTACCCTTAGTCACAGCCCTAGATAGAAACACGCCATATCTGTCCGATACGTCACCGCTGAACTTCATCCTTTAGACGGGTTTACAGCATGGCTTCCCCGTTGACACTCGACCCGCGTCCGAGCTTTGAACCGAAAATCGTATCGCTTTACAAAGGCTTATTTAAGGTACGGGCTCGATAATCTTCACTTCGCTAAAGGTAGTCACAAGATTGAGTTAACGGGTGGAGGTCTTTTAGGAGGACGATGAGGAATACGATGAAGTGAAGTCTGAGGGTTTCTGGACGGAGTTCTTCTTGCTCAAGTGCCATGCCCCAGGCCTGAGGTCTATACTAGAACCATTGTCACCAGATGACCTACTTCATCTACAGGTATGAATGGGTTCCAGGACAGGGGGAAGCTTGTGTGGAATGGGAGGCTGACGGATGTTAGCCGCAAACAAGACAGCTGTTTTGTCGCGCCGTCAATTGTGTCAAAGCTGGCGCCAGTCCTTCGGATGAGATTGCACTGGATGTGAGGATACCCGCTGATTTATTCTTTAAAAATTTCCTTGTAGAGTTGGGTGTTGCGAAGAGGGCTGACAGCGATTAATTAACCACAGACGTTGAACGTATTCCTGAGAGAAGTGCTCTCAAAGAAATATACAAATCTCAGCTCAGATATCATCTCTTTGCTGACCGGGCTGGATAATGTTGATTCGATATTTACCGATTTTGTTGCTTCGCTGGATACGTGTATCAGGAGCGGACGCAGCGGTACGGCACTTTGAATCGTTTTAATCTAATGGAATAAGGTGTCTAATTAAATAATATTGTAGTCGAAGCGCGGCGGAAAGCTATACAAGTAGCTGTGTGTATAGCCTGTGGGGCCTTCCAAACTGGATTATTATCGTATTTTACACATCGGGATCTGTTTCCGGCCCTTATGAAGGTATGTATGAAATTGGTGGGAGATTCGAATATTAAAGGCTCATTTTGTAGTATATAAACGACCCGGAAACGGTTGGACTTTGTTATGAGCCGTTTGTCTTGCTTGGAGTCCTGGCTAATTGTAAGTTTAAATATGCTGGTATAAATAAGTTATTGATGGTGATCCCGCTAACAAATGCTAGACAACAAATTCGAATTCCAGAACCCATATCAGTTGCGGTTCGACGATTTTGTTAATGAGCCTACAATAAAGAGGATTGTGGCAGAAATAGGAAGCACTTGTGTCCGAACAAGAGCAGACTATATCTCCATTCATGACGATCTACCGGAAGGATGGTCACTCAATAACGTACTTACATTTGTTGGTCTCACGATCTTGTCCGGAGCCGGCCCAAGAAGTCGATCAACGTCGCCTGCGCCGGCAACAAACCCTGATGCACAGAAATTATCATTCAACACGCTGTACGTCTCTGTATATTTTTGGTGCATTTTGCATGCTAATTCATGATTACAGACCAGGGCCTAGGGCTGCACTTTTGCTGGCAACATATGACTTTGTCAATGCAAACAAGTTGTTTGCTTCTAACTTCGTAAACTATCAGGAATCCGATCCTAAATGTAAGTAGACTATCGGATTCTCTTTCAGCAATATTTTTAATATGGGATAACAGGCGAATCACCGATATGCTCTTACATATCTCTCACATCCTACCTCCTCCATCATGCACATCGTTCTCCTCGGTCCTCGCTCTACGCTCGCTTAAACCTCCTCGTTATCCGTATATTGCTAGAAGACCAGGCATTATGTAAACGGTTGACTAGTGACGAAACAAAGGCATTAGTGCGCCTATGTCGCCAAAAACAACCCCACTTACCCGTGATACGCACAAAACGGCCATTATTGACAGCAATAATCGATGCAGTTGTAGACGGAATCAACCACAATTTAAGGAAAAAGCTCGACGTTGATCTGTATAGTTCCTGTGTTGGAGTATTGGTTCGATCCGTATCATTTCTCATTAGAAGCAGAACTCGCCTGAGTAAGTCACTCAAAGTAACCCCCAATAGGTGTTAATATATTAACTCCACTAGTATATCACTGGTCCGAGCTCTGGCGGTGTATCCTTTCTCTAATCCGCTTCTTCTCATCATACACATCAGATCTGAAAGATCTACCCGGTATTCTAAAGTTCATAGACGATCTTGTAAACCTTATTGCCCTGGCTCTTTCAGCAGGTGATGCATTTCTTCCGGGGGCTGCCGAGTATGATGACTTGTTCTACAAGCTTGTCGAGGCTGGTGATGTCCTTGTCAAGTTTCGAGATGCCTGTATGTCTCGCCTTCTATCGTCCTAACCAATGGAGAAACACATGACTAATAAAGACAACCCTTTCTAGATGGCCTTGAAAACCGTACCTCTAACTCCATATCCACGCTCATCTCGGTATCTGAGCATTATTACCAGTTGATATCCGAGAACCAGACAAAGACAAAGTCGAAGAATCTTTCCCCTCAGCAGGTTAGTGAGGTTATCAAATCTGGGTATGAGACGCTTGCAATCACGAGCAAGGATGGACTGGATAGTTGGGAGCGGTATCGGGAGGCGGATGAGCGCGCATTCCTGAAGAAAGCGGCCCGGGTGGCCGTGGGTGATGTTAGAGAACTCATGGGGACTGAGTTGGAGGCTTTTGTTTAATCATCCCAGTTTTGTTGTCGAGAAGGTAATGGTTTGATTGTGTTTTCTTTTTGGCAGGTAATGGCAGGCATGGGGTTTATGAAGTAATGGTAGAGTGTAGAATTAAGGATTCCAATGAGAAATAAGATATTCCTTTAAATTGTTCATACCCCATTCATAAAAAATGTACATATCAAAGATAGTGAGCGCAAAGGATCTTGCTCCTTAACCATCAAATACCCAACTAAGAAAAAAATGTTAAAACAAATAAAAAAACGCCAGAACGCTAAAAGAGTGTGAAAATGTCTAGAACTACAGGTAACATAATAGATAGTAATGCAAAAATATTTACAGGAGGATTTTGATACCTAACTAAAGACCCTCGACGTCGAGCTAGTATATGCGATTGTTCCCGCGCCAAGTAAGGGCCAATGATCATACTACCGCATTTACTCACTATAACCTCGGCGTCTTCAAGTCCACATCCGCATACCCCGGAGAGAACGGCCTCGCCCCACCACCATCTGGACTCCCTAGCGGCGTAGTCCTCGAACTCACAAATGTCATCGGCTTCGGCGGGATCTCCCTTGATCTTGCCCTCTGCTCTAGCCCACTACTAGGCGACGAGCCCCTCCTTTGACCATCATACGGCATATCGGTATTGTTGTTTGAATCCGATCTAAATGAAATGTACTCCTCGTCCTTTTTACCATACGGTACCTTGCCCCTAAATTCTGCCCATATCCGGCGTATCTGCCGTCGCGACTCGCGGGTGGTGCCGAACACAGCGAGCATCAGGTACCCCGTGGACGCGCTGGCAAGGTAGAATGCCCAGTCTGCCAGCTGCTCGGAGGTTGTCCAGCCCAAGTGTGGGCGTGGTGCCAGGGGCTCCTTGAGGGCCTCGATGGTTTGGGCATATGTTAGTTGAGAGAGGAAGTAGGATGTTTGGAGGCCACCAATGACTGCGAATCCGGCCAGAAAACGGAGGAGGATATAGCGATCTTCACCATCGGTGGCTGAGGCGTTGGAAATTGTGCGCCGGATGCCGATTTGGTGACCAGGCTGATTTCTTCCGTGGCCGTTGTCGTAGCCGCGCCAGGCGCGGACTTTGTGGGTCCAGTTGGAGGTCCACATGACAAGGAGACAGCGTGCTAGAATAAGACCCATGAAGATACAACCTAATGTGAGGGTTATAGCCACTGATATCTATGTTAGCAGGCTGACTTAGATTGTTGGTGATAGGTTACTTACTGGTACAATTTCCAAATATCAAATGAAGAGTTGGGATCTCTATTATTGGCTCCAGATTCGTAAGGACAAGCTGAAAGATTGGAAGTATGAAGCAGAAGTATTTTGTCCCTGCCACGAACTTCTCGGATTTGAGTATTCTGGATTCAATCTCCCAGACGGAAACGAAGAGCATGAGACTCCAAAAAAAGAACAAGAGACTTTCGACGTTAAAGAAATATGTTCCTGGACTACATGTAAGCCTTCGTTTTTACTCGTCAATACGTATACTGTTTGTTCATATACTCACTCATTTCGAAGAGGATCTTAATAGCGACATTGGGCGAAGTCTGATAAACTATTGATGCCTCCGGATTGCGCCACTGCTCCATGTTCATCTCGTATGTTTCGATCTGAAGCAGTGGCCAAAGTGCTATTGAAAATGACTCTTGTGTTACTGTGAGTATATTCTGCAGGAATATAGACAATGACATCAAGGAAACATCTGTATATGCAGGATCAGCAAGAGTATGTGTTTCCTCTAGAAGCGGTTAGGACTTACAGACGACTTGTTTTCCATTTAATCTAAAGAGAAGATGTGTGAATCCGGCTGCAGCCACACTACCACAGGTATATATGATTATAAAGGTTGCGAAAACAATGACCTCTGGGTAGAGTTCTACAGAGGGCACTTCGTTGTCTGACATTATCGCGATAAAGACAGTAAAAGAAGAGAGATGTTAAAGACTGGTGCAATACTCTTCTCCGAAGAGCATGCACTGAGTAAAGAGAGCCGAATAGCAAGAAAAATCAAATGATATAGTAAAGAACGTAAAATCGGCCTGCCGAGCTGTATGGAAATGAATGACTTAGTTAGTTGTATGTAAGTTGCGCATCAATCAAGATGGCAGGAAAGCAGGTAGGTGGGTGATGATTTGGAAGATGCAAAGGGGACAGAAACTATGGTGGGGAGTTCCATTTCATTTTATTCAAAATTTGGACGTGTATTGTTGGAACATATCACCGGTTCACTAGCTCGCCGAAAACGAGCATGCGGTTTGAGATTTATACATGAACTAACTCCAGGTGAGCGAGCATGGGGAAATTTTCTCACCTTAGAAAGCTTTGGGGGCCTTCCGGTGTTCATAAAGGTACGCAGGTACATTGGTAGGCTTTGGTAAGGATTTCCGGCGAGCCTTCGCCCGGTACCGGAGGTGGTTGTGGTAAAAAAAGCTCGAGTGAGGCACAGACTGGAACATCTGAGAGGCTCTACAGTAATTCCAATTAAGGTAGTTTAAGCGACTCTAAACTTTATAGTAATGACTCCCGACGGATTTAATCGATTTTACGACCCCTCGTTCTCTGAGGATTGGAGTTTAGATGTAGGACGAATTAGGGAAAACTGCCGAGCCTCTGGTAATGACCAACATCTCAACTTTCAGATCCTGAAATATAGATATACTGTCTGACCCCGACCTGATACTTTATGAATTGAATTTTACATTCTCCTGTTGGTATTTATCTTTATAATTACTTTGTCTTCGCGCGATCGCAAACACCGCCTAAGAAAGGGAATCATGTCAAGCAGGGTTGCGCGACGCAGGTACCAGTAATGCTTACCCGGTAAACAGGACTCCTCAGCCACCCTTAACTTTTAAGGTCAAAAGGACTGTTTCTCCCCGCAGTACGCTGTGACTTCCCTCGGTTCTGGCGAGGTTCCCGGTACTACTAACTTTGGCTGGAACTCTGAAACACGCCTATAGGTTGTGAGTATTTGTTAGTAGGAGAAATGACTGAAGTTGGATATGACGAATTGTAAATCAAGCTTAAAACTGCTTTCTTATTAAGCTATATTCCATATCACTAAACAAGACGATCCATGTGGTAGGATGAGGTTTGTAATTATCAGGCGCCTCGAGTAATTTTTGATGTGGACGAGTCAGAATCAATGATAACTCGACAATATCTTCTTTTGTGGACTATGATGGATACATCCCATCCCGACTAAAACTTTAAAACCTTCGGAGAACCCTCTTTGCTGACAAATGTTTCCATTGAATGCATGTCGATCCGGTAGATCTCGGTGAGGGAACGGGCGTGGTGTGGCTTGGCCATCGCGCCACACCTACCCATGTCACCCAGTTTTAATCTTCTTAATTGTAAATGCAATAACTCAATTGAGGAGTTTATGCAATAAGACACCTGTGAGTTCATAAAATATATCGTAACCTACAGTAGAATCATCTGGCATAAACGTTTGTAATTTCTTTCACATATTATCACTCGGACCCAAGGTATTCAGGCGCAATCTTTAGAATCCAGTAGCTCCTGTTAAAATTTAATGTTACAATAAGTCAAGCTGGAATACGGAGACCAGCCCCACTCCCACTAAATTAAGTCTGCATTTCGATAGTCAATCTAAGATAGTTAACTATCGTATTTCTTGTACAAAAAAGGTAAAATTCAAGGAAATACGTGTTTAAGGAGCCAATTTGTATCGTTCAGTCATACCCAAACCAAAGAGAAAAAAAGACCGTATAGTTTTCATTACCATCTCCCATTCGCACCATAAGGAGTAGTTCCACCAAAGCCGCCGGCATATGGTGTTCTAGCGTCTTGGCCGCCGCCAGCACCATAAGGTGTCTCGTATCCCCCGCCGCCCCCCATCCCGCCCATCGAATAATCCTGTCCAGGGCTTCTCATTCCGTCACCGAAACCATCACCACCCTCGTTCTTATTGCCTAGAGTGTCGATAACGGATGCTAACTTCTCCTGGAGATACTTGATCCCTTGCTGCATGATCTCATCGGGGGGTAGGGAACCAACAGATTCAACATCAAGGTAGAATCGAGATGGTAAAGCGTCGTAGTTGAAGGGCTCGCCTTCTACAGGTGGCTCTTCCCAATCTGCATATTTGGATTTGGGCCTATCAAGATGAGTATGAATTCCACTACTTGTTTTAAAGTGAGGATGGGATGATGTCCTTACCATTCCGCCTCTGCGCTTTCCTCATACCAATAGTCAATATGCCTAAGTTTATTCCATGGATCGTACTCAAAGCCCATGGCCGACACAGGCGACCACTTTGCGTGCTCCTTTGCAATCCCCTTCTTCGCAATGCATTTCATTTTGAGTTCTTGCCCTTTTCTTAATTTGCAAATGATAGCTCCCTGGCCCTCCTTGTCTATCATCCATTATGCAGTCAGCGCTAACATCACCGTGAATGTGGTCACCTCTTCAACGTACCTGTGATAACCGGAGATCCCAACTGTGCCCCCTCCGCGACTACCAAATCTCTCGCGTAGACCGTGACATTACTCTCCCCAGTACAGCGGGCATGGAGTGTCAAGATGACTGAGCACTTCTCGCAGTACATTTCACACATGCAATCACGCGAGTAGATGAGCTTATCATCGATGTTGGTTGAGTCTAGCGGTATCATACCCAAGCGATGACATAAGAATTCGTCGGGAATGACGGAGGTGTTTGCTTCGATCTCTACAGTGTCGATAGCTAGAATCCCGTTTCGCTGTCAGTCGACCATTGGTATGGGGGATGGGATACGGATAACTAACCAACTGTCGGAACCTCAGCTAACATGATCCTTCGTAGCGAGTTCGCGAAGCTGCAGAAAGATGTTAATAACGCTATAAGGTATTGGGGGGAGTCCCACATACGCCAGGTCGCAGTTGGACAACACAATCTGAGCATGCTTGTTGTCGGCCTCTTTAATGGTGATTTGAGCTGTAGACACTGG
The DNA here is from genome assembly GCF_003444635.1 of Morchella importuna. Classification (NCBI taxonomy): domain Eukaryota; kingdom Fungi; phylum Ascomycota; class Pezizomycetes; order Pezizales; family Morchellaceae; genus Morchella; species Morchella importuna. The sequence continues at coordinate 680,430 of NW_025763400.1, read as the reverse complement.
TTAGCATTGCCGATTAGCCCTCTATAGCTTTAGATAAGCACATACGCCCGCGGTCAGAGCCGTAGAGTTGGTCGTAGTCATCCATTGTTGAATTATTGCGAAAGGAGTTGGAAGTGATGGATGTGGGATGCGGGTATGAGAGCGCAAACACCTGAGGATGCAGGTCTTCATGAGTAGCGGCTCTTCGCCAAGAGCCAAGAGTTGGTTTGTCAGAGCAGGCTTGCAGGGTTTAGGGTCCAGATGCAGAGGAGCGTTTACCCGGCCTGGCATGTCGATAGTCTCAACCCACCATATAATATTCTACGAGCTCGAGCAGCTTGCGCAATTGCTGCTAGTGAGCACGAACCTAGGAAATATTCATTCAAACTCTATCTCTATACTATGGTAGCGTTTTCTAGAGGAACGTATAAATAGGAATATTTCCTGGACCCAATATTATTCCCACCCTTGGTCCTAGGTACTAGGTGTCGCTTGTATTATATAATTATATTATACTCACTCGGCCATATGCATATCACGGATATATTTTTTTCGGATCAGCTTGGGGGAGATATAGAACGCAAATCCGCAACTAATCAAAATCATTCTCATTATCACTCTTGGGATAAATGATGACCATGTTATGTGACATCGACCCATATGTACAGCGCCATGCCATAAGTCATGGGAAGGCGCGAGGTCGCAACGCCTGAACACAAAATCTTTCACCACCACCGATGGCGCCCAGAGACCATGTACCCCGCCAGACAGCTAGGAGGGAATGACCAGCCTCCCTGTTGTGGCAAAAAACCGGAGTCTTACAACTCTGGTTGGAGGAGAATAGGGTAGATGTTCTGGAGGACTGGCTTGCCTATTCCATCCCATTGAACATGTTTGGGTACACCTCAAGAAGCTTTACCATCAACAGTACCCCCCATTTGGCATATGGTACTAGATCACCTTAAGTACTAAAGCCCCTCGTGGAGGAAGGTCTAATTCATTGCTGGGAACTGTTACCTGATGATTTATTTGGTAGCTAGTTGAGAGCATGCCTAGGAGAATAGAGCTGTTATAAAGGCAAGGGGTTGGTACACAAGATATTAAATGTCAAATTATTTTTATTTAGCTACTATTTAACAACTATACAAAAAACTAGCTCTCCAAAGGATCAATTGTGGTTGCTGGGTGGGTAGTCGTGGTGGCCCGGGAGGTTGCTACGCCGCGCCTTCCCATGATTTATGGCCTAGAACTATACAAACCTGATCGGAGAAGGCGATATTTAGGGGGAAATTCAAGCTTGACCCGGACTTAGAGCGCTAAAGAACACTTTTCTTGGCCACTTACTTGTATAATAGCGCCCAAGCATTAAGCATTCGAGTGGACCCCACCTTTTGATATTGTAAATATCATATCAAGAGAAAGGAGTAAATGTTTGTTAAGGTTTGTTAAGATGATTATTTCAGCAGATAAACATAACAGATTACCGGAAGCTATCTGAATTCTATTCTTTGTCAGTATTCAGGGGTGTGTTGAACCGTTATTCTCAACGTCTCCATCACGAGTGTGTTGAACCGTTATTCTCAACGTCTCCATCACGAGTTATCACTCGGACACAATTGGCTCTTTTCAAAATGTATTCCTTAACCTCAACGATATAGTATTGGATATTACGTGGTATAAGTTTAAACTGAGTTTGAGGAAATCAACGCTCGCGTTCGAGTTCCCCCTGGGGATTCCCTTGTGTATGTATTGGCGGTATTTCACATGCGAGCGGGTACCTGCGAAGAAACTAATAGATATGGGATTGACACATATCTAATTAACTAGCATGAAATGCCACTTGGCTTCGCGTAGTAATCTTTGGGATCTGGGAAGAAAGTGCATGAATGGTGCATGCACATGCAACACGGAACCAGAAAAGTGATGCATAAGTGCATGTTCGTATCGAACTATAAAGTAAAACAACCTATGGGTCGTAAAGTGCATTTTTACTCCTGACTCTCACCAATACCCTATTCAATCGCAGTTAGGGCGACTGATTATACATACATGCATTCATAATTGATGCTGATCAATTATCCCAGTGTAATGATCATCTCTTTTGCAACTTCTATTCCAACTGTAGCCACAGTCTCTTTTAGGAGTGAGTGTATAACAGTATCGTCTTCGAACCCAACCAGATCCTATTTGTTTTCCAATTAGATTCGGTATTCTGCATTTTGATATTGCACGCTTCATTACCTTTGCTTGTGCCCTGGTGCCTGCAACGTCAATATTGACATTTCCAACATCAAATTCCTTCAGTTGGCGATCCGTCAATAGACCAGGCATTTTGGTCTTGAAAACATAACCGGGGTCTTGAACCTCGTCATTCTCTTCGTTTGTTTCGTTCTCTTCTTCTCCTGGTTCTTCAATCCCCTTTGCCTTATCATTTACTACTACATTGTCACCCGAATGCATTCTAGCTCTGATCTCTGATGGGCAAACATATTTGCTTTTGTTCAGGAGATTTTTCAGATCGTCGTTGAGAGGATTCCACTCGTATGTCTCGGGATCTAAAAGATCAGAGGGACTGTATTCCATTTTATACAGCATCTTTGGGCAAGATTGTATGTAATACCCTAAAAAAGCATTAACATATAGTGTCGGGATAGCCTTTATCACCCGACAAGAGCAATCTATTGACATACCCATATTGTAATATCGGTAACCCCCTTCCTTCGCCAAAGCAGCTTCTCTACAAGCACTCAACTTGCCGAAACTCCATTTGGCGTAGTCTTGGTGATACATGAAGTAGACACCGCTCACAGAGTTTGGCAATAAGTCCAATACGGCCATTGCTACCAACCGTCCATCAACGCGATAGCATTGATGAAATGAGCCGAGCTTCTTATCAGAATTCCGAGGATACGTCAATGGTGACGCGCACAAAAACCGCCTGAAACCGCTCTCTGAAGTATCTTCCTTATGAATATTTCGTTGATAGTCTTCAAATAACGCGTACCTGAGGGTGAATTAGGACTTGAGGACTTGATAAAGGTAATGTATCAATTTCTTATAGGAAAGGAGTGACAAAAACCAGTGAGCAATCCAAGTCATACTTTTCTTTCGAGAATTCAGATGCCTCGAGATTAATTTCTAGCCGGTGCGCAGGCTCTGGAGGTGTTTGGTGCTGTATTGTAGAGTATTCAGGGGCATGAACGCTCTCAATAAGGTCGAATTCATTTTTTTGTTTCTTCTTTTCTCTATTGAACACCGCGTTTGTTATCAGCTATGCACAGTGCCAGGAAATAGGTTGTAATATTTATGTGCGAAGCCCTTTCGATTTTCCCTGAGTTAGAGGCTTTCTCAACAAAAGCGAACATACTCCTTGGATTTGGGAAACAGTTTTGCCGCTTCTCGTATATATTCTTCCCCGAGAATATATCGAGACCACTTATGCAAGCATTGGCGCTGATCTCGTGAAGGCTTGAATCTATGGGTATCTAATCTGCAACAAGCATTCCCGTTGTTATTTTGGGGGGCACTGGAACCTGGTATGGGAAATAAAGGCAAGACAAGTTTGCCGTTTATTGGCGATAACTTACCTGATGGTGTACTGAGGACAGCAAGTGATCTTCATATGCGGTTTGTACAGCAAAGAGCCGCTTCTACATCAGTAATAATTTTGTATCAGCCCAATTCTTAACATGAGAAAATACATTATAAAGAAATTAAGCGGACGTTCTCACCGTCTCCAACCACGGTTAATAAGTAGCTCATAATGATGGACGGATAGTTGTTGTGCCCTGAGGTAGAAAGAGCAACCTAAGGCAGGGTTGCTGTCAGTCTAGTCCTGGTTACTGCCAATGTGTGCTGCAGCATATAAGAGAAATCAGACCGCAACAGCATCGAGTCTAGCTAATTGGACAGGGTTGCTGTGCAGGGTAAGGAATTGGCAGATTTACTTCCGAAGGATGTCTTGCAGTAACCGCATCTATTACCCGATGATGAACCTGTGTTGCTCCCCGCCCCAGGGAGGGGTGAGTGTAAGCTGGGATGTTTCTAGTGGATAATGAAGAGCACGGGGTTGAACGATTCGACGAGAAAAGAGATGTAAACGTACCCACGTAGGAGATGAGAGTGACAGGATCGTGTGCGTCGTTTGACATTGCATACATGTAGATAGGTTGGTTCTCGCGAGTGGGGGGGCTAGCTTCCGATTTGTTGAGCCTTATGAATTAAATCAATTGGAGGGGGGAACGGGTAAGACTGAGCTTGGAGGGTTTTGGAGGAAAAGGAAAGGCCCTTGATGAAGAGGAATAACACGAGAGTTGAGGCTACAACGTCAATAGTGGATCGAGAAATGGAGGATGTCGGTGAGAAGAGGTTGGATGCTGCTTTGAATTCCCGATAGAGGGGTGAAGATCGAGGAAGCTCGGGATAGAAGTGGCGGTAAGGCACAATATGTAGGCTTCCTTCGACTGCCTGTAGCTAATGAGTGGGGAAGAATATGCCCATGATGTGAGTCTAAAGGCTATCAGACAATATTGCCAAACACCACGAGGAGCTCATAATGCTACCTGTAAACTCCAACTATCCTTACTGTGCTTATTGATTTCTCCCACATGTGCTCAATCTCCATCTTTATTGTAGATCTAACGTGGATCGAGTATTGATTAAATTCTCCAATTCAAATCCTCGATGTATTATGTTATACGAACGGGAAGCAAGCCTTTGCAAGTGGTGTTTCCCTGGCACCACAGCTATCGTGGCGGAGAATATTCCATCCAGTTTTCCCGGAGGATTTGTTTTGCTTGTAGACATACAGCTCTGGTACACGTTTGCGGGAACACAGTAGAAAGTGTCAAGTAAAATAGCTAGAACGCGCACACACGTTGTTCGTTGCACAAGGGAGAGAGCTTATTACTGGAATTCCTTCTTTCCCCAGATAAGACCTCTACCAAGATATATGGTGCCAAGGCAATCACTAAAGGAGTTGAAATAAGAAACGGGGGAAAGCAAACAAGATCGCAGTTTCGTCTACTTACCGACATGTATGTACGCATGTTGTTGTTCTTTTCGTCGCGTGGTTCTTACCGAATGGTAGCGAAAAAAAGAATCAAATTTGGATGACCCCGCGGTACCCTCATCCTTGTTGGGAGTAAACTGCCCCTCTTTGTTGTTGAATTCGAACCCTCAAGCCCGAGGCCGTTTCGTTGAAAACACACCCATAACCCATATGAATGCTACCATTGGGCCGCTCCTTCCAGATCTCTAAACCCTGCTTGCATTACTGCCCAGCCAATTCCTCCATCTCGTTTCCATCGCCAGAGTAGCTTGATTGGAGTCGACCCTACATACATAGCACCATCATGCTTAGCGGGTACATACGAGCGGCGGCGGCGCAAAGGCATGCACAAAGGCGAGACAGTTCGATCTCACTTTTTTAACCTACAGGCTACTACGGCAGAAAGTAATCCAACCCACGTCCGACGAGGTTCTTCCCTTCCCGTTCGAACGCAATTGAGGGCACACTCAGTTACTCCCCATGTTAAGCAGTGCCAGGCAGCACCAGAGTGCTTCTGCCTGCTTGCTGTCCATCATCTCACTGGCCGTGTCGCTCTTAGTGAGGAGTTAGGGGGGGGTTGCAGGAGTGGAGGGGGGAGAAAAATCAAACCAAAGACAGTGCAAGGGCGAGGGGTGTGAGGATATTGATAGAGCACAAGAGGATAGAAGTCAGAGCAAGAGATCGAATGGAACAGATGTTGTTCATCGTGCTGCACAAAGATTAAAGTTGCACTTCCTTCCTCCTTCCTCCTTCCCCCGTATAAAGCATGAAGGTACCTTTCCGTTCCCCTTCATGGCCATCTCCACGGACCCGCCCTTCACGCAGTATGATGTCTTCGGATCCGTAGTTCCACCAACGAAACTTTTCTCTTCTCTGCGACAAAATTTCGCTATATAGAGAATCCCATCTGTCCTCTTAGTCTTTTGTCGTCTTGACCGGTTCGTCTCGTCCACAACATATCTCTCCGCCGCGCCGGGAACCATCAAGCCCTCAAGCTCCCCCTCGCCTTGAAACAAAAGAGCATTGTTTTCAGCCCCACTTGCCAATCTATTGTGCATCGACCTGAATAGGATTTGCTTTGTGAACTGTCATCAACAAAAGTCCAACAAGGAAAAGGCCACGCCACTGAAACCGACTTCCCATATCATTCTATTCCACCTAGTAGTGAAGGCCAAGTGAACTTGAGATGGCTCACAGTCGATCCATGGAGGTCGGTTCCTACTCAAGGCATTTACTGCTATACGTGCATATACTGAGATACAGTTTTTCAGGCCCGCGTTGGGAGAGTCAAGCAAAGTATGTATCCTATTCGCCAATATAAAATTCAGCGCAACCCCAGAGCCCTTCGATTTGTCGTTTTATTCTAAATTACTTGGAGACTCATTGCTCACGTTATGGAATTTCCAGGATATGCACCCGACGGATCACGTCTTGTTGCGGGTGTTGTAGCGGTTTCGTCAGATAAGAAAAAAGTTCTTGTCGTTGAATCAACAAACCGTAAGAACCATTGGGTCTTACCCAAAGGCGGTTATGAGACGGATGAAGCCAATCCGGAAGATGCTGCAACTCGTACGAAAGCCCTTTCTTTTCTTTTTCTTCATGTCACGCCCAACCTCCGGGAGTGACGTTAACCGAACTTTATTTTCCGGCGTGCTGCGACGCTGCCCCTCCAGTTAAATTTTAAAAAGAAAAGAAAAAAGAAAAAAAAGAATAATATGCTAATTCAATGCGCTCCTCCGTTGACAGGCGAAGCTTGGGAAGAAGCTGGCATCACTGGAAAGGTCACGAAATCACTCGGCGAAATTAAGGATCCCCGCCCAGTAGTGCCTGAGAAACGGGTCCAGCGCTCGTTGTACTACTTCTTTGAGTTTAAGGTGGAAAAGGAAGAATCGGAATGGCCGGAGATGCACAAACGGAGACGCACCTGGTTGACCTACGAGGAGGCCACCAAGTGCTTCAAGGTGATGGGTAGACCTGAGCTACAAGAGGCGGTCGACCGTAGCAGCGTCAGTCGGTAGTCGATGCTCGAATTGATCGCACACGCAATACGGGCCAAATTGAGCATATCCTAGGCTTATCGGGAGAAGAAGAAAGAGCTTGGCAATATCTAACTCTATTGAAGGCTATTTTTGTTTCTGTTTTATGTGGGGCGTTTTTCCATTTCGTGCTTTTCTTTCAGAGTTCTTAGATTCCCAACAGCATTCAGCACTCGAGTTCATCCCGACAAGTACACTCGAGTCCGCAAAAGATTTGGAAGGCAGTGGCGTGTGGTGTTTCTGACTCCATTTTGTTCAATGTTAGCTTCCTTGATCTATGATGTTTGTTTTTGTTTTTGTTTCCCAATATAAAAGTTTGCAGCGAACATTCACATAGCGGGCATGGTACTATAACCAGGTCTGAGAAGGGTGCGTACAAATTGTCGTTATATGTGTTTCAATATTGTTGAATATCATTTTCATCTATCATAGAATCAAATGATTAGATGTAGGGATAACTATGGGGTATAGTATTTAGAACTTGGTGAAACTAACCGAAGCTCCCTCATCTTTCTTGTATTGATTGGGTAGATATTTTCTTAAAACCTCACAGGGTATACAAGTCTGAGCAAGCTTCGACCGGACTTTTTGGCAGATAGATACTCTTCAAATGGGGAAAGCCATCAATTTCTGATTACTGGTTTATCCCTATCATCCCGTGTTTTCTCCGGGGAAATTGACCGAGATCACTCGAGCTCAATGATCACAGATAGGTACGCATAAGATACTACTTAAGTCACCTGTAGTTATTGCTTTAGTAGAGCTATTACTTCAATAGTTTCATTTGTGGATTGAGCAGTAGGTCGGCCTCTACTCGCAATCAAACAAAGCCAGCGCCCTCTGTAAGGATATATAAAGAGAGCTCCATGGTTCTACAGATCTAACAGAAAGCGTACTAAAGCTAAGACAAATGTTGTCTCTAGCCACGTGCGCAGTTACCAGAACCGTGTCAACTATAAGCTTTAAATGGCTATTATCCAACTGTAACGATGTTAATTAACAACCAACAATTTTCGCTAAACAACGACTTACTCGCTAAGGCAGTTTTTTTTACTTACGCCAAGAGCTAATCCCCGACTATAGATTATTTAGTGTACAGTTCACCCGCTGCCACTTGGTACTTGGACTGATCCGACCAACTCGCATGCTACTCCGACGCTAAGTTAGTCACTGACTAGCTTTCCCGTTGCTGTGAGAAGCATATCTTTGATAGGATGCTTCCTCATGCACGAAATACCCCTGGGGAAAGTATATCTGGTGACTATACGTCATGAGAATTCTGGTGGCTGCGAGTCATGGATCATCACTCGGTATATTTAACTAAGGGACTTCAAACATCCCTGGCTGAGTATCAGGCAAACACTGAGCGCCACTCTCTAGAGTTATTTAAATTGAGGCTAAACGTGGAAACAGCCGGTTTTCTATCTAGTTCATCACCTAGTTCAACTATCCGTTATCGGCGAATTTCACTTAGGATCGTGATCAAATGTAGTCTCGTGCCCAATTAATCCTTTTCACCTATACTCGCCCAGATTATTGCGGTCTTTTCCCCATACAAAATAGCTTCATATAATTAATTCTCCTATCAAACTATTTCTAAGATGTTGAGCGCAAGGTTGAAATGACAACACTCATATCCCCCCCCCCCCCCCCCGCCTTAGTTGTATCGACGTTTCAAATTTCACCTATCTCATGGGCCGAGATATTGAGAATTTTGTTCCTTGAATTTTTTGCGACTAGCTTAAAATCGAAGATAGAATATACGATAAGATAGAATTCCAGATAGACTATCTGTTTGATACGGCACTTGCCGTTTTCAGTTCAGCAGCGCCCTTGCCGGCAACAACAAAAGATACATGAGAAATAGGATACCAAGCTTTGAAGAGATGTTTCACATTACTCACGGACCAGGGATGGCGGTCAGGGACCACTGGAGGGATGGCTATCTGTTTCCTAATAGTAATGGTCAGCATATACGTACCTTTTCGTCATCAGACAGAGAAATCCCTTGGCCCGAATCTAAATCATCATCACAGATCTTGGGACGATAGGTACTGAACGATATCTCGATATTCTCATCAATCTAAGCAAGAGAATTGGTATATGAGACACAGTGCGGGTGGAAAACTCTTTACGGATTCCTTCTGTCCGGCCGGCCGAGGCTTATTGTCAACGAGTAGAGCTCTAGTTCTGTCTCCTCGGAGCGCAGACCTCGATGGTAATTCGCTGCTGTGGTCAATCGTTATGATGAATGAAGTTCCTACAAAATATCACACGTAATACTCGTTTCGCCAAGTGAATGAATTCTCAACGGAAATCCCAGATCTCCACATGCAAGCAAGTGGCGCAATTAAAAACCTGCCCAAATCTCTGCATAAAATCGATCTTAATTAATTCGATCTGCTGGAGTAGGCGGTAAAAACCCGGTCAAATATCACCGGATATATTGCAAATTATGCAAAATGTCACCATTTTTAGTATCAACAGGAAAAAATAAAGTTTAAGCTAGAGCTTGTTAATTACATGTAGCAATACATAAAAACATCCTTTCTCAGCTTGGCCTCCAGCAACGTCATTCACCCTGGTTTTAGATTTCAATAGGCTGGCCGCCCTCCTCTGAGTTCCCTGTAAATTCGCGAAACTAATGATCAATCAACTTTTTCTTAACGCCCTGAACGAAGTGAAGGGTATTCCCATTTTTTTGTTTTTTTGTTTAATTCATTAATTGCATAAGGGTATTCCCATCATCACCAAGTGAGGTGTTCTGGAGTCTTAGTGGTCAACATAAGCCGAGTTTGCTTGAGCTCATGTCCACGCCGAAGTTCAACTAGCTATGTGCATAGACCATATGCCATGGGAAGAGCTCTGGGTCGTGGGAATCTATCCATTGATAGACCTAATGCGGGGCCGGTGGCTGTGGATACGGTTAGGTAAGTCTCGATATTCCGCAATAGAACACCGTTAACGTTACTACATACATTTTATACACAGTTATATGTATTTTATGTTGTGTTCTACGCCCCAGATCAGATCCTGCAATTACGCTAAACTCCAGGCTTGTCTCAAGCCAATTCATGTCCAACACTAACAAAAAAAAAATTTCCACCAAAGCTACTACAATTTAGTTTCCGGCATATATCTTTCGGACAGCAAACCCTCTTCTCAAGGCCAGTCAAATTAGTCAGGAGACGTATAAATGAGGACCAGGAAAACCCAATTTCGTTGTGCTCATAATATTGGCCGTATTCGAAGACTGGCGCTCTGCATCAAGCGCCGTAGAAGTGGTGGCATTCTAGACCTTTGCTGTGCCTCTAAATCCAACCTCAAAGCTGAGGTCTAGATCTGCCATAGTTGCACTTAGGTGCTGTGCATTCATATTCCAACATCTGATAAGAAGTCTGATATTATCTACATACCACACCCCCCGGCCTAAGAACAGGGGAGAAACCTAAGCTGGCGGACCCAGTACGGCGCCAAGAGAGTCCCTAGGACAAGGTGCAACCCTCAGGAGGTGACTAAGCTGCAATATAAGAAGTCTCAACTCTAGCCCTTGCGGTCTCAGTTCAGCAGCTAGCCGCTTGGTGTCTACTAGAGTACCCGAAAAGCACATCGCACTTGGGGTTTCCCCTGATTGAACGCGCACCAGAAGCTTACTCCCTTTTGCCGTCCTGATCCAGAAACTATAATTGGATCATATCACATCACTCGCTTACAAGCCGTGAGACTTCGGGAGTTTGACCAATGCCTAGAGCAGCAAGTTCATGTAACTTGATCATTGGTCGCTATCACTGATCTAGGATAAGCACATGTAACAGTCTGGATCGCGATGACGCAATATTTACGGTAGCGATGGTGTTGGATGGAGCGACAAACATGTCGATCAATATTAGATTTTTGGCAGGTTTCTTTTTCTTTCTCGCTGTAATGAATAGTTTTCATTGGGAAGGACCAGATTGAAAATATTTAGCTTTTAATTCAAGCATAAAGCCTTAGCTGATGACAGGCATACAAAATAAAAAAATCTCCAATCCCAAATATGGAATAAAAAAAAAAAGACAAAGGAAAAGAAGTTTTTAAGCTCTTATTTACAAGCAATACTCGAGCATAAAGAATGGAAATAATAATGAGCAAAAAAGAAACAAAAAACAAAACTATGTCAAAAACTCCTCTGATTAACCTCGATCACACAAAAAATTCCTAATGATTATCCGAATATCGCGCCGTACCCCTGCCTGTATGAGAAACGAAGAAAGAAAAAGAAAAGAAAACAATGTCGTAAATCAAGAAGAGAAAGTTCTAAGCATCTTGAATAAGCTCAACCGGAGGTCTCTGAGTGTGGAAAACACTGGCTGCCGCACTGATCTCAACTGGCGACCTCTCATCGCCCGAATCCGTGTAGTCGTCTACTGAGATAGCTGGCATTGACTTTCCATCCTGCTCCTCAGGCTCGAACAATACTACCGAGCTCGCGCTTCTCGGTCTCCTGAACCCCCGGGACTAGCTCCGACCTCTTCACTGTCTTTCTGGTACGGCTTGGTGTTGCAGTTCAACTTTGCAAGCGCGTGGGCCAGGTCCTCCGCAACAATGGTCGCATTTGGTGGTTCCTCGTTCTTGCTCTCCCATCCGTGTGGTGGGGAAGGTGGCGGGGAGATGAAGAAGAGCTTCTTGCTCTCCGGCGCCTGGAGGTGCTGGTCGACGGGCTGGATGGGCGTGTGTTCGCCGAAGTAGACACGGGTACGATCGCCCATGATTGTCTCGCCATCAAGAGCCTGGCGTACAGTGATTGCGTCCTCGGTGGAGGAGAAGGAGCATACGATACGGCGGAAGGACTTGAGGGGCGACCAGTAGACGACGGGGGCGGAGGCGTCAATGATTTCACGGAGCTGCTGAAGGTGCACGGGGTTGAATGTTTCGGGGTTTACTAGATTCTAAGTGGGAGGTTAGTTTGGATTCTACCTCTTCCATCAATGTTAGGATGAATGACGAGTGACTTACGGTGATGAGGAGAGTGTTGGTGGGGACGGCAGGCTGGGTGAGTGGGGGAAGGCTTGAAAGATCAAGGGTGAGATGGGAGCCTCTAGATGAGGGTCTTGATCTTGTAGGGCTGGTTGGAGAAAGCTGGGGGGATTGCTGGGGAGAGTCCATTGTGAAGATGGGTTTTAAGATGAAGTTGAGGTTGAAAGGAGGTTTTCGGTGATGGTTTGTGTTTTGTGAGGATGGGTTGTGAAAAGAGGTGGGGGAGTTGTTCAGGTATTTAGTAGCTTCTTAGCGTTGCAAGAACTTGGTTGAGTTTGATGTTTTGAGAATCTGGATGGAGTCGAGCGACAAGTTTTATAAGCTGTCAAGAACGGCCTACGAGTCCGAGACCTCCCCGACTGATAGCTCAGCCAACGAACAGAGTCTAACCAACTTGCAAACTGTCACTTGCGCAGCAAATATCTCTCGCTTTCTCACTCGCTCATCGGTTTCGCAAGTGTGTGAGACCTTTAAAGAGGCGCAGCACTTTGGGTCAACAACGCCGGAAAAGCAAAATCCCACAAGCTGCAGGCGAACGCTTGCCAAGCCCGTCTCTGTTTGTCTCTTGGTCCCCAAATTAACGGCACCTTGCTCCGCCCGGGGGGAAATTTCACTCGAGATGGAAGGCTTTTTTTTTTTTTTACTCTTTCTCTTTCTCTTCCTCTTCTTGGGCATTTCTTTCTTTCCCATTTTACGGGCTGAAGGGATTGCCTTTCGTGTGTTGTGTTCATGTTGCACAAGAGAGTAAAAAAAAGTGCTGTTTTGTCTTGAAGCCGAGCTCCCTCCTGAAGGCTCGCCTTTTTCCCCTTAATGATTATCTATTACCAACGCTTCTTAATTCTTTTCTTTTCTTTCTATGAAGTGCATCTTCCCCACCGGGAACATCCACCTCACTACTCTGATAGGTAGAGCACCACTAGCCAGGCGCAAATGCAATGCCAGCGCTGTATGGTACTCTGAAATGGGACATTTGCATTTTACAGTAATAAGTGGTGGGTGCCCTGTCCTCTCTTCTTACAAATCTGGGAGGGGAGGGGAAATGAGGGGGGGGGGCAGTAGATCTCGCGGTATGACTAAGAGTTACTGGGGCAAAATAGTAGCTACAAGCAAACCCCATGCCCACCGACGACGGCGGCGGCGGGGATTTGACATGTTCGTTTTCGTTCGGCCGAAGCTTCCAGAGTGTCCGGTGCTGCCCGGGGGTGGACCCTGGTGGAACCTTGCCGGATTCGAGGGGTGATTGACATCATTATTTTGCCTCCAATCTGTACTCGGCGCCACAGCTTGGGAATTTGGGATGGTGGCCCCCCCCCGGTCATTGGTGGGTGGGGGGTGGGGATGGGGCTTGTGTCAAGGGTGGCGCAGCCCGTTATTAACTACAGTTACGCATCGTAGAGTAGGGTTCAGACCGTTACACACTTTACGCGTTCCCCCGTGACATGCGCGACCTGCTCTCGTCCCTGACTGACTGAACCTGGCCACCGGGAATAGCAGCAGCAGCCTGGAACCCTAGCACAGTGCAACGTTGACTGTCACAACGACGACAAACGACGGACAAACACCACCACCACCACCACTACTACCACTACCACAAACGTTCTAGATCTTGATCATACCCAATCTTAACAAGATTTGCCCCCCGTCCGCAGCACCCGCACCTTACCCAGAACCGTTTCGCTTTCCCGACACCCAGGAAACATACAGTATTACGATTATTAAAAAACTTTATACCCACCACCCCCTACCCTGCCTCGTTCATTCTCATCAATAACCCATAATGCTCTACGTGGACAAACACAGACCACGGTCCCTTGAGGCTTTACACGTGAGTAGTTGACCTTGTAGGGCAGGAATGAATTGAACCTCCGCATGGACATGGCTGCAATTAGAGATCCCCCAAGCTGACAACATATCCGAAAACCTCAGTACCACGAAGGCCTCTCCACAAGGCTCAAAGCACTCGTAAAGCTCACTTCCCCCCCCCCCCCCACAAGGTCTAATCCAAGCCCAATACCATACCACGATACTAACCCCCCACTCCTTCCCCTAGGCACAATCCGGCGACTTCCCCCACCTCCTCATCTACGGGCCCTCCGGCGCCGGCAAGAAGACCCGCATCGTCGCAACGCTCAAGGAGCTCTACGGGCCCGGCGTTGAAAAGATCAAGATCGACAGCCGCACCTTCACGACCGCCAGCAACCGCAAGATCGAGTTCACCGTCGTCGCGTCCGTCTACCACCTCGAGATCACGCCCAGCGACGTGGGCAACCACGACCGCGTCGTAATACAAAGCCTGCTCAAGGAGGTTGCGCAGACGCAGCAGGTGGACCTCGCGGCAAAGCAGCGCTTCAAGGTCGTGGTCATCAATGAGGCCGACTCCCTCACCCGCGATGCTCAGGCCGCGCTTAGGAGGACCATGGAAAAGTACTCGCCGAACCTCAGGCTGATTCTGATTGCGAATTCCACGGCGGGGATTATTGCGCCGATTCGCAGCAGGACGTTGTTGGTGAGGGTTGCGGCGCCGAGTATTGATGAGATGGTGGAGGTTATGAAGTATGTGGCTGGTGCGGAGAAGCTAAAGTGGGAAGAGACCCTGGCCGTGAGGATTGCGGAGGAGAGTAATAGGAACCTTAGGAGGGCGTTGTTAATGTTTGAGGCGGTGTATGCTCAGAAGTAATCCCCCCCCCCCCTCCCCTCTCACCTCATTCTGGTTACTCCACCCCCCCCCCCCAGTCTCAAACCCACGAAAGAGGAGTAATACTGGCGCTAACACAGCACCACCACAGCGAGGTTGTCACCGCGAAAACACCAATCCCACCGCCCGACTACGAGTCACTCATCCAGCAGATTGCCGACGAGCTCCTCGCCGACCACACACCGCAGCGCATCCTCGCCGTCCGCGCAAAGTTCTACGACCTCCTGACGCACTGCATCCCCGCCACCGTGATCCTCAAACAGCTCACCTTCCGCCTCATCGCAAAGATTGACGATGCGCTCAAGACCGAGGTCATCAAGTGGAGCGCCTTCTACGAGCACAGGATACACCTAGGCAGTAAGGTCATTTTCCACCTCGAGGCGTTTGTGGCAAAGTTCTTGAGGATATTGGAGAGTTACCTGATGGGTATGGAGTTTTAGTGGTGGCTGGTGCGGTGCGGTGCCTGTGGGAAGAGGGAGGGGGCGGGGGTGGGGAGAGGAGGGTGAGGAGTGGTAATGATCTTTATGACCAAAAAAAAAGAGAGAGTCTAAAAAGGGTTTGGGCGTAGTAGGGTAGATAATATTATTACATACAGGGCCGTAGAATTTATTTTATTTTTTTCTTGCATCATAATACAGTAAACATACATATGTAGAACCCATTGGTGATTGTCGTGGCCGGTTTCAGAGGCCATGCAAGCTTGATCGGAATAAGGTTGAGTTGAAGAATGAGGGGAATCTTTGTTCTCCAGCACCCATTGCACGCGCCTAGCTCGGGCTTCGCAGCTATCATGTGCAGTTAGAGGTTTTCCCTTTCCACCCAGAATAAATAATCCGGAGACTTTTTCAGGTTTCTCGCACACAAGGCTGTGCAGGGGGGTCAGTGTACCTACCATGGCCAGCTTAGAATATGTCGTCGTAATGGAAATACGACAGGTCACTTGGCCGGAGGAGGTTGGAGCAGTACGTTGAGCAAGAATCAAAAGCACAGCCTTCTAAACCACGGAATGTCACTCGGCCTTGCTACATAAACTCGTATCTCATGGGCTGTGAAGAAATGCGACTCATCACATCTCACATATGACTCTCTCCGCACCAGCCCCAGCCAACCAGTTATGTAACTGCGCGTGTGCGTAACTACCAATGATCATTCCGGGTCTGCACCGCCACTCTGACTCGCACCAGCCATGGGCTCGTCTAGCCACACACCGAAGCGCAACCTCTCTCAAAACCTTGACCGACGACGGACGACATTCCCGCCTGAGCAGCAGCACACCCCACACAAGATGCAGTCACTCACCCGCTCGCTCGCCTCGCTGGCGCATAAACCTGCCTTCCCCCGCCTCGGTATTGCTACCCCTCAATTGCTCACGCTGCGACGAAGATCACGCTGACCTGACCCCGCCTTGGCCCGGATAGTAGCCCCACCACCGCCGCTGCGGCCGCATTCGCAGGTGTCTCGCAATGTCGCCCGTTCTCTTCCTCACAGCCCGCACTTGACTGGCTGCGTAAGAAGCTCCCCCGCCCCCCGCCCGCCCCGGGTCTCTACACGCACAAAACGAAAAACACTAACCCCACCACCGGCGCACCACAGGCCCCAAAGGCGACCCCAAGCCAGCGCAGAAGGGGCGGCCCCGCGTACCCACGGGTGGTAGTGTCCGCGGGACAACAGTGGAATGGGGTGACTACGGGATGCGTCTAAAGGACCACCACCGGCGGCTGTCTGCCATGCATCTCAAGAACGCCGAGGAGGCCATCAAGAAGAAGCTGCGTGGAATGAAGTACAAGCTCTACATGCGCGTGGCGTGCAACATTCCCGTCTACACCAAAGGAAACGAAGTGCGTATGGGTACGGGAAAGGGAAGTCATGACTTTTGGGCTACGAGGGTGGCAGTCAGTAAGATTATCTTTGAGCTGAAGGGGGAGGTGCACGAGCAGATTGTGAAGGAGGCGTTTAGGTTGGCGGGAGATAAGATGCCGGGTTTGTTGAGCTCCTTTCCTTACTGGTTTTGAAGGTTTGGTAGGTGCGGGTGCGGGGACCGGACTAATGTGTGTATACGCGCTGTTTAGGGATCTATGAGTTTGTGAGGAAGGGCGACTATCCGGTCATGGGCGTGACAAAGATGACGCCCGAGGCGGTCGAGAAGATGAACGCAAGGAAGTTCAAGTTCTATAACGTCAAGCCCACGCCCGAGAACCCAATGCCCGAGATCCTGCCATAAAGAGGATATAAATTATAACTAACTTTGAAAAGTGTATATTACTCTTTTTTTTCTTTCTTTTTTTTACTGTGAATATTCAAGACAAAAATGGGTTTTCCTTTCTCCGGTGACTTGAGGTTTTAGGTTTTTGACTTTATCTTTGTGGTTTGTGGTTTGAGTATATTTATCATTGGACACCTAGATTGGTTTTCTCATATGATATAGAAGCCCACATTGCAATTGCAATTGGCAGCCCGCAATAGGCGGCGTCGAGCCCGGCCCCGGCTCCGTTGACTTAAATAATCAACCTTTGGTTTTTTGTGCCAAGCCTGTTGTAAAAAATGCGGAAGAAGGGCCGCACCCCGCAACCAACCACCTGGGCCTCGGTAGCGATATTTATGTTTCTAACTGGACCCTGCAGCAGTTTCAGGCAAGCGTTTACCTGATCGATCCATTGCAGCAGCGGTTGCGGGGTGTTTGCGTAGATGATAAGCACAACACTGACAAGGCGAGGATGATCCCTTTCCGGGGTATGCGATAGGAAGATCTACTCTAGGTGGGAGAAAAAAGGATCAATGCGGGTGCGTGCGGTTGCTGGAATTGTTGTTCTGCTCTAGCTATGCGCTGTGTGGTCGACTTTCTAAGTATTATTAGGAGCCGTGCGTACTCGAACCTGGGCATCCTAAACCGGCTGGGAGCCGTGTAAAGCAATATGCCAGGAAGTATTTAAATAGTGAAAGGGCTGCAACCCCCGCTAGTATGTGATGCTATCCCTCTGTCTAACTATCGATGTTGACGTTCCCTCGTGTATGTAGGCGCCAGAAGCTACAGCATACCTCGATAAATTATTTGCCAAAGTTTGATTTAGATCAAGAGTTCTATTATAGTAGAACTAGTAGAATGTCTCGGCAGATCAAGGGGTAGGTACGCAGAGACCCAACCATGCAGAACTTTCTTCCGAGTGATATTTCGTGATTCACCCCTGCTGTTTTTTACACAGGTATTTGCGGTTTGTGGCCTCAAGCGGCCTTAGGGTACTGGTAAGCTCCGAAATTCTACTATACTTAGGATATAAGTTGTCAGGAAAGCTCATTCTCTCTCATAATTGAGGGCCAGCGTCAGGTCTCTTATTATGTAGCAGTACGTCAGCAATTTCGCGTTCTATGACAACGAAGAATGTTTATGATCAGCCTTATAGTACGCAGTATGGTTCACAAGGACAGGTTACCTTGTGTCTCACCTCGAGGGATACCCAAACATGTCGATCAATGTGCCTTGATACATATCAGTGCCCTCCTCGACCCGAGGAAGACCGAAGAAATTCGGGGCATACGTACACATATTCCAGATACGTATAGTCGAGGCAAACCCCCCCTTCGAGGCGGAGGAAACTTGGTGCATTAATTCTGGCCTCCCTGTAACGATGTGTCTCACGGAATATACCACAATTCCTGAGGTGATGGCTATATCTCACGCGTCAACCACGGCTTTTCGAGCTTCGGCTTTGTCCCATGAGCTCAAAATAGCTTGTCAGCAGGAGCGTACGGTGGGAATGGTAGCGTGGGCAGAGCAGGCGCTTGTAGGCCTTGCGTGTTTGAGTCCTCTATTTCAGGTGCTGGGTGGATAGGGTTTCGTTGTGGCCCCAGTACTTCTTATGGGTAGGTTGAGAGATACGTTGCAAGATGAGAATAAGGCTACGTGACATAAAGTAGATGGTAAGATGGGTTAACAACAAAAACAACAATAAGAAAACCGTAAGTTACGTGTCATAGTACTTACATGTATAGCTAAGCTTTTTACGCGCAGCTATCGCTCATTAATCATAAGCCCCCGCGCCTACGTGTGGTGGGGGTGTTAGTGCTATCTATGAGGCCGCTTGAGGATCTCAGGGAACCTCATTCTCATGGGGCCTTATCCTTGGTTCAGGCAGGTAGGTACCCTTTTTTGTGAGGGAAGGGGTTTCTTCTAGTGGTAGTGTGGGCTTTTATTGTGGTATATCAAACAGACCCGTAGAAAACCAAAGCCAGGGATATCCAGATTAGCACCGCGTTGATACAAAGAGAGAAGCTGGTAATAATAACAATAGCTTATAGCAAAAGATCTACGTTGTCATATAGGCCATCAGGTCAAATAAAATGGAGTACTGCGTATATATTCGTAATTCTAGAGTAATCCGCAGTATTATGTCGTGTAGACCCCAAAATCCCTTTTCCATACTAATCAAGCGTTTCTTACATTCCCAATGCATTGTTATTAACTTATTAGCTTGATTACCCACTTACATTTAGTTCTCCATCACAATCCGGCCTGTTGGCCTTGGGATAATTGGTGCTCGCAAGGTCCCACCCGTAAGGTTAAGCCACTAACCCATAGTCTAGATCTGCTGTCGCAAATGACTCGGCTTTTCTAATTAGTTAATTACTAAATAAACTACCCTCGCCAAGAATATGGGATAGAGTGTATTTCAATCATTGTCCTACGCTTACTACCCGCATCATGCTAAACCACATTGAATATCAAATTTTATCTATAAGCCCCCCAATGTGATTGCAGTATTTTTTTTTAAGTATAACTACGCCGAGCATCCAATTTATACCCATAAACCCTCGATGTTTAAAGAATATAAGAGATAATAATAATCGCTCTTGGATGGTATTATTGGCTTCGAAGTGGAGCTGCATGTATCTGGTGCTTGGCTGTTGGTGTCGAGTGCGAGTGATGGGCTATGATCCGGATTGGGATCAATTTCAGTTTATATACTAGATATACTCGAGTGGTTAGCTGGTCTCTGGTGGTCTCTTATATATAAGATGTGACTGGTAGGGTGTGGAGGATTGCTAGGAAAGTGGTCCTAAAGTATTTGTGGGCTGAGTGAGGGTATCATTTAGTATTTAACTGCAGAATTCTTATCAATGGACTATTAATTGTGGTCACTCATTGCAGTGATAGATTTCCTATATAACAATTGCATCGTTAAACATTGCCATAACTGTAAGGTTGCATGCAATCAATGAATTAAACCAAAAAAAAAATTGCATCGTTAAACATTTCATTATGTTCCAAACTATCTGTAATTTAGAGGTGGTTTGGCCTCTAAACTGTTACTATAAAGAGGAGCTTTCGCTCCCCCTCCTTTTTTCTGCTCATCAGTTGATACAGTACATTCTCTAAGTTCTCGGTTCTTCACTTTGCTTCACAAGGATCATCTCCGAAAACATGGGCTACTACATGTGCCCTCTTTTGTTTGAAAATTATTACTACATGTACTTCTACAACTACAATTTTATCACATTGAACTATAGTAAAGAAAGCGAGATTTTTTTTGATTCAATACTTTACAAAGCCACATGTAAGCTTACGCCGTCCATTAGCCCACTCTTGAGGTCCGCACCTAAACACTCGAATTCTTCAAAGTATGCCCCTTTTCCTTCATCACATCCTCCAAATACTTACTCCTCATCTTCACCAGCGGCTCCTCCTCCATCGGCGACCCAAACTTGATCTTCCCCGCATGCACCACCTCATCATCGACCTTATCCAACCCCGCCACACACCTCCTCACATAACTCGTGATCATCGCCAGCAACTCCACATCCACGTCCGGATCCGCATCAAACACATTCCTCCAGATCGCCCCCGCCAGCACCGCATCCCCCTTCACCAGCCCCTCATCATACCCCGCAATCATACCACGGTACTGCGCATACAGGTCCTTGAGGTACTTCTTCCTCTGCCCGCCGGACGTCAGCTTGTAGTCCTGTATCATCTTGCCCTCGCTGTCGTAAAAGAAGTGGTCCACAAAGTGCTGCTGCCACGTCTGCACGTTCTCTGGCTCGAAGGCGCGGAACCGCACGACGAGCATCCACATGTGCAGCACCGTGACCTGCGCCCAGGCGACGAAGGTGGGCTTGCGCTTGCACGTCCCGTACCAGAATTGCGCGGATTGGGAGAGCTCGGCGCCCTCGATGTAGGCGGCTTGTGCGACGCACTCGTTGTAGAGCTCTTGCGTGACGCCGTAGGCGACGTAGGTCTCGGTGGTGCTGGGCATGAGTGAGCGGACGGACTCGGTCAGGCGTTTGACGACGCCAGGTGTGTCGGGTGGGGGGGGATTGGCGGCTTGTGGGTCTTCGGCGGTGTTGAGTTGTTTGGAGGGGATGGCGGGGGCGGCATCGGCGGCGGTGGTGGCGTGGCGGAGGGTAAGCGTGAGCGGGAGAGGGGTGCGGAGGGTGAGGGGGACGGTGTGCTTGGTGAGTGCTCGGGGCGCCTGGGAGCTGTTAGTATGCTAGCATTGAGGAGGGTAATTGTGAATTGGGAATTGGGATGGTGATAAAGACATACCGACCGGGCGAGCATTCTCAGACAGTTCTGGGAAGCCATTATTGTTTTTTTTTATTACCGTATTAGATGCAATGTATTAGGGTATGTGATAGCCAGACAGGACAGTCAAGATGCACGGTGCCAGAGTCGATATCCCAACGTCTCACTCGTCGTTGTCCAGAGATATGAAAGGCCGAGAGAAGAGAGACCCGACTTCTTTCTATGCTGCCAACTACGCCCACCCGCACCGATGTCATCCCTCCCCACACCCACACCCACACCCACACCCACACACACACAGCCCAGCCAACCGGTGACTTCACCGCTCGCTTCTTTCTCCATGGCAACAGCAGCAAACGAAACGAACTAAACTCAAACTAAGCGACGACAGAAGCGAGCAAATGATGAAGTAACCAGCCAGCACGCCCGCCCGCCCGATCGGGGTGGTGGTGTGTGCTCTCCCAATCATTGACCCTCTCTCCTCTGCTCTCCTCTGTTCTCCTCTCCTCTTCTCTTCTGCACCGGCAATGATATCTCCAGCATGTAAAAAATTTCACTGTCTGGCGGAAAATAGATTTTCCGAGACAGGCGCACGTGATGTGAGGCTCTTCATGCAAGGGCTCTGCTCCCCCATCGTGCACGGACACTCTCGGAGCTCTATCAAAAACTCTTAGACTTTTTTTGCATGTCAAAACCGGGTGCTATTCGACAATAAAAAACATTGGAAAAAATAGAAAATAAACCCCAAAGAGAAAAAGAAAAGAAAAGAAAACCAAACGCCTCGTCGTCAATTCATAATTTACCTAGCTAGCTAGTAGAAAGCTAGGAACCCGGCCGACCCCCGAAGATACAACTACGACTACCCGCTCGCAGAGGAAGCAGCAGCGGCGCCGCCGATAACTGCCTTCTCCCTGATGGTCTCCACTATAGGCGTCAACTCGCACACGTACTGCGGATCCCTCATCAATCCCGGCACCTCCTCCGGCGAGCGCCCATACATTTTCTACCACCCCCCGCAACGCATCAGCACTACTCACCATCCGGACACAACCCCCACCACCAAAGCCCCACCAAGAGCAAAGAGAGAGAAAAACTCACATTCCGCACATTCGCATACGTCTCCTCCCTCGCCTGATACTCCCTCAGCACCTCTCCCGTCGCAAACTCGACAAACACCCTCGTGTCGCGTACACGTACTAGCACGCCGTCGAGCCGAAGGTAGAAGCGCGAGAGCACAAAGAGGCGCTCGGGGTGCACGCGGATCTTGACGCTTAGGATGGCGATGCCGTTGTCCGCCAGCTCGTCCTCGTACAGCACAATCTCGTCAAACAGCAGGATGGGGTCCGGCCGCTTGAGACGCTCGAAGGGTATCATCTCCTCTGTTGGCGCGAATTGCGGGGTTGCGGTCTCCTATACACACACACGGTAGCGGTAGGATTAGCTCCCTCCTCCTCATCCTCCTGTACCTAGCTAGCTAGCTGTAGAGTCCGGGGTTCGAGGTTCAGAAAACGTACCGGCACGCTCCCCCTATAAGCCGTGGTGTACGTCCAATCAAACGGCTTCACCACCTCCCTGATATCCTCATGCACGCGCTCCCTCATCTTTGTCCAGCTCTCGCTGTATGCAACCTTCAGCATGCTCTCGCCCGTCTTGTCGACGCCGCGGAGTGCGTCGAGCGCATTGAACGTGACCCCCCACCCGCTGGCGTCGTGCGCGATGCGCACGCCGTTGTGGCCAAAGATCATCTCGGGCGGTGCGATGCCGAGCGTCTGTGTCATGGCATCAATCTCGCCGGACTTGAGGATAGGCAGCTTGTGCGTGGTGATGGTCCAGCCGGCGATGGTGGTGGTCTTGCCTTGGTCAGTGGTGGTGGAGAGGGGGGTGTAGTATGACATGGTTGGGGGTACTGTGGGGTGAGTAGGTGAGTGAGTGGGTGAGTGAGTGAGTGGTAAAGTTGGTGAGTGAGTGGTGAGGATGGTGGTGGTGGTTGGTGGGTGGTGAGGATGTTGGTGGGGGAGGCTCTGTGAGGGGTTGCAGACAGAGAGAGATAACCCTGTACCTTTCAGGAACCGAACGCGTGAAGGTGACAACGCGAGCCCCTAAAGTAGCTACGGAATAACGAGGCGTGTGAGTTTCCCCGCGGAATTCAATTCTACAGAACGGGCAACTGTCATGCATGGAGACCTCAACCCAGAGAGAGTGTGAGGGGTTGAGTGAATTTGTTTATGTTGTACGTACAGACAAGCATTAGTGCGTAATATTAGCAGTGCCCTAACCAATTGTCATGACACCACCCACCCAGCAGAGGGTAAGTAACCTGAGAGAGAAAGAAAGAGAGAGAGAGAAAGACAAGTGCCAACTCCAAGTTCCCCGCCCGCCCTAGGATACCTAGAAGGAGAAGAAGGAGAGCGGGGGGTGGGGCGGGGAACTCCTGTCTAGGCCTCCCCAACTATTAACGAGAGAGGCCAAAGAGGATGAAGAATTAAAAAAGAACCGATAGTTTAAGAAAACAGTAAGTAGAAAAAAAGTTATAATACAGTTACGAAAAAAAAAAGAAAGAAAAAAGGTCGGAAAATCCATAAGGATCAAGAATGCACCACAGGTCGGGTCAGAGTGGGTATAATAAGAAGAAGCAGAGCTAGCTAGCTACACAGTAGCCCGCCAGCTAAGATACACCCTCTCTCCACAAAACCTGTGCACACGAGACGAACTATTTTATAAGTATACAATCCCACCCCCAGGTGCAGGAAGAAGCCGTGGGGAAGAAAAAAGGGAGGGGCAGAAAGCAAAGTCGCACCCATGAAAGACAAGAACGATATAGCAAAAAAAAAAAAAAAAGTAAAGAAGAGGAATTTAAAAGAAAAAAACCGGACCCCAACACCGATCAAGACATTAAACACGCCATCCAGAAAAAAAACTAGACTACCTGATAACTGCATCTTCCAATTTGCTTCGTTTTCCGCCTCGTCTCTTCAATGCGTCGAATACACCATCGATATCTTCCATCTCATCTTCGACTTGTTTTCTCTTTCTTCTGTTGGATTCAGCTGGAGCTGGGTTATATGCTCCCCTTCTCTTAGCCCTTACGGCCTCTGCTGCTGCTGTTTCCTCTTCCATCTTCCGTAGCTCCTTTCTGTGTTCAGAAGCTGTTACGTAGCGTTGTATGAGCCGGTGGTCATCGATTTGCTCCTATAATATGTTAGCGGCCCATTAAAGGAATAATGCGAGGAGAAGAATATTACCTCGGAGTCGTTCTTGCGCTTCACAGTTTTTGGCCACACCAAGCCGTAGATCTTACTGTGCCTTTCACAGCGTTTGCATGCTCTCGGCACATACCATTTATCGTCGTGTACGAAAGCTTTCTTGCAGTCGCTACATACACACTTGGTGCCTTCGTTGTTGAGATGCCAAGACAGATAATCCCCAGGGACGCGGTTGAGCGGTGGTTCTATGACCGCCGGCGGGACCGCAGGGAGCGAAGTACGCCGAGGTGCTGGAAGTGAAGAACGTCGGGGTTTCGGTGTGCTGGTCGGTGGCTTGGGCTTCTTGGCCTTTTTCGCAGATTTGGACCTTATCAATTTTGTCTTTTTCCGTGGCTTTTTGGTGGTGGAATGCGGAGCTGACATTGTGAGAATCGAATCGTCGATTTCAGAATCAGCAATATCGGTGAATTCCGACAACTCCGAGTCTGATTCATAGATTGTAGGCTGCGTCTGGGGGGCGGGTGCAACGGTCATCTCAGACAGTGGAGCTGAGAGTCCAAAGCTAAGAGTAAAATCCGGCGAGATTGATTTGACTGTGACAGACTCGTGAATCTCGTCGTCGGGAATGGTGGAATCCATCGATCCTTCCCTTTCAGTCTCAGTCCTTTCGTATCCGGCCATATCCTCCTCGTCTTTGATAGGGGTATCTCCATCCAAGTCCTTTGTTGCATCTCCATCCACCACTCCCGGCAAGGCTAGTAACGATTCTGCAACCTTCTCGGCTACTTCAACTTCCGCCTCAACCTCCTTTGCCACCTCTATCTCAGCTGGCGTAGCAGTTTCCGTTTTTGGTGGTGTAGCAGGGCCCTCCTCGGGTCCAGGACTGTGGCTACCACCTGGCGTACCCAACCTCCCTGCTACACTCGGTGCCTCACTCGCAGACACAGATGTCCCACGGTCACTATCTGGTGGGCTCAATACACCTCCTTTACTCTTCCTTCTCCTCCTATCCGGAACTTCCAGGCTTGTCATAGACGCACGCTGCTTCCTCGAAGATTGTCGAGTCACAATCGCACCGGGCACCAAGCTGTCGATATCGATCTCCTCCTCCTCTTCGCCACCAGATGGCGAGCCCGAGGCCCACCCATTCCTCATCTGCACTTCACATGTCCTGCACAAGCACTCCCTGTTCCCAACACCAAAATAATCATCCGCGTAGTTTACTGTAATCTCCTCGCCCAGCTCGATATCCCGCTCAACAATCAGTGTGACATTTTCCTTATTTGTTGTGACAAATTTCGCGTTCGGCTCACAGTCGTGATTTACAAAACGGGCCGGTCCTAGAAGAAGTGACATGCCTCCTACTCGGGAAGAATAGATAATGCTGAAGTCGGCCTGTGAACCCGCAAACTCATCCTCCTCGCTGGGGGTCATGGGGACCATAGCACCCGTGAGATATTTTATAGTGTCGCCACGGTGGAAGATACGTCGAGCGATGATGCAGGCTTCCGGTGCAAGTGGATTGTAGCGATTTGTAGAGCCAACCTCGAAAGGCGAGTCGGAGGCATACATGGAGAGGTATCGGCGGGCATGTCTATATAGTAATATATTTGTCAATTGAACTGTCCCAAATATGGGAGCAGAGGCATGGTAGAAGCGTACTTCATAAAATCGGCCTCAGCATTCGGATTCTTGTAGAGAACTTTATTCAGGAACTGCTTCACTCCGTTAAGCCTATTCCACGGTTCCTCCCTGTCAGTCCTGTCAATCTTTCCGGACAAGATGCGACTCACTCCATAAGCTTGTTCAACGCCCCCGATGTATTCTTATTCCGCACCACCTCACACACGATAATATTAACCACGTCATCCGTCTTTATACCCCGATTCGGGTGGTAGCTATGCTTCATTTTACGGATCTTTGTCCAGTAGTAGACCTATAAAATGAGAGGAGTATCATGTCAACAAACCTGGATTACCACCCCAAGCGCAAAAGGTGAGGATGGAAGAAAATGTATGTACTTACGCGATCGACAAGCGCATCTGTCAATAAATCGTCAAACTCAGCGAGCTGGCTGAGAGTTAACTGGTACTTTGCAGGGCGCGCCATTTGAGCAGACAGCGCTCTTTGACAGGAGGGGTATGAAGTTAGTGTATATGCGTGTATGTACGTCTGTATGATGTATGTATGTATGTGAATGTGTTTATTTGGTATGTATACGATGTGTATATGGTGTGTGAGTCGGAATGAAAAAAATAAGAAAGAGTGGTCGAGCGTAAGTGAGAGAGGGTGGGATTCAGGAGTAAATGGAAAGGGAGATATGATACAGGAACAGGTTTGGCCAGTCGAGGAGGGTGGAAGGGATGTAAGGAGGGAAGGAAGAGGGATGGATACAGTATGTATGGACGGATGGAGAGTCAGGACCGCACGCCGCTATGCATGTATCGTATTTACCTCCTCCACTCCCTTCACTTAATCACTCGCTAGCTCGCTTCACTTTCTCGCAACCTCACGATCCCACGATCTCAGCCCTTCAGTCTCACTCGTTCCCACTCTCACCTAGCTTACTCCGCTGGAACGCAAGAAGTAAAAGCGAGATAGCGGCCCTGGAGAGAGACAGATAAAGATCAAAAAGTTAAAAGACGAGAGACACGCGCCGACAAAACCAAAGCCAAACCACGCACCACCTCAAGCCAAGTAAAGCAACGCGGTGGAAGACCGGAAGAACAAAAATATAAATGCATGCATGACAGGGGCCCCACGGATGGAATGAATGGGGAACGGTAATCGAGATCTGCAGATTGGACAAGAGGAGCAGGAAGTGAGCAAACAAGGCCTCAGTAGGGACTTGGATTCTGGATTGCGCAAAGAAAAGAAAGGAAAGAGGGAATAGGTATCCAATCTATCACGCTTCGCCCACGAAGGGAAGCCAGATGCTCTCCCTCTCTTACTCGGTTGGAATCCGTGCCTGCCAGGATGCACGATGGTTGCTACGCCCTTGATCTACATGACGACTTTCTTCCCCACCACTACCTCCACACAGTAACCATCACCTCAATCATAGCCAGTGAACAACCACCGCATCGCAGGAAAGCAAGGCGGCTATGGTGTGGTACAAAGCCCATTTGTGGCTGTCGAAATGGAATCGAATGATTATCTGTCCATGTGTTTTATTTGCCGCAACTCGTTCATTTATCCTGGATAACTACTCGACAGTCCGGCGATCGAAATCCTCTTTGTGTGTTTCGAGAGTGCCCCGCGCTTTTTCCTGAACCTTATGGATCTATCCTATGCCTTGTGTTGCGCTCATCTCTCATAACCGTGTTGGTCACGAGAGTGTTTATAGACGACTCCTTAGCCGCGGATGTCATCCTAATACCGACTGTTGCCCCCTGCGGCTCTTGCCGGTGGCGTCCTCACGGTCCAATTCATCATTTCCGGGTCCAGTTGCAGCAGACCCTAAGATTCTAGCAACCGAGAAGTTCGAAGGTGTGTGGGGAACGGAGGGAAAGGGCTCAATAGTTGTGGATTATATTGAGGGGTTTAGGGGAGAGTTTCGGCAGTAGGTACGCGTACCCTATGGATCCCCGTAGAAATGAAAACACCGCACTATATCATATATATGCGGTGCGCTCACCCGCATACTCTGTATGTATCACTGCGATTATATTCGCTTCTAGAGGGTCGGCGAGAACCTCAGTGTACTCCGGTCGACATGTATGCGGCGATCTCAGCCTGAGACACCCGAAGTCTCGTCCGTCGCTAGCTCCACAAAGCACAAAACTACCCTATAAGTATTACCACCCTCAATTTTAGTGAAAATAGGCCTTCCCTATCGTTCTCTACTCGATAGAAAAACAAATCGAAATTTCCTGTTTCACGAGTGACAGACCATGACGCGAGTGCTACCTCATGATTCTGACCCTGAAAGGGCATAGTCTGTTCTTATACAAAAGGACCACTGAGATCTGAGTCAGGGTTGTTGCATCCGCAGTGGTGCATGGAATAGAGAGTGAAATGAAATAAATATGAATTCATGTCCTCTAACCTGGTCTTGTTCTTGTACTTCAAGGCTCTGAAGATTTGGGCGTTAGAACGAGTGCTCTTTAATATCCATATAGTCGACACCCAATTAGGATATTGAGGTTCATGAAGTAAGAAGAACATAAAATACTTGAAGATTTAAGGCAATCACTAGAGGACATGGTTATTATAAGAATAGGAGCCCACAGGTAATATGAAGGTATCACTGGAACCATGATTTCTATACTTGTCCCAGGGCTCTTAGTAAATCTATAGCATCATAAAGCAGGATTATTAGCACAAAGTTGTGACACCGATCTTGCTATCTTCCAACCTTGCTCATCTAGCCCGCTGATACCCTTGCACGTGACCTTGAGGTTAACGTCGTCCACAGCACTCTAACCGCATCCGGTAACGTCATACAGAAACTTTGAATCTCCACCATCATCTCGCAAAGTTCCGCCCGAACCTCGCTCCAACGAAATCCTCGAGCGCAGCTATTGAAGATGTTCGCAACCAGGCCCTTGGGCATGATCCAATTGAAGGCACGTGTTTTCCCCTTCCTAAGTCGGGCACCAGATCTGACCTACCTTCTCTTCACAGTCGATGCTCACATGCATCGACAATTCCGGCGCCGCACTGGTCGAATGCGCACAAGTACTGAAGCGGAAGAAGCCTGCTGGCATTGGTATCTCTCTCTTCGCACAACGCATTCTACTACGTTACCTAACAACGCCCAGGTGACAAGATTGTCGTGGTTATCCAGAAACAGCGGTCCCTCGGGCACGACTTGTCTGCAGCTGCACAGGCGGCTGTCAAGGTTAGGCGTGGAGATGTGTGCCATGCGGTTGTCGTGAGGACAAAGAAGAAGTACAGGAGACCGGACGGGAGCTACATTCGCTTTGACGATAATGCCTGCGTGTTGGTCAATAAGAGCGGGGATCCTTTGGGTACAAGGCTGAACAGTGGGCTCATCCTTTTCTTTTCTTTTGGAAGTCAGAGAGAGTGGGAGCTTGAGTGGGAGCTAACTAATCACGTGCATATAGGTGTCGTTGGAGAGGAGCTTAGGCGTAAGAAGTGGTCAAAGATCTTGTCTTTGGCTCCAATGAACGTATAGGTTATTTTTCTACTATTCTCATGCCACCATTGTACAGCATTCAACTCAGCAAAATGAATTTATTTGCATATCCGACCATTTTGCATTGCAATCTATTATAGAGTCTCTTCTTGTCATATCAGAAGTTTTCCATACGCCACCCTTGTATTAAATCATAAATCAATCAAAGTCCCAATAAAATCCGATAAAGGAAGCAACAACCCAAATGTCCTACCCGCCCATTCCTTTGCCCAGCCATATTATGTGCAAGTACTCATCCCACCGATGAAATATAAAAAATAATAAAAATAATAAAATAAAAAACGCCTATTTCCCGTAGTTCTCGTGAATCTGTCCACAAGTGCAGCACACATGGAACAACCTCTATGTCATCATTAGCACACTATTTTCCAATACCCATAGAATACATCATCAAAAAACGTACCATCTTCGTGTCCTCTGTTCTCTGCTGACTCTGGAAGAATACCGCCTCGGTCTCGTTGCAGTAGGGGCAGGCCTTGTTCGCTCTCGGTAATGTTGGGTCACTTCCGACATCCGTAGTGACACCAGCAGTCTCACCGGCTGATCCTCCAAGGACGTTGCGGAAGACACAGTAGTTGGACGCGGCCTCAGTCGCCTGGCAGGTACGGCAACGGTAAAGTAGTGTGTTGTTTAGACGGTCCTCGTG
Organism: Morchella importuna; assembly: GCF_003444635.1. NCBI lineage: Eukaryota > Fungi > Ascomycota > Pezizomycetes > Pezizales > Morchellaceae > Morchella > Morchella importuna. The sequence continues at coordinate 650,127 of NW_025763400.1, read as the reverse complement.
CGGGTAGAGCATGTTACTACTATAGGGGAGTCAATAAGGAGCTCCTAGAAATGCTTGTGAGGAAGATATATGTACCATTCGCGACAGAAACGGAAGGCGACCTTCTCATGACGCGCTTTGCGAGTCTCAGGAGCAGGAGTTCCGGTTTCAGACATGTCTATTTAGATTTATAAGAGAGTGAAATTGGTTGTGAGGTTTAGAAAAGAGTGGTTTAGGGTGTATATAATGGTTGGTGGAGAAACGAAGGTGCACGAGTGAGAGTTCACGGCTTGAGATGGAGTGATAGAAGATGGGAGATCGATGAGGAAGAGGATCAATGACCAGCAGACTCGGAAGCTTAAGCCTCACCCATCCATTCAATGTGGCTTGGCGAACCACAACCCACAATGTGGCTTAGTCACCGGCATTAGCCTCACCACGAAAAGTTTCAACGGCGTCTTCAACTCTCTCCGACCCACGTCAATTCCACTATCCTACACACACCCTGGTCCGTCTCCTGCGCAAAAGGAAACATCATCATACACAATGGCTCTCGCATCCAGGTGCTGTGCACGTCTCGCCCGTTCTGCCGTCGCTTCCCCATCTCTCAGACTCGCACCTTTCGCTGCGGCGCCTCGGCGATGGAACTCTACCGCCTCTGCTGATCCCAAGATCGCTGGCATTGTAGATCAGATTTCCGGTCTGACACTGTTGGAGACCGCTGACCTGGTCTCCTTGTTGAAGGTGCGCACTTTCACTGTCAATTGAGGCCTGCGAGGCCCTTTTCGATATCCCCCCACATCATCATATATATGCCCCACCTTCCACCCCGCCAAGGTTGTTTCGAATTGTTGCTGTTATTGACACAACTTCCGCCACTACAGACTCGCCTCAACATCCCCGACGTTGCACTTCAGTCTTTCGCACCAGCGGCTGGTGCGGCTGCTCCTGCTGCCGCCGCGCCAGAGGAGGCCGCTGAGGAGCCGGTCCTGGAGAAGACCATGTTCAATCTGAAGCTCCAGTCGTTCGACGCCGCAGCGAAACCTAAGATCATCAAGGAGGTTAAGTCTCTCCTCGGCCTGTCACTGGTCGAGTCGAAGAAGTTTGTCGAGTCCGTGCCAAAGATGCTGAAGGAGGGACTTGTCAAGGAGGAGGCCGAGAAGATAGCGAAGACATTGAAGGATCTTGGTGCTGTCGCGATTTTGGAGTAAGGGAACGAAGAGATGTTTATTGACAGGATTTGGGTGTAAATATACATTTTAGAAACAGCAAACTCCGTCATCAAAAGTCGGGCATACCGTTCTTGGGCCCAATTGTACAAAATCTTTCCCCCAAGGTTTTTTAATGCTCAGTATTCATTCCGTCCCTTAAGTTTGAATCTTACTGTACAGGTAGTTATAAAAATATAGAAGATATGAAGAAGTAAGAGATGTAAAGTTACAAACTACCCTAGCCTAGAACGCCACACAACCCAAAGGTCCCTCAGTACATGTAGCTACATGTAAGATGTAGTAATAGCAGTTGGGAACAATAAGAAAAACCCAAAATAACGAACAAGTCATCATCATTATCGAATGCCCCTTAGGATATCCTCAAGACACCTCATGACGTATTCTCTCCTCAATGAATGGCGGGTTGCAAGTCCTAGTTTGTCTAGGCGATTGAAGAAGCCAATGTCTGGTTCTCTTCGCGCATGATCTCGTAGTCGTCTGGATTCAGGTCGCTTGTTTGGTCCCACGCCTTTTCGAATTCTGGGTTGTGGCCTTCCCACTCCGGGTATCCGACCGCCCAGATGTTCTCGCGCAGACGTTTATGCTGCACAATTTCAGTCAGTGGCCAGCAATAACCCACGAATTTCCACCCGGAAGAAAGACTTACACGCTCTCGATCTTCTTCCATTCGCTGTTGGATGATCGCATCGTCGAACTTCCTCTTCGTGGCCGGACCCCTGCCCTCGCCGCCAGGTTCCTCGTCGTCGTCATCGTAGATACTTTCGGCCGGAGATGCGATTGCAGCCCTATCGTTTCTCAACGGCTTAGCCAATTCCAAGATATAAAGACACAAGGAAACAAGCAAGAGACATACTTATGTTCAGCCTCCCTCTCCGACAACATCTCGCCCACTTCCTGCATCATACTATTCTCCACGACTCCCTTATTCCCTAGGCTCTGAAGAATCTACCAACTCTGTCAGTATACCTCCTTGCGCGATTCCCATAAAGAAATAACAAACCTTCCTAACAGTTCCCACATTTGCGGCGCCCTCCGGATCGTTTGGAACAACGGTATCGACAATCTGTATGAGATCTCTCTGGATCATCTTCACGTAACCCCGGTACTCAGTCTTCATGCTCATATCACAAAGAACCTCAATGAAGTAGAGCATATTGACGCGGGTGTTCATAGTGCACTCCTCCTAGCTTCCAATTAACTCCTAGTAACTTCATAATTAACAAAGATTGGGTGGAAAATAACATACAGATTGAAGTTGCTCTAAAATGACACTGAATAGGTCCTCGTCGAGCTCTTTGTTTTTCAGCGCGAATTGCGCGCATTGTTTCGACGCGCCGGCAGAAGCATTAAGGCGCGAAAGGAGGCGTGTAAACTGAAGACGACAGTTGAAAGGATCATCGGTGGACGCCATGGTAAAATCAAAGCTACTACCAGTTGTTTCGTTGCAGAGCTGTTGGCTCCCAGGCTCTCCGTGATGTTTAGGATCTTCGGACATGTTGCGCTAAGGGTTAGGGTATATGCTTATCTGATAAGGGCTATTGAATACCGCCTAGGGTGTTGTAATCTGGTTTAGGATGTTGTAATCTGGTTTGATGACTTTTGTGGAGCTTTGTGGTTATAAGGGGGGTGAGACTTCTTTTTGGACCTTACAGTTAGGCTGGGTGGGAGGGCATTAGGGTACGGGCTTACTTGTGTCGAGCACCGCATTCCGTGGCCTTGCCATACAATGGGATGTAGGATCTAGACGTTACTTACATGTCCTCGTGCTTCCGTAACATACTTGAGTGTTTGAAAGAGCTGAAACTCTGAATTACGGGAGGTATTAGGTTTTAGTATGAGCAAGAATATACCAAATAATTCCGTCGTATCTAGATGGACCCAGCTATATGAATATCTCAACTAGACTATATCTCTATCTGGCAATTTCGCATCACCAAATGTGGTTCATATATGTGTAGATTCATGCGTGTTCTAGGTCAGTTGGATTTGGTCAATAATTGTAGCTACATCATTAAAATTTGGTTACTAACGTCAGGGGTGACCATAGAACAACACTGCTTAAAAAGGAGTAGATTTAGCTTTACATATCTTTGTGAAATGAGGGCTAGGGGATTCGTAGGTTTAATCAGAGGATTTTTAAATTTATATTCACCGCTTGTATGTCACTTTCAATTAAGCGGCTTCCGTCTGTTAGGACAGCACAAGACGATGTCGAAGTACACTTATTAAGTATACTTCAGTTCGAACTTTAGAGCTCGTTATTTTCCAACTAGGGTTTCTCTTGTATTCCAGCCCAATTTCTGAATAGCGATATCCAGTTCTACGCAATTGTCGGAGGGGAGTACACTCCCTACATCATTCATGAATGGCTTAGTTTGGAGTGAATGTTGAGCGAGTGATATCCTATGAACTGAATAAAAGGTGTGTGCCAGGTCATTGCTTCCAGCCAAGCCAATTAGCTTGCATTTACCTTTTGAAACAATCCCAAGGTCTGTCATATAACCTATTATGGATACACGTAATGATGTATATTCCGGCGACCAAATCTTACATGTACTCCGGATCTCACTAGAACTACATAACGCATGTAGTCTTGGAGGAAGGCGTCAACATCGAAATAGCATTCGTATAACCAAGGCAAAAATCGGAGACACTGATATTTCTTAACTACTCTCACCCTTAGCAGAAAACCGATGTAAACTACTTTTAATTCTACTTTTAAGAATCATCTAACCAAATCCAGATATGTATCTACGAAGATAAAGATTTGTCTAATCATAGCAGTATTGCTGAAGACAGATTCTTTGGGCGTACTACATGTAGCTGGTCACAATTGGATGTGGACGATGTAGTATTGTATTTCAAGATAGATCTAAAGATGGAATGCATGAAGCGCCCCTTTCACGAACCTAGTATAGTTACAGGTGCTTGGTGGGCTAGCTTATGGGGAGTAGTAGATGTACTATTTTGTGAAGCCTTTCATAGTTTTCCAGGCTGATGGTTTTGAGAGTTCTAAGGAATGGTATGGAAGAAGGTGTATGTAACTATAGGCCCCATCTCATTGTATTCGGTACTTGATTGTTCTTTTTACGAAACTAAATCTACGTAGGCCGAGACCAACAACTAGAAGTATACAGATCTAAATATATTGGACAATGGCCCTGGGCTACCAATTACTAGAAATAGGGAGTATTGACTAGAAAATGCTTTATGTTCTAAATAGTTGCTCATTATCTCCGGGATATGTGCACAAGGAGGGGCGTCTTCAAAAGTTGGTCCCTTTTAGAATGGCATCCAGTATTTTCAGATTCAACTGACTATTGCTCCTTAAATTGGTACGTACATACATATTTGCTATAGGTCTGTCCCAATCGTTTTTGGTACAAATATGTAGCCATTTTTGAGTTGGTCTCAGGGTTCGTGAAAGTGCGGCTAATAACATCATCGCCAGGACAAGAAAGAAGAAGATAAAAGAAATATGTACTCCCTTCTCGAAAAGAAAAAAGAAAATCCATCCATCCAGAAACAAACAAACAAAACTTTTGGCTGTACATGAATACAGGCATCGTTTTTTTTAAACGTCTTCATCACTAACGCTCTCGTCCTCATCACCACTGACTTCCTGGTTCTCCCTCTCCTTCTTGTCCATCAGAGCCTGCAACTCAGCGTCATCGTTCTCGGTGACCGCCTTCGGTGCCATTCGTACGACGCAACTTCCACCGGCTGCGGTGATGCTCTTCTCGATTTCGACAATAGCCTCCTCGAGGACCTGGATTCCAGTGTTCTTGTCCAAGCACTGCGAAGTCAAGACGTATAGCGGGGGAGAGACCAATTTGACTTTTACTGGAGTCTCGGGTGTGTTCTTGGCCTCCGCTTTTCGGAGGGCCTCCTTGACGGCGTCGATTCCCTCATATCCAAAGCATGTAACCTCGACATCGGCACGGACCTTAGTTGGCTGAGGTGTAAGACGCTTTGAAATGTAGGTAGTAAGCTCAGCGCGGACAGCGTCAGATGGGAATTCAATGCCTTCCCAGACATCAGGGTTGCTATTAAATTTATGTTAGGAGAATCTCTAAAAATACGTTAACAAGGGACCCTCACGTAATGGAGAACTTGAAGGCATCAACGGCATGTCCGTATTTTTTCATCAATGGCCAGCCGATGCTTTCGTAGAGCTGTTCGATAGGCTCTTTGGTTTTTTCGGCGACATGTCGCAGGATGGAGTGAACCATCTTTGACTTGTTGAATCGCTCTTCGCACTTGACGACATCCTCCGCGGAGACACGACGCTTGGAGAGATCGATGTAACCTTCATATCATCTTATGTGTTAGTGATTCCTTGCCATCTTTAGATTCAAAGGAAAATTTTTGATAGCATACCCTTCTCTTTGTCAACACGCAAGACAACAACGACTTCGTTCCGGCCAACACGGATAAGCTTCTGAATGGACCTGATACGTCTTCGAGAAAGCTCGCTGAGAAGAATCATTCCATCGATGTTGTCGTACTCAAGGAGCTTGACATAGGCACCCATCTCGGCGATCTATGACACATGAGTTCTCTAAACTATATAAGAGACAGCATCCAGTGAGAATAGAATCATACCTGCTTTACGTTGACCATAACATAGCTATCCACTTCTGGATACTTCTCGGGGTAGTAGCGCGAGTTTGTGAGCGACATGGTTTTCGGGTGAGAAAAGCGGATATGCGGATGTTCTTTGGTTTCTGGTTTCTAGTCTTCGAAGAATGATAACCACAGTATTTGCGACACAGATAGTCGAAGATGGTTGGGTTTAATGCTGTACTTGTTGTGGGCTAAATGTGATGTTTTGATGTTGGTTTGGGAGGGGCTCGGTGGGGGGGGTGGGGTGTGGTTGTTAAGAGGGAGTCATCCCACCATTGAATTTTTCTTTTTGGAGAGCCTCACTGTCATTCTAGCTTTAAACACAAACAGCTGAAAATAATGGAATACGTCACCGAAGGCTGGAATTGCACTTGTTCAAAACGCTTTATTTCTGACGGCTGTAGTTTGATGGCGAAGTCGGGAAGCGAAGTCGGGAAGCAAAGTGTCGCGATACATATATTCAGTCATGCGCGCAGTGTATTTACATGTAGTGTCCTACATTGTGAAATAACACAGTATCGTACCTACATGCACACACATGTGGGTTTACTATTTATCGACACATTACTTGAATTAGACATTGTTACCGCGGCGTAATAGCCTTGCCGAATATCTCACGTACTTTCCCCCAAGAAATGACAGACACTGCAGCCTATATTGTATTACATGCAGGCCTGTCGCTCATATATGTGCGGCAATGATTGAAGGACCCTAGGCCCTGATCCTTCTATTAACCTCGAAGCCTAGCCTCCGCCGTATACTCAAAATGAGACCGAACAAGAAAGAAAAGAAAAGAAATCACTTGCACTACAATTAAGGCTGCTTACATTAACCTAACGCTTTGCCAATCTCCTAACCTTAATTTCTGTATCCCCAATTCGTAGTTAACAAAGAGTTCTCAGCTTCAGAGTAATAGAACATACCAAGCTCTCCCGTCCATTCCTCGAGTTCTTTCACAACAGCTTCTAAATCGCCGACTCTCTCATCAAGCACATCGACCTGGTTCTTATACTTTTCGATATCCGCGTCTGTAGGCGCCTCTCATCAGATGCCCTTTCTTCGCCGTGAGCAAGGTTAATTACATTTTTGGGCTAAATACTCGCTATCAGTCTGCAGCCCTTCAGCCGCATTTGCCATAGCCTGGTACCGCTCCTTTGCGTGGAGGTTGATACGGTTCAGGAGGTCCAGATCTCCTATGGTTGCTTCTGTATCTGCGCGTATCACATTCTCCAGACTCTATCGAAAGTCAGCCCAGACCTGTGTACTGGGAAAGAAATCAGTAGCATACGGCTAGCACATCATTCACACTGTTTGAGGTTTTTTGAGCAGCCATGGGGGTAATATTGTTTATTGTTTGCGAGTAAGTACAGAGCATGCCCGAGGCTCGTGGCCCCCTGTCATGGTAACCCACATCCTTCTATCCATGCGCCAAGGCGCTCATCACCATGTGCCAAAATTTTCGACTGAAGAGTGGGAGAAATATTGAAAAATCTAAACCCCACCACCACCATCACCTTAATCCCAACGTCAACACTACCACCTCCAAACATAATTTCTATAGACCCTCTACATCAAGGAAAAGTCGTCTAAAGCCTATCCGAAATGTTCCGCCGTGCTCTCCTCCAGCAATCCCGTCAGTTCTCATCTAGGACATTTGCCGCCACGGCGAAGCCATCACTCTCAATCGTCCTTCCATCCATCCGACAATGCGCCCCTACACTATCCCGGGGCCGTTTTATGTCTACAGAGGCTTCATCAGAGAAGGCTGCTGAAGAGTCAAAGCCTGAAGCTGCCGCTGCCTCAAACGGTAACGGTAACGGAAACGTAGATCTTAGGGCTGAATTGGAGGCTTTAAAGAAGGAGCTGGAGAAGAAGACCGAGGAGGCAAAGGACTTTAAAGTAACTTCACCCAAGATCAATATCTCCGGAATCATATCAATTGGGCCCGTACTGATTCAATTGGAACCAGGATAAATTCACCCGCACCGTCGCCGACTTCCGTAACCTCCAGGACCGCACCGAGCGTGACAAGAAGGCTGCCAAGGACTACGCTATTCAAAAGTTCGCCAAAGACCTTGTTGACAGCGTCGACAACCTCGACCGTGCCCTCTCGGCTGTTCCCGAAGAGAGCCGAACTGACACCGAGAACAAGAAGGAGCTCGTGGATCTCTACAATGGGCTGAAGATGATAGAGAGCATTTTGTTGAGCACGCTGAAGAAGCATGGATTGGAGAAGATCGACCCTATTGGCGAGGTGTTCGACCCCAACAGACATGAAGCCATGTTCCAGGTACCGATGGCCGATAAGGAGCCTGGTTCGGTATTCCATGTGCAGCAAACTGGTTTCTTATTGAACGGGCGAACCATTAGGGTATGTTACCATCAACGAATTACTTCAGATTAGAGCTCGAACTAATGATTCTGGATATAGGCTGCCAAGGTCGGCGTTGTAGCAACCCCGTAAGAGGTTCTGCTGAAGTCTTACTTGCTTCTGGGGCGTATCTGATAGGTTGTGGAACCAAAAAATAATTTCTGGCTTTCTTTTCCTTTTTTCTTTTGTATATCTATACGGTTTCTTACTTCTCTTCTCTACTTCTGGTGTCTATATTGATGTAAAGTATAGTGTTCACATCTCCCTCCTCCTCTTAACTATTCATCTCACTAGGTAAAAGACATATTGTCGACTGTAAATATAAAACGGGTTATCATCGGTCAACTAGGGAAATCTCCATTGCTTGCTGAAAAGTGCAATACGTGCAGTGATCTCTTGTTCGAACAATTATACTGAGACCATGGACCGGCTATATGATCTAGCCCGGATAACTAACGGACTACGGCTTATTATGAGAGTCCTACAGTTGAGACTCAGGTTTTTTCTTTCTTTTTTTTTCTTCTTTTTGAGTTTATGGACAATCCACGGCCTGTATGAGAACTATAACTCTGGTGTGCTGAAGTACTACAACACAAACAATTCATAGACTTATGATGAATATGAGAAAACACATTCTTTCTCCTTTGTGGTCAACTCTCCCTACTCCGTCATGAAATATCACTCTGAACCTTGGTTTCTTTTTTCTTTCACTGCCTCCATCTTCTGCGCAGTTGTTCCCTCCCTTCTTCTAACTCCTTTTCTTAAGCTTGATATGCTTTTCTTCTAGTTTTCAAACTGTCATATTTAGCAATCTTTCTCTACTGGTGGGGTATATCCGGAGAGTATTCGTCGAGAAATTCGGACATTGAGGCCAGTTCAGTTAAATTCGGCATATGAAACATCTAAGGTCTCTGTTTTAAAGCTATTCAAATCATGATTTCAACGGCTTAAATCATATCCCCAATTCGGATTTTTATTTACAAAGGTTTTGTAATTTGACTACTTAGGTTAAGAAAGATACTAATCTGTTCTCAACATTCATCTACAATCTTGGACGAATACGATGTCAATTACAAGTTGGTTAAAAAGTTATATTAGGAAGCTACTTTGAAGGGGAAAAGCGTTCTCTTGAGCTGATGGTCTTAGTATCTACTACAGGGATGGCCAGTGGGATGTACGTTGTGGTAGATGATTATAGGGTTAGGTGTCCCCCAGTTCACCTTTTCCCCTCGCTCCCTTAAATATTACTTCCCGGGCTTTGACAGTCGTGTAGGCGAGGTAGTCTAGTGGTAGACGCCTTGTCCTACTACACCGCGTGGGTTGAGCCACGACCACCCGGAGACGTCTGGGTCCGGAGACGTCCGGAGGTTGTGGGTTCAACTCCGGGGGTGGGAGTGATGCTCGGGAAGTACGACACTTTCACGGGAAGCAGCGTTCAATATCTTGAATTAGAACCTGTGGACCGTGGGTGGCGTATAGTCGCAGCATCACTTTTTGTGTATTTATTGTCCGTTTTTGGTTTTCTTTGGAGGGGCATGATGAGGGCCTTAGTGGGGTATGTGTGATATCGATTGGAGCTCTCTCTAGCCGGCCTATAATTACAGATTTAACTACCTTAGCTTATCGCTCATTATTTGGCTAATCGGTCTCCAGGGCCGGACGTAGGATTAGGCCGGTCTAGCGAAACTCTTCCAGGCCATATTCTTTTATAGTATAGTAGATGTGGGTAGGTTGTGACCGGCGCAGTATCATAGTGGAAATCATTATTGTTCGACTTTCTATGTCTTGTGACCGTGAGGGGAATTCTAGAGCTAGATGATAGAGGGGATCTGGCTGTATTTGCGTTCCTCCAAAGGTACTCGAATCAGTTAAATAGGTTTGTTATAGTTATTTTTACAAAGTATTGTTAACAATTTCATTTTGAATCCATCGAGACACAGGGCTGGAGTAGAATATGACCAAATAGACTAAATATTTTCACAGGTTAGGATGAAGTATTACTCAATAGACATGAGCTATTATCTATGTTGTGTATGGTCCAATATTTCCTAGTAGATCTTATTCCACGGGTGAATATCAACTTATTATGAAGGTGGTGTATACTCCAAATATTAAGTGAAGGGATTTGTTCGATATACATATAGAGATGGTGCATATAGAATCCTATATAACAAAGGTAGCATTCTGGAGGAGGAATTTGCAATAAATTAAAGACATACATGACGGGACTCTCTAACTAGATCCGCTCATAGATCCTACTCACAGATCGAAGTTGACTGCAGGCTTGGTGTCGCAAATGGTGTTCCTCCGCTAGGTAATCTATACTCGACCGTAATCACGGATCGGACTTTGACATATATGAATACCTAGATCTATATAAGATGTCAATATAGGCATGTGGTCAAAAAAAAAAAAACACCGGCACCAACATCAATGCGGGATTAAGAATTCCTGCCTAGAAAATGATCTGTTCGGTATAACTACATAGTTGGTGTAGTAAATTTCACTTGGTTAAAGTGATCGTACGATCGAAAATTTGGGAATGTTTCATGAGGCAGCACAAACCAATTTATTTCAGTGTTATTCGGGGCAGGTTTAGGCAAGGTTTTATGTAGGCGATAAGCGCAGAGAGAGAGGCGCTTTACAGATAGCTTACAGCACGATTGTAGGCGAATTCCCGAAAAGTATCTCCGTCACTAATAAAGGAAAAACGGCAAGATACCTCCCAAATCCACGTAATATACATGATAATGTAGCCGCGCATTAGACGGGACGAGGTACATGTAATATGCTTACATGTATGTACGTGCACTTGATTTTCGACATGACCTGCCGTGCAGTCTCGTTGTCTTTTTCAAGGCTATATCCAACAACGAAAGCAAAGGTAGGACTCAATATACGGGCGCTACCCATACAGTGACCCAAAATAGGCCTAGGAATTCCCTTCCACGTGTGCTCTTTATTCTATCCCCGTATCTCCATCAACACATCTACATACTTGAAATATAGATGCCGGCCTATTTGGGAGGCATATGGCCAGTCAAAGGTTGGAAGGGGAGAGTTACACGGCTTAGGCTCACCACTATAAGTTCTTCATTCTGGTAACTTTGACAACTCGTTGGCTTACCAGGACACAAACAAACATATAGTCATCTATCCAGACTATATAAATTCGGGTTATATTCACGGCCCCATTTACTCCCATGGAGTGCAGCAAATCATGTAAGGCTACATGTAGTCTGAACTAGAGTACTTGACACCCACACCCAGCGCAAGGAAGGTGGCACATTGCAGTACCACATCGCATAAAAAACTGCATCCCTTGATTACACATCAAACACGCCTCGTGGGATATTCGTCCCTTCTCCGCTCAATGGGAGGTGCAAATAAAGTTTCGGACGTTTTTTGTGTCTCGGGTTTCGTACATGCAACCCATGAAACTAGGCATTGTGCCGCGGGTGATTATGCATGATCCTGCCAATGATTTGCGCCAACAGAGGGTTAGGGTTTCTGAGATGTCGCAGAGCCGCTAAAGTTCAACTCCAACCAGGTACTGTCCCGCAGCGCCGGCCGACCCCAAACCCCGATCCAGGAACGAAAATTCGAGATGCGGCTGTATTCGTCAAAGATACTGTACGAGGCCTCTGCTTGGGGAGGAGTAGGGGGCGCACAGTCAATTTTTCGTGTTCGTCAAGTCTCTGCGCTTGGACAATGGCACAGAAGGAGAAATTTATCCTCAAGTCTGTCTCTGTCTACTGCTACTATATATATAAAAATAAAAGATTACATGCGCTGATACTTCCAGCCTGACACTCTCACAGAGCCCTCAATTGAGCTCGAGAATCAGCAATTCCCTACGGACAGCTGGACAAATCTTCCCCCGCACATAGCCTCCGCCCTCCCTCGAAAGCTACACCTACAGCCCTCACATCCCATAGCCATAACCCGCAAGCTCATCGAGTCCCGCTTCCCCGCTGCCACCTACAAGCCCTACAACGATCTCTCTCCCATTGTATCTGTTCACCAAAACTTCGACTCCCTCGGCTTCCCACTTGAACATCCTGGACGTAGCAAGACTGACACCTACTATGTCAATGCTTCCACCGTGCTACGCACCCACACGAGCGCTCACCAAGCCGACACATTCCGGGCGCAGGAAAGCGATGGTTTCCTGATATCTGCGGATGTCTACCGCCGCGATGCGATCGATAGAAGCCACTACCCGGTGTTCCATCAAATGGAGGGCGCGCGCATGTGGTCACGGGACGAGCATGGCGGAAATGTAGCTGCTGCTGTCTGGGCCGACTTTGAGAAGCTCCCGAAACACGACATGGTAATTGAGGACCCCAACCCTACCATACACCCTGAGAGGAACCCCCTGCAGGACCCACATACAGCAGAGGAGGCGGAAGCTATCGCGGCGCATCTCAAGCGGAGTTTGGAGAACGTTGTCGTGGAAGTCTTTGGGCAGGCGAAGAAGGCCGCTATTGCGGCGGGGGAGGCAAAGGGTGACGAGGAGCCATTGAGGGTGAGGTGGATCGAGGCTTACTTCCCGTTCACGAGTCCTTCATGGGAACTTGAAGTTTTCTGGCAGGGTGACTGGCTGGAGCTTCTGGGGTGCGGCGTTGTACAGCAGCATCTTCCCACAAACGCTGGTATGCAGCACTACCATACCAACCCCAACAAAGCAAAACTAACTTTTGTGCAGGCGTCCCTTCAAAGTTAGGGTGGGCTTTTGGAGTTGGTCTTGAGCGTGTCGCAATGCTACTCTTTGGCATCCCCGATATCAGACTATTCTGGAGTCACGACCCCCGCTTCTTGGAACAGTTCTCGGAGGGTACGATTAATCGCTTCGTGCCATTCTCAAAATACCCACCTTGCTTCAAGGATATTGCATTTTGGCTCAAGAGCTCTAGTAGCGCCGCTGGTGGTGGTGTTGGCGCGGGTTTCCATGAGAACGATATGATGGAGTGCGTACGCGGCGTTGCAGGGGATCTTGTGGAGGATGTTAGGCTGGTATGTGCCCTCCCACTCCCACCTAAAAGAACAATGGGATAGACTGGTAACTTACATGCGTGGCGGGTGAATAGGTCGATGAATTCACACACCCTAAAACGGGTAGGAAGAGCGTGTGCTTTAGGATCAACTACAGAAGCCTGGAGAGGACCCTGACGAACGAGGAAATCAACAAGCTGCAGGAGGACGTGAGGACTGCCGTTGTTGAGAAGCTGGGTGTGGAACTCCGGTAAGCACCCGGGGGTTACTACCTAAACATCTTTTTTACTTTCTACTACCATGGGGGATGTGAGAATCTCCTCTCAAAATAAAGACCTAGCGTGGACCAGCACCGAGTGACAAGCCATGACCATGCCCTCTCCCTTCCTTCCCAAACCTAAACGAGAGCCCATCTGATGAGTTGTCAACTGCCCAGTGATCATGGGTGGAACAGGAAAGAAAAAAAAAAGGAAAAAAAAGCCCTCCCCCCCAAGCCACACATCATGACGTTATGACCAACCCAACAGACTAAGCGGCGCTCAAGCCTCCCGTGTGGGGGTTTGCGTAGGGGTTCCAGACCTCGGGACTCAGATCGCGCGCAGGGAGCGAAGGACGAATGTCTGTGCTGTTTTATCGCTAACCTGACTCGTGAGATCGATGTCTTAATTTAACCTACCTCTACATATATCCCGAGATAGGATGATGCGATGCGATTGATAAGATGACGGCCAAGAGTCCGTGAGACCCTCGATGCAAACTTTCGCCCACTGCCTAAATGTACCTACATGTGAGCACTAGTCTTGCGTGATGGAGTACTCTAGAGTAGAGTAGAGCACCCAGACTAGAATGCATACTCTAGCAGTATGTACATGCACATGTAGGTAGATAACCACTAGCCAGGAACGACTAGAAATCTATCCCTCCTCAATTAAGTATCTGAACAAAACACTGAGGCGATGACTTTTTTGTTTTGAGCATACATGATGTAGTTGAACAGAAAAAAAAAAAAAAAGGTATAAAAAAAAAGTAGGGCCCATAATAGCCACTAACCACTGTAGCAATATGAATATATCAAAATAACGATATTTCGAGGTCGTAACAATATTGCAATTCCAATCCAATCCACACCTCCCAAAAAGAAAAGGAAAAATAAAACGAACGCCAGAGAGAGAGAAAAAAGAAGATACACATATTCCCCAAATAAACCAAAAGGTAAGTATTTCTACTACAGCAAGATAGACTGCACCACCCTTAAGCCTCCCACAAGCAAAAATAATGAGAAAAGTAAAAAAATATATATCACTCAGAATAAAATAAAAATAAAAAATAAATAAAAATCCATCAGCAAAGAACGAGAGGAAAGACCATTACAACAACCCCAACCCAACCCGAAGCCACTAATATAGCTAATACCCATCCAAGCTCTTCGGCTTCAGGGCCACCAAGATCCACTCCTCCCACTTCCGCTTCACAAACATCACCGCACGATACTCGGCGCCCCTGCCATCGTTCTTCTCCCCGAGCAGCACCTCGGTATATATCCACACAAAGACCAGCACCCACCCCGCCGCCGCCACCACGCCCGCCAGGAACGGCCCAAACAGGTGCACCAGCACTAAGCGAACGGGGTCAAAGTCGTCAGGCGACGGCAGCGTCGACGTGGGCTGCGGATATATCAGGCGCATGTGCACTAGCAGCAGCTGTGGAAGATATGGCGTTGATGGGTGTGTGGCCAGGGTCTTGGGGAGGAAGAAGCTCCGGATGGGGTAGGTTATGAGGACGGCGAGGAGGACGAGGAGGGCGTAGAGGGAGCAGACGAGACAGAGGAAGGGATTGATAAAGGCGAGATACACCTAAAAGTGGGGGTGAGTGAGGTTAGCTATATGCTGCATGTAATCATCCCTCCCTCCCTTGATTGGTTTTTGTTCCAATATGTTGATTAGATGGTATATATATGACGTGGGGTAGCTAGCTAGCCAGCTGGCTGGGGGGGATGTGGATGCAGAGTGATTCCTCATGATTAAGAACCGTGGTATTTAACCACGATCCACAACCACGACCATCACCACCAACCCAAACCACCAACCACCAACTAGCGCTGGGGGAAAACATGGAAAAACTCGGCGTTTCTCGGAGTCCTTACCAAAATGCGCCAAACATATGACGATGTCTCTCTTGTCCCAGATCCACCAACATTCTCAATGTCGCCCAACGACTCAATTGACCGCGGCCTCTGCTGTCTAGTATGGATAGCAGTCGCTGTACATGTCGCAGCAGCAGGTGATACGACACGCTCCACCACCACCACCACCGCCGGCCTTGAATCGCCGTCGGCGTATTCGTGCTGTCTCCCTTGCTGTCTCCCTTGCTGCTGCTGCTGCTGCTGCTGCTGCTGTTGCTGCTGCTCTTGAGTCTTTCCCACCGAGAAAGTGACAGCCAGGTTGTTCGGCACCGCGGCCGCTACGACCCCACCACCATTACCAACTCCATGTCCTCCAACACTACTACAACCTCGTCCAGTACCACCACAACTGCATTTCTCTCCTTCTCCTCCACCAGCACCACAGCTAGTACCTCCGTCACCACAGCTCCCACCTTCAGCCCCGACCGCAGGCTGAAACTGCACCAATCCCTCGGATCGCGCCGCTTCAGCCGAGCTCTGGATCTCGTGTGACCGCCCGTCGACACTGGCAGCGACGTCAGGGCTCTGGTTCGGATGGGCCGCTAGGCCTGACGGCGGCGACTGAGAATTGGGCGTCATGCAGGGAGCGGCAGGGTGGGTGTGTGGGTTGTGTGGGTGTGGGTAGATACGTAGGGTAGGTTATGTTGAGTGCAAGTAGAACGCGACCGACCGGGGGGGGGGGGGGCGGACGAAACAGACAATACGATATGAGCTACGATTCAGAGATTCCAGAAAACCGATCAACCCCGGGAACAAGAATGCAGCGGGCGGGTGGGAGGGATGAGGATGGGGGGCAAGGGACCATTTCCTTCCTTCCAGCGTGCGAAGGGGAGGGGGGGGGGGTACAAGAAGGTAAGTTCTTCGTTTTTTTCCTTTCCTTCCTAATAATCAAAAAGGAAAAGAAGAAGAAAAAAGAATGGGCCAGAGGGGGGGTTCAAAAAGGATTCGGAGGGGGAAGGGAAAAAAGGGAAAAGGAAGAGAGAGGATGATGGGGGACCAAAAAACTCTCTCTCTTCTCCCCCCCCCTTCCCTTCCCTCCCTTTCATGGCCATGTCTGGTATGTGTGGGAAGCACACACAGCGCCGAGAGAAAACCAAGAGATCCATACAACCCAACAGCGCTGTGGCCAAGGCGGTGGTGAGAATTTCCGCACATATGCCAAACCTCTGGGCGCTGGGCAGCCTGGGCGTTGCGGCAACCAGACCGCATGCGAACAACAAACTCGGCTGCTGTCTTAACTATGCTGGGCATCTACCACCGCAACACTACCCCCCCCCACAACCACTACAACCTCTCTACTGGCACAACAACCACCGCAGCAAACCGAATTCAGTACTTACCCAGAGGTACTTAATAATGAGAAATTAGTACATCCATGGCGGCAATATTAACAGTTGCAATAATAACAACAATAATAATATAATAACAAGCAGCCAAGAGATGTTACAGTCAAACCGGGTATGTGCTCTATCTACTATCTATCACCCAAGTATCTCCTACTAGGAGGTAAGGTACTGTTATGGTTCTGGTCTTGATTTAAAAAGTGATCGTGATTCTTTTTTTTCTTTTCCCGCTCTCAATAGTTGTACATACACGCTTCAGCCAAATCTTTCAACGAAAAGAAAAAAAGAACACACAAAGTAAGTAATAGTAAACAGAAAAGAAAAAGAATATTGAGAAAAGTAAAAGAATAAAGAAAATAATGACTCCCCAAGCGCCATGCGGACATTGAAACAACGATAGCATTCTGTGCAGAACTCCCCTATACCGAGTCCCCTTCACCTCAATAATGCTTTTCCTAACAAGTTTGAACTCAGATACCCTCCCCCCCCTACCGGTTTCGTTAATTTCCGTCATCAATCTTTACGACACCCAGTTATTTTCAGGCTCGCTGTGCCCACTACCTAATCTACCTAATCCAACCAGTTCTTCGACTCAAGAAAAAAGTTCCGAAAAATTACATGAACACCAAAAAAAAGAGGATAAAAGAAAACACATGAAGACAAAGTAAACTAACAAAGGGTGAGTAAATAAAACAAAGGGAAGAAAGAATTTTAGAGCAGTAAGGTACGATAATAACAGAGGAGCTTCAGTCATAAACCATGTATTGCCCCCCAATAACTACCGTAAAAAAATATTTTTATTATTGGGAGGCAGACGCAGCTTATAGCACTACCTTGCCTGAAAACCGTACATACCAACGAAGGAGAAAAAACGCTTTAATCCGTATCCAAAACATCACTACCATCGATCACCTGCGCTCGAAACGGTCGAGACTAAAGATCGCAGCTTTTAGTAGCTCTCAAACTCAATTGTCGCCTGAGGGTGCACTAGAAATTCCGTTGGGGCCTTCAGTGTTTTGCCCCTTGCCTGAAGGATCCCTTTCTGAATCACCCATCTCCTCATTATCATAATCCTCGTCTAGTTCGACCTTCCTAGCAGGTGGCTCGATAATTTCTTTCCGGTCCTCTCGGGGGGCTGTTTCCGACATTCTTAATGCCTCTGTTCTCGACTCTGTCATAGGAGGGAGTTGCTGGTGACTAATCGGGGGAAGGGAGTTTGACGTGTGATGATTTTGCTGGATGTTTATCTGAGAGGGAAGCGACGGCTGACTATGATGATACTCCCCTCCCCCGGGTCTTTCTGATGAACTTCGCCTTCTAGACTCTTGATGCGGAGAAGAGATACGAACAGGCGGAGATGGTCGATGATGGTGGATATCATCCAACCTTGCTTTGTTCTCGTCTGATGCCGGCTTCTTGATGTGCTGTGCTTCTTCCTCCTCCCATTCCCTTGGTCTTTTGCCGTAATGAAGCTTCTCATCCCGGTCACTACCTCGCTCACCCCGTTCGCGCGCCGCCGCTTCCGCCGCCATTGTGGCTGAGGCTGGCGGCGGTGCGCCACCAGCGATGCCGCCCTGCGAAGATGAATGGTGAGGGTAACCTGTGTTTGGTGAGGGGAGGTGCTCGTCAACAATGGGTTTAACCTCCGGTGGAGGGCTGTTATGAGCACCATACGGTGGAAGGGTCATTGGATTACCATTCGACGCAGGTGGCAATATAACTTGTGAATTATGGTGAGGATTAAGAATACGACCAGGAGGTGGCTGCTGCTGCTGCTGGCTTTGTTGAGAAGGCTGGAATGGACCTGATTGGGATGGGTGGCTCGAGAATTTTGGCGATGGTGACAGCGGCCTTCTAAGGTGGTGCCTGTTATCATCAACACGCCCGCGCATGAGGTCAGGGCTATGGTCCATATGTCGTTGCGGCGGTGGCGGTGGCGGGGGTGGCGGGCCGGACTGGTCCACAGGGCGATATGGTGACGGCTGCTGCTGAGGTTGCTGCAACTGCTGTTGCTGGTGTTGAGGAAGCTGGGGGAGTGGAGGAGGAGGGTGCTGTTGCGCTCGAGCTTGAGGGGGGGCTTGAGGGGCCTGTGAACCCCATTGTGGCCCTGGAGGACCGCCAACCCCCGCAGCCTGATAAGCCTGAGGATGCACATCCTGTGGAGGAGGCGCAGATGCTTGATGAGCTACACCAGAAGACTGGCCATTTCTCAATAGCTGGAGGCGGGCTTTGATATGTTGGTTTTTGGGGTCCAGCTCAGCTGCGCGTTGGTAGGCATCAAGCGCATCATTTGTCTGGTTGTTACATGATTCATACTAGGGTAACGTGTTAGTGAGGCTTAATTTGTAGTATAAACAAAGTGATTCGTACCAGCGTCCCCAAATCGTACCAAACTTCGGATATGTAGGGGTTCAGCCTAATTGCGCGGGAGTACGCATCTAAAGCGTCACGGTACTGGTTGATCTGATAGTAGAGAACACCAATAGAGCACCAGAATGTTGGGTTGCGGCCATCGCGATAGACAGCTTGTTGATAAGCTTCATACGCCTTGGGGTATTTCTGCTGAGACATGTAGCATCGTCCAAGGAGGTACCAACTTTGGGCATCCGAGTTATCTTTGCGCGTGGTCAGTTATATCTTTCAAATAATTGGTTTTGGGATTAAATGCATACCAGCGCTCACTGATTTCTCAAGGTACTCAATGGCAAGCTGTTGGCTATCAAAGTTGTTGCTTTGCTGATGATGAAGCCAGCCAAGTTGCTGCAGTACCTTGGCATGGTTGGGATCTGATTCAAGAACACGCATGTATGCGTCTTTCGCGGCATTATACTATGATTACAAATGTCAGCCTCAGATACGAAATCAATCAATCTTGTCAATTGGAGCCGCTAACATCTTTCTGCTGTTCATATACATGTCCGATCTGAAACCAGATGTCCTCCTCAGTCAACGGGCGGGGCGGGTCATTGACGATGTAGCGGAAACACTGAATTATTTTAGGTTAGCGCATTTGTGTGCCAAGATTTAAGGGTTCAATGTGGGGGGTGAAATCACCTCAAGACTCTGCTGATATTTACGCTGCTGCTTATAGATTATACCCAATCTGAAATAGATTTCGTTTGCCTTCTCAAAGTTTGGCTCCATGCGCATCACTTGTGAGAATGCCTCTTCAGCATGTTCAAGAGACCCATAGCGATCGTACAGAATTCCAATTCCGTACCAAAGTTTCGGTTCCTAGAAAAAGGGGTTAATATGTTTGAGCGCAGTTGTAAATATGACGTGAATATAATTACTTTTGGATCGCGAAGATGATACAAGGCCTGTTGATAGGCCGAATAAGCTTTTTGCAGATCATCCATCATCAAGTAGCAATGCCCCAAAGAGCCCCAGATATCGCCATTGTTTCCGTCCAAATTCAAGATGCTCTGAAGATATTCTACTGCCTTTGAGAACTGCTCTTTCGTACGAAGAATGCACGAGATGGAATTCATCGCCGGAATAGAGTAAGGATTCTGGCGAAGCGCGTTCTCGTATGCGGCCATTGCACGGTCCAAATCGCCCATTAACTCCGTCAGGCTGCCTACGTGGGGGGTAAGTCGGGGGTACGAATAAAGATGATCATTTTTCGAGGAAAATTTCGGGGGGGCTTACCGATTTGAAGCCATACTGTTTCATTTACATGCTGCAGATTTTGGAATGCTGTTGGCCGTGCCTGTTGTTGTTGCTGTTGCTGGATCGGCTGCGGTGGGTGACCGTTTGCTTGATGTAGCGGCTGGGATTGCCCATGACCAGGCGAGGTGGTATGGCTCGCCATCCTTTGATTCAATCAGATGGATTTACGAGTGTTGATGTCCTGACTTGTGATAAATCAATAGTGTTGAGGATGGTTTTATCGTGAAGGCGACGTTAAGTTGGGGTCGTTGACAAATCTGCAGGGGCGAAAATCGAAGTTGCGTATACTTGAAAGTATATTACGGGGAATTTTAATCGATAAAATTTATTTCGGGACACGCGGGTGGTGGTGCGATCACTTTCAACTCTAACGGGGGGTGATCGGCCGGGTAGAACTATCTATTAGTGTCAGGGGCGGTTGTAAGCTTCACGGGGAATGTAGGGCGAAAGACGGGAAGCCACGACTACACGGGACCAAACACCTAGTATAATGGGAGAGGAGTGGGGATGAGTGCCGCGGGGAAAGGATGGAATAATGACAGAGTATAGTGATGAGTGGAGATGGTAATGGGCAAGCGGAAATGTCAAAGGTGAATGGTGATGGGGGCGTGATTGGGGGGGGGGGGGGGGGTGAGTGATGATGATGATGATGATGATGATGATGATGGGGCTCAACCGTACCACAGAGCAACGGGCTATAGCGTATGCGTGTATTTCTTCTCTTTTTCTCTCTTGGAACCTCCTTTCTGTCCTTCAACCTGTTCGGACGGAACAACAGACCAGACTTCTCTCGAAGAATATCAAATGCGTTGAGGAATGAGAGACAGATGTTACAGATGATCGCGACGCGACAAGAGTTAGGGAGGGAAGAGCGATGACGGTTGTGTAGTGTGTACTAGTAGGAGAGGGAGAGTGATGGATAGAGATTGGGGAGGGGGGGGGGGGGGGGGGGTTGTGATGAGTAGTAGTGAATTACTACTGACAACGTTGGCAGTGGTAGTAGTAGTGGTGGTGGTGGTAGAAGAAAGTAGGGGAGTTAATAGTACGGTATTGTGGTAGTGGTAGTGGTAGTGGTAGTGGTGGCAGTAGTAGCAGAGTCTTAGAAAGCCCCAAGCAACAGACAGACAGACACACACACACACGCAAGAGGCGAGGGGAGCGAAGAGGGTAAGAGGAGAGAGGAAAGAAAGAGTGAGAGTGAGGGAGAGAGTGAGAGCGGAGCAGCAGAAGCAAGCAAGCAAGCAAGCAGCAGCAACAAGCAGCAGCAGCAGCAGCAGACTGCAGCAACGACAGGACGCACGGCGGTGAGGTTGGCGGAAGAGTGGTATCGAAAAAAAAAGGCTCGGGGAGGGTGGTAGCACAGAACGGCAGTACTGCAGGCGGCAGGGAAGAGCGAAAGGGCGGAGAGAGACAGAGGCAGCAGCCACCCTCCCACTTCTTCCCTCCCACACCGCATCCTGCTCGTCTGGGTGAAACTCGCACAGCTATCTTGGCATGCATGCCCTCTTAGCGCAGACTTCAGGGATTTACAGAAGAAGGGGGTGCGGTGTGCTGCAGTGCTGCACCGGATTTTCTGTTTTTTTGTCTGCATGCCTGTATGTCCTGCACCACCATACACCAAGCTATCATAGCGCAACTCTTGATGCCCCACATTGGGTCTTCCCACCCACGAGGGTTAACGAACGAACAGCCAAAAACAAAACGTCGAAGAATCATCCATCCACCTACCTAACCCATACCCACATCTACCATACCCACATCTACACCCACACTGTTACACACCCACCCAGCCCTCATAGACCACTACCACCCTATGGATAGATACTCTGCTCGGAGTCACTCTCTCTTACCCCTACCCTACCCACTCTACTTTACCATTCTACTCTACCCTACATGCCCTACAATAAATCATTATATTAATACCCTACATACCCTCACTTTCCTCCCCCCCCCCACCCAATACCCATCGAAGATCCTCCTTCCCTTCAGGCAAGAGCACCCCCTCGACCCAATGGTACTTTTTCCATAGGCCTTCCTCCCACACCCTTCCCCCCCCCCCCCCCCCAAATGCAACACATGGTCGGCACCCACTCTTTGCTTCTATGAGCGCTCTCAGCGCTTTGATCACATTCGGGGATTATTGTTTTTCTGGGAGTAGGTACATGTAGGTCCTGCAAGTCGCAAGACTGCAACATTCGGATGCTTACTTTTTATATCTGCCGCCACCCGCTTCCATCTAAAAGGACCGATCGTAGTCACGTGTAGATATCCCATATTAGACTTTGCTACCTACATTTCGGATAGAGGCGATTCGTGGTGGTGGTGGTGTTGCTACAATGTGTCGCAGAACACTGTTGTGGTGGTTGATCCTTTGGTGAGCTGAAAATAACGAAACGGGAGACTGCAGAGACACAAACAAATCTCTTGGGGAGGGGAAGGGGTGTGGTGGTGGTGGTGGTGGGTGCTGAGGTGCAGTGTTCGGATCGACTCGCCGCTTGATGGATGTTGTCGCGAGGCCGGGGTGGTGGCGCCGGGCGCTCTAACACTTGGCATATCTCGTGTAAACCCTAACCCTTGACTAGTGCACAACCGGGTCGGGCAGAAGCAAGGGATTGAGGCTCTGTCGGGTATCCTTGCGCTGACGACACACGAGTGGTCGCTTCCGCTCCGCTGCGAGTCTTGACAAAGCACACGTCAACATCATCTCTTGGGTGCGCTATAAACAACATCGGGAAGCCCCCTTCTTTACGCATTCCTTCAGATTCTCTCTCCACCATGGGGAAAATCCCAACACACTTTTTTTTTTCTCTCGCTAATTTTTCCAAAGTGTTTTTTTTTTTTCTTTCTCCTTTCTCCATTTTAAAAATATTAATTCTCTCCTTTTTTTCCCCTTCCTCTTCTCGCTTTATCTTTTTTCTTTTTTCATCCAAAAAATTAGTAGTGTCTTTAACAAAGATGTCGAATTAAGGTTTCGTTGTTGCCAAGGTCATCTGAAACTTTCTATTCGTTATCCCGATGTCCAAACATAACAACCCTTTCTTTTTACTTTTCGCTCCTCTCCCTTGAATTTCTCCGAAGGTTCAGCGAACCTTAACCATTTAAACTGAAAGAGCCCACCCTTCATATATCCCCTCCAAAACACATTCTCTGATTGTTTTCATAAAATCGTTAACCCTCTATGACGTAAGCCACGTGAGGAAGGTTTATGGGTGAGACGATGATGGCTGCAAGATATCTCCCTCGGCTGCTAGGGTTCACAACAAAAATAATCTTCGGGCTTTAGGGTAACCTAACACAGAATCATGGAAACAAGCTCGTTCCACCCCCCACCCATCGAAAATAATATTTTGTTCTTTGCTCTACCTACCTGCACTTACATATTACCGGGGGGAAACGTTGTTCTTGTGTTCGGACTTACGGAAGATCAGGCATGCCCTATCGGTACCACCCAGGCTGTCTGATCTTACCTCCCCCCCACTCCCTTCTGGTTGAATGAATATTATCCTTGCTGGCACCAACAGACGATGATATCGCCATACCAACGGCCAACACTGCGACATTGCTTCCCTGTGGTAGAGTATCCATCTCTTCGTGCTAGTATTCTGGTGGAGGAAGAGGGGGAGGAGGGGATGGTATTCGCGCTTTATTAATCATCAGTACCAGCGGCTGTAGGAACAAGGTTGTAGAAGAACCGCCCACGATCGGTAGGTAGATATGTGTTTTTCCAATCTGGGCCTGCACTTTCTCATTCTCGAGGCCAAGACTCTACTCTCTTTTGCCCATAGAACACCATGTATCAACACCATCTCCTTGGTAAAATCTCACTGGCGCCAACAATCCCACATCCTCGCGTGGCAATTATCGTAATTCAATCACGGGGTTGAGGGTGTGTATGTAGTGGGGAAAAGGGCTAGGCAGAAACGCCTGCCTAAGGAAGGATGCTCGAAAGAAAAAAAAACTCCTGTGCTCTCCCTCTATCTCAGGAGGCGTATATGCACGTGTGTTCTTACTTCTCCCGTGGAATTGGGGGAGGAGGGAAGAGGTCCGCCTTGCCTTGCCTTACTTGACGCAGCGAGCCATTCGAGCAGAGCAGCAAAGCAGAGTATAATTATTTAATCCAAACCCCCCCCCCCCCCGGGGGGGGGGCTGCGTGCATGTAGTATGTTGTAACTGATCAGCACCCGTCCAATTTTGGGATCTTTCTGTGGTTATTTTTTCGCTCCAATGTCCGGGCTATCCTTCGATCGGGAATCGAAGTGAATCGATGATACCCGAGAACGACCTAGTCACCCGGCCTAGAGTAAGAGTAGGTCCTTGGTACCTTGCCCTGGCTCTGGCTCTGGCTAAGGCTTGTTGTGTTCTGAGTTACTGGGCAAATCCCGGGGTTTGCGCGCCCGGTAACCACAGCTCCATGGTCGGTTGCATCGTGGGGAAAGAAGAAAGGGACAAAAAAATAAAAATAAAGAAAGCCAACCCAAATCCATCGGCGAGATGCGACATTTTCTAATCATGGATGGAAGAAGAAGAGGAAAAATATCGGTGGGTGGTAGAGTATATAGGGTAGATACACATCGGTATATATCTATCCTACGGATTTTACGCAATGGGAATCTTGGAGCACAAGCCGACTGAGAGTTCCGTCCGTCTGTCTGTCTCTGTTCTGTCTGCCTGCTGTCTGTCTGTCTGTTCTATCTGTGGGCCTCCGGCTCCCTCCACCAACGCCCCCCCTGAAGCGGGGTACCTATCATAACCGCCTCCTGTCATGCACATGGAAAACAACGCAGAATAATTGAAGGGTCCAATGGCAATGGCTCCCTAGGAAATTGGCCACTTTCGTCGTCCTGGTACCTCCCCTAGCTAGACAAGAAGTGAGATCTAATCCGTATCGCGCCCAACGACCCAGCCCGACCAAATCCAAATAAGATTATCCCATTTCCACATATGAAGCGAAATAATAAGGGATCCCATCCATGGACCATGATCCACCCCCCCCCCCCCCCCAATGCATCACGGAGGATCACTCGATGTTTTACGTAAGTTGGGAGTGATCTAGATTTTCTTTCAGCCCCATCAGAGTGACAGACCCAGGTCTGCGTCCGTCAATGACGCACAAAGATTTAGACTCCATGCCGTGTGATCGGGTTCGGGAGGGAGTGGGGTTTTACATACGGAATCTTCAATTTGGAGTAGCGGCGCCCCCCCTCCCATCACCTCCCCCCCTTTCTGTCGAGGGGGGGACTGCTTTGACCGCCGCAGCAGCACAGTTTACAGAGCCTCTAACGCCACCAATCTTGGGACAGCCGAAGTGTTTGCACGTATCTACGTCGTTTGCACACCCCGATCTGGGAATGCGCAGGGATGCGTTCCACACGGGATTGGCATCGATCCTGTTGGTGGTTCTGGAGACGTTGCCAAGCATTCTCACATCACATCAAGACTTCCGCTCAAGAAGTGATGATATACTCGTTTACCACGAAAAGAACCAGGGATAGTTTGTATGAGAGATCACCGCCACTCCATACAAATAATCCTTGCCCTGAGCAACTGCATTTTCTAGTTCTTTTCGTGGTAAACAAGTACATGTAGCTACATATATATAATGTAGTAACGAATGTAGCAACATCCGTGGGGTGCATACATAAAAAAGGTTTCTTCCTTCGAAAACGAGGCCGACCAAAAAAGTTTAATGTAACTTCACTTCCCCGGTTTCATATCCAGGAAGCCTAAGCTTGGTGGATTTGCGCCGTGAAAAGCGAAACAAGTTGCAGAACTTAAATATATCTCTATTGCAAAGCTTGAGATGTATCACCAAATTTAGTATATAGCCTGGAGTAATAATTGTACAGAATATTACTACAACCCACTCGATCTGCATTAATCAATGCCTGCCAGATTCAAAACATCGTCTCACGCCCGTCCGCCGCCCGTCCGCCGCCCGTCCGCCCGTCCGCAGGCACATACCCTACTACGTACAACCTATATATCACGGGAGTGGGGCAAGAGACCCTTTCTGTGTCTGGCGGGCAGAAACACGTGGTAGATGGACTAAGACCTTTTTCTTCCCTTTCTTTCTTTCTTTCTCAGTATGAAAACGATTATATGCATGATGAAGCCACTTCTGGGGTGTTTACGGTTGGACGCAGTTGGGGAGGTATGTCCTTTTCTTTCTGGGGGGGGATGGATGGATGGTATCAAGGGGTATTATGATCTTCCTTTGAACGAGGGCTGGGGGGTGCACTGTTATGGTACTCCAGGGACTCACATGGAGCCGGTGCATACAGTATCGATTGTATTATTGACAGACGTCTACATACAGTAGCTAGGGTAGGTATATGCCAGGGATGAAGGAGGCGAGCTTACAGCCAGGCACGCACGTACGGTAGGAAAGATCTAATTCCGCCATGATAACCTAGCTGTAGACGCCGGTGTTTGGTTTTAGCTTTCTAGCAAGTAAAACGTGGTGTTCGATCGCATTTTACAGTCGCTCACCTACTGACGGCGGATCCTGTCTGATGGTTCTGTTTGCAGTAATTTGCCCGTGGCGTCCAAAACCTAACTCTTTTATTGGCCTCAAATCCCTGACCGCCATTAGACAGGATCCGCCTTCACCCCGTGAGTGACTGTACTATAGTTTGGCACTCTGTGTATGTACTCTGAAGTAGGTGTACCGCGGTAAAAAGGTGTTGCAGAGATGGAATTACGGCCCTAAACATTTGCATCTACATGTAGCCTACATGTACCCACCGAGAGGGAGTGGTCCGTAGTGGGTAAAGCAGCATGAGAATTCCAAACTGTGGATTACATATACATTACAAAGGTACCTGTACTCATGCGTGGATGGATTGGACCGAACTCACATGCCCAACTGATCTTGTGAATCGTGCAGTTGACTTCGGCGCGCCGGGGGGTTTCCGAACTCTACCAGCGTGAGAAGTGTCCTTTCCTCACCTCCCCTTTGCTTTATTTTACCAGGCAATGCGAGTATGACATGTCCTCTAGCCTCTAGCCTCTAGCGAGAGATCCGGGGAGGGGGCAGAAATACATGTAGGTACATGTACTTCTTGAGTGAGAATCCCCTTTAGAGTTCAGCCTCAAAAGCCGATCTTGTTGAGAAATGGCTTAAGAAGTATCCGGGCATGCTACCATGTAGGCATGGACCTACATAAAGATCTCATCCCCGTCCAGCCCTGCAAATTCGCCGTTCTAAGCCGATGGGGGGGGGGGGGGGTGTAGATGCTGTAGGTAGAGTAGAGTAGAGTATGTAATGTATGTAGGTACCTATTTCTCTAGGGCGGATATTTGAATGTGTGATGATCATTGCCCGTCAGCAGGGCATCAAATCATCCCTTCCAAAGACGTCTTGGCGAAAGAGTCTGAAGAGAAAGCTCGTCTCTGGAGCCTGTCTGTCTGCCTGTCGTTGGTAGGCTGTTGTTGCAGGTTAGGCTGTTCCCTGTTCCTAATCTAAACCCAATCCATACCTTAGGCTCAACAACGCCCCCCATCCATCCATCACAATCCTCAATCCCTCACAACAACCCTCGGCCACCCGCTCGCTCCCACCTCTCTAGAATACACCCCCCCCAGTCTCCCAGTCCTGTCTAAGGTTCCCGCTGTCTGTCGTCACTTGCGAACCAGCAACCCATCCAGCACAGGAAAAGCACACAGACGTTGACCAGCAATGCCGCGGCCAGCAACAGGCGCTGTGATACCTGCTGGCCAGTAACTAATTCAAACCTACATCATACCTCTCCCGAAGAACGAGAAGAGCAGTACGTTACGGTACTTTACAATCTACGACGAAAGTGTGACGATCAGCAATACGACCTTCCCCATCCCATCCCCCATCCCTCCATTTTTTCTTCATTTCCTTACAGAATAATAAAACTTCCTCTCTCGACCAATAAATTCAGTACCAAAGAAACATAACGAAATTAAACAAGAAGGGGAAAAAAAAAGAAGTGTGTGATCTATATTATATACTATAATAACCTTTACTATGAGCGACATTAGGGTTTTCGTCACGTTCCCCGAAACGTCAACCGTCTTTGCTGGGGAGAAGCTCGAGTGCAAAATCACCTTTAAGAACGTCTCGTCAGTGCCCGGGTCTAGCCGAGGGGGAGGGGGAGGAGGAGGAGGAGGAGGAGGAGGAGGAGGAGCAGCTCCACCGCTACATCTACAGAAGCCAACAGGAAACGTCTATGGCCTCCCAGCAACGAATGGAAGCTTGGTAGCACCTGGAGGAGTAGGAGCTGGTGTAGGAGTAGGAGCAACGGTAGCAGGTGGACGTCCGAGCAGCAGAGCTGGGACATCACAACTTCCGGCAACAACGGCGCGCTCGGGTGCCGTGAGTCCGAGAATTCCTGCAGGGTCCGGCCGGCCGACTTCGGCGCACAAGCCATCACTTTCGCTGAGCGTACCCGCGGGTAAGGTTCCGCCTACATCTCCGGTGTCTGCCTCGGGTGCCAGTGGCGGGATTGGGCATAAGCACAAGAGATCGATATCCATCGTTTCGATAGGGTCCGAGGCTGGGGGGCTGGAAACTGGAGGCCGCGAAGATTCGAGATCACCAAATACGCAGGGGAGGGCGAGGAGCCATGGGAGATCTGCTTCGCTACACACATTGCCCAGGAGATCACCCATGCTGAATGGGTTTACCCCAACCTCAGGTATGCACCCCGCCAACATGGTTCTGCTGGTATCGTGAAAATCGCTGACAATTTTATAGCTATATCCCCTCAATCGCCGTTCCGACCCTCCCAGTCTAGCACTCCCATAGCAGAAGCACAAACGCCGGGCGCCTTTTCCTTTACTCCCCGGACACCTAATACACCTACAACACCAAAAACACCCGGCGGCTTCAAACCTACACACTCGCAATCGAAATCAATACACAAGGCCTACAAGTTCCCACCCGGCCCGACCCCACTCCTCATCACTACGGAAAGCTTGTCGTCGGATGAGTCCACCTCAGAAAGCCAGCCGCAACCTGTGCGGAAGGTTTCACATATCGCTCTCCGGAGCCCTACGGACGACACAGATCCTGAACGTGCACAGAGCCGAGTGATATCTGCGCACAGTGTCGGTGGTGACACACCGCGATCAAGCGGGGAATTCTATTCAATGTCGAATAGCACGACGGAGACGCTAGTCTCGGAATATGACCCCCGGGCAGCGGTGCGCACCGTTAAGCAGACGCATAGCAGGCGGCATAGTTTATTGGCCATTGGCCCGCGATCATCGGAATCGCTGATGATGGGCTATGCACAGGTATCTGGGACCTTCACGTTGGATGGGTCGTTAATACAAACCAGCATATTCGATGATGTAAAACGACGGGGAGTGGTTGGGCAAATGGGAGGTGGAGTAATAGGGCTGGAAACCAATAAGAGCGATGGTGGCTTCTTGAGTGGCTTTGGGTGGAGCAGTTTTGGCGGCGGGTTCGGCGGGCTTCTAGGAGGCAATAATATGAGCTCCATCGCCGAGATGAAAACAATAGCTAGTGAATAGACCCTGTCCCGACTAATTATTGCGGGAATATAAATGCTGACCGAAAATAGGCTCGAAATCGATTCCCATACTGTCAACACCGCAATCTATCCTCTTTGTCGATTTACGACTGGCAGCGGGTGAAAGTAGAACATATACGTACAGCTTTACCCTGCCAAAGGGGATCCCGCCTTCCCATCGGGGAAAGGCAATTAAAGTGACCTATAACCTGGTGATTGGAACACAGCGACCCGGGAAGGGAGTTCAGCAACCTAAAGTTGTTGAGATCCCTTTCCGGGTGATCCCTCATGTAGAACGTAAGTCTTGGTATATCTTGATCCAGTATTATAATGATATTCACCTAATGTATAACAGCGGGCGGTTATCTACATACTCACGACCTCATGTCCCCCATTATTCTTCTCCGCGATGAAGCAACCATATCTTGTGTCGAGGAGCAAAAAGCTCTAACACCTCCGGACCCATCGGTCCCCAAGAAACCGGCCAAACAAGAATCTTCACTAGATGACTTCCTCTCATACGTTGATAGATTACTAGCGCCTCAGGACTATAATAATTTCCAAAACCCTCTCGGTATATTATCACCATCGGTACCTATGATGTCAAAACGAATGTCAATGTGGGAGGAGATGCCAACAAGCTCCAAAGATGCAATTGAATTTGCAGTTCTACGGGGTGCCGGAGGATCTACGGATGCCACACAATTCGAGATTGCGAGGAACGGGAGAAAGGTGGCTAGCTTGACATTGGCACGGCCAGCCTATAAGCTTGGAGAGACCATAACTGCTGTTATCGATTTCTCGAAAGCCAAGATTCCCTGTTACCATGTAAGTCCATCATCTACCTAGCTATAATTTGTGCTTTAAGCTACTTTTGGTATTGACAACTCGCTAGATCAACTTATCTCTCGAGACCGCCGAAACCGTGACCCCTTCCATCGCCCTCCGCTCTCCCTCTAGCATCCACCGCGCTACCCGCAAAATCCACTCCCAACACTCCGAATCAACCCTTTTCGCAAAGCGCGTTGTCTTCACACCCACAATCCCCCCCAGCGCAACCCCCGAGTTCAGCACATCCGGCGTATCAAACAACTGGACACTCCGCCTTGAGTTCGTCACCCCCGTGCTCTCTGCACGACTCAACCCCAACGGCGGGGAAGAGGCTGTGGCCGACGATCTCCTGGAGCAGACCCACGCAGATGATCGCGGCGAGCTGTTTGAGGCCCGCCAAGGGCTGCTGGTGGAGAGCTTTGATGCGAGTGTCCCTGTCAAAGTGTATCCTAATGCGGCGGAGGTGGCCTGCGGAGGGAGTGTGGGCGCGCAGACAACCGCGGCCGCAAAGGTCGGGTATGTTGTATGAAAGTTGATCTTCCGTCCTAGGAATCTTTTTCCTACTCATCCCCTCTATGTTTTATGTTTGTGTCTTTATATATTTCTTTCTTTTTGTGTTTTGATTTGATCTGCATGTTGCTTCTTCTTTGGGTTACTTGAATCTGGGGGCTGAGGGCTGGCGGGCATGGGGGTGGGATTGGTGGGTGGGGACGGGGGACGGGTCAGGGTTGAGAGGGGCTGCGGGAAGCTTCTTCTTATGGCGAATTTTACTTTATGGGCTCTTTTTTTTATTTTTTTTTTTTATTTCTTTCTGTCCGGTTTTGTCGTGCATGTGTGCCTTTTCTTCCCCATCGTGTTTCTTTTCTTTTTTTTGCAACACTTTTTTTTTCTTATTTTTTCTTCAGATCGATGGACCAATTTTATGTATGGATAATCTAGTGGATTCATAAATGGGGAAAAACAGCAACGAGCAAAAGTTTCTATCTGGGGGCGAGTGTGATGGAGGTTCTCTTTTATTTTCATTATTCTTTCCTCTCTCCTCTTACTATATTGTACTGTTGTTGTCGTGGCGGTAGTGGCTCAGTCGGTGGCCTTTTGTATGATGATATCGATGATGGAGGGTGAGGATTCTTGTGCGAGATGGGAGGGAGAGAGAGAGACATTGTTGGAGTTTTTATCGTTTTGGTTTTTATGGTTTCTGATGGGCGCATATAAATGTCATGTCACGCAGCGAAGTACTATCTGCCTGCGTGTGGTTCTACTCAACTCTAGAGAACACAGCTCTGCTACGGTCTACCTACCCTACCTACCTACATACATGTACCTACATGTACCTACCTTGAACTTACAGAGATGGGGGGAGTACTAATAGCAGTACGCACGGCAGCGCTTGCCTTCTCCCGTCTGTGCATCTCGAGAAATGACTGGTTTGCCAAGTAGGTAGAGTAGAGTAGGTCCCCTCCAGACGTTCGTTACCCATGAATGATGACGATGATCATGATGATGAACCCTGAGTCTACTCTATTTGCAGCCAGCACGCCGGCCGTGGGTTAAAAGCACGACAAATCCTCACGTACTCTAGGATCTGCACGCATATGTAGCTATGCGAAAAGAGAGCTAGATACGTACGGTGATAGCCACGGACCCATTGGTAGCCGTGATCTTATCGACACACGTTGGCTATCGATGCTATGTTCGTTTCGTTTCACATTTTTGTGCTGGCGGGCGGTAGGGCTACATGGAAATATGTACCATCCATGGTTACTCTACTTCCAGCAAATAGTGGTCTATCTCACTCACTCACCCCCCCCCCCCCCACCTGCTGTGCGTTTTCGGGTTTTCGGGACATACACTTCTGCTGCTGCTACTGCTGCTGGGGCGGGCAAGCCGTCGTGTGCGCACCGCACCGCGCTGCAATGCGCTGTGGTAAAAATACCCCCCCCCCCCACTCCCACTACTCGAGAGTAGAGTAGGTAGATAGGCCCGTAGAGTAGAGTACCACCACCGTTGGTGTTGTGTTCTCTGGTGCAAGTAGTTGTGTTGCAAACTGGGCTCGGTTGTGTTGTCGAGTCACGTTTTAGAGCACACCTTACTCACCCTCGTGTGCTCTCTACCAAGCACGAGCAAGAGCAAGAGTACCTTTCTCCCACCCCATCCTCCCGATGTGCCGCATGTAGAGGTTTGGGGGGGGGGGGGGGTAGAGTAGAGTTGGTAGAGTAATACATAACTCTAGAGTAGGGTACTCTCCCCCGCCGCCGCCCCCCCGGCCATCGGTGGGAAAATCGACAGCTTATACATACCTAACCTACATGACATACATGTATCTACTCTACCCTTGGCAATGACTTACCTTACCGGTCCCGGCTGGAATCTGGTATGGTGGATGATTCGCATGCTTAAATTGCAGTCTGTTTCGCTACTCTGCTGTGGGCAGGACAGGGCAAGGTGCATGCGATAACGACTGCGACTGGAAGTGCACTACGGTAGGTACCCAACTGCTGGTGAGGTGATGGCTGATGAGGATCATGGAACCCGATGGAACAGATCACGGACAGACAGACGGACAGGCCAAGGGGCCGAGTGATTGCTTGTGAAGTGTGTGCGGCTCTTACGGCACCTCTGGGAAGGATTCGGAACCAGGTCGGGGGAGGTAGGGCGAGGGCGAGGGCGAGGGCGAGGAAAAAGGTGTTAGTGTTGCGGTTTCTACCCCTAGCCCACGCACCCCTCCACCCCTCCACCCTGGCCACCCTGGCTAGAGTGAGGACTAATCGAGGGCGCCACTTATTGGACCCCTCATCTCGACCCCACCATACATACAATCTTTTTTTTCCCCTCTGCTGCTGCCCTACGAGAAAAAGTCTAGTCGAAAAAAGAGTTGTTTGGAAAAAATGTCTGCATCAAAGGTTCTTTTGCTGGGGAGCGGGTTTGTTGCGAAGCCCACGTTGGACATTTTGGCCAATTCTGGCATTCAGGTTACTGTTGGTGAGTTTTTCCTTTCTCTTTTTCTTTATGGGGTTTGTTTAGTGTTGGCGGGAATTGGGCTGGGATGGATGTGGATGTGGATTACTGACGCATTGGTGGTGCAATTGTAGCTTGCAGGACCCTCGAGAAGGCTCAGGAGTTTGCCAAGGGTGTTGAGAACGCTTTCCCAATCTCTCTCGACGTCGCAAACACCAGTGCTCTTGACGCTGAGGTTGCTAAGCACGATCTCGTCATCAGGTACTTACCTCTCTCCCATCACCCCAATTCACCCCAATTCACCCCAATTCAATTCTCCAAGCATCTCCCATAGCTAACACACAAACCCACCAGCTTGATCCCCTACACCCACCACGTACAGGTCATCAACTCCGCCATCAAGAACAAGAAGCATGTCGTAACAACCTCCTACGTCTCCCCCGCCATGGCCGAGCTCAACGCCGCCGCCAGGGAGGCCGGCATCACCGTCATGAACGAGATTGGTCTCGACCCTGGTATCGACCACCTCTACGCCGTCAAGATGATCGACGAGGTCCACAACGCCGGCGGCAAGATCCTCTCCTTCCTCTCCTACTGCGGTGGTCTTCCC
Source organism: Morchella importuna (assembly GCF_003444635.1). Taxonomy (NCBI): domain Eukaryota; kingdom Fungi; phylum Ascomycota; class Pezizomycetes; order Pezizales; family Morchellaceae; genus Morchella; species Morchella importuna. The sequence goes on along the minus strand of NW_025763400.1, from coordinate 615,822 downwards.
GCCCCCGAGGTCTCTGGCAACCCGCTCGGATACAAGTTCTCGTGGTCTTCCCGCGGTGTGCTCCTCGCCCTCCGCAACAGCGCAAAGTACTACAAGGACGGCAAGATCGAGGAGATTGCGGGCGAGAAGCTCATGGAGGCTGCCAAGCCGTACCACATCTACCCCGGCTTTGCGTTTGTGGCCTACCCCAACCGTGACTCGTCGCCGTACAAGGAGCGCTATGGAATCCCAGAGGCAGAGACCATCATCCGTGGTACGCTCCGCTATGCGGGCTTCCCCGAGTTTGTGCGCACGTTGGTGGACATTGGGTTCTTGTCGGATGAGCCGGCCGACTTCTTGAAGGAGTCGATCCCGTGGAAGACGGCGGTGGCCAAGATCTTGGGGTCGAGCTCCGAGAAGGAGGAGGATCTCGTCTGGGCCATTGGCAGCAAGACCAAGTTTGCCGACAACGAGGAGAAGAACCGCATCATTGCCGGAATGAAGTGGCTCGGTCTGTTCAGCGAGGACAAGACTATCCCCCGTGGTAACCCGCTGGATACGTTGTGTGCTACGCTGGAGCAGAAGATGGAGTATGGGCCCGGCGAGAGGGACATGGTTATGCTCCAGCACAAGTTTGTGATTGAGCTTGCTGATGGAAAGAAGGTATGAATTCCCCACCACCTTTATGCTTTTTTGGATGGCTGTTCTGACAGGAGTAGGAAACCCGCACTTCTACCCTCATCGAGTACGGTGATCCCAACGGCTACAGCGCCATGGCCCGCCTTGTCGGTGTCCCCTGTGCTGTTGCTGTGAAGCAGGTCCTTAACGGAACCATCTCTGAGAGGGGTGTGTTGGCGCCCATGGACGCCAAGATCAACGACCCGTTGATCAAGGAGCTCAAGGAGGAGTATGGCATCGAGTGCATTGAGGCCACTGTTGCTTAGATGGGATATCCTGTCCTCATAGATGTGCCTTGTTAGCTTGTATTCTGTATTTAAAAACCAAAAAACTGCTGTTATAGACTCTCGTGTGGATTGCGGTGTGATGTGATGTGATGTGTGGGTGAGTGATGTACTGTGTTGCAGGCCGTGTCCAAGCAGTGTGTGTTGTGCATTGCATGCAATTAATGAATTAAACAAAAAAAGTGTGAGTTGTGCAGCCTCACCGCAGATCACTCGGCAGCACAGCAACCACACGATCTAATCAGATCATCGCCACATGTAGATAAGATAACACCGCACCCCGGTCGCTAGCTGCACGACGTCCCATTCGCTAATTTATTTTCACCTCGAACATTTTCTCTTCCTCCCATACAATCAAAAACCCCCAAACATCCACACACAAGCACAATGGCGAAAAAACGCAGATCAACTATATCGAAGGGTCTCTCGGGCCCGCGCGAGCTTAACCCCGAAGACGCAAAGATGGCAGCCTTCAGTACGTTGCCCAATTCCTCCAATTCCGACTTGCTCATAGGCAGAGAATTATGTGCTAATTGGTTGATTGCCTGCAGATACATGGGAGGACATTCCAGACGAGGAAGACGAGTTCCACATCTCGCGTGACAAGGTCCTCCTCGAGGGCGAGAATGTGGGCCGCCGCAAGGCCGACGAGTACGGCGAGGTCAGCGACGAGGAGGTGCTGGCGCTGGATAACTACATGGACGATTCTGAGGGCGAATCTGGAAACTCCGAGGGCTCTGACACCTCCGAGGATGAAGAGGAAGAGGAGGAGGAGGAGAAGGCTCCGAAGAGTAAAATCAAGGGATCATCCAAGAAGCAGCAGCAGCAGGAAGACACAGACGACTCCGACGCCGCCCCCACAGACGACGAAGACGAAGATGCAGAGGGATGGGGCACGTCAAAGAAGGACTACTACGGCGGCGACACCATCGCCACGGAGCAGGACGCCGCGCTGGAGGCCGCCGAGGCACTCCATCTGCAGGCGAAGCATGCCGCGGCGCTCACGGAGGCTGATTATGGCTTTGACGAAGCCGACTGGGCGGCGCCGGAGGCCAAGAAGGAGCTCGTCGTCGGGCAGAGCCTCGTCGTCACGGAGGAACTGCCGACGGCGGTTCCCGAAGACATGAGTGCGGAGGAGCGCACCAAGCTGCTGGAGGCGCGGCACCCGGAGTTCCGGCTGCTTGCGGAGGAGTTTGTGGAGCTGCGGGCGCTGCACGGGGCGCTGGGGCTGAGCGCGGCGGCGGCGGAGGCGGTGGGCGAGACGGTGAGGAGCTCGGTGGCGGTGGTCAAGTTCCGCGCGCTGAGTGCGTATTTGGGCGTGCTGAGTATGTATTTTGCGGTGCTGAGTAGTCCCGAGACGGTGCAGACGCAGGGGGCGAGGTTGAGGGAGCATGGCGTGATGGAGGGGCTGGTGAAGTGTAGGAAGATGTGGGAGGCCGTGAAGGATCTGGAGGTGGAGGCAATTAGGAGTGAGGGCGGGGAGAGGAAGAGGAAGAGTGCGGTGGCGGCTGCGGGTGCGGCGGAGAAGAAGGTACAGAAGGCGGAGAAGAAGAAGGAGCCGAAGAGGAAGAGGGCAAAGCTCTCGCCCGCATTCTCCGACTCCGAAGGCGACTCCGACTCTGCGCCTACCGCAAAGGCAGCCAGCAGCAGCAAGAAGACCAAAAAGCCCGCCCCCGTCTCCGACCTCTCGGACCTCACCGCCCTCGCCACATCCTTCCGCCCTACAGCAACAACCAAGAAGGCCTCCAAAAAGACCCCCGAGACGACATCCACCTCCACAGCGGGCGCCCACGACACAACCGACTTTGGCGACGACAGCACCCTCGGCGCCCTCGACGCCGAGCAGAAGGCCGCCCGCCGCCGGAACCTCCGCTTCTACACCTCGCAGATCGTGTCCAAGTCGGCCAAGCGCGACGCCGCAGGCCAGTCCGCCGGCGGCGACACAGACCTGCCGCACCGCGAGCGCAGGAAGGAGAAGGAGCTGCGCATGGCCGCTGAGGCTGCGCGCCGCCGAAATGATGGTGCGGATCTGAGTGATGGGGATCCGGATGAGGAGGATGTGCGTGTGGCGAGGCAGATGAGGGAGCAGCAGGAGGAGGGGGGGAGTGATAATGAGTATTATGATATGCTGGCGGGCAAGGCGCGGCAGAAGAAGGCGCAGAAGCAGGCGTGGCATGAGGCGGAGAAGGTGGGTGGGGAGGTGAGGGTGGTGGAGGAGGTGGCGGCGGATGGGAAGAGGGCGGTTGGGTATGTGATTGAGAAGAATAAGGGGCTGACGCCGCATCGGAAGAAGGATGTGAGGAATCCGAGGGTGAAGAAGAGGAAGAAGTATGAGGCGGCGAAGAAGAAGTTGGGGAGTAAGAAGGCGGTGTATAAGGGCGGGCTGCAGGGGAGCTATGGTGGTGAGATGACGGGTATTAAGAAGAACTTGGTTAAGAGTGTCAAGTTTAAGTAATGGAGGGGAGAAGAGGGGTGGGGGTGGGGGTGTATATACTAGCTCCAGAGGTATAATTAAAAGTTTGCGGGTCTCGGGATAGACTTTATTGTTTTTAGGATTTTACTTGCCTTTTGGAGTGATTTCGGTGGAACGAACATGTCCACCCATAGCCAGTCTGATTGGCGAATGAAACCCGTAGAATATCTACCGATGAACATCATATGTACCGAGTAGGGTATGCAATGTTTGGTTTTGAAGAACAACATTGTCGATAGGGGGATGAAAATAACACCCCTTCCAATTCTACCCTGCGGGGCCAAAGGCCTGCAACATATACGTAGAGTAATGACTTCTCTTGCCTTTGGCTTTCTCAACCCTACATCATGTATAGGCTATGTAGCGTTGCTCTCTTGTAAGATAGTCTAGGTGTTTCATATATATTATATGTCCGTCTGGTGGGTTGTCCCCACGATAGACCCCACACCATGGAACCTCAGCGTAGAGGGGGGTTCATGGGATATCACTCGGTGCCGTGGTGCGCTCCCTGCGGGCATCAAGTACAGCCTCTTTGGGGGGGGGGGGGGGGGGAGGCTGGTAAATTGTCTCCTATCGCGGAATTTTGTATCTTAGAAGGGCTGGAAATGGCAGGGTTGGACTTTGGCTTCCTGGCTCCTGGTGGTGATAATTGGTTGGGGCTTGTTTGTGTGTTGGGTTATTGTATTGTAGGTGTAGATCTTGCCAGAGAATGGTTACGGAATCCCCTCGAGTGGGGGGGGTCAATGATTTTACCTGACTGTGAGATCAAAACATTAGATAACACAATCAAATTAGATGCAAAGATTAGATCTCGGGGTATTATTTAATCATTGCCGGCGAAGGCTTAGTCGCTGTAGTTAAAGTTAGCAGAATACTTATGAGTTAAAACACGTCTCAACAGCTACGTAGTTGAATTTTTGAAGCATATGTGTTAGTCTCAAGACCTATAAGTTAAGCTGCGGTAACCCACTTCATCAAATAATCATCGATTCACTCTCATTCTCCTGCATCCGAGAGTTTAGCACCCTCTAGACGCAAGATAATTAGACCTCGACCACCAGGGCCTGAGAACGTGTAGCACCTTTTTTGCTGTCATTTTTGCCAAGCTAGCTTGGGGACTGGGGATTAGATGGTGCTTCATGAGATGTCACTCGGTGATCACTACCATTGCCAGCCACTACTTGAACGACCACCCGGCACCGACACGGCACGATACGACAGAACGCACACAACCACATAACGCACACAGCTCAATGCGACAAAAACACACACAGCTCAACATCCATTTGGCTAGACACCGCCATCAGACTACTATTAACATGGTGCGGATAAGGGCTAACTGGACATATCATGCTATAGATGGGCACATCTATAGGTACGGGGACTGGGGCAGTTCCCCCTGTAGAAGATGAAAGGCCCATAGACTGGTTTGGAGATGTCTCTGTAATGCTATCATAGATAGTTCACTATCAGGCGCAGGGTGTACTGGAGTATTTTAAGACTCGCTATATGGGCCCTAGATCACACATCTTATGGGGTCCACCAGATTGTGGAATGAGGCCCATAGGGCTGATATTTGTGCTACTATCATAGATAGTCCATCACCAAGCGCAGAAAATACACTATAGACTCTAGGTTACATATGTCGACAAGTCCGACGGATTGTGGAATAATGCCCATAGGGGTTAGTCTATGCATTGCTATCATAGATAACCCAGAATCAGTCTCAAACTGGAGCATTTTAAGGTGCGCTATTTGGACTCTAGACCACACATCCCCTGACGCAATGGATGCCCATAGAGCCGGTTACGAAAGGTCCTAGGTCTACTTTGGATGGCAGACTATCCTACAACATGGGATATTAAGAATATTACGCGTGACCAACCTAGAGGTTACAGCTGGCTTGGAGGCTTCACTTCACGAGTATACGGTTTGCAGCTTAAAAAGGTACAGGAGGAGAAGCACTTTTGAATTAATATACAGCAGAACACCACATTATCCACCATCTAAAAGGGATATACAGGGAAGCAACAGAAAAATAAAGAAAAGAGAATATTTAAAGACGAAAGAGGGAAACTACTCCTCAATCCCCATAAACTCCTCCTCTCCCCCACTCTCACCGCCACTCTCACCCCCCTTTGCCGCCTCTGCAGCCCTCCTCCTACTCGCCTCCACTGCGCCCCTCTTCTTATCCATCCTCTGCCTTTCATACCCACTCTTTGTACTAATCCTGGCAGCCCCCTTCGCCTCCGTCCCCGCCCTCGCCTTCACCCCCTTCTTCTTCAACTCCTTCCTCTCCCTCTTCCCCACCTTCGGCAGCGCATCCAACAGCCACTTCCCTACCTTTCCCTCCCCTTTCCCCTGATCCCCCTGCGACACCGCAATCACGTTCGCAATCCCCTTCACATAGCCTATATCCTCCTCGGTATAATAGGTGACGGCCTCGCCGCCCTCTCTCCCGGCCCGCCCCGTCCGCCCCACGCGGTGTATATACGCCACCACCGTTGTCGGAATGTCATAATTGATCACCAGCCGTACACCCTTAAAGTCAACGCCCCGTGCAAGAAGGTCCGTCGTGATCAGCACCCAGATGTCACCGCGCCGGAAGCGGTCCATGACGCCTTCGCGCGCGGTGTCGGTGAGGGAGGCATGCAGCACTGCGATGCGCCCCGGTGTGGGGAGATCGTACTGAATCTCGTTATAGAGGGCTTGTGCACGGGGGATGCTCTGCACGAAGAGGAGCGCGGGGGGTACGAAGCGGGTGGTGAAGAGTTGGCGGAGGGCGAGGAGCTTTCCAGGCTCGGTGGCAGTGTAGAGAAGCGTTTGTTTAACGGTGGGAAGAGAGGTGTCTTTTATGCCGACGATGAGGCGGAGGATTGTCGCGGTGGGAGCTGGCGCGGATGCTGCTGGCTCAGGAGCTGTTTCGGGAGTCTTCGTGGACTTCTTGGACTTCTTGGGCTTTGGAGAGGGGGGCGAAGGGATGGTGGGCTCGTCGAGGGTTGTAATGGGGGCCGCGAGGGCGCTGGAGGGGAGCATCATGTTGCGCGCAATCTCCTCCGTTCCACTGCTGATGGTGGCACTCCACAGACTCGTCCTCAGCCCGCCATCCTTCTCCGCGCTCTCCTTCAACGCCCTCCAGATACCCAGCGTCTGGTCCCTAAACAGCTCATCCAGGAGCACATCTGCCTCATCCAGCACCAGTCTCCTAACGTTCGCAAACTCGCCTTCCTTCCCGTCCTCCTTCTCCTCGGCCTCAATCGCATGCAGCAGCAGTAGCGGCGTGGACACCAAGATATCACTCTTGACACTGATGCCCGCCTCCTCGCCCTTCACCGACGTCCCCGCCATCCCCTTGCGCATTAACGACACGCGCACCCCCGTCCCAACAGAAAGTTTCTTCACCTCATTGACAATCTGCCCTGCAAGCTCCTTCGTCGGCGCCAGCACCACCGCGCGCACCCCGCGCTCACCACCGCTCTCCTTCCGCGTCGACAGGATCCAGTCCAGCAGCGGAACAACATAGGCCAGCGTCTTCCCCGACCCCGTCGGCGCACACGTCAGTAGGTCCACCCACGACAGCGACGTCAGCATCCCCGATGTCTGCTGCTTCTTCATCAGAACAGGAAGCGCGCCCATCTGCACCTCCGTCGGCGCCGTGTACCCCTGCGCCAGGATGTTCTCGTACACCCGCCGCGAGAGCGCATAGCCGTGCGCGCTGGAGCGCAGCTGCGTGAACGAGGTGAGCGGCGGGATCAGCAACTGGGCGTACTTCTTCTTCTTCCTCTTAGTCTTCTTCGCGCCGTCTTCTCCGCCATCGTCGTTGGCGGTGGGGTCCGTGAGGAGTGTGTATTTGAGCTTGTGCGCCCACATCAGTTTCCTTACTGCATCGTCGTCCTCGACCACCTCCAATTCCCCATTCTCTTTCTTCACCGCTGCCTCCTTGGCCTCCTCATCCTCCTCCTCCTCCCCGTCGGTGTCGTCCATAGACAGGTCGCCGTCCGCGTCCGCGACTTTGGGCTTCTTCTTTACGTTCGCAGCGTCGCCGAAGAAGTCGAGCTCCTTGGGTACCGCCAGGTCGTCCTGTTCGCGGGAACGCTTCTTGGGCGCTGGTACGGTGGTGGGTTTGCTGCGGGTTGTGGTGATGTGGGAGCCGCCTGTGGCGCCTTTGGCGAGGGTGCTGCCGCGCGAGAGGAGGCGGAAGATATCGGCCATCCTGTGTTTGGGTGTTTGTATGAATTGGGGGGGTGGGGGTGTGGATTGGTGAGAGTAGTGATGGTGGTGAAAGTGGTGGGTGTGAGGTGGGTGGGTTGCTGTGGGCAAAAGTTTTTGCCAAGCTGGGAAGTTCCGGGCGTTAGCGTGCGTGGGGCGAGTGATGAGACGTGATGAGCGTCATGGGGTGTCACTCGTGGTGGTAGGTGGTAGGGTGAATCATTGATACTGATCATGAGTAGTTGTTTGCTGGTAATAGTGAGTTCATAGGTAGCAAGCTAAAATTCTAAAGATACAGAGCTAACATCTTAGGGCTGCTAGAAATCTCAGTGGGTATGTACCTCCTGTTTAGCCAGGCATGCAATCCGCAGGGTTCGCTCCTACGCCGGAGCAACTGACTGTAGGCTGAATTATAACACTGAGGGCATATAAAGTAATTTTATACTATAGTAGAGAGGCCATAACCCCCATCAAAGCTCCATCCGGTAATCAATATCAAGAAAGAAACCCTCGGATATTCGGTGAACCCCCCCTCCCCCAAGTATATTATATCTTCCTTATCCTATCATCCTATCGGTTTCTGGGTACACAGATACCTACCGTCACCCAATTTGGTGACGGGGTTCCAAGAGAGGATAGGGATTGTCAATGCCCCCCTAAAAGCCATTCATGATTCAAGACCCAGTCGGTTGGATGGTTCTGAAGGTACTACTGGTGAGATAATATGGGATGGGGGGCACATATAGCCACCACACTACTATTGGCGTGGAACCCAGTATGTGGTGAGTAAGGCTTAAATCACCCTCTCCGTTACCGGGACATGGTGAGAGACTACATAGTGCCGGCCTTATAACCGTCCGTATATATAGTTATGGCAACTGTGTAACTGGCCGTATTGTTTGGAATGAATGGTCGCTGCGAATTCCTTGTCTGGTCGTACTCTGGCCATAGGGTTGGTACTGGATCCCTCAGGGGGTGAGGTGAGCCATGTTTAGTGAGTGGGGTTATATACCGTTCCCTTATGTACTAGTAGTACTGCGGACCCACTATGACGTATCCTCCTGCCCCTCTACCCCCCCCCCCCCCCCGCCCCTCCACCTATCCCCTCGCCATGTCCATCCTCACCCCCTCTCACCCCCTCTCAATCCTCTCACACACACCATCAACATCACAAGCACATCACCGAAAAGTACACCACGAAACACAGTTCCCAAAAAACCACACACCACCCAAATCTATTCCGACCAGCCAAAACCTAACATACTAGTAGTTACTCAGGTACATACATGTACAGTGGTATTTATATATTCCCGTCCCATCCCATCCCATCCCATCCTGCCCTCCTCTTCCTATCCTATTCTCCAATAATCCGTGGCGTCCATCTTTTAGCAGCATCAACCAAAAAAAATAAAAATAAAAAGAAAAGGTCCACCCATCCAGTAGCCCAAAAATAAAAAAAAGGAAATTCGTAAAAGTCCCCTTCCCCACCCTCTCCCCCCGCCCCTCATCCTTTCGACAAAAAAACATAAAAAGAGGAAAAAAAGAAAAAAAAAGATACCCAGTTATTCTCAGCCCTAGAAATATATACTATAAAAAAGAAAGCAAAAAAAAAAAAAAAAAAGTAAGAAAGCCCCCTCCCTTCCGCTCCGCCGCGAGGATAATAAAGTAACGAAAAAATAGATGATGGCACCCCCAATTCCCCTATCCATTCTCCTACTCCAACCCCCCGTCCAAAAGAAGAAGAGGGGACCAAATAGATGATACATAGGAAAGCGAAGAAACCCCCCCCCCCCGAAAAGCCAAGCCCGATCCGATATACAAAAAAAGCAAGGAGAAACCAAGCAAGTAGCAAGTATAGCAAAGTAAGTAGTTCAAAAGTCCGACAAGTAGGCGCATCCACGAAGCCCCCTCATTAAAACACACAATAACAAAAAAAAGCAAAAAAGGAGTACAGAGAGCGCAAGACGCAACTGCATTATCTCCCTCTCTATGCATACCTCACACTCTGCCCCTGATTATAACTCGGCGGCGGCACCGGCGGGACGCCCTGTCCCTGCTGCCCCGGCTGCCCGCCAGGATACCCTCTATTACTAGCGCCGCTCCTATTGCTGCTGCGGCTCCTATTATTACTTGGTCTGCGACCCACTGGCGGTGGCGGCATCGGGTACAGCTGTGGCTGCGGCTGCCTCCACCTCGGATCATGCGCAGGCACGAACCCTCCCTGCGCCGGTATCTTCTTCTGCGGCCTCCTCCTACACCTCGACCAGCAGCAGCTGAGCAGCGAAAAGAGGATGACGGCGCCGATGGCGCTCCCAACACCGATAACCACGTTCCTGTTCCTATTGATCCAGCTGCGCACCTCGCCGAGTGCGCTGGCCCCTGTGCATACTCCGTTCTTGCATGTGCCGTCGCCGGCGCACGGCGTGCCGTCGAGGAAATTCTGCTGCATGCCGAAGCAGGTGTTGGCGCCGAATTCGGGCGAGGAGCAGGTAAGCTGGCAGTTGGTGTTGTCGCAGGATGAGGTGTCGTTGGCGTTGGAGTACTGGCCCATGATTGTCTGGCACTGCTGATCGCGAGAGGTGCATTGACCGCTGGCGCATCTGAGGTTGGTGCCACAGTCCGTGCCGTCATTGGCGATAACGTCGGTGGGGCAGGTGGAAGAGTTTCCGGAGCATGTCTCGGCGGGGTCGCAAGGGCCGTTACTAGCGCGGCAGACGGTGCTCGCTGAGGCAAATTGGCATCCACGGCAGCAGTCTTCGTTGGCGTCACTGTGGGGGGTGGTCAGCAAAAACACGCCATATAGATATCCGGTGAGCGGGGAACATACTCGCACACAGCAGTATCGACAAACTTGCAGGTAGTAGGGTTACAGCAGGAATTATTCCCGCAGCCGTCAGTACCACCACAATCGCAGTCCTCGCCAGCCTCGACAATCCCATTACCGCACTCGTTCTCAGTAATGATCTGAACGTCTTTGTTGGACGTCAGACAGGTCGTGTTGACACTACGGCGTTTGAAGGCCGAACATATATTACCCACCGAGCAACTAATAAGACTTGTAAGCAACTATATGGCGCCCCCCCCCCAAAATGCAAATATATATACGTACGGACTAAACTGCTCAATCTGGTCACTCGTTGATGGATTCATCAGATATCTCCCATCAGCATCGCAGGTGGTGGCACTCAACGGGCAGCACTGCGACGCCGATACCGTACTACTTGCTGCGCATGTGGTACTCGTACAATCGTGCACCGCACCCATAGTATGTCCAATCTCATGGGCAATAACCTTCCACTCGGTCGACGTTCTTGCAATAACATTGGCCCCACTAACGGTTGATGTGTCCTGCGTCTGCGCATCCATAACACACAGCTGCCCAAGCCAAGCCAAACCCACAGACGCCCCAGTCTCGCAAGTGGTCAGAAGCGTCCACAGCGCATTCGAGTCGGAGCGGGTTCCGCGCCAGGCCGAGAAAAGGTTCAGTCGGTCCTCGATTGTCACGTTGCTGGAGCAGGGAACATTCCATTCTGCCGTCGATGGCGCAGTGCCCGGGCAGTTTGCGTCCGTAATGACGAGCGTAGAGAGACCGAGCGTAATGTTGAACGTCCTCTCAAACAAATCCGAACTACCTGCAAGTCAGTCATTGACACCCCCCAAAACCAAACCCCTACCACAAAATGCCCGCCAAGAAGATGAAACAATAAAAAAATAAAACTCACGCCGAGTTGATTTGCGAAATGATATTGGCCCTAGCCAACTCTGTGGTCGAAAACTCTGCTGTATACGTACAATCGGTGGCGACGCCGATCAGCGCCACTTGCCGAGTCGTAGGACACCCATCCGTGCTTCCAATAGTGGTCCTCAGATTGACCCCCGCAGAATTCCCTGATCCACCATAATATCCATCCCCGCCATCCACGCTCTGCCGCTTCGTCAGCCCGCCCCTAAACATGCTCTCCAGCCCAAATCCGCCCCATCCGGCCTTTGGTATCGGGTCAAGTATCATCTTATTAATCGGATTTCCCGGCTGCACATTAAACCCCAAGCGATCCGACGGACACATTACATCCAGCTCCCCGTCCCCCACGCCATACCCCCGGCCCACAATCCCCTCCACATCACGGCCCGCCAAGCCCTGGAACTGAAACCCACTCTGCACATCCGAGTCCCTAAACACCACCATGCGCTCCGCCACATCGCGCCCCTCCCCCACCTCAACCTCTGGATCTAGCGCATGCCGCGTCTGCAGGTAGCTCTCCGCGAGCTGGATATGGTGCGCGTCGTGGCCGAGCGTGAATGCGCCCTCAAATAGCGGGGACTCGCCGTCGCGGCGAACCATGATGCGCGCCCAGCCGCTGTGGTACCAGCCGTCGGCATCGCGGAGCCATGAGTCGCCCTTATAGACCTTGTAGTCGCGCGCGAGGATGGGTTCGGTGTGGCGGACGGTGCCGTCGGCGTTGTGGTACTCGACCTGGGCATCGGATGAGAGGATGTCGTGGTTGGGGTAAGGGTGAACTTGACGTCCTGCTCGCCGGCGTGAAGCTGGAAGGTTAGTGCGAAGGAGCTGTGTGATTGGATGCGCTGTGAGGGAGTCTGGATCTCGGCGTTGTCGATGTAGGTGATGTAGGTTACGGGATTTCGGTGTTGTGAATGGCCTAGATTGGGATATTATTAGTTTCTGCGGGCGGTTGGAAGGGGGGGGGGGTGTTGGTAGTACCTAGGACTGTGGAGGCCAGGAGCTGGAGACCCGTGAGGGCCCAGCATAATCGGGGTGGTAGGCGCATGTTCTATTGTATGTCTGTCCTTCCTGTCTGCCCTTTAATTCAAACCCTGAGTAGTGGTAAAGGAATGGTAGGTTGTAGATAGTAGGTGGGTAGAAGTAGGTGGTATAGTAGGTAGTAAATAGGTAATGTAGGCAGTAGTAGTAGGTATAATAGAATTAGATGGGTGTGGGGCGTTAAGAAGAAATCGGCGTTAATATTATTACCCTTTGGATGCAGGTATGACCAGTCGGGACTAGCAAGGTTCGTACAGTCGGACGCAGGCAGCTTGTAGCCGAGCAGCAGTGAGCGGCGGGAAGGCGAAGTAAAGATCGGCTGATTGATCGATTGATAAATGATGATGATGAGAGGAAGTGGGAAAGGGGGGGGGGGGGGGGCTACTCTGGTGAGCAAGTGAGCGAGTGAGTGTGAGAGAGGATGAGCGAGTGGTGGTGGAGGGTTGGTGGTGGGTTTGGTGGTGGCTGTATATCTGTCTGTATACGTTTGTAGGCCGTCGACGTCGTTACGAAACAAACAACGAAGCCCTCTCTCTCTCTCTTTCTGTGTCTCTGCTCCGTGGGGATGACAATCGTTGAATGATATGTACCCGGGGTAATCTTGATTAGGGACGCTGAGCAGAGCAGCCTTTCTTCTAAACAGGAATAATAAATAAATAAATAAAAAAGAATAAAACAATCAATTAAAGAACATGAATATGGGTACAAGTCAGATCTCTCGTCTCACTCGTCCAAATCTCGTTCGAGTCTCTCTCTATCCCAAAACGAAACAAAATCCCGGGGAGTAGAAGAGGGAGGGAGGGGTGTGGGGGAATAGAGGGAGGGATGAATCCAGTGGTGGGGGTAGGAGGGAGGGGGGGGAGGAACAATGGAAATATCTGGGAAGGAAGAGACGAACGAGCGGAAAAAGAGAGGAAGGAGTGTGTGTATGTAAAAAAAGAGGTCAAGAGAGAGAGTGAGAAAGAGTGAGCGGCGGCGAAAGAGAGTAATCACAAAAAAAAAAAAAGGTTGGTTATTATGCCTTCTCTCTCAACCTTACAAAACGAAACGAATGAGCGAATCAAGATGCAGCTGCGGAAAATCGGATTGCAGCAGTGCAAGGTTATGGGGTTATTGAAAGAAAGAAAGACACAGGAAGGCAGGCACACGCTCTGGGGGGGTGGAGGGAGAGGGCGTGAGGGCAGCAGCAGCAGCAGCAGCAGGGCAGGGCAGGGCAGGGACGCAGTAGAGTAAGGTAGATCGTCTAAATCCTTAAACAGGAAAAGGGAGGCGCCCTGTCTCGGTCGAAACACGCGTCCATCATGGAGAAAGAACCCCTGCTTCTTTGATTCTTTCTGTCTTTCTTTTCTTGCCCTTCTCTGCCAGCCAAGAAGGAACGCAAGATCTGACAGACGGCCAGAGACTGGCACTGACAGACAGACAGACGTTGTCGCCAAACTTAGTTATTTTGCTTTTGGAGAAAAAAAGAAAGAGGCAGAGGTTGAAATTACATGGAGACCTCCTCGACCTCTTCCTCTGCGGTTTCAACATAGCTTCATAGCTCATATGGCCCGAGTGTAAAGGATGCATGTAGAGAGTGTTTCCCATCATATCCCTTGGCCTTCTTTTCTCGTCAGTTACAGTACTGTATGTCCCTTCAAGATGACGCCTGCACCCTCTCTCCTTCTGTCACACCCACACCCACTACAAACACCACCACCACCATATTCATCATCATCATCACCGCCCCTCCTCCTCCTCCCCCATAAGGCAGAGAGAGATTGAGAGAAATAGGTATCACGTACCCCGTACATACCATACATACATCATCCTTACACCCTCTCGCCTCTCACCTCGCATCACCACCTTCGTTGAGAGAGAGAGAGAATTAAAGCCAGCCTGCTTAATTGCTTTGCGTGCAGTAAGAGGAGGAGGCTCTTAGCCTATGCTTGGTCACAGCGCTCGCTGACGCGTCTCTTCTGCGCCAACCCGGCAACTCGGCCAACCCTACATATCACAACCCAAATAACCCAACCCACAACCCAACCCAACCCTACATGATCCTCGAGTCTCCTCGACACATCAAGGACGGCTGCGTCACTTCCGAACCCCAACCCTCTGATAACATAACATACGCATACAAACAACCAAAAAAAAGAATTCCAAAACAGAAACTCTGGGTCCGCCCAGTTGGGAATTAATCAGCACCTTCCTGACAGTACAATATGACCGAAAAAAGGCTCCTCTTCTCCATGTGAAGATTGGAAGTCCAGAGGCACTAGAGACATGTCAGAAAACGTCCACCCCCAACCCAACAACGGTCATAAGACCCTTTTAACTCCGCATAGCAAAGTAATATCAACACCATTACGACGCAACTCTTGGTTCTCTTGGGGCCAAGGTAAAATTTGAAGGTAAGGTAAGGTAAGGTAAGGACGACAACAACGACAACGACAACGACAACGACAATTTCAAAGCACTGGCCAAGCTATGGTGATCATGACTCCATGGCAAAATAAGAAAATGCACTAGCACTGCCTACGCACAAGGTATAATAAACCACATGTGCCTACAGGGAAAGGAGAAGGGGGGGGAACCTCCATAGTACTCTACAGTAGCTCTGCGGAATAATTACAACCATAACGGATCGGACCGGCATGGGGCAAGGGAAATAAAGAGGGAAAAACTGCCCTGTAAGAAAAAAAAAAGAAAGGGTTTTACAATTGTGCTCTGATCAGTACTGAGCATGCACAACATACGAAGTAGGGAAAGACCCAAGAGGGAGGGTGCTCAGCTAGAGCTAGGCCGTATTAATCCCCCCTCGAGTCTCACGGGCTTCGGCACTAGGGGGGGTCTGGAAATGACCGACTGGCCTCCTTACGCACCTACATACATGTATACAGTACATAAATCCCACCTCTATAACTCCACTTGCAGCTCCTCCAATCGCACTTATCGTATATATAATACACCCAGCCATCCGTCCATCCATCCATCCAACTGGCCGGCCATCCAGACCAGATCAGAGACATTCTCCAAAATTAGAACCCTTAAATTTTACTCCTCCTCCTACCCACATGTACCTAGGTACCTCCCCCAAAAGCATAACTACCTCGATTATCATCCAGTCCGATTCAAAATGCTTCGCTAACTCCCCCCCCCCCCCCCCCGTTCCCCCTGGGGATAAAAGGCTAATTGCACTTTTTTGCATACTGCACTTTCCGACCGGAGTTCCGGCACCGACCTCGACCTGGACCTGGGTTGGGTTGGGAAGGGAAGGGAAGGATCGAAGGGTTCATGGATGGATGGATGGATGGATGGATGGATGGGTACTCCCGTGTTTTGGATTTGTAAGGTAGCAGAAAGAGAGGGAGGAGGAGGAGATGAAGCATAAATAAACATAGAGTATGTAATCTACGGGAAATCGGCCGGCGGGGGGG